>NC_142140.1:44455000-45080000 GCF_024610735.1 Ursus americanus | reverse complement strand
TAAATGGATTGGAAGAGTCAATAGTGTTAAGTTTCTCCCCTAAACTGATCTATATAGCTTCAATGCAATCCCAATGAAAATTCCAGCAGGATCTCTGCGAGAAATTGACAAGTTGGTTCTAAAATGTATATGGAATCATACAGAGGTCCTAGAGTAGCCAACAGACTTGGAAAAAAAGAAAACCAAAAGATTATAATCAAGACAATCTGGTACTTGAGTAAAGACAGACAAACAGATCAACGGAATAGAACAGAGTCCATTAACAGACCCACACATGCACGGTCAACTGATTCTTAACAAAGGTGTTAAGGAAATTCAACGGGGGATGAATAATCTTTCAACAAATAGTGCTAGAATAATTGGGTAGCCATATGGAAACAGCAACAACAAACAAACAAAATCCTTGATCTCTGCCTCACAAGATACACAAATATTAACACCAAATGGATCATAAACCTAAATGTAAGAATTGAAACTATAGACCATCTAGAAGAAAACACAGGAGGAAAACCTTAGTGACCTTGGGTTTGGGAAAGACTAAAAATATGACAGAAAAAGCAAAAAGTTTAGAGAAAACACAAACTGGATTTCATCAAAATTGAAAATCTTTCCTCTTTAAAACGTAACACTTATGAAAAAAAAGAAGGCAAACCGCACACAGGGAGAAAATATACATGAATCACATAACTAAGAATGGACTTGCATCTAGAATACATTAAAAAACTCTTTCGACTCAATGATTAGGTGAAGAACCCAAGGGGAAAAAATGGGAAAAATGGTTTGAAAGGATATTCAAATCTTTCATCAAAGAAGAGAGATGCACAGCATTATTAGTCATTAGGAAAATGCTTAAAACCACCATGAAATATCACTACATACCTATTAGAATGGCTAAAATTTAAAAGACTGACCATACCAAGTGCTGGTCAAGATGTGGAGCAACTGGAATTCTCATACACTGCTGGTGGGAGTATAACACAGTATAACCACCTTGGAAGACATTCTGGCAGATTCTTAACCTGAAAGTCCATCAACACATGGGTCAATAAATGAATCGTAGTATATCCACGAAATGAACTAATGCTCAGCAACAAAGAAGAATGAACTATTGATAAACACAACATGCATGAATCTGAAAATAAATATGCTGAATGAAAGAAGAGCCCAGACCAAAATAAAACAAAAAACAGTACATAGTGCATGATTTCACAAAATTCTAGAAAAGGCAAGCAAATTCTACAGTGACAGAAAGCAGATCAGCAGTTGCCTGGGGATTGGGGTAGGCCTGGAGGGAAGATTACAGAAGGGCAAAAAGAAACTTCTGGGAATGATGGATATGTTTATTACCCTGTGGTGATGGGCTTTGCAGATGGATATAGGTCAAAATATATCACACTGCATACTTCTAATGTGCACAGTTTACTGTATGTCAATTATACTTCAATAAAGCTCTAAATAACTGTGGAGGCCGGTGATACATGCAACAAGGGCCCAGAAAAAAAAAGGAGTGGTAGTCAAACAGTAGGAACACTTCTTTGTTGCAGGGGAGGCACAGACCCCCACCTGGGCTCAGCCCTCTCTGAGGTTGGAGGATGAGACCGAAAGTTCCTTCTCCCCTCAGTAAAATGAAGAGGACCGTCATGCCTGGGCATCCCAGGGGCATCATAAAGACTTAACAACAAATTCAATGTTGCATGTAACAGCTCCAGCAGGCACCAAACATCAGCTTTTCTTTCTGGGACATTCTACGTGTCCCCACAAACACCTGTGCATCCAACAGACTGTACATCCAAACTGCGCCTTGAAATAGGTGATCTGTGGCTTAGAGCCGGACCCCAGCCCTCTCAGGAAGACATGCTACAGCTGAAGCTGGGTAGCACTGTCTCACAGGTTATGACATAAAAGGCTCACTAGCCACCAAAGGCTGAACTTAAGGACATGTGCCCTCCTCAGCTTGCCCTCAGGGTTTTGTCATACTTCTACTGGAGACCCAAGAGAGGGAGCCAACTTCCTGTGCTCACATGAGAGAAAGGCCAGTGGCCACAAACAGCTACAGAAAATCTGAGGCAAACGACAGTCTTTTCTTCCCCCACACAGTGCCATGAGCAATAACCTACATCCTGACATGAAAATAGCCTCCATGCGTCTGACAGCTTCTTTTCCCTCCTAGCTCTGCATGTTTTTTCCAACCAGACTTAAGCTCCTGTGACTGAATTTGTCTGAAACTCTGATTTTCCCTCCAGACAGCTGAGCTAGACCCCTACTACTCTCAAGTGTGACCTGGGGCTCAGTAGCACCAGTGTCACCCAGAGCTGCTTGGACGGGCACAATCTTGGGTCTAAGCCCAGACCTCCCAGATCAGAGATGCATTTGAACAAGCCCTTGAGAAGATTCACACACAGAGAGATGGTGGACAGAACCACCTTCCTAAGGCAGAAGGTTCTGCTTGGCACCTCGTGCCCAGCCCATTCAGATACTCCCCAGCAGTAATGCCACCACCAACACCTGCATCGTGCTTTCCAGAGCACAGGGCTCCTCCAATCCTGATGACAACCCTAAATCTGGACAAGGATGTGATGTGCCCAAGTTCACACATCTACAGGCCAGACAGGTCACTGGACTGCCCCACCAACGGTGGGCTAGAGAATCCACAGAGCCCACTGGGCCCAGCTGTGGGACCCTGCCCATCCCATGCCAACCCCAGAAATGGCTCTGCCTAGAGGTGGTGTGACGGGGTCCAGGTGAACCACCACAGAACAGAAGGACAGTGACCCTCCAGGCTGAGGAGATGAGGGGGATGTGCCGCCATCGGCCAGCAGTGGTGCCTGTTCTCAGAGAGGATGGCATGTGGCAAATGTAGGCTTCGGGGCCACAGAGCCCTGTGCATAGGCAGTCCCCCTCAGCGAACATTAGCAAATCATACCACACATGTCCCTTCCAAACAGGAGCCCAAGAGCAGCAAACCTGACCCACTAGCCCCACAGGACATATGGAACCTGTCACCACCATCTCCACAACCTATGGCAGCCCCCACCATCCCCCAAGGGCTGCCAGGGCCCAGGCCTCATCCACTCCCAGAGCTCCTGTCCCCAAAGCACCTCCCCTCTTCCAAACCACAAAGCCAGGGTTTCTGAAATAATTCTGCTTCAGCTCTAACGAGGACCAAGTAGCTTCTGTGGGCTGGGCCGATGACCAATTACAACATGGGTGACATCTTCTAAGGGGGAGACGACACTTTCCAGGTTCCAGTCAACTGCCTTCCATACCGCTGCCTTGGAGGAACACACCTGCTTCACAGATTAGCAGCTGTGAGAACATCACCAAACCCTCAGTTCTGAAAACACAAGTCAACTAAAAAACTCACACACACCTCACACTGACAGCTGCACCCCTCACAGGACTCGACCAGTCAGCCCACGCAAGGCTAGTGCTGCCTCTGCCGCAGACTCTTATCAGTCCAAACTCCACTTACTGCCTGGTCCCCTGACCTGCAAGGGGAAAAAGCACACGTCTCCAGAGAGGAAGGGACTCAACAACCCTCGGCAACACCTCACCCATCAAGATCCTGGTGCCAAGGACCCTACCTGGAAGGGCGCCCCTCTCCCACCTGTGCGGAAAGTAAGGCCAAGCCACCACGTTAGCCCTAGCTAGGAGCTCTGACAAGCTCGCCCTTTCCTGGGAGGGTGGCTGGGCGGGGGAGAGTGAGCTCTGCGAGCAGCCCACATGCTTCCTCTGTCTTTCCTTAGCCTTCACCCCTCACAACATTCCAGCTTGCTGTTCACTGTCTTACTTGTTGTCCGAAGGTGCCCCCCCACCTGCAGGAAGGCTCCACAAGAGCAGGGGCTTATTCACTGTCGCCTCCTCAGTGCTTAGAACAGTGCCTGGCACAGAGCAGGGACTGGAAAAGCGAGTGAATGAAGGAACGAACAAAGGGACAGACGAATAAGGTCCCATTTTACTATCCTCGGTTGAGAGGCACCATGTTTACTTCAATATTCAAATATCTCAAAGGTCTCCCTCTGTGGCAAGTCGGAATCTGCTGCCACCAACTTGGTGTCCAGAAAACAAATACGCCTTGTCCCATTTCTAGCTGTCACCTGCACTGGTCACCTACCTCCCGAAGGTCATGGGAACAGGGAGGTGACTCTCAGTGGTCTTCACACATCCCTACAAAGGCACCATTGTCTGGGGATGGGGGAGGGCAGGCAGAGGGAAAGCCAAGGCAAGAGCAGGAGGAGGCTGGCTGTTCTTGTCCCCTGAGGCTGTGGCTGGGGTGGCACAGACTTTGTTACCCCTCCAGGCAAACATATTTGCTCAGCAGTACTCAGTGGCTTGGGGAGAGTCTTTCATTTTCAATACAGTGGCCTGGAAGTTACTACAACTACAAATATTTTCTCCAACTTACCTTCTTGGCAACCCTGAAATTATTCCAAAGGGTTACATAAGGAGGGAGAAGAGAAGCCATGTGAGGTTTTTGCAAAGCCAGACATAAAAGTAACATGGAAACCAAACATCACAATCCACTGTGGTAACTTGGGGACAGCAGTGACAGCATTATCTGCAAGGTGGCAGCGCTGCTTAGCATGGCAGACAAGTGGAAGATTGCTGTTAGAGGATGAGGGCACAGTGGAGGGTCACCACAGCTCCAGAGGCCACTTGCTACGAGGAGCCAAATCATACTGCTTCTTCTCAACCTTCCCTGCTGGAGGCCTCAAAAGGGAAAGGCTGACCACCCAGCAGCGGCCCACGGGGCTGGAGTGGACTCCTGTGGCACTTCCTATCTCGCTCCAAACTACTTGCCTCTCACGGGAAGTGGCAGCAAAACTGACCCTGAGGCCAGGAGCCTGCCCGATGGCTTGAGTGTCAGAGGACAAAGCCCTGCAGTGAGTCTCAAGGTCCCCTTTACCAAGGTCAAAGGAAGGCAGGGTCCTGGCTGGGCCCCAGGAGCAGCACTGCAGCAGTTTTTCCTCATCTTAAATGCACGCAGGCAAAGAACGCTGAGCAGCACTGGGAAGAGAGGATTTCGCTTTTCACTGTATTTCCTTCTACGTATCATTTGCTAACATTACTTCCTCAATATTTTAAACCTATTTTTTGACGTGTTGTCTTAAGTCTGTTTTTTCCCCTTTTTATCCTCACCATACAGTTGGGTAACCAAACACAGTCAGCCACAGCAAGAAAAAATAGAGTAGTGCATCTAGGGGAGGAAACAGAAGGCAGGATTTTACTACAACCTACGATAACATTAAAAAGGATCTCTACCTGTCACCGTACCAAAATGGCTCTGCCTGGGCAACCTGTCACCAAAGCCCAAAGCCGAGGAGCTGTCAGCCCGGCCTCCTCCCATCTCTCACAGCAGTTCTTCTGGGCATGCCCTCCGCAGCCTCATCTCCCTCAGCCCAGCGATCCTCAAGCCCCAGCCCCACCTCACGCAGCTCCAAATCTGCACTGCAAGCCCAGGCGCCACATCTGGACCTCACCCACCCACCTGGGGGCTCTTCTTCCACATCTCCGAGGCACCCGGGGCGTCCACAGGCCACTGGCCAACTCCCCCGCCCCACGATGGGACCCTGTTCCTGCAAGGCTGTGTGCTGGGAGCAGCACGGGCAGAACAGGCTCGCCCGGAGCCCATTAGCCAGCCCCGTACCCTCCCCTGCGGCAGGCACTGCGCCTCCAAACAAACCCACCCACACTACCCCCTGAGTATGTCTTCTTTACACTCTCATTTCAATCCCCTGACACGGGGGGTCTGAGCCCCCCTCCTTAGCTGTGACAGGTGCTCTGTCTGAACATGCCTGCATGTGGCTCCGTAACTCTTCACGCCAAGTCTCCTTAACCCCTTTGGTTTTCCTCTCCTCTGAGAGCATCTTCCGAGCCCCCATCTGTGTCATATGTGTGTCCTCGAACTCCCACAGCCCAAGAGGCAGATACCAACATGGCTCAGGTCTGACCCCAAAGGTCAAACTCTGCAGCACTGTCTCCCCTGAGCTCCTAGCATTCCCACCGACCTGAGCCATGGCAACGTTTCCGTGGGTGACTTTCCCACACTCGTCCCAAGCAAGTGACAATTACGCAGTTGAAACTGCATTATAGATGCTATTTTCTCTTTTCGGTTAACCCTTACTTCCTCCTGTTGCTACATAATCTTTATAAAGATCACGTTTAACAGCTCAATGTTTCATCAATGCATCATAATTTCCCTGACCTTCTCCAACTGCTGGACACACCATCTCCTTACGGGTTCTCCTACTGCAATCAATGTTGAAGTGAACATCTTCACACATACCACTTCCCTCATTTTTTTTTCCTTAGGAATAAACTCCTGAGTATTAAAATTTGCTCCAAGGGTCCAAATACTTTAATGGCAACTGGTATTGCCCCGACTGTTTTTGACTCTCCGCTTATGCAATGTGATGACCCCACTGCCAAGGGGAGGAAGAAAGCAAAGGGTCCAGAGAGGTGGGCCTACCTGCCTGACAAAGCCGCACAAAGGTTGTCAGGGCTGTTATCCTGCTCTCTTTATCTATCCATCAACTCTGCATGAGTATGGCAGTGTGTCTCCAGACATGAGGAAGCAGAGGAAGGAAAGAGGACCCAGCGCAGGCGATCCTCCAAGTCTGGCACTGAAGCCACCTCCTTGCACAGACACACAGAGAGAACTGGGCTCTCACCACCCAGCTGCTGGAGAAGACAGGCTCATTGTCAATGAGACTGTCACTCTACCCAGAAGGACAAGGACATACCTGCATGGACACAATGGCACAGGGCTGGGGACATTCCCCAAGAGGCTTGAAGTTGAACATCACTTTCTTGTACCTCTCCAAAAAGGAATGGGGGCAATAGGATCTGAGGTGGGATCTCTAGAGACTCCTCTGGGTGTCTTGGGCAAAGTGAGGCCCTGAACAGGGTATGACGGCTTGCTCTCCCTTCCTGTCTACCCCAGCTCTCAACCCAAGACCACTGTGTGGCACACCATGCTACAACCCCAAGCCTGAAAACAACCAGCCTAAGGCAATGCAGATTCAAACCCCACAAGAGGACGGAGACCCCACCACACGGGCTGCATCCTGTACACCGTGCATGAAGAGGCTGGCCCTTTCGTGCCCACACAATGGAGGATGGCAGAGGTACAAGGCCCATGAAGACAGCAAGCATGAGCCCTTGAGCACGTCCACCAGACATCACCCAGATGGAGGCAGCGTATGGCTCCCCTTCTCCCGGAGCTCTGGGTACTTTTAGGACCTGTGTACAGTAGGTGAGCCAGAGCCTGGGATGACAACCCCAGCCGCTGTTCCTGTCTTTGCGCCCAGCACTACCAGCTGGCGACCACAATCTCTATTCAGAGCAGCCTCTAAGGCAAGTTTAATTCTCATTTCACAGATGAGGAGACAGAAGCTCAGAGAAGTAGAACAACTTGCCCAAGGCCAGACGAGGTGAAGCAAGATCTGAACCCACACCCATCTGACTCCAAATCCACGGGCTCTCTCTGGTGCTGCTACCCTATATAGTGCATCGTGGTATAACAAATTCTCTAATGTCTACTTTTTAAAGTCTATTTTAGCAATTTATTTCTTTGGAAGCAAGAAGTTGTCTTCCCACTGTTGTTTAATGTCCATATACTCAACCGACTAAGACAATCATGCACAGGCAAGCATTAGGACAAGCTCCTTTTCAAAAAGTGACACTGGAAAACACCAAAGAAAGCACACTGAAACCACCTCCCGAGTCTGCCCTCTCCAGTTCCCACTGGCGCACAGAGGTGCCCCTGACTCCATGGGCTACTTGGGGGCCCTGCAGCCATCATCTGTCCATAGTCCTGCGGCATCACCACATGGCCACGTTGAGGCTGTTTTCAAGCTGCCTCCTTGGAGCGACCAGAGCCCAGGCCTGTTCCAGACCCAGGCCAATCCAAACACAAACTATCCCCTTTGATCCAGGTCCCACGTGGGCTCTGGCGACACAATGGTGAGGGAGCCTCATAGTCTTAATTCAGCAGCACCTGCTGATAGCACACCCTGCATCAGAACCCTTGTTTTTCTGTCTCCCAGTACAGCAAATAAAATTCACGGAACTTGTTACCACTGAGAAGTCACATCAATAGTTAGCATCCTCAGCACACCTTCTGACAGCTGAACTGTACACGCGGCAGGGCACTGGACAACAGTCCCAGTCTCCTGGGCTGCTCCAGAGCTAGGCCCCTAGCTTGCCGCCCCACAGCCCCATGGGTCCACAGGCCCCAGGCCACCTGCAACACAGATGATGAAAATGACATCACTTCTGACACTGCCACATCAGGCCTGCCCAGCTATGCTGATCATCTGTAGTAAGCATTAGGATGAACTGTAAGGGAGAATATGTGCTAAGACAACAAACATATCAGAGAGAACAAGTTCAGCAGTAGCTGAAAACTCAGACACTGTTAATGAATAGAAATCTAACAAATGCAATAAACAAAATAGAAGTAATAAAAAATACAGTACACTGACTGCAAAAACAACTGATACCAAATCCTGGGCCCCTCTCAAACTTCCTGAGCCCCACACACATCCCGAGAAAGCTCCCAGAGGGGGTCCATGCCCCCCTGGATCCTGAAGCAGGAAGAAGCCTTGGAGAGAGCTCGCTAGTCAGGCCAGGGTTCCAAGTGCCACCTGAACGCTTGCCCTTTAGTTTTCCCACTTCACTCTTGCCCTGAACAATAGTACCTGGGCTTTGGGAAGCAGGTTATATTTTTTCTAGTACCATTACAATAAATGCACAGCTATCAAAATAAAACATGTTCACCTCCAACAAACCCATAAAGTCCTTCTCCGTGGTGAACAATACTGATCCCCCAGCCCACAGCCTTTGCTTTACTCACTGGAGTCCTCATCAACTCACAGATGAGCTTCAGTCTCTGCCCCTCCAAAACAGATGCCACGCATCTCACAAAAAAGACTGTAAATATGATGCAAAGTATCTCCAGGCCCTGCAGGAAGCAGAAGAGCGGGACAGCAGCAGCAACGGGCAGGAAGAGGAGGACCAAGCTTACAGTAAACACTTTTTCTGACCCTGAACCCCATATTAAGGTGAGGAGAGCCAGAAAAGAACCATTCAGACACTGCTGCATTTCTGCTTCTGCCAAACTCGACCAGGGGATCTTCTCACTCCTCCCTGTTTCTCTAGGACTTTGGTTGGGGCCTCCTTGGGGGGTGGCAGGCATTTATCTGATCCCCGTTCAGTGCCTGCTATGTGCCAGATTCTGGGTGGGGGTGGGGTGGGGACTGTCCTCAAGCCCTGGCTCAAGGAGCCCCATCCTGGTGGTGGAGACAGGCGACTGTACCAGCAGGGCTCCAGGGAAGGCACTGCAGAGAGGTGAGGCTCAGGAGGGAAGAATGGGGGGTGCAGAGCCATAGGCATGCACAGACTTGCAATCGGGGGGGAGGTAAGGGGGACTGTGAGGACAGGAGAAAGAGGCAGGCAGAGGCCTGCTGTGACAGATATTGGTTTGGGAACTCCAAACTCAGCCTGCCTTGTAGAAGCTGGGGTTCCCCAAGGGTGTGCGCGGAGGAGGGGGAGGAGTTGAGCTGCAGTTCCCATCACCCCTGAGGAGTGTACTGAGCCCATCTGAGTCCCTTGGCCGAAGTCTCTACTGCCCATCTGTGCCCAAAGCCCCTCCACAAGTTGCTGGCACTGCTCTCCTTCCCCGTCAGCCTTGGGCTGGAACTGGGGTTCTGCTGTAGCACCCTGCCATAGGGCAGGGCCAGTTGCTTCAGGCCTCATCTGTGCCTTGGGGGAACAGCGCCATCCAGCTCATAGGTGCTCCGAGGACTGCAGTATGTGCCAAACCCACTCCCTGAGGCCCTATGTGGGAGTCTCTCCACCAAAGGGCACTAACTACCAGTTGCCAAAGGGGCACCTGCTCTGCCTCTGCCTCCGTCTTGACATAACACTGGATTCCCACCAGGCTGAGTGAAGGAACAACAGACACATTCTGCCTCCCCTTCGCTGATCACCGACCAGGGCCCCTTGCTCCTGAAATTGGATCTGGCCTCACAATCTTCTTTAACCCAGAGCTCAGAGCAGGTAGACCACTGAGCACTGGGGTGCAGGGGGAGCCTGGCCTATCCTCTTCAGTTATACCCAGCAATCTCCCCCTCCCCTAACCTGAGTTCCTCTAACTGCATGTCTGCCAACAACACCCTAAGGGGGCCCCTGCCTGAGTGTCTGACCAAGACGCTGAGACATACAAACACTCAAAACCACACATGACACACACACACACACACACACACACACACACACACACACACACACACACACCACCAGACCCCAGAGGCCCTGTCAGGAAGTCTTGGCCCAGCTTTCTAAGCCCCAATCAGCTCCCCAGGTTTCTTGCTTCCAAGGCCGCCTTCTCACTGCAACTCTGATAGTGCTCCCCCACCAAGCATGAGGCAGTCTCTGGGTCCTCCCCCCCAGTCTGTCACTCCCAATGATAAGACTGCAGGCGCTGCTTATTGTGGAAGCTTTGCCTGTAAGATGTACTATGAAGAGCCTCAATAAAGCAAACTGGGCACTACTTAATAAATTCTTACTACACAAAAAAATTAAATTAAAATTTAAAAAAAACAGAAAAAAGAAGAAAAAAAGAAGAAAAAAAAAAAAGAAATTCTTACACATAGCTCTACAAATTATTGTCCAAAGTGGTCAGGCTCTATCAGCCCCTTTTTACAGGGAGGAAGTTAAGGCACAACGAGGTCACCTATTCCACCTGAGGTCACACAGCTGGGTTTGGGGCCCCAGCAGCCTGGCAACCAAAATCTGGCTCTTCACCACATGCTCCACTGCCTCTCCCAGAAATACACAGATAAAGCACAGTGTGGCCTTGAAGGCACTCCTGGTGTGACTGGGCAGGCGGGCAGGTGGGACGGTGGGATATTCAGGGTATTCTGAGGCCTCTAAGAAGCGGGATGGAGGGTGTCTCTGAGGAGACCTGAAGAGTGCACAGAAGTCTGTAGGCCAGACCAGGAAGGTAAGGACTCGTCAGGTTAAGTTGGGAGCAAAGGGCCACGGGCACACAGTAGCACCACCAGATGAGAGTGAGAGGAGGGCTATGGCAGGTTACATAATGGACCCCAGGCCATACTCAGAGCAAGGTGTGACATGGTCAGATCAGACTGCAGTTTTAAACAGCCGGATCCAGCTGCCTGGTGGAGAGCTCAGAGCAGAAGCAGAGAGAAAATCGGTAGGTGCTGGCCAGCCCCACAGAGTGAGACGGTGACAGGCACACCGGGGTGGATGTGAGATGAAGGGGGACACGGAGGCAGGACCCAGGGGCTCAGGGCTTGTTTGAGGAGAGGGACAGGGCAGAAAGGGAGGACATGCAGCTGGATGCCAGGGAAGCACTGTCCCAATGACGTGTGTCCGTTAGTGCGCTCACTTCCCAAGGCTCTAAGGACGGACTGCTCATGGATCACCACGTTTCACCTACCCTGAGATGTGCCAGTATACCACTAAGAGACAAATGGTGCTAACTGGAAGACACGGCCTGACCCCAGAGACATTACAATGTGACTGAAAGGGACACACCTCACTCCTCAGTCCTCATACCCCGAGTGCTCACAGTCAGGCAAAGGTACACGGTCTCCCTCACACCCGACAGAACCTCTGGGACCAGGTACTGCCCCCAACCATCCCCTTCCCTCAACCATGTCTGAACAGATCCCAAGGCATGCATACAGCTTCTTTCCTCCCACCGGGCCTGGGGTAGCAGCTGCCACACCTGAATGCCACATCTCCCAGCCCAGCCTGCACACAGCTCCACCAGCAACCTTTCCAAGCTCCATTCAAAAACAGCTTTGGGGCCCTAGTAAAAAAGCCTCAGCACGCCTGAGCTCCTGGGAGGTCCTTCTGCCTGGGCTGCCCTTCCTCCGGTTTGCCCCACCCACCTCATCCATCTTCTGCACTGAGCCACTACGCCCTGTCACCCTGTTCATGCTCACACAGCACTGGGGCTGACAAGCACCACATACGCAATTGGATGGGGCAGCCGAAAGAGTGAAGAGGCGGGGCATGGAACCCAGAATCTTCTACTGTAACATCATCAGCTTCTGTGTCTCTAAGGGGGGGGGGGGGCGATCGCCCTCCCGTGGGATTGTGCGACAATCTGCCCAGCACATGGTCAAGTGCTGGCCAGCTGGGGGTCCTGATCCGTGCAATGGGAATCATCACAGTCATCGCCTCTCTGGACTCCTGATAAACCAGATGTGCTCCTGAGTGCTTGAGGGCTTTCCTGAATGCTAAAGTGACATCCGAAGGGAGCTGCAGAAGATCCAGGACCAACAGACTGCAGCAGTCTCCCCGTGGATAAACAGCAGGGCCCTAACACTGGCTGCTTCTGTGTCAGGGACAGACATGACCTCGGGCTCACCCGGCCTGCCTCCTGGAGCCAATGCCAGCTCCGCCGGCACCTGCCCTCTCACACCTAACCTCAGCTTTTGAGAAACAGAGTACGGGGGAGGGGTGGCGTGGCTTCAGGGAAGGTCTCGGGCCCAGTGAGGCTCCAGGCAGTGCTCACAGGACCCTGTGGTAGTGCAGGATGCTGCCTCTCCCTGCTCCCCATCCTTCCAGAACCAGCTCTGAGCAGAGCTATGGAGGAAGCTGCCTGCTCTGCCCTTCCCAGAGGGGGCCCCCAGAGAAGCTGCCCTGCCACACCTGCCCCTGTGAAAACCAGCACTCCACGCTTTCACTGTGTGACAGACTCAGTGGAGACATGCACACAAATACTCAAATAACACTGTTTTATTAATCAATTCTGGGAGCCAGTTCCATGACAATGAAACAGATACGATCACGGAATATTATGCTGCAGTGAAAGCAATGAATTCTACTCATATGTAACAAAGACAGAGAGCCAGGACATGCTGAGGGAAATGAGCTGCCTTTAAAATGACAGACTTGTGTGCCATGCACGGTGTTCTAGGATGTATCTCTACACACAATGATGTACTCCAGACTCAGGACAGTGGTTCCCTCCACAGTGACAGAAGAAACTGCACTAGTGACAGAGGCCAAAGTGGCCTTAGCTGTAACTCACTTACATTTTAAAAGAAAAATGTATTTATTCCTTGTGTAGTGACAGATCAGTGAAAAGAAAAGGAAAGACAACACAACACTGTAGGCAGAGGATAGGGCAAAGGAAGGCCCAAGAGCACAGGCCACGCCGATGTGCAGGCTGAGGAGGTCACAAAGCTTCTGGGGGGCTGTGAGTTGCCAGAGTCGGTTCTGCAGAGGGGACATTCTAGATCTGCAGGGACTGCACAAAGGGACATCAGCTTTCAACCAGAGATGGTATAGTGTGGAAGGTGACCCTAGACCTGGTTTGCCAGAATACATATTTACACCTGTTGTCCAGTGTAACTTTTAATAGTGCCTCGTCCACTCTAAAAGTGTCCTGGTATGGCGGATAAGAAATATAGTCACCCTAGCTATGGGGACAGGGAAGGAATCACAGCTAGGCCTCCTGACACACCGTCCACCACCGCCTCCCGTGCTTACTGCAGGCTCCACACTGTGCCACCACTGTAAGGGCACTGTCCCCCAAGTCCCAGAGCTGCACTGGCGTAGAGCATTTTACAGATTCAGAAACGGAGACTCAGAAATGAGATTCCTGCCCAAAGTGACACAGCCCACACAGAGTTTAAGACACCAGCACGGGCAGGACTTGGGAGAGGCCCTGGGATCCTCAGACTGAGAGGCAGCCTGAAGGCCACAACGACCAGATGAATAAAAAGAAATGGATGTAAAAGAGAAAGACCCCGGAGCTTGTGTCCACAGGAGGAGGCACAGAAAATTCCACTGGCCTTTGCCAGCACCCATCTGCAGTCCATGTCCACACCCCCCCCCCAAGAGAGAGCAGCCACAGAAGGGACTGGCACGGGGCACCCAGGCGAGAGACAGCACCTCCGAGATGGCACCTCCAAGTTGCCGAGGCAGTCTAGGAGTGGCGTCTCTATGCTGGTGTCGGTCAACACTACCAGACAGGTGAGCGGCTCAGAGGAGCAGTGGGCAGGGAGATGCCAGTGTGACAGAGGAAGGGGTCAGGTAGAAGATGGCCTGGGAGAAGAGCACCAGCCGAGATTCCGCAGTGCTGGGAGGGATGGAGCTACAGGGCTCATCCTGCCAATGAAAGGCCCTCGGAAAGAAACAGCTGAAGGCTGCACGGGGCTCTTAGTAACAAAGCACCCTTTCACATTTGTCTTCTTATCCAACTCTTAGCCAATCTGTAATTCAGCGAGTGGGGCCAGCTTTCCTCCTTCCTCACTCACCTAACTCACATACACACCTCTTCAATTCCGTCTCCCTGCAGAGGGATGGGCTTCAGGTCACCAGCCTACCAGGCAGCTTGACAAAGTGCACTGGTGACTCCACCTCATCCTTAGCGGATCACCGGGGGCTCTACAGGCCTCGGCCGGCCTGGAGACTACAATGGATTGGTTTCTCGGGACTGCTATCGTCCTCCTCCCTACAAGACCAGGGATGTGATGGCTTTGGGACTGGGTCCCCAAAAGCACAAACACCTTCATCTAATTAGGAATGACACAAGTTTGCAAACTGGGCCAGTCCTCCCATCTCACTGACATGACAGTGTGACTCTCCATAAAGCAGGGATGCGGGGGGGCCCCCCCGCGACCAGCAGGGGAGAGACCACTGAGCCTCTGGACTCTCTGAAGCTGTCTGGCCATGTCAACGAGGCCCACACCATCAGCACACGGCAGTCTCAAGATGCGCTGGGTTTAGGTTTCATTCTTTCCTTTTTTGAGGGAGTGGAAACAAATATAGCATTAGCCACGCTGAAACCCACAGCAACTTTTATGGCCCGGTGATGAGGTTAGCAACAGTGATTCCTTGATCTGGGAGGTAAAGTAGCCAGAAGATGGAGCTGCTCCTTTCCAGTGGGGAGGGTACGCTGCATAAGCAGAGAAGGAGCGCTTGTCTCTAACATCAGAAAACCTTGGACGCGGGAGCCCAAACCCATCTGGACTGCACACTGCCAACTGCTGCAGCCAGCAGAGAACAGACACGAGCGTTCATTCAGCAGCGATCTATTTATGGGGAAAATAAAAATGTATTGCGCACGTGGTGAAGAGGAAGTCAGGGAGCAGACAGAGCTTGTGGGACTGACATGCGTGTCGGGAAAGGCAGACAACAGACAGGCGAACAGGACGATGTGAGTGTACCAAAAGCTATGAAAAAATAACCATGCAGCATGTTACAGGAAGGCTTCCTCTGACCCTTGGGGCCAGGAGAGGTGGGCACCTCAGCCCCAGAGGCCACAGAGAACCAGGATGGCACAGGATCTGGAGGAGAGTTCTGGCCCCGCCCCACCTTCAGACAGCTGGCTCCCTGCACGCCCGAGGGGCTCCCAGCACAGCCCCTCTGAACCAAGAGAACCATGCCGGCAGCCCGCCGCAAGGGCAGTGATGCCATCTTGGACAAAGAGCCTGTGGCCTGAAGCCAGGTTCCCCACTGGCCAGGAATAGGGACTCTACCCAGGGCCGTGCTGGAGCCAGCTCACACTAACCCACGAGAGCCCGGGGTGAAACTTTCAGGAATCTTGGGGGCCAGCTGTTAAACACAGCCACTGTGAAAAATGCAATGATAGAGGCTCACAAGAAGTTCTATTGAAAACAAAGGCGATGAAATACTCACAACTCATCACTTCCTACTTATTTTGCCATGTTACTATTCTCTAGGTTTTTGAGTTTATTCATGACTATTAAATCCACAGGGAGAAAATGGTGTGCTACTGAGGCATCTCCTCCCAACTCCACGTGTGGTGACGTCACGTTGGTGGCTGGAAACCAGCCACAGTGAAAGTATTTACACCATGGAAATTGGCAAACACTACAAATCAGGGCTCCATTCACTCCAGGGCCATATCCAGTCCAATGTCTGTTTTTGTAAATAAAGGGTTTTCTTCATTTTATATTATTTCTTATCAAGATGAAACTCAAATAACATAAAATTAGCTATGTAAATAAAGTTTTATTGGAACGCAGTTATAACCATCCATTTCCATATTGTCTATGGCTGCTTCTGTGCTATAAATAAGGGCAGAGTTGTGACAGACTCTATGGCTCAAAATATTTACCATCTGACCCTTTACAGAAATAGTTTCCCCAACCCCTGGGGTTTAGATTTAAGAAAGTGAGGGAGAAACTGTTAATAATGCAGATTAAATTTAAAATTGTGTCACGCCTGTAGCCGTTACATTAGGAATAGCACAAATGAACAAGGAAATATCCTTTCAGTATTTGAACACTATTATCTAATTCAGCATTATCATAAACAAAACTACCAATCGATATTCATGTCAGAACTACACTCATAAGCTGACTAAAGATACAAAAGTTCTGCAAAAATCAAGGAAAGCAATCTGTGAAACAACTGGTACGCAGAACTGACAATAAAGAGGGCTGTACATTTTATTATTTGTGAACTGTATACTACCCATCCTGTATATCAGTAAAACGTATAAACCTACATATGTATATGTATGCATACTTTTTTCTTCCAGAAAAGCCAGTTGCCAAACATTTACTGGCATACCACAGAGTAAATGAGAGTATATTACTTCAAAGAACCTGAAATAAAGTTTGAATGAAACGAAAATCCATTTGCATAATTACTGTATTTCAACATTACATGCAAACGGAAACGAGGGAAGAACCTGTATTCATTAGATATAGCAACTCTTGCCAATTATTGAATGTTTACTAAAAATTGGCTATAAGTTTCATCACCTGCACATGCAAACAGACTTTCTCTATAGTGATTGCCAGAGTCAAGCGAAAAAAATCCAACCTAATACAAGTTAGGTTCATGGACAAAGCACTCCCTCTTATAAAAATTAATGACATTATTTAGAAAGTCAATACGAGTTAATTATTTACACATTTCCTAACATTTATACTTCATTTTTCTTATCATCACACTGAAGAAATGTCATGCTCGAGTTTTTTTCCCCCAGTCCCACCTGGACTGTTCCCCCAGAGCACTGTGTGGACACCATCATTTCCTACGTGTGCCATGACATGACAGCACCCGGAGGCAGTGTGACACAGCAGGGAGGGGATGGGACTCTTCACACTGGGCGGCCAGGAGAGACCTGAGCAGTCTGATGGTCACAGACCTGGGGAGAGGACCTGGACAGTCATGAATGAGGGACAGGGAAGTACACATTGAGGAGAGAAGGAAAGAAGGGTCCAAGTCACAGAGCACCTGTAGATCATGATAATAAGGAGTGGGATGTCTATTCTGAGCGCACAGGATCTTAACTGGCAGAGTGATGAGATCTGATTCTGGTTTGGAAGGAGCAAGAAGGAAGTTTCCCAACAGGGAGATGGCTAGGCATACACCAGAGATAGAGAAAAGACATTTTGGCAGTAGAGCCAAGGGGACTTACAGATGGACCGGACATAGTAAGGTGGCAAAAAGCAGGAAGCACGGATGACACTGGGAGTTTAAGAGAACCACAGGCACGGCTCCACTGACTGCGATGAATGAAAGCCATGAGTCCATGCACGTCCTCTTTGTCCTGGTGGGCTGGACCCCAGTCCTCTGAGAGCATGAAGAACAGGACTGGTGGTCCTGACTAGAGCAAAGCATTGCACGCCGCTGCTCTGAACCTCCCAGATATGCATGAGAAAGAACTCTATCCTCTCTGCTGGTTGCAGTACACACCAGCCCTGCGCCCACTCCACATCTGATTGCTCTCTATAGTTCTCGAGTGCTCTTCAGGCTAAAGCGATCTACTTTTATTTTCATTTTTTTACTGTTTAATTAAAAAGACAATGGAGCATAGGAAAAACAAAAACAAAAAGTGTTCCTACTTCCTCAACACAAGTGGTTCTCATTTATGCAAAGATCTAGTTTTTGTGCCTTTCCTAGTTGTGCTTGGCTGACAAAAATAATCCTTTTCTTCATCATGGCCAGACTTGTCCATTTTTCCAGAGCTTTCAGGACTGTTCTTCACAGCTCTATGCTACTTGACTCCGTGGATGCACCGTGTTTCCTAAGCTTCTCCCATGCCGTTGAATTAATGACATCAACAATCATTATTACGTGAATATATCTATTAACATTGTCATTAAAATTCATCGTGTACCTGTTAATAGATTCCTAGGAGTAAAAGGACTAGATTAAAGGACACCAGTGTGGCTATGCCTCTCCCTACATAAAAACTATCCTAAAGGGTGAAGTATGAAGTTGCTCCTGGATCCTGCCAGCAGGGCGGTGTGGGATGCGGCAGGCAGGGTGGGAGACAGACTTGGAGATGTAAAATAGCAACAGGGTAGCTTTAACTCAAGTCTTGATTTTCTGCCAATGCCATTCTTCCCACATGTTTGAGTACAAGGTATATTTTCTCATTATTAATCACATCAACATTTCTCTGTCCAGTGATGTCTCTGAGATCTTGGGACTGTTAGTTGTGAATACCCTCTCCATACAGAAAGGACGTTGCTTCCTAAAGGTGATTTCACTCACAAATTCATATTTTGATCACCCCCATCTGCAAATGCACTACAAAGGAAAAGTCCAGACAGGTTTTAATCCTGACTGGGAGTTCTAACCGAAGCACCTCTTCCAAAGAAGTGCGCCTTTCGTTCTACAAGTCTGAGATTTTATTCTACAACCTATTTCTTCCTGTTTCCCACCCCCAGGGAGCTTTCAGAAATGTGTAAAATTATGCAATGTTGTCTGGTAACTGCTCATTGCTCACACTAAAGGGAAGACTATCTTTGAGAAAGAACAGCATCTGTGAAATCCAAAGTTAAATATCTACAAACTCATCCAGGGGAATAACGGCTCCTGCCCCCATTCCCAGAAAGGTGGGGAGGGGCTTGTGCATGCTCAGTGCCCACGACGTGCCCTTTAGTAGGGTCGGGCTTGTTTGGTTCTCACCTTATAGACAATGGCAAATTTGAGATTGATAACAAATATTTGATGTGATTTGTCCAAACCAAATATTTGATGTGATTTGTCCAAACTAACCATTTGTCTGGTTAGTTCCCAGACACTAACCATCTCAGAGACAGAGCAGTAGAGATTTGAACCCAGGTTTCACTCCAAAACCCTTGCATGTTAAATACTTTTCTTTCTTTTTTTCTGTCTGTCCATCTGTCCATCTCTCTTTTTTTACTTAGGAGGGAGGCTCAAAGGATTTCTATCTGATTGTTAACTGCATTCATCAACCCAGACTTAAATGAGAAGAAGGGTTTCCTCTCTATAAAACAAGACCTCATGAATGGAGCAGATATGGCTCAGAGGCTCTAGAGACACTGGAAAAACCAGAGCTGTCTGGCTGGGGAGGGGCTGAGACGAATGGGTGGCAAGGAAGGGACAGGAGTCCCATGCTGCATCCCTCTGCTTGCCCAGGTGCAACCTCCTTCCCTATTTCCCATGTGGAAAAAGACAACATAGCCCCAAGCCCTTACCCAAAGTACAAGTAATCTGAGTCCCCAGAAGTGTGCTGTCCAATTCAGGTGTAAAATTAAACAGAAATTTAGAAGTCAGGGGCGCCTGGGTGGCACAGCGGTTAAGCGTCTGCCTTCGGCTCAGGGCGTGATCCCGGAGTTCTGGGATCGAGCCCCACATCAGGCTCTTCCACTATGAGCCTGCTTCTTCCTCTCCCACTCCCCCTGCTTGTGTTCCCTCTCTCGCTGGCTGTCTCTCTCTGTTGAATAAATAAATAAAATCTTCAAAAAAAAAAAAAAAAGAAATTTAGAAGTCAGTTCTTTGGTCTTACCAGTCACAAGTTAGGTACTCGCCACCCATGCATGGCTCAGAGCTACCACACTGAACAGCACACACAGAGACCATCTCCATCACCAAGCAGTTCTCTGGAAGGAAGGAAAGACCTCTGCAGGAATTCTCACATACCCCTCTTTTCTCTGCAGGCTCGCAGTGTTGTCTCATGATGAAAGCAAACGCTGTGAGGTCAGCTATGCACTGGCCAGATGACTAGCTACTTCACCCAGCTAAGCCTTCCACTCCTCTATGAAATGGGATAATACCTAGCAGAGAGCGAGGACGCCTTAAGAGCTGCTGCTTTGGTCCTCCTATTTCTTCTATTAAGGCCCAAAGATTTAAAAAATGACCTTTATGAACTCCATCTGCAGGTCCATGGTCACTGTTAGGATTATTCTCCCCTTTCTGCATGGCCTCCAGCAGGGACAACCTCCCTCCCTCTTTTGTTCACCTATCACAGAGATAGTACCCATTTCCCTCATGGTCATCTCGATGACTCAACAGAGGCTGGCCACTGTACCAGGCACCAACACGCTCAGCCTCTCAGAACACCACCACCAGGTAATGGGTCCAATAGCCATGAGCCACAAATAAAGAGACTGAGCCTCAGAAACAGGAAGTGATTTGCCCCAAGTCCAGGCAGACAGAAGCAAGAGAAGGACCTGAAGCTGCTGCTCTCACAGCACAGCTGGTGCTCAGGGTTCAGAACCCCCTGCAAGGGAAAGTCATCCTGGCACAGGCCTCACCCATGAGAAGGAGGAAGCCAGTGCTCTCCTGCAGGACTGGGCCTGAAGGGGCTGGACAAGTACAGCAACACCGAGAGCACCCTCCTCCTTCCCTGGGTCCTGTCACTCACACACACAGGGGACAGGCCAGTGCCTGAGTGCTAACTATGCCACTATGGTTCCAACAGAACCCACATGCCACAGGAAGACCCCAAAAGGCTGAGATCTGGAGAAGGCCAAGTGTCCTAACAGGAACAGAAGTCCTTCAGGGAATCAGCCACCCCAACCCTGATACTCATGAGCTCAGCAGCTGCCCTGCCCAAGCCCCACCAAACCTGAACTCGCACCCTCAACCCAACTCAACCCTCCCCAGTTAGGCACTGCTTGTACTTGTCTATAGTTTGAAATCAGAGATGGACCCACATCAGTTCATAAACTGGTCACTGACCCTAACAGAATGAACAGGCTCACTATGCACCAGCAGAAGAACCAAGGTGGGGGAGGGTGCAATACAGGCCATGTCAGACAGGTTAAAGGTGCTGTGGGAAAGATCAGACCAGGACAGCAGAACAGCCAGAAGACGGTGCTCTTGAGATAGCTGGCACTGGTGTTGCTGAGGGAGGCACCCTGGGCCCAGAGACCAGAGAGGTAGGGAGGAAGTGAGGGGGGAGGGAAAAAGAGGCAGGGTGGACCATCCAGGTGTGGTACACTAGCCGGCCAGGAGCTGACTGATGTGCCGTTAAGTGCGGCTGGAGCAGCGGGGAGAGAGGACTGGAGCATAATGTGCTTGGCTGATTCTGTCTAGACTCTCTTGATTGCAAGTAACAGAAAAGCCAGCTCAAAAAGGCCTCATCCAGAATAGAAGCCACTGGCTCACTTAACTGAAAAGTTCAGGCAGGGCTTGCCTTGGGCCAGTCAGGCCATGATGACTTAATCCTCCCTCAACTCTCACTCCTGGGCAGGCTGTCCCCAAGCAGAGACCCTAGCAGCAACCTGCGCATATCCTCTCCCATTCACGTCTCCCCCCAGCCACGCCAGCAAAGTGCTAAAACTTTCACAGGCTCTGATTGGGTCATAGGCCCATCCTCAAACCAACCACTGGCCAGGAAGATGCAGCCCCGTGATTGGTTAGTTCCCAGACACTAACCATCCAATAGGCGTGGACCAGAGAGTAAGGACAGGAACTGGCCGCTAGAGGGGCTGCCCACTATACCGCCTGTGAACTGAAAGTGGCCATGTATGTCAATACCCAGGGCACTTCAGGATTGGGGCCATATCCCATCCTCAAGAGCCTTCCGAAGCAGCGTATGTGCATCCTCCTGAGAAAATGAAGGCTGAAAACCTGACCTCCTCCAAGGCTGCAAGGTGAATAGCAGAATCAAGATTCCAGTATAGTCCCGTCTAATGACAAAGCCCAAGTTTTCCACCCACAGAAATACTATCTTCTCCACTATATGCTACCTAAAGAACAGACTTTATCCAGTCAGACACACAGCCCCAACACAGGGGAGGAAACGTCTGTTTTGGGGCATTCACTCTTCAGCTGGTATGGAGAGGAGAGGAGGAGGCAGACCAGCTGCTAAGCAGCTGCACTAGACCTCCCAGGAGATCCCATTTTGCAGGAAGGGGGGCTGCCATGGGAGGCGGACCCCAGGACAGCTCTGAGGTCGCCTGCGGAGTGATGGTACTGCCAACCACTACAGTGCAGCATACCAAGGGCAGGAGGAAAAAAGGTGCCTCCACTCTAGAATGGGCTGCCTGCACATCCAGGACAACAGTCAGCTAGAGAGAAAGGGTTCAGGTGCTGCTGGAAGCCATGGCTCTAAGAGTACCTGGGAAAAACCTTAAAGGCAGACAGGGCCTTGGCAGTACTAGGCAAAGCCCAAACACTCGGGGATAAGGAGGCACCACTGGCAGAGAGTTTGGAGAGAATGGAATGGCCAACACAGCAAGGTGCAAGGGGAACAAGGGACGATGGGCACCGGTCAGTATTTGGCCTCAGGCTTTGTTCACTCTTGCAGAGGTGCAAGGAACTGAAGACAGCATGATGACCCAGGAAGACAGCCTGGAGTGACAAACACAAACACATTCTTATCCCCAGGGTCAGCTCACCTCACAAAGCAGATGAAGCCACTTCCTATTTCCCAATGTGGGGAGCCCACCCCCTTGGAGAAAACCATGTTCACCGTAATCCTAACAGGAGTGTCATCCCCAGGGCGACAAGCAGGTGCCCACTCCCCTCTAAGTGGAGCTGACAGGCAGGCTCACCAGAAACCCCAAAATAGCCCCACTCCCACCCCAGACCAGTGTCCTCACCATTTCTGTCCTGCCACATGGGAGAACGACAGCATGCTGGGGGCACCTATTGTTTTTGTTTGTTTGTTTGTTTTAAAGATTTTATTTATTTATTTGACAGAGAGAGAGACAGCCAGCGAGAGAGGATACGCAAGCAGGGGGAGTGGGAGAGGAGGAAGCAGGCTCCCAGCGGAGGAGGGAGCCCAATGTGGGGCTCAATCCCAGGACCCTGGGATCACGCCCTGAGCCGAAGGTAGACACTTAACAACTGAGCCACCCAGGCGCCCCCCTACTGTTTTTGTCTGAACTGCAGACCCTGCTTCTACATGCTCCTCCCTGACTTCCTGTGGACACTGCCACTTTCTTACAAGGCCTCCTTCACCCCCAAGCCAAGCCAGAGTGATTCTCCACGAGTTTTCAAACTGGAAGCAAGAGTGAATCCCCTCTTCTTCAATGGCCTACCTGTCAAGAGGTCAAACTCAAGCTGCTGCATTTCCCACCACAAGACAGAGAGATAGACATACATACGCTCACAAACACCACTCTGACTCAGTGATGGGGTGAGGGAGGTTACAAGCAAAGGCAGTACAAGCTCACATAACACCTGGGAGGGTGAGGTTTCTGCCCTTTGGTGAGAAGTTAAGTTCCTGCATTCAGTGGCAGCACTGCCTTGTCACCAACCTTCAAACTGAGAATTGTAAATGCTTGAGAAGCTCCTCTAAAATAGAAGTGAAAATGAAATACCCACTCACAAACCTTTCCTCCCATGGTCATGCCTAAAACCTAACATGTGGCCACTTCTGTCGCTGCTAGGCTACCAGCATCCAGTAAAGGGGGAGCAGATATCAACAACTTCAGTTACTTGCTGAGAGCCCCCCCCCCACCCCGCCCAAACAGTGGGAAGGAAAAATGGAGAAGGCTATGAAAGATCATTTGACTCCTCTACCCGTCTCAGTTAACCTAAGGGGAAGAAGCCAGTCCGGAAGTGCAGGTACCAGTTTCCGGTTACCCAGGTTAACCAAGGGCAGGAGGAAATGGGCAGGACGATCAGATCTGAACAGACCATCCAGTGCCCATCCATGCCTCTGAGCCAAGAGGACAGAAGTCTGGAGAACTCAGCTCTCGCCTGGTCACAGGTGCCGCTTCATGGCTACAGGAGGCCTGTATGAGTCTGGGCCTCCTGGATTATACCACCTCCCCCTGCCTGGGCTGGGTACAGCACCAGAAGAGATGATGGGGACCAGGCAACAAGAAGGCTCTCCTAGACTTCCAAAGTGCTCCTCAGCCCAGATGGGGTCAGAAGATGCAGCCCAGCACTGGCACTAATACAAGGTAACAGCAAAGTACCCAAGTGTGACTACAGGCAAATCAGAGTCTGCAGGTTCAACCAGGAGTGGGTACTCAGAACCTCAGGCTGTGACCTCATAACATCCAAACCACTCCATTGCTTACTCCAGACCTTACAGTTCAGTTACACCCATTTTTGTGTCTAGACCCAAGTCTCCCAGGCCAGCACCATGCCCAACTATTTGATGGTATTATCACAGCAAAGAGATGATTAAACTGGCATGCATTCAGCGGACATTGTCAGCTTGTTCCCCACCTCATTACCCCCTCCCACCAACAGGACCCTGATGTTTCCTGGAGGCATCCCCTCTATTCTGGGCCTGTCTGGAAGGAACTAACACCATGCCCAGATTTGGAGGTGAACCAAGCAACACTAATTCCATCAAAGCCCAGAGAAGGCACCAGGAAACATCTGCTGAAACTTCTAGGAAAGCATCGCCTTCTCTTCCTTCCCTTGCATGATGGTCAAAGAAGGTGAATCCCCAACTAGGGGAGCTGGGAGGAAGACACCCCACTGTGTGAAGGGAACAATACAAAAGAGATGGAGCAAAGCCAGGTCCTCACCTGAGAAAAGACTCACCTCTGAGCCTTTGAGTGGCACAAGCCAATCAGCCCTTTTGCATTTAAGTTCCTGTCATGAGCACAGTATGACTCTCCCTCTGGGGTTGGCTGGCCAAAAGAATTAGTAAAAGTAGAAGACAAGGGCTCTGCTGCCATCTAACTGAACATTTGAAGGAAATAATGTGAAACAATTGGTGAAAAGGGCAAACTGTGCCTATTTTATATCCTACACATCAGTGTCGCTCCTCCACAGACAGCACTAAAAAGCCAGCTTGCCAACTGCTTGCCTGGCACAACTGCAAGATGCACAGTGTAAATAAAGTTGGAAAGTGTCCACCTGAAGTGGTTTTCAGAAGGGCTGGCCTTAAGAAGAGGAGGGCAGTTAGCTATCTTGGGAATCACCTGGGGAAAGAGAACACAGCCACAGCCCCATACCCCAACCTGAGCTGGACGAGGGACTTGATGGCAAGAGGCATCAAGACAGCTAATGGAACTGGGGCGAGGGGGCAAGAAGAACCCAGCCCATGTGTGCAAGCAGAGCTGACGCCAGCTTGGTGGATCCGGTGGCTACCCAGAGCCAAGTGTGACCAGAGGTGTGGGTAGGGGATGGAGCCGAAGGTACAAGTATGGGCAGGGTAGTGGGGCTACCAGTGCCTGGAAGAGGGCTGCCAGGCCACCTGCTGAGCTCTCCGTGTGAGCGGTGGTCACATACACATGAGTCTTCCGTGAGAGGACCACAGAAATCACCCCCCACCACCACCACAGAGTCAAGGCTGGCTACAGCCAGCCACCTATGAAATCACTCTGCACACTGTGAATGGGTGACCGGGATCTCCACAGCAGTCATGAGTGGACCCACCACAGGCTATGGCCTGGAAGAAGCATCACCCACTTTCTGGCCCTGATGAAACCCAGGGGAGTGGGGTGTCCAGGAAGGGTCTGGTTTGTCATGGGACCAAGAGAGTCCCAAGGAAACATTTTAACAGTATCTCCAGGGTCTATAGACAGGCAGGGATCTAAGATAAAGAGTCATCTTTTCTCCGTCAGGGGTGAAAAATGCCAGCCAAGAGACAAAAAGGAAAAAAATGCCTCACACCTTTTCCTCTGCCAGTTCAAGAGAAAGCACAAACCATTTCAGGTACAACTTTCCTCCCAGCCTGGCATAAAAACATAACACAGACCAATCCAGCATGAGGATCCAGACTCGGGCAGGAGAGTGGCATGCCCACCTTGTACCTACTATGCTATCTCAGGTGACATGGGAGGCGGCAGCAGGTGGGTAGGCCTGGTGGGGGCTGGGGAGAGGAGGATTCCCAATTCCAGTGTGATCCCTCCTAGCTATTTGTCTACTAAGCCTCAGTTTATGCACCAGTACCTCCCACCCTATGTTGCTGTACAGATTAAATGTTTTGAATTCATGAGAAGTGCTGAAAAGTACCCGCCCCTAGTACCTGCTCAGTAAGTGCTGACAGCCAGCTCCCAAGATCAGCCCTTTTCACAGGAAGATCAACAAGCTTCTGAGCACCGGCTTGCTATGGAAGTCCTAGAAACATGGGGATTAACTCATGCTCCACTACCAAGGAGCTTGCAATCCCGAGGAAAGTGTAATCAACAAGACCCGTTATCAGCAGGAATGTAGGGTTTTAAAGTTATGTAGAGTGCCTGAGGGCAACTGTCTGGGAAATCAGGATAGGCTTCTGGAAAAGGAGAGCAGTAGGGATGACAGAAGGCCACAAATGTGAGTTGCAGAGGGTCCCATCCTAGGTGTCACACACAAACAAAGGTTAGCTTGCAGATGTAAGTAGATGCTGTTTTGATGATAAGACACAACTTCATTTCAAAGCATGACTACATTAGGAGGAGCTTCTTTCCTTGAATTTTCTCAAAAAACAGCTACTGAAAGCACACCTGTCACTGTGTGGAAGTTCCTGTGTATTTCCGACCACAGGAATGGATCCTGACAGGCAAAAAGGTTAGGAGCCACTAGGCTAGAAGATTTCAAAGGGAGAAAGGTTGTGGGAACTGTGAAGGAAATGAACACAAAACTTAACATTTAAAAACACTTTGTATTTATGAGGTTAAACCTCAGAAGACACAGTGGAGTCCAAATTCCCTGCTGGGCACTGCTTATGTGGGAGGCAGGAGACTGTCATTAAACCCACCACTTTTGAGCCTACCAGCACCGGGTATAGGCCCATAGCGTCGTCTGCAACACCGGAGAGGTCGTTAATCTCTACTCTTCCCTAAAATGAAGATGAAGCATCTACCTCTAGGACTAGTTGAGAGAGCAAACCAGGATGCAAAGTGTTTCATGCCATAGAAGGGGCTCTTCAGGCTGTGGCTGTCCATTCTACAGCCTCCAGTGGATAGAGATAGGAAACTTCATAGCAGGCCCAGGAGCATCCAAAGCCTTTCAGCTCCACCTGCCTGGCAGTGGCACATCACCTGATGTGACCCTTCTCCTTTTTTAGTGGGGTCCCCACACAATCACAGAACCTCCAGGAATTCTTGGGCAGGAGTCTGGGGGTCCAGATGGAAGGCCCAGGCATGTCTGCACACCCACTTGGCACAGTGGTTCTGCACTGTCTCGAGCCAGCTCTGACAATAATCAAGAGCTCCCCCAAATGCAGCAGGACCTACCTCCCAGGACCTCCTGCCTCCCCCTTCTAGGTTTGCCTCGGAAAGCCACACACAGCAAACCTAACCCCAGGGTACATCAGTTCTTCAAATACTTGAAAGCAGACCCCAGGCCCTTCACAGAGCCTGACACTTGCCCCCTTCCCATCCCACTGCTGAGAAGGCAAACTATTCAAGGATTTGCCAGCCATCCCTCCAAATCCTGTTTCCCTCAGGTCAGAGACGAACCAAGAAGGGACTTCCTGCATCTAATGCTAAAACTTTTCATTCTGAAAACTCAAGTTATGAAGTGTTCTAGAAGTCATTTCATGATCTCCAGAATCCTAAACTACGTCTGAATAAGACACATGAAGAACTGTTCCATTTGGACCTAAGAGCTGTAGCCCTGTAAGACCACCCCGGCCTCCACCAAACCTCACCCAACCCCAGACTGCCTATGTGCACATTCTCTTCCTGTTCCAGGTCCCTCGAGGGCAGGGGCTGGGCATCTCCAGGTCTTAACCCCTCAAGCCAACACCATAAGCAATTGCTAGAATTGTTTATTCAACTGCTGAGCCACCTTTTTCAGTTTTACCATATTTCTCCATAGAAATATGGAGATCAGTTGCTGACTGAGATGTTAGTGTATGGCCTCCCTAGATCTGGAATTCAGAGACCACTTTTAAACAGTGCATGCAAAATACTGGTATGTCTTCCTTATGCAGGAAATACCCTCCAGTTCATGGAATCCCCATGTCAATACTTGCTCAGTTCTACATGTGTGCCCTGAGAGTGAACAGGAGGAGTTTCAGATGGGGGCTCCAAGTGTGGGCACTAGAAAGGCGGCAGTCACTCACCAAACCATAAACTCAGTCACCCATTCCAACAACCAGCTGAGGGGTCCCAAAGGGACCAGAGAGACTCAGAACAGCACAAGGGGGGAAAAAAAGGCACGACTTCTACTGACAGAGACAAAGCCCCCAGCTTCCAGAAGGTGATTTAGAGTGGGGGCTGGGCAGAGACCTTCCCACAGAACTGCAGTCACCTAGGAACTGGACTGAGTTCTGGTTCTGGTTAAAGTGGTGGAGCTCTGAGAAGACACTTACACAGGCACCAAAACTGAGGCACCTCTCCTTCACCTAAACCCAAGGCTGGCACCCTTGAGGTGCACGTCCTACCACATGCAGCGACATCTTGAGCCCAGGCGACCACGAAGCCTTTCCATATCTGTATCAAGACAAAGGCCCCTTCTCACAAGCTGATCTTGGACAGTCCTCCAGGCCTCTGTGACTTCCATCCAGGACAACATACTCTGATTACAACTAAAGCCACTTCTGAAGACCACTGGGAGACCTCTGCGAAGACAGAATGTAAAATCCACCTTCTTCTGGGGGACAGAATGAGTCAGAACAAGGACTTACACCTGCTCTCTTCAGACATCCTGGCTACATAGAGAGGAACGTCACTGCACTTGGGCAACCAGAGTGATCAGAGAACATCCACGTGTTTAGATTTTATATCCTCTAATATGTTGTAGAGAATCAGAACCTACAGCCTTCCCTTTTATAATTTTTAACAATCCTCCTTTTGGCAGGATCAACAGCATTTCAAGTTAACATCATAAGTGCTATAATCTTGAAGCAAATAACAAAATTGGCATACAAGACTTATGAAAAGTTCCATTATCAGTTGGCAGTTGCCACACCATGGTACGGTCTGGCCCAGGAGTCAGTCCCCACCAGAAACCTTAAGATGTTTCCAGGACAGGCTAATATCATCAACCTGTTAGATCTATCACAGGTAAATCTAAACCAATTTGTAATCTCATATAAACTTACATGGGACAGAAGAGGCTCCCCACATCTTTTTTTACCAGCTCAAGAGCACTGCCCTCTCAGGCCTCTTCTGAAGCCATCTCTCCACCTTTGAGGGCAGGGTGTGGTGGCATTAAGAGTTAGAAACACTGTCAGTTAAACTTTGGGTAAGTCCCTAACTTTAGGGCAGTCACCTCAAATGAAGTCAGCAGAAACAAAAGCATCTTGTCCTCTCCTGGCCACAGGAGGCACCCGCTAAACGGCACCGACTGTCATCATGCTGTTGGCTTCTGCACCTGCAGGAAGGGGAGACGGGCTGCTCACTCCCTCCCTTACAGGGCTGCTGGGGGGAAGGAGGAGACCCCACTGAAGTGCTGCAAAGTCATATAAAGTATATATCTCTGTGTTGAGTTCTGTTAGAATTGTTATTTTAGGAAGTTCACAGAATGCACCTTACATTAAAAGAAAAAACTTTTAAAACAGTTCACGTTAGAACCCGAACCCTGGATCCGGAAGGAGCTTTATGGGTGCATATACCAGTCCCCGGTCCCACTTTGGACCCTGCAGCCCAGAGAAGTTAGGTAACATCTTAATCTTCAAATTCCCAGGTGGGAAAATTATCATTACTTGTGTGCCTTTCTGTAGAGGCCCTATGGTCTCTGACCACCTCCCACTGGCGCTCGACGTTTGCATAAGTGTGAGAAAGAAAGTAGTTTCTGAAGTTTCCTGCTGGAGAGCCTGACCACTAGGAAGCCTTTACACAGACATCTTTGGCAAGTTCAAGTCCCTTTCCCCCCGATGCCTTCTCTGGCCTCTCTCTGGTCTGATTACAGAGATGTCCACCTGCTTTGAGCAAGGCCTGCCTTGTGCCACTATTCAACTTGTTATGGGGATGCAGAACTCACTCCACCATCTGTCAGACCTATTCTCAGATGCCGGACTAACATCCGTGTTCTTCACGGTTCTAGACAGTTCTGAATTAGAATACTCCAAGACTGAACTTCAGCGCATATAAAAGTCACACGAGCTTCACAGGCCCAAGAAGGATTCTAGGGTTCAGTCAGTTTAACCAGCACTTAGCACTCTAAAGCACCTAATGCTTCTGCTCTAGAGAAAGAAGAAACAAACATGCTCACGAAGCCCAAAGTGGTCAGGAAGACAAAGCCCGAACTTCCATGAAACAATGAGTGTCCAATACAGACGAGAACCTAATCACCTGCTGAGGAGACTGTGCGTGGGTAGACTCCAATTTCTGGGCAGAAGGAAGACACGGCCCTCGACTCTATCCACCAATGTTAAGCTGGGACAAACGCGCACACTGCACTTCAGAGATTTTCAACATCCTGGCTGACATACGCCACAAGGAAGGTAAGGCTTAGATTGTTCTGAAAAAACTGTTAGCTGCTTTTTGAAAAAGAGTGTAGAGGATTTACTTTATTACTGAGCTGGCAGAAATTATTAACTCAGAGCCTGCTGTACAGAAATTCAAATACTCCAGAGGCTAGAATTGAGAACACAGAGACAACTTTCCTCTCAAGAACTCCTTTGTCAAGGAGATGGTCAGTTACTTTGTTACTTCACTAACTTCTCAGATACTTGTGGATATTAGGTCAGCTGCCTGACATTGATTTTTCAAGCAAAAGCTAAGTTTGTTAACCATAATTGCATGCCCATAAAGGTAAGCATTGCATGACACAATTCTCTTGTCGCTTCTCTCAGAAGAGGTTTAATTTTAGTGTTGGCTCTTCAACACTGTCCCCATTTTTTTTTTCCATGAGCATCTTAAATATGTGTCAACTAACTATCCCAAAGTGGAGTTCATAATTGGGCAAGGTAGAGAAAAGCAGCTGGGCGCCAGCAACGCCTTCATGGAGCTACCTCACTCTCACCTGAGCCCAGGTCAACCCAGGGAAACTGCTGAATTATGGTCGCACCATCTCTGCTGATAACCTACTCTGCCATGGCTCCAGTTTCCATATGCGGTTTGCTCCAAGCCACACTCCTGTCAAAAGGTTCTAACAATGCTCACGGATGGTCACTGGCAATGGCAGCATTTAAAGGAGGCACTTTCTTCATTGCTCATATTCAGAGACAGTTTCCCAAGTCCACAGTTTCCCATCCACCACACTTATATTAGAACTCTACGCACACCCATTAGTGATGGAGCCCCCCCCCCCCAAACAAACCATATGAAATGTGAATCCCAGGCCATGGAAACAATCACTGGCTTCTATGAATGTAACATTTCTGCAAGCACATAAATACAAAAACCTGAGATTTGTTTCCTTCTCCCTCTTCTGGCTAACCACCCCCCCTTCCTCTTTTCCCTCGTCTCCCCCTAGGAACCCTTTAGATTACAGCCTTACACTACACTGGAACCCCTGAGGTCACTGCTCCGCCTAATCTACAACATCGTGACCGCCTGTCAAAGCGCCTCCTGATCCCAAAGCTCTCCTAGGTGGCATTAAGGATCAGTGCTACTATCTCAGCAACCTCTGATTCTTCTGAAGGCAAACAAGCAAGTGGAATTCGGGAAATTATACTCTGGACAAAAGATGCAAAAGTCACCAAGGTTATGTTTCTCATGTCACTTGTTTTATCCTCTAATATTTCAATCTTGCGAACCGCAGTGGCAACAGTAACTGCAAAAAATTCTGGAAGGCTTTATATAGCTTGGGCCTACTCCACCCCCAAAGTCATAACAAAAAGTATACAACATTTGTTTAAAACAATTACCTCCAAGTTAATCTTAATGGGGCCTGAAGACGAGGGATAAGAGAATTATTTATGATACAAAAATCAGAGTCTTACATTACAAAGACCGTAACTCCTCAATCTCTACCAAAATTGTACAAGCCAATGTGAATTACTCCAAAAATACCAAGCTTAAAGCATAATGCTAAGAGTCATTAGTCAAACTCACATAAGGGAAAACAAAAACCCTACAGTGAGAGAAACCTGAGTTACCTGGCCCAAGACAATTTTTTTCTTTGATCTCCAGCATATTAAAAAGTGATCTCAATAGCCATTTCCTGGTCTCCCAGCAAATGCAGGGGCTCACTTCATACCTGGATGCCACAACATCTTCCTATTGCTCAACCTGCTCCTACCACAGGGGAAAATGACCCCTACTGCCAACAATCCCTTGGAGAAAATATGAGAACACTATGAGTCTTCCCCTACACACACGAAGGGGGGCAGAGGAGATCCCTCTGCAAACAGTAGCCTCGGTGGAGGGCCATCTGAGAAAGCAACACCCTGGGGTTAATCCTGACTGTCTAGGTGACAAACCACCAAGCTAGGACCCTCAGGCAGAAGGGATAGCCAAAGGAGGATTCTTGAAGGAACAGGAGACAAAATAATCACCTCTAATTCACACCAAAAAGCGGGGCTCTGGCTTGATCAGAGACGCAATGGGCATTTAGGCCCAGAAAGGTAACAGGAAGAATCCCACCCTCCCCAAGATCATCTACCGTCAGCAGCGATTCCAGGAGGGAGCCGGCAAAGACATATCCACACGCAGAACCAAGGGGGGACTCTCCACACGCCCTGGCCACCCGGCTAAGAGCAAAGTAAGCTGGGGGGTTCCCTCTGAAGCCAGGAAGGTGCTTCCAGCCGGGAGAAGAGGGAAGGAGGACTTCCCTGATCAGCCAAAAGGCCGAGACACCGGCGGTACAGGCTCCCGAGTCATACCCCGGACACCAGTTGCTCCACAGCCTTTCTCCCTCCCCTCCCCCCACGCCGGGAGGACTTCCCGGGGGTCGCGAGTCCCCAGGGAAGGGCAGGCAGGTGAACACAGTGAGAAGCAGGAAGGGTCGTAAAGCTGGAGCGAGAAAGAAGGGAAAGCTCTGGCTTCAGCTCCCGTCCGCTCCCGTCCGCTCCCTCCGCCCAGGCCGCACGGAAGCCTCGGCCTCACGTACCGAGCGCCGCCAGACTGCCCGACCTGCCCGCGTCTCGGGCTCTTGGGGCGAGAGACCGGGATGGCAGCGGCCCTCGGGGGTAGGTGGGCGTCGGGCGGGTTCCCTGGAGCCCGGCGGGCGAGGGGCATTGGGGAGGGGGAGGGTCCCGGGCCCACGCGGCCTCCGTCCCGGCCCGCGCAGCGGGTACTTACGTTGCTCTGGGGGTCGATGGCCTGCAGCAGCCGGTCCCTGATCTGCTGCGGAGACGCCGGAGCCGCTGTCATTGCCTGGGCGAGGCGGGGGGGAGCGGCCGGGCCAGCGGGCGGGCGGGCTGAGGCGGGGGACGGGGGTCACTCACTCGCCGGCCTCCGGGAGCGGAGCCTCATGTTCCCCGCGGCGCCGGGGGAGGAGGGGGCGCGCGGGGTGGCGGAGAGGGGAGCCGGGGCTCGGGCCCGGGGCGCCACCGCCACCAGAGGAGGAGGAGGAGCCACCGGAGCCGCCGCCGCTGCTGCCGCCGCCTCGAGAACCAAACTCCAGTGAGCTGCCCCCGCGCGGAGCACTCTGGGTAACCCGCGCCGCACGCAGCGTCGGCGCCACGCTGAGGAGGTTGGGAGATGGGGCGGGCGGAGACGCCGGCCCTGGGCGGGGCCGCGCGCGAGCCCCGCCCCGCATCTCCACGCATGCGCGCGCAGGCGCACTGGTCCACCGCCACGCCACGCCCACCGCCCGGCGGAGGGAGCCGTTGGGAGGCGGTTGGGCGGGGCAACGGCTGCCGCCGGGAGGCTCCGCCCCTGGCTGGGCCGTGGGGAACTGAGGTTTCCGACGGAAACGCGCGATGCGCGCCGAGTCCTTGAACCTGGGCGCTCCAGGCGGCCGCTTGAGGGGAGGGGGCGGCGGAAGGACTCCCCACTGGGAAGAAAAGGCTTCCCCGTACCGACAGAGGTGGCGGGAGTCGCGGGCGGGAGAAGCTGCCAAGTTTTCCGAGCCGGGGGTCCTCAGCCCCTTGATCGCCGTTCCTGGGGGCGAGGGAGGAAAGTCCACGTTATGATAATGTGCGCGGAAGGGTCAGCTCAGGGGCGCCGGGGGCCGCCCCACCCTTCCAGAGGGAGGGGGTGTAGGGCGGGGGTCTGCAGCGCTTCGCGTGCTGGGATCACGAAAACATGAGACCGCAAAACGCCTCAGGGGAGCCGTACCGCCAGCTAGGAAAGCCCCAAAGCCAGCCCCGTGAGCCTGCCGACCCCAGGGTTGCAAACCTGTGTCAACGCCAGGGTTTCTCATTCTGAGCACCAATGACATTTGGGGCCGTATCACTGTTGCAGGGGCCGTCTTGCGCATTTTAGGATATTCAGCGTCCTGGGTCTCTACCCACTAAACGCCAGTAGCACTCTCCCCTCCAGTCAGGTCAACCAAAAATGTCCAGTCATTGCCAGATGTCCCCTGTTGAGAACCACTGGTTTAAAAGACCCATCCTGCTTTGCGTGGAGGTGCTGGAAAACTGAAACCCTCATTCTCTGAACAAAACCTTTCACAAAGGAGGAAATTTGAGGCCCAAGGTCACCCAGAATTCTAGGTCAAACCCAGAATTGTTAAATGTCAAGTCTAAGGAGTCCCCTTCCCACCCCCACCTTATTGCCTTCTTCCTCTGCTCGCTCTTGCTCGCTCTCTCTCTCTGGAAGCCCTGTTAGAAATACTGTTATAAGAAGGGGTGAGAAGGCAGGCTGAGTGGATTATTAGCTGCAGCCTCCGGAGAAATAACTTTTTTTGTTGTTACAGGAAGACCTAGATTTAAAACAGGAGGGAGGCAGCTGATGAGAACCACACGCGTGCCTTGGATCTGTGCTACACCTGTTAGTCTTACATTTGTCATGCTTCTGGGAAGCATTTTTATTTGCAAAAACGGCTGTTTCTGCACGTGGTTGTAGCTGCTTCCTTCTGGACATGCGAAAAGTTTTACATCACACTTGCAGAAGAAAATAAACACAGGCAAAATACTTCCCTTCAGTTTACTCACTCTCTCTCCTAGAATGAGGTGCTTTGTGTACATGGTCCAGGTTGGAAACCAGCCCGTTTAGAGATACTCTATCTCACTTTAGATAAGCAAAATAAACAAGCTCTCCCCCAAGCATATTCTGGTTCTGCCTTTCTAACTCAGATGTTCAAGATATTTTTTTAATAAAGGATCACACAGAAGCAATTTGTTTTGCACGGGTCAGGTCATTTAAGAAAGATGTGGAAAGCCCTCAACTTACCTGCTCTTTTTAAACTAAGAAGCAACATTAAGATGACTGAGTTCTGCATGGCCAACTGTATACACACACCCGGACATAGGTATGTAGTTCAGCTCCACAGATGTGGCACAAAGTGGGGCTCCATAAATATTTAATGAATGAATGCAATATTAAATATACTGTATACACATTAGGATGCACACAGACACAGATAAGATATATAGTTTTATTCCACATTTAACATATATGTAGTAAAAATTAAATCAGATCACCATTCAATGGGAATCTTGAAAATGTTAGCTTCTCTTAGGTCCAGGATAGATACTGACTGCAGTTCACCTAGCAAGACCTTCTGCTTCAAGGAAGAGATACTTGAAATGACTCCTATCAGTCATACAAAGATGGGGCTCAAGGTAAATCCTCTTGTTGTAATGGTTCTTGCCCAGCAACGTGCCCTTTAAATTCATTAGATTCAGAGAACATCCACCCCCCTGTCCTGAAAAGACAAGATATTTTGTGCTTGTGATGCTCCTGAAAAGGCTGCCTTACCTCCTAGTGAAGTGGCCCCCCAAAAGGTAAGAGGCTCTGAGTCCATGACTTGGCTCTTGCCATGGGAAGCAGCAAGAAGGTAGTTTTAGGAACCTGGGTGCACAGCTTCCTCAGCCAGGCTTGCCAGTGAGGGTGTGGGCTCATTCTTCCTCAATGAACTGCAGTGGCTCAAGCCGGATAGGCAAGGGCATCAGAGAAGGAAGCTGTGAGCAGGCCAGCTCCCACAACTGCTTAGGACCAGTCTTCAACAGCGACACCACATGGTGGCAAGGAACAACAGCAGGGACCCGCCAGGCAGACTCATGCATTCAGAAAGTGAAAGGCAGCTGTGACCCCTTAGACACCTACACCCCTCGGAGTTGGGCAATTCAAAGGCGAGAAAGTGACTGGACTTACCCCAATAAAGTATGTGAGGGCTTCGATGATTAATAGGAAAAATGAACGCAAGCAAACCACCACCCCACTTTGACCAATTTATTTGTTCTGAATTTAACATCTGGTGGGAATTTTTTAAAAACACTCTCGTATATTAATTCATCCAACCCTATCAATTATCTCAGAAGTACCCAGAGATGGGTTTCAGAGTTCCGCTTGGCTTTGCAGCAAGTCCTATTTATTCTAAAAGTGAGAAAATTTTCAATTAGTTTTGAATAGCCCTGAAATGTCACTGCTTTTAGGAAGGGCTCCAAAGACAACTCAAAATAATTTTACTGTGTCTTCAAGTAGGGGGATACAAAGGCACATTAAGAGGCACAAAGCCTGCTTCTGAGGATCTAGTTTTGAAGTTTCCAAGCACTGGAAACAGGTTGGGGGCCCAGTAAGACACTGCTGTTAACTGCATTGTCCGAGCAGTGCAGGTGCACCAAGGAGGGCAAAGCCACTCTGGAGCCAGGAGTACCAAGAAAGATGTCTGACAGCATTTCCATGTGTTCATACCCTTTGCCCCAGTATTTCCCAACTTCTAGAAATTTATCCAAAGAAAGCAATCAGATGCAGACAAACACGTACATACAGGGAAGTTGATGGCAGCATCATTTATAAGGGCAAACGATTGGAAGCAACCCAAATGTTCAGTAAAAGGAGAGTATGTAAAGAAATTAGGGGTCGATTCGTGCAAACGGGAAGGTTATGGACGGGAAGGGACCACGGGATTTTATAATTCCACCGGGTAGTCGTCTTGTCTTACGGGTGTATGCAACATGTACAAATTCACGAAGCTGGACATTATGCTTCAAAAATACATAAATAAAAGGATCTAGATATAGACAGATAATCTTAACCACTGAAATCAGTATCGAACAACACAGAATGCTCCCAATTTCATATTAAATGTTAAAATGCAGTATATGAACCATATACATTATGACCTTAGTTTTGGTTTTATAAAAATATGGACGCTTAATGTACCTGATGCACAGAAAAAGTACTGGAAGGAAAGAAGCCAAAATGTTTACAGGTCTGACAGACAGAAAAACAGGTGATTTTTCTTCTGACACTTGTCCCTGAAGTTCCACATTTTCTAGAATGAACACACGGTGCCACCTCCCCCTCTCCTCCGGTGCTGGGGTTATTCTGACCTCTAGTAGCCTCTAGTTGTCATCTTCTGACTTGGATACCGCTAATCTGAAGCGTGCCCATAATCTCCAAAATCCTGAACAGGGATTTACTATCAGGCCTAATGATGGATATCCATCTAAGTCCTAACAGTCTGTTTGGCCTACTGCCCCAGTTTTGTCTTAGCAATAAAGAGAATACCATTTATTGAGTACCTACTACGCTGAGGGCTTTACCTGAGGACCCAGATGAACCCCTCTGGGCAGTCAGGCCCTTGTGTCAGCCTCTCCTCTTGACTGGGGGTGCGGGGTGAGTGGTGCTACAATTTGCTTTAGAGAATCCAGTGGAACCATGCTCTGCATGGTCTAGGTTGAAGCTTTAAGGTGGCCTAGCAGTTATCACCCAAGCCAGCAAATCCACTGCTATCAACCTCACCAAGAAAACCGAAAACCTACACTCAGAGACTTATACAGGTCAATGTGTCCACAGCAGGATGATTCATAGGCACAAGGTACAAACACCAGATGTCCATCAACTGGTGAACACATCAATGAAACGTACATCCACAGGCTGGACTATTATTCAACCATAAGAAGGAATGAGAAGAAGTGAAAAAGAGGGAGCAGCAGCCTGGCAGCATCCACCTTTGCAGACCTGGGGGCAGGGAGCTGCCATGTCAGAATCTAGTGACTGTGCTGGAAGGCCTCTCAGCAAGAGATAGGGGCCCCAGGCCTCTGTGAAGGAGAACAAGGTCCCCAGTGACAGAGAACACTGAGCCCCATATGCCTCACCCCAGCAGGCTGGGATGCCCTGGGAAAGGTGCCAGGCACACAAGCTGAGAAGCCCTTGGGGCTCAGAGCCGGCCCCCACTGTGCCCCATCCAATTCCTGCCCATAGAACTGTGACTCAGTAAGAGAGGTTTTAAGCCACTTAGTACTGGGATCATTTGTTACTCAGTGCTAGCTAACAGAGAGAGACAGTTGCTAATGTAATCCTCAAGTGACACACGAGGAAGACCCTGAGGTCAGACAGTGAGGAGACACACACGGCCCCTTTGCCCCCCAGTGGTACAGCGGGGATTCCAGGCTAGATCTTTCTGATTCTGGACCATGCTCTCCAGCCCTCATGGCTCCTTAATTCCTGGGCCCCTCCCACCTGGCCTTTGTCTTTGGCCATGTGTCCCCCGTGTTTCTGTCCTCTCCTGAACCCATGCCCCGTCCCAATCTTCTCGCCTGCTGACAGTTCTCTCCTCCAATCTGCAGCACACACATGTCCAGGCAGCTTACTTTCTTTAAAGCTGTAATCATCTCCTTTATTACGCTGACCTTCAGCTAAGTACGGGGTAATGAATAAACATACAGAAAAACAACGCCGCACACATCTCTTCACAGATACACGTACACACAAAGAAAATACAGGATCACTCTGTCTCTCTTTTGATTCCACTTTTCCCACTGTGGACCACGCTTTTTTTTTCCTGATAGCTACAAGAACACTCCTATCGATCTCTTTCATTTACACTTAATTCTTCAGAAGACAGAACAGGTAATATGATGGGGAACCTATACAAGCAATTTTGTCTGTTTTTGGTTTGTAGTCAGAAAATGATTCTTCTTGCCTTTTCTTTTTTAAAAAAGACCTCCAAAAACTTGCTAAAGTAGTGTTTTTGAAATGTTCAAATAATCTCATCCCTCACTCAGGTGATCTGAATCACTGTTAGATTAGAGGCTATTATTTTGCTGAAGGCAGTTTTCTGTTCTCTCAGTAACTCTTATGAAGCAAAGACACAAAATCAGGAACTGTTCTAATTCTCTAGTGAATGACTTTGATAAACATTCTTATTTACGTGTCTACAGAAATGAGATAATCCTTTCTTCTTCAGTAAAAGAACTGCAGGATAAAGTAACCATCTCTTGCAGCACGGTTTGGATCTTCTTGTCCCCCGCTCCAAAAACTCAGAGACCTCCCATTTCATCTCACTTAAGCCCTTGGCCTTGTGAGACCCCCTTGTCACACACCACATGTCGCACACATACACACTGCCCACGTTCCTGGCCAACCTTATGCCTCACCACCCCTAGGAGTGGGCTTCCTCCCCTCCTGTCACACTGCTGACCTCACTAGGCAACCAGGTGACTTGGTCCTTGTTCCTCAGAGGAGGCATCTGGCTAAAGTCATGTGACTGGATTTTGGACAGGATGACTCCAGCCCAGCGCTCAGGGTTCCCAGACTGGCAGAGAAAACACATGAGCCAAGTCAAGTCAGGTACAAGCCATTTCCCCAAGGAGCAGAACAGGGCCAAGGGACTGATGTCAAAAAGCCACCAGGAGCTGACAGAAGCAGACAGGAGCCACAGTATAAGGTCCCCAACTGGCCCATGGAAATGTCTCAGAAACAAAGGCTGTGTTGGGCCTCAATGCAGAAAGCGACATGATGAGAGGTAATATGATTCAGAAAGTATTTCCTACAAACACTACAGGCTACACAGAGAGAAGAAGGAGTGTTAAGTCCTGGCAACACTGGGTCCCAAGCCATCAGGGTCACAGATAGAGAAACTGACACACAAATAGGAGTGATGACCTGTCCCCAACATTGCTGGCAAGTGAGGGACAAGGCGGAGACTCAGTGCAGGCCCACGACCCCCTCCCCACCATTCCCAAACCCACAGCTCAAACAACCCAAAGAATTTAACTTTGCATCGGACCCATGTGGTTGGCAAAGCTTGTCCGAGGCCATTCAGTCTCTGCTGGCCCAGCTCTGTGTGAACGTGAGGCTGTTTTGCTGCAGCAATATCACTCTTTGATGAGCGAGAGCTGGCCCAGATGCCTTGGGACGTCATGGCATATACAGCACGTGCTGCCGGAAAGCAAGGGAAGTTCTGAATTTGGAACTGGCTCTGGTACCCCAGGCTTCTGGACAGGTCTCCCAGGTGTGCTGGGCACGAGCCATGTGCTTTCCTAATCCACGCCAGCAAACGGATGGCAGAGCCCAAATAAAAGTGTTCGGGTGGGAGTGTGGCAGCATCGAAGGAGAGAAGGGTCAGGGGACCAGGGTTTCATGCCAGTTCTGCTGATGACCCTGGGGACTTTGGGCAAGTCACTTCCCTGGACTGGCCTCAATTTCCTCATTGGGAAACACAGGATGACAGCGATACTTTGGTCACCCCTTGTTGTGCCAAAGCATAAAGGTTATGCGTGTAAAGCCAGGGCACAATGACTTTGACTTCTGTTCATGTAGTAAGAGATAAAGGGCAGTTCAATAAAGAACCCCAGGGGCACCTGGGTGGCTCAGTCCGTTAGGTGTCTGCCTTCGCCTCGGGTCATTATCCCGGGATCCTGGGATCCTGGGATCGAGGCCCATGTCGGGCTCTCTGCTCAGCGGGGAGTCTGTTTCTCCCTCTCCCTCTGCCTGCTGCTCCCCCTGCTTGTGCTCTCTCTGTCAGATAAATAAATAAAATCTTAAAAACAAAACAAAACAAAAAAACCCATAGGGCGCCTGGGTGGCTCAGTCATTAAGCGTCTGCCTTCGGCTGAGGGCGTGATCCCAGAGTCCTGGGATCCAGGCCCACATCAGGCTCCTCCGCTGGGAGCCTGCTTCTTCCTCTCCCACTCCCCCTGCTTGTGTTCCCTCTCTCGCTGGCTGTCTCTCTCTCTGTCAAATAAATAAATAAAATCTTTAAAAAAAAAAAAAAGAAGCAAAGGGAAATTCTTTAAAAAAAAAAAAAAAAAACCCACTCCCGCCTCTGGCGATGCACATACCGCACACACCACAGACACCAGCTCCACTACACACAGGTCTCACGCACGTCACGCACAGCACGGGTAACACACAACACACTGCACATGGGCACATTCCACACCACCCTCACCGCATGCAGAATCTCACACCACACACAGCACAAGCACACACACCGCAGCTCCTAGAACACATCACATGCGTGCGCCACACACATCACACAGGCCACAAACTCAGACGACACATGCCATACACATACCCCATATGTCACACGTACTTGTGCATACACACCTCCACCTCTTACACACACACACACACACACACACACACACGTGCACAGGACCAAGCCGTTTATCAAAATTCCTCCTGGCCTTTCCTGAACCTGCGGTGTGCTCTCCACCGGGTTGCTCAGTCGGCTAAGCGTCTGCCTTCGGCTCAGGTCATGATCCCAGGGTCCCAGGATCGAGTCCTGCATCTGGCTCCCTGCTCAGCAGGAAGTCTGCTTCTCCTTCTCCCTCTGCTCCTCTCCCCTGCTCATGCTCTTGTGCATGCTCTCTCTCTCTCTAGCAAATAAATAAATAAAATCTTAAAAGAAAAAAAGAAAAAACGAAAGCTAAAGATGGAAAAAGAAGTCACACAGCAAGCACGGCCTGGTCAGTGTATGCAGTCTCTGGCTGTTTTCACACTACAACAGCAGAGTTGCATGGCTGAGGAAGAGGCTGTGTGGTCCACAAAGCCAGAAGTATTTCCTCACTGGCCCTGTGTTAAGCCACGTCACCTCCCTCCCACCAAAGATGTACCGGTTATAATCCCTGGAACCTGTAAATAAATGATGATACATGGCAAGAGTGAATTAAGGTTGCAGATAGAAGTAAGCATGCTAGTCAGCTGACCTTAAGACAGGGAGATGATTCTGGACGATCCCAGTGGGTGGGCCCAATGTAATCACAAGGGTCCTTAAACGGGGAAGAAGGAAGCAGAAGCAGAATCAGATGGCATCATGACAAACACCTGCATAGCCACTACCCGCTTGGAAGGTAGAGGGAGGGGCCACGAACCAGGAATGCGGACAGCTTCTAGAAGCGGCAAAAAGCAAGGAAACAGATTCTCTAGAGCCTCCAGAAGAAACCAGCTCTGCCAACACCTTGATTTTAGCCCTGTGAGACCCATTTTGGAACTCTGACCTCCAGAACTGTAAGATAATCAATCTGTGTTATTTTAAGCCATGAAGCTTGTGGCCATTGGTCACAGCAGCCACAGGGCAACTAACTCATGCAGGCTCCTGACGAGGAAAGCTTACCACTCTCTCTCTTTAGAGGCAGTGCTGCCCAATTAGAGGTTTCTGCCATGAAACGCACTTGAAATGTACTCGTGACTCAGGGGTTGGGGTTTTAATTTTAGTTAACTGACAGGGACACAGAAAAAGCCACGTGTGGGGCTATGGCTACTGAACACAGTGTTTTACTCAAAGTGTGGTCCGGGGACCAGCAGCATGGGCATCACCTGGGAGCTAGTTGAAACGCAGAACCGCAGCCTGTGCCCCTCTCCCACCTGCTGTGTCTAATCTACACTTAGGCAAGCCCTCTAGGGGATTCATGGGGACACCAAGGTCTGAGACGCTATCACCCCACTTCCACACAAATACTACAGAACATCAGGAAGCAAAATCCCTCTGTACCAGGTGTCAGGGTCAGCTTTCCTAGACCATAGGGAGTTCTCTGAAGTATTTAATACCTCGAAGCATACTATTAGCCAAGGACATGAACTGACAGCTACTGAATTTCTACTACAGGGCAGACCTTTGACCATCTGTTATGGACTGAATTGTGTCCCATAAAAATTCCTATGTTAAAGCTTTAACCCCCCCAAAGTGACCACACATGCAGATAAGGCCTTTAGAGAGGTAACTGAGGTTAACCGAAGTCACAAGGGTGGGCCCCTGATCCAATATGGCTGGTGTCCTCGTAAGAAGAAAGATGCGCATGTGCACAGCAAGCAGGCAGCCATTTGCAAGCCAAGGAGAAAGTCCTCACCAGGAACCAACACTGCTGGCACCTTGATCTTGGACTGCCAGCCCCCAGGACTATGAGAAAATAAACGTCTGTTGTTTAAGCTGCCCAGCCTGTGGCATTTTGTTATGGCGGCCTGAGCAAACTAAAACACTATCTCATTTAAGCTTCACAAAACCCCATCAAGGAGGTCTTTTAATAAAAGGAATGACAGCAATGAAAATACTACCACTTACTGAGTGCCGGCCACGTATGAGGCAGGCTATAGGTACGTGTCAAGGCTCTCTTCCTCACTGTCCCCGTAACACAGATGAGGACATGGAGGTGCAAAGATGCCAGTTCGCTGCCCCACATCACACTCTGTAAGGGACAGAGGTGTTTGCAATCTGGCCCAGACCGCCATCTTGCTTTCTACCATAACCATCTTCTCCACGTTTTTCTGAACACAGAGTAAACTCTAATTAACTGCACCAACGCTTTATTTCCCTTAAAATAACTTCTACAACTTCCCTAGCATACTCCAGTACCCTGTGGCCCACATTATCACTAATGGCCACAACAATAATGCGAACCAACCACAGGTGAACATGATCCACTCTTAAGGTATCTTTAAAACAAAAAACAAAAAAACTGTCCAGTCCAGGGGTTGGCAAACCTTTCCAAAGAGTCAGACAGTAAATATGTTTAGTTTTACGGGCCATATGGTCTCTGTCGCAAGGACTCAACTGTGTTCTTGCAGCTTGAAAGCGGCCACTGATGGTACGTAAATGAAGGGGCATGGCAGAGTTCCAATAAAGCTTTATTTATGGACAAAGAAACCGGAATTTCCTTCCATTTTCTTCTGGATCCTTTTTCAACCATTTAAAAATGGGAAAACCATTCCACCTTGTAGGCCATGAAAACAGGTGGCGAGCCAGATGTGGGCAGCAGTCTGTTGACCCCTGGTCTGATCTAAAACCACCTACTGGTCAAAAGGAAAACCACAGAGCCATACGCTGAACTAGTTCTTGCTGTTTTCTAATTGAAAAATGTGGATTTCGAATTTCTAACTTGCTCTTGACCCCTCTGCCCAATTTCCCATGCAGGAATGCTCACTATTACCAAACTCTCATTTCCAGCAACTCTCAGAGAAGGGCTCAAAGCAGATCAAGTACTCTTCTCTGTGCAATAATGGAAATCAAGGGAATGATGAAAACAAACCCCCAAGTTGAATTTACATCTTCCTTTTAAAAAGACCGGGCCTTTTGCTTTATACACAAACAGCGTCCGTGTTTCATCAACACGGGAAAACATCGGGAGGTTTGTCAAATATTTCATAAACACAAATGCAGTTAAGAAGGAGATAATGAAACAGTTGAAATGAAAAGAAAATGCCTCGCTAATGACAGCCTCGCTGGCTTTTCAAATCTAACCACTTCAGAGGAGAGCCGATCTCATTAACACATTGTGCTGCTGGTGTAGAGGAACTCCCGCTCGGGAGAATCACAGGGAGCCCAGAAGAGATCTCTCCCCTAACTACCAAGAGAAATAAAATTACGTTTTGGTCTATTAAGCACATGCTTGAAAAGGCTGGCTTGATTTTCAGCAAATTCGAATGTGTTTATTAAAATTTAGACCACAAGGTGTGCCAATGACTCCATTTGAGTGGCTCTGGGGGGAAAGAGCACCTCGAGATTCTCTATCATCCCTAGCTCACGGGTCAGCAAATGCATCCCATAAATGGGCCAGAAAGACCATATTTTCAGCTCCATGGGCCAGATAGTCTCCGTCACACACTGCCATTGTAGCAGGCTTAAAGCAGCCTTAGACAATACATATTGGAAGGTGCGTGGCTGGGTGCCAATAAAACTTTATTTATAAAAACAGGTGGCAGGCCAGGCTCTTCCTGGGAACCATAGTTTCCAACTTCTGCTCTAGAATAGCTGGAACTGAAGTGCAAAGAGAAACCCACCAGAGGAGGGACATGTTCCACCTCTTGAAATGCCAAGGTGGAGGAAGCGAAAGGGGGTTTCCAACATGAACCCCAAAGGGCAGGTGCTGCAAACTGTGGCCTTGTTTTCATTCTCAACGTGCAGCTTCTCACCTTGGCCGTGACTCCACGTAACATGCTCTGCGGCAAGCAGTAGTGGGCATTTAGTACTTAGATGGTAGTGGAGATCCCTAACCATCAGGACCAAGGTGGAATGCCACCTGGCGTGATGTCAACTGCAGTCACTTGCACAGCGAAACTGTTACCTAATTCTCGTCCTTATTAACAGGTTAAGCAAATTGAAGTAGGCTAATACCACTCTCGATCAAAGCTGATGGGGATCCAGAACCCAGTTCTTGTATGTATGAACATACATATGTATGAACAAATGAACAAAGATGCAAGTCATCCAAGGTGCGTTTTTCTTTGGAATTCTTAGCCCAAAGCTGTCCAGATAGATATCTTTTTGAAAGTGATCCCAAGGGGCGCCTGGGTGGCTCAGTTGGTTACGCACCTGACTTAGGCTCAGGTCGTGATCTTGGGCCCTGAGATCAAGCCCCACATCGGGCTCCATGCTCAGTGGGGAGTCTGCTTCTCTCTCTGCCTCTCCCTCTGCCCCTCACCACACTCATGCGTACATGCTCTCTCCCTCAAATAAATAAATAAATAAATAAATAAATAAATAAATAAATAAATTCTTTAAAAAAAAAAGTGACCCCAAAAATTCACTAGGGATGACATACTGAGATGTTCATCACAGTGTTATTTATAATAGACAAAAACTGGAGACAAGTCTCCATCAGCTGGGGATGAGTTCAAGTAATTATGGCACATCATTATAATGACTTATCTGCAGTTATGAAAAACAGTGATTGTAGGGAAAAAAAATAGAAATTTATGCTCAGATGAGAAAAGCAGGCTAGAAGGCACACAGATACAATTTACGTCACGAAAATGTGTGCACCACCCCCAATGCACATGAATAGAGGAAGAGCCAGAAGGATGTACCTTGAGTGATGCTCTCTGAGGGAAGAGGATTATTGGTGGTTTTACCCCTTAGAGCAAAGCTACATTTTATAATTCTTCTATAATGAACAAGCATTGATAGTAAGACACTTGACAACAAAACGAACAAAAGCCACTGAAGCTACAATGGTGGTATATACCAACGTGGCCTTCCTAGCTAATGCACCAGTACTACCAAAGCGAGCCAACCAAGGTCACGACAATGGGGGTCGCAGTGGCATTTATAACAGTAGGCAAAGTACAAGTTCAAAGCACGTACGAGAGGACCAGCAAGAGGGCCAAGATTAAAGAGAGATTTACTGACAATTAATGAAAACCTGGCACCATGAAGATAGGCAGCCCGCAAGATATGAAGGAAATTATGCCGAAATCCACAGTAGAACCTAAGCCGCCTTAACCACGATCAAACTATGTCATATCCAGGCATCCCTCATTTTACTGCACTCCGCAGACATCGTGTTTGCTACACACCGAAGGTTTGCAGCAACCAATCTCTTGGCTCCATTTTTCCAACAGCGTCTGATCGCTTCCTGTCTGTGTGTCACACTTTGGTAATTCTCACAATATTTCAAACTTTTTCATGCTGACTGTATTTACTTTGGTGATCTGTGATCAGTGATTATGACTCTCTGAAACCTCAGATGATGACTAGCATTTTTTGGCGATAAGGTATTTTTTTAATTAAGGCACGCATGCTGGTGTTTTAGACGTGATGCTACGGCACACTTCCACAATGCAGTGTAAACGTAACTTTCATATTCGCCGGGAAGCCGAAACACTCGTTTCACTTGCTTTATTGCAATATTCGCTTTATTGGGTCTGGTCTGGACCTGAACCCACAGTATCTCCAAGGTATGCCTGTATACTGATAGGTATAAGGAAAATGTTGGAAAGGAAACAGGAAGGCGGGAAAAGGTTTTTCATGCTGGAAAACTATTTCTAATATTTTTAAACGATGCCGTCTCTCTTTCACGGCGTGTGTGCAGACTACACGCACAAACACAGGCGAGAGAACAGAAGATGCTGGCAGTGAGGACACCAGGTTTTGAGCGCTTCCTGGGTGCCAGGCACTCAGTCAAGCACTCAGCCCACATTTGAGCGTGCTGAGCCTTTCAACAACCTCAGGCAGGTGGGACTTGCAGACCCATTTTGGAGCTTGGAAACTGAGGCAGGGAGTGGGGAAGCAAGTGGCCAAGGTCCCACTGGTAAGAAGCAGAGAAGGGACTTGAACCCACGTCTAACTGGCCCAGAGCACTGAGCCCTTAAATGCTGGGGAACACTAGGCACCCAAAACTCAAACTCTGATAACCTGTGATGTTAACGAGGGTTCTTGAAAAGCTTCCTAAAGATGCAACTTTTAAAATGGACAGCCGCCTCTGAAGCTACACTGCTTGTGAAAGCTTAACAATGAGATAACAGTTCTCTGGAAAAAAAACACCACTATTGAAACAAAATCTCAATGACAGCATTCTCTTCTCAGCGCATGATTCATCCCCGTAACCTACGAGTGCCTTGCCTCATTGAAACCTCAGCACCAGTCTGAATAAGGCAGTGAGGTTTCCTCGCACCATTGACACAGCTTGAGGAGTGACCAGCCAAGATCTCTGCACGTCTGTTCTTGCCGACAAGGACACAGGCCTGTGCGAAGCTCCATTCAGCAGCTACGTTCCCAGCTACTAACAAACCATAGGCCCGGGTTTGACAAGGGAATAAATTACAGAAGCAGTGAAGGAGAATGACGTCAGCTAAGCAGCAGTAAAAGTGGATTTGCCCCTCATCTAGCAAAACCCCACTGTTCTGACTGGCTCTTTCAATACTTCCCAAAGCAACCAAGTCAAAAGACCTTTTGCCCAATTCTGGCCTGGTTATTATTAAGGAAAATCCAAAATGGGAAATCTAACATTGCTTCTCTTCTGACTTTTTGACAGCCTCCAAAATGAATCCTCCATGTTCCCCACAGTGTAATTCAAAACAACTCTAGTTGGAAGTCAGATAATTTCTTGGTTAAAAAAATGTATAAACAAAAGATCCTTTTTAGAAATGAGCTTTATTTTCAGTACTTCTTAGTTCTGAAAAGTCTGCATATTTAGTTTTTCCTCCCACCGGGTTTACCAGCAAATCAGGAATTCAAAACCCACAACAAACAAGTCAAAACACCTGTAGGATCTAGGTGTTGACCACTGGCATTGCATTTTGGCGATAAAGGACCTGCCTTTCCAAGGAGGTTCTGTGCAAAATGCTGTTATTTTGAGGCTCACTGCTTTTCAACCTTGGAATCGCTCACTTGAAAAGAAGACTCAAATTCCAAACTTTCACAACTAGGGTCCCAGTATCCCCACGTAAGTCACTCTCATTCTTGAAACTCTACATTTAATGGCCCCAAGGGTTACTTTCACAGAGGGCTGCAAGGCAGGGCAAAATTTCTCCTAACACCCATATCTGCCCCTGCCAACTGTTCTGTACCTCTCTTCCACGGGAAGCAGTAATGCTTCACCCTTCAAGTCCTGGGGATGACCTCAGAGGCACTCAGTGGCCAAGCAGAGCCCATCGAGACAGGAAAGGAATTTGGACACAGGCCCAGAAACAATGAACTCGCTTGTTATTCCTCAACACAGTCCAATAAAGAGGCTGCATTAATCTTAAAAGCCAACCTTTCTGTTTCAGATCCCCAGATAAAAATTATTTTGAAAAATCTGTATAATTTGAACCAAAAAGAATGGTTATTAAAAATAAACCAAGAAATATCCAGAAATGAGTTTCTAGTAGAAGCTTGCTAGAAGAGGAATTCCAATCTAAAAAAACAATCTAGACGACGTTCTTTTACCTGGGGAATGCAATGTTATCACATTCCCTTCCATACACCCTCCTAAAACTCCTTAAGTAGACAGTATTTCAACGCAGAGACCAAAGTGAAAATATCTTTGAAAAGAAAACAATGACGTGGCTGGGAAGCCGTGTGCAGCTTGGTGAACATTTTTTCCACCCACCACGAACTTGGGCTTTCTGGGAAGGTCGCTGGTTTTCCGGTCAAAACCATTCTTGAAGTCGTCACAAACGGAGAAAGGGAGACTCGGCATCTGGGAAGGTGTTTCCTGGTTCCTGGTTCCCAGGAAGGTGAGTATCTGGGGCTCAGGAGCCAAACAGCCTGGAAAATTCAGAGGGCAGAGATGTCCGTGAGGACAGGAAGGATGTAAAGCTATAGCTCGGAAAACACTTTCAGAAAATATTTTATGTTACTATTATTAAGATGATTTTATATTACTTACGATTTTATAAGTAACTCTTCTGATACACAACATGAATATACTTAACGCTACCAAACGGTACATTTTATTTTATTTATTTTATTTAAGTAGGCTCCACACCCAGCATGGAGCCCAATGTGGGGCTTGAACTCACGTCCCTGAGATCAAGACCTGAGCTAACAGCAAGAGTCGGATGCTTAACTGACTGAGCCACCCAGGCGCCCCCCAACCGGTACATTTTAAAAAGAAAAAAGCTATTTAAGAAAGTATCTACTTCATCAGAATCTGTAACATTTTATTTTAGTCCATTCTTTATTACTTCACGTCAATGATGACTTTCGTAAATTGAAAAAAAAGATGATTTTTTTTGAGTAAACAGATGATTACAGTTAACTCTGTTCACTGAAGGAAATCTGAATAGGAAAGGCCTGGAAAGTGTATTAAAAAAACCCATGAAGTTGAGAATGGGTACGTAAGTTATGACAGAGGTCTACAGGGGAAAACCATAGAGCTGTTAAAAAGATATATATACATGGGAACTCTGTTATTGCAACATTTCTATAAATCTAAACTCTTTTCAAGATAAAAAGGTTTTGTGAAAAAAGAACAAGAGATGGGGCAGGATCACCACGTGCAAAAGAATGAAGCTGGATCCCTATCTCACACCATATGTAAAAATTACCTCAAAGTAGATCATAGACCTAACTATTAAAATTAAAACTACAAAACTCTTAAAAGAAAACTTAAGCCTAAATCTTCATGACCTTGGGTTGGGCAATGATTTTTAGCTACAACACAAAAAGCACAAGCGACAAAAGGAGAAATAGATAGACTGGACTTCATCAAAATTAAGGGTTTTTTTTGTGCTTCAAAGGACTATCATCGAGAAAGTGAAAAGACAACCCAGAGAATGGGAGAAGATACTTACAAAGCATGTTACCTGAAAAGGGACTGGTTTCTAGACTATAAAAAGAACTCTTATAACTCAGTTATAACCCAATTTAAAAATGGACAAAGGACCTAAATAGACATTTTTCCAAAGAAGGTATACAAATGACCAATAAGCACATGAAGAGAGGCTCAATGTCATTAACCACTAGGGAAATGCTCATCAACCTTCGTGTCTACTAGGATGGCTCTAATCAAAAAGACTGACAATAACAAGCGTTGGCAAGGATGTGGGGGAAATTGGAACCATCACACACTACTGGTGGGAAGGCAAACTGCTGCAGCTACTTTTAAAAAATGGTCTGGCAGAACCTCAAAAAAGATAAATATAGAGTTACCATATGACCCAGCAATTTCACTCCTGGGTATATACCAGACAGAACCGAAAACTTAAGTCTGCCTACCCACAAACTTGAACACCAGCGTTTGTATCAGCAATGTTCATAAACAGCCAAAAAAATGGAAACATTGCAGATACCATCGACTGATGAGCAGATAAACAAGCTGCGGCACAGACATACAATGGACTATTCTTCAGGCACAGAGAGGAATGCAGTGCTGACACACACCACAACACGCTGGAACCTTTAAGACATCACACTGCGTGGAAGAAGCCGGACACAAAAAGGGCCATGTATTGTTACGACTCCGTGTAGGGGAAATATCCGAACTAGCAAATCCATAACGACAGAAAGCAGATAGGTGGTTACCAGAGGCTGGAGGGAAGAAGAGGCAGTCACTGCTTAATGGGGATGAGGTTTCCCTTTGGGGTGACGAAAACGTTCTAGAATTGCATTATGGTGGTTTCACAACCCTGTGAATATACTACAAAATACTGACTTGTGAAGACTGACTTCTACTTTTCACTTATTAACCTTGCTCCATGATTTGACACCCACATTTTCTCCGTATTGTCCCACGCAGTACTTTATTTTGAAGATTTTAACTTATATAATAGTTAAAAGAACAGTTCAGTGAACACCCGCATATATACCGCCTCCATTCTACAATTCACACTTTGCTTTACGTGGGCGCCTGGGTGGCTCAGTCAGTTGAGGCTCCGACTCTTGATTTCGGCTCAGGTCACGATCTCGGGGGTCGTGGGATGGAGCCCCACATCCGGCTCCAGGTTCAGCAGGGACTCTGCTTGGGATTCGCTCTCTCCCTCTCTGCCCCTCCCCCATGCGCTCTCTCTCTCTCTGTCAAATTAAAAAACAACAAAGAACTTTGCTTGGGGCGCCTGGGTGGCTCAGTCCGTTAAGTGTCTGCCTTCAGCTCAGGTCAGGATCCCAGGGTCCTGGGATCCAGCCCCACGTCTGGCTCCCTGCTCAGTGGGTAGTCTGCTTCTCCCTCTGCTCCTCCTCCTGCTCATGCTCTCACTCACTCTCTCTCAAATAAATAAATGATAAATAAAAAAATAACTGCCTTACAGCGTACCTAATTCAATTATCTGTCTACCTTATTCTTGGTATGTTTCATAGTTAAATTGCAGATACCAATACTCGGTCCCTAAACACCCAGGCACATTTCTCTCTGTATTTCAAGTTTTTCATGACTTCTTAAAATTTCCCAAGTAGCTCAGTTCAAGCAATATAAAAGTGGGTGTGGGGAGGACCCCCTCAGGCCCTGTTAATCTCCTCAGTGATCCGAGCATGGTCACCTCTGTGGACAGCCTGAAGTAGATCCTTCCAATTCCCTGGCCGGAAGTGTTTTCTCCACAGACTTCGGGCATTTATTCAGTGTTTACTGCATGTAAATCGCAGCGGAGGCCAGAGTGTGCATGTAAGTGACACCCCGCCTTCTTTGCTTTCGAAACGCTCCCCTGTGCAGACAGAACGTGCAGCACATCATCAGTGATGAAGCCGCGATGGCGGCTCGTCTGGGCGTCCTTCTGAGCTACCTGACTCTTCCCCTGTTCTTGGACATTTAGATGATTTCCAGCTTTTTCATACCCTGGGAAAGCCGGCCACTGCCTCCCTGAACAGAGTCCTTTCTGAAAAGGATCTTCCCTCACTCGTGGCATCTACTGAATAGGGGGGCCCAGGTCAGGGGTTGGCAAAAAAGCCACAGTAAGTAGTCTGGGCTTTGCAGGCCAGGCAGTTTCTGTCACATGGTGTCAACCCCTCTGCTGCAAAAGCAGTCACAGAAATGGGTGTGGCTGCCTGACAATAAAACTTCATGCATGAAAACAGGAAGCAGATAGATATGGCCCATGGGCCGTGGTTTGCTGATTCGACCTCAGTGATTATGCTGCAATCAGGATAGCTCCAATCTCACTGGACCTGGGTCACACCTAGCTAGGTCAAGCAGGCTCTGCTCCCAGGAAGCAAAATCAGGACACCAGGCTACAGACAAAGATAGTCTTAAGCTGAGCTAGGAGGTCACAGAGCCTAAGGTGACCATCTTGGTCACGGGCCAGCAGATGAGCAGTAAAGGGAGCTAGTTGGGCAAGAAGATGAATGAAGCCAATAGACAGAAAAGAATAACGAACACACAGAGTTCTGCCCTGCCTCGGACCTGTGCATGTGCTCCCATGCCTCTCTTCAGCTCTGCAAATAGCAAGGCTTCCTCTCGTTCTTTAGGTTTTGATTTAAATAGCACTTCTCTGTGAGCCTCTTCCCGACCATCACCTAAACTGAAGGCCTCCCATTCGCCTCATGAGTCACTTTTCCCTATTTGTTTCTCGGTCCCTGTCCCATCTGCTATACTGTGCATTCGCTGATGGCAAGGACGATGGCTATCTTGGTGTCAGCTATAAGCCCAAGGCGCAGCCCATGCTGGATAGTTGTAAATAAATAGATGAAGGAAGGAAGGACGGGTGGGAACCTGGAAAGACCAACGCTGTTCTACTTCCCATGAATCCTAGTTATATTCCCCATCCTCTTCTGCAAATTCCCTGATCTCTTCACCAGCCCTCTCTGCACCTGCGCAGGTCTCATCCGAGCTCCCAAAAAGGGCTTCTCTGGACATACATCACGGTGCTCATTCTGGGCTCTAAAACACTGTCCGGTGGCATGGTGAAACTCCTAAGTCCTGGAATCATCCCCTCAAACAGCCACTGGGCTGGCACAAGGACCACCCAGCAACCCCAAATTCAGCATCTCAATTACTCAGGAGAGCCGACTTTTCATTCTCTTCCTCTTCAGTGGGAAGAATGGGACCAGCCCAGCACGATTAGCCCAGATGCTAACACGCCAGATTCTCCTACGGTTATTCCCCTGAGCCTGTTTACTCTTGAGTCTCACAATTCATGAGAATCGTTAAGGCCCCGATGCTGGAAGGAAAACCAAGCTGATTAGATTTTCTTAAGCCTAACGAGGAAATGAAAAACGGGCATGAAAACAGAGAAAAGTCTGAAATACACTTCTGAGGGCTACCAGCGGGACAGGAGCAGGACCCAGCAGCACACTGGCCATTAAGCCACACTTTCCACCTTGGCAGACACCAAGTATAGGCTAAACACAGCACAGCTGGCAAGAGGTCAACAGGGCCATGGGCTTGAGGGAAGGCATCTCTTGGCAGCCTCTGCTGAGGCACCAGAACAGCCAGGACTTGGAGAACACCATGTTCCAATCAAAGCTCCAGCCTAGACCACAGTGACACAGTTTAACCTCTGTAGACCCTGCTTCCCTCTCTAGCTGGGGAGAGTTCTTATTTTCTAAGCAGAAAGCGGGACGTGAAAGCGCAGAGAGAGAAGACAGAGAATGGGCATCCAGTGGGTCATTCTGGAGAATGACACCGAGGACAGGACAATGAAGGGGACGGGCAGGTCAGACTTACACGATCATGCAGAACATCATGAAGACATTCCACAGGGCGATGAAGATCCGGAAGTATCTGAGGCTCAGTAAGAACTCCCGAATGTTGTCACCTGGAAAGTCAGAACGCGTTTTTACAAGCACCGCCGACATTTCTGTTGTCGTGGCTGCAGTATGCTTCTGCAGCTTCCATCCGCCCCGTTCTGGGGGCAGCACGGCACTTCCTGCGGGTCGCCTCTGCTCCCCAGCCCTTGGCACTCTGACAGAGCTTGCCACTGAGCAACCCCTGAGAGACCCCAGCCTCTGACTGGCTCAGGGAGGGGCACGTGACCCAAGTCTGCCCAGTGAGAGTCAGTCCTGGGACTTTTGTTCCAACTACTGGGGAGGAGGCACTTGCTTCTGTCAGCCTTTCTGGGTTGGAAGGCGTAAGCCCAGTCCTTTAGGGCAGGCGTTGGCAAACTATGGCCCATGGGCCAAAGCCAGCCCCTACCACCTGTTTCTGTGTGGCCCACGAGCTAAAAATGTTTTTAAAGACTTTTTAATGGTTAAAAAGAAAATCAACAGAGTATCTTGTGAGACACAGAAATTGCATGAAATTCACATTTCAGTGTCTACAAATAAAGTTTTATCAAAATACACCCATGCCCGCTCATTTATATACAGGTATACCTTGGAGATATTGTGGGTTCGGTTCCAGAACACCGCAAGAAAGCAAGTCAAATGAATGTTTTGATCTCCCAGTGCCTATAAAAGTTATGTTTACACTATACTATGGTCTATTAAGTGTGCAGTAGCATTACAACTAAAAAATGTCAGTACGTGAATTACAAAAATACCACTAACAAACACTAAGCATCATCTGAGCCTTCAGCAAGTCGTAATCACTGATCGCAGATCACCAGAACAAATATGACAATAATGAAAAAGTTTGGAAAACTGCAAGAATTACCAAAATGTGACATAGAGACACGAGGTCAGCAAACCTGTTGGAAAAATGGTGCCAAGAGACCTGCCTGCACAGGGTTGACACAAACCTTCAGTTTGTAAAAATACAGTATCTGCAAAGCACGATAAAGAAGCACAATGAAACAAGGTATGCCTGTATCTCCCATGGCTGCTTTCAAAGAACAGAGCTGACATGCTGCACCAGACAAGGAATGACCCACAAAGCCAAAAATGTTTATGATCTGACCGTTACAGAACCCTGGGCCAAGCCCTGCTCTGGGGTCATCTTTTGTCAACACAAGCTGGCTTGATAATAAAACCAACCCAGAAGGAACGAGAGCTGGTGGGGTCACACACAGGAGGGCTGGTTTGAGCCCTGAGGCCGGGGGTGCCTGAAAACAGTCCCACCCTTGGAGGTTTCTGTTTGCTCTAAAGACTTTGGGCTGGGTTTTCAGTGTTGGCACCTGAAAAAGCATACTAATTCAGGCAAGTAAAAGAGGAGTTCTGCTTTGATGGTGACTTAACTCTAGTCCCCTGCCACAGAACAGAACCTGTTCCAAGAGGAAGCAACTTGGTACATTAAGACTCCAGAGGCGTGGGTTCCAGACCCTTCCTCCAGGGTTTTAAGCCACTCACCTCTTTAATCCTCCAGAGTGAAATGAATGGGTCCATGTGGGGTAATCTACAAGGGTGCTACCTAAAGTGTCATCTATAGACCAGGGCTGTCCCATAAGTACAGAATACCAGGCGGGAACTCAGAAATTCACACAGCCACCTGGCACCACTGCACCATCCAAGCACACGATAAGCACACACAGTCTTGCTGAACACAGTTTAGACGAGTCTGGTATCATCCAACCCACGGGCATAGCCACATGCAGCCCAGCCCAGATTGCAAATGTCAAACAGGGGTCCAGCCCCAGGATGCCTGAGAGGCGCTGCCTGACAAGGTCCTTCTCTGGGCCCACCATCACAAAAACAGGCTCTCCTACCATCAACAGATGCTAAGTGATGGCCACTTGTTCCAGGCCACAGCCAAGTGCAGGGAATACAGGGAGGACCAAGGCAGGTATCCCTGCCCTAAGAAGCTCACACGCAGGACAAATACTAAACAAGTAATCACACACCTGATTATTCACCATGGCCAGTGCCATGGGAGCATACAATGGGGGCATGCCAACCTCGCCCTTGTCGGGGAGTGGGGGGTCAGAAAGCTTCGAGGAAGTGCATAAGCTCTGACCTTAAACACGGGCAGGAGTTTACTGCCCTTCCACCCAGGTGACCTTGCTCAGTCCCCGGCCTACATATGTCCCGGTTTCCTCCTATGTAAATGGGAGTGCCGAGCGACTAGGAAGACCTAGCGCAGCGCCTGGCACACAGACGGCTCTCAACAAATGCAGCCACTATGGTATCGAGGGTGAGCCAGGCACAGGGAGGGGGGCATTCTCTGCAGTAGCAGCAGTAAGCACAGACTGCTGGCTGGAAGGAGATGTGCAGAGAGCCCCTGATCAGAGGGAAGTCACTGTTGTGACTGTCCTTGTCACCGACACTCTCACCGCCACCAAGCTCTTCTACCCTCCCACCCCCTACCCCAGCCCCGAATTTAGATATCTAGACCAGAGCCCCAGGAGTTGGTATAGTACCTTCCACAACGCGGGTAAGCGATATATACAGCTGAATGAACATATGAACGAAAGAACGAATGGATGGATGCTCTAGTGACTGAAGGGACAACCTCTGGGGTCAGAAAAATCGAGGTGCAATCAGGATGCTGTCACTGATTTCACACGTGGCCACACACAAGTCAAGCCACAGCCCTGAGCCTCAGTTTCCTTGTCTGTAAAATGGGAAAATGCCTTTTACCTTTTAGGGCTGGAGGTGGAGTGACACACCCACAAGAAGCAGCTAACAAAACAGACACCACCAGGTAGGCCCCCAATAAAAGGGAGAGGTCTGGTCGTCATTCAAGTCACTGTTCTCGGGGTTCCTATCGTTCCCATGCAACACTCCATCATGGCACCCACCGCCCTGGCTGCAGTGCCACCTGCTCAGGGGTCCTTCCCTCCACACACTGCAGCTGGAGCAGCAACCCCATCCCTGTCGTCACCTCTCCTCACTTCCGTCACCATTTGTTCCTTGTTTAGGAACTGCTTGTCCCACCCGAGTAGTACAACCCATAAGGCAGGAATTTCATGTGTCTTGTTCTCTGCCATATCGCCAGCATCCAGGACAGTGGCCACCATGTGGCAGATGCTCGATAAATGCTTGGTGAATGATGCATGGACACAGGAGTCACGTGCAGGTCCATTAGGTTTCAAATAGTTACATGAATAAATTCCAGGGCCCCGAGGACAGGTGAGATGATATAAAGATGAGGGGGTTGGGGCTGGGATGAGGTAGAGACCACAGACCCTGCCTCAATGGGATCCTTTCTTTTCATTTTCATCCAATACGTGCCAAGAGGTTGCTTGAACCCTGAGCTGTAGGATGTTCAGATTTTTCTTGATAAACCAGACATCTGAATTTTTATGTGACATCTGATTTATTTGAAAGCTAATGTTGGCATCTAATTACGTCTTCAGCACTCTGAAAGCAATGGCTACTTGTTTATTCATTCATTCATTCATGCTGGAGGATGGGCACCACAAGGACAGAGGAATGGGCCAAAACAAGCAAGAGCAAGTATGAGGGACAAGTATTAGCCAAATGATAGTATTCATAAAGGAAAATCATGACTGTAGGCAGTTATATGAGTGGTGACATATGCAGGGAAGTTTGACAGGACAAAGAAGAGGGTGACGGAGGTGAGCAGAAAGAACAGCACATCTTGGCAGGCCCATCTCTCCCTCTCGCAATCACACACACACACACACACACACACACACACACACACACTACTGAAAAGAAAACTAAGGTAGGGCTTGGTGAGAAAAAATTGTCCTCTCTGAAATGGACCAATTTCAGAGTCCAGAAAGGAGGCCTTACCTGTGCTGGGCTCCCTCGACTCCTCCCCAAAGCCCTGTGTGTCCTTCTTTTTCCTACAAAGAGGAACAGATGATGTCCACTTTTGGTGGGACATAAAGACCACTCGATCCCCTGGCCCTGACCTCCAGCTCAGAGGGCCTCGGACACTCACTTTCGGCTCTAGCCCTGCAGCTGGGTTGCTGTGTGACCTCGGGTGTTTCAATGCCCCTTTCTGGGCCATCATCTACCTGCCAATCACAGGCCTGCAGCCACCAAGGTGGAGAGGTTGGTCCGTGGGTACAGAATAGGGCTAAGAAGTTTGGGGGGGAGTTGGGGGCTCTCCGGGATGCGAGAAGAGAGATCCTCGGGAAACGGAGAGCTTCTATTTCCAGCCACCGTGGAGCGAAGGGTCACACGAGGATGGACCAGGCTGGAGGCGTGGCCAGAGGGAGGGCTGGGGCTTAAGGGCGTGGCCTACGGCGCGGGGCGGGCCCACGCTCGAGAGGCGGGGCTACGGGTCCCCTGGGTGGAGCCGCGATCCAAAGCGGCCTACTCACAGCTTAAAGTTGAGCACCGCCCCTGCGTTCATCAGCAGCGTCCTGCGAAGAGAGAATGAGGTTACCTGGGCCGCCCCTCGTACCTCTAACCCTTCTTACCCCAGCCTCTGGCCCCCCCTAATTACCCAAACAGCAGGATGTCCCCGATCATCGTTACGGCCGAAGCGTCCGTCAGAACCGGAAACGGAAGTCCCGGAGGGGGAGGAGAGAAGAGCACGAGAGGACCAATCCCGAAGCTGCGCTGGCGAGGGCTGGTCCAATCGAAGGCCAAGGCAGGCAGGGTCCCGCCCTCTGCAGGCCAGGCCTCTTTAGGAAAGAACTAGCGCCCCTTCTCGCTAGGGAGGCCCGAGGGTAGCGAAGAGGGGCGGGGCGAGGGTGTGACGTCACCCGGGAGTGGAGTCATCCGGGGCGAGACTGGGTTACGCATTGGAGGCGTGCCGCGCAGGCGTGAGGCCCCTGCGAGCTGGAGAATTAGCGCCGTAGCTCTGCCTTCTGGGCTGGGGTCTCGCACGCGGCTCTCGGAGAAACCCGGCCTCCTGACCACTGAGCTGCGCAGGGGAATGGATCCTGATGCATTGGGCTCTCCCGGGCATGGACTCCCGCGGGGAGGATGTTCCTCCTGGGCCAAATGGAAGGCAGGGTTCCCCACTAGCCCGGAGCTACGGGGGGCGGAGGTCCGACCGAGCTGTCCCTTCGGAGAACAGGGATCCCGGGACGGAATGGAAGTCATGACTTACAGAGCCCCATAGAGGACTAGGGTCATGACAGCTCCGAAGAGGACCGGGATCTTGACCCTCTAGGGCACGGGACGATGGGGTTCACAACTGGTCGAGACCCCACAGAGGATGCAGATCCCGATCCAAGGGCTCGAGAGGACATGGATCCCATTTGAGTCCCACCGGGACAGGGTCTTGACTGATTCGTTCCTTCTGGGTGAGCTCCGTACGGGAAGGACCCCCAGTAGACAGCTACCCTGTCCCAACTCACACCACAGGGCCTTCTACACCTTGCCTCGCTGGGCTGAAGGGGTTCGTGATCGCCCGAGGGACGGAGTATGGGACACCCTGCTGGGCTTTATGGGACAGGACGGCCCCACGACCCGCCCCGGGGCCAGCGGTCGTCCCTCCTCTCCCGCAGGGGCCGGGTTGGGGGCGGTGCCTGGCGGGCGGGGGCGGGTCCTGCGGCGGGGGCGCAGTAGCCCGGCCGCGGGCTGCGGGAAGTACTGGGCCGGGGGCTGGGGTGGGACCCAGCGGGCGCCATGGAGCTGCTCTCGGCGCTGAGCCTAGGCGAGCTGGCGCTCAGCTTCTCGCGGGTGCCGCTATTCCCGGTCTTCGACCTCAGCTACTTCATCGTCTCCATTCTCTACCTCAAGTATGAGCCAGGTGAGCCAGAGCCAGCAGCCCACGGGGGCTGGCATTGCGGGGCGGGGGGCGGGGGTAAACCTGCGGGTCGCGAGGCGGGGGAAGCCCTGGATCATGGCGGGGCACAGCCCCAGGGACTGTTTGGGGGAGCAGCAGGTGCCGGGATCGTGCGGTTCTTCCACATGGAGTGGGCGGGGGAGGGGGAGAGACAAGAGGGAGGGCAAGGAGAGAAACCCCCAGGATGGTGGGGCTGGGGGAGGGGGAGTAGATGCGGGCTGGATGGCAGGAGAGGAATGCGACTGTATGGAGGAGGGGGAGCAGGTGCTGGGGAGGGGGCTGGGAGAGAAGGTCAGGGGTCCCGGCAGGGTCGCATGAACTTGAGCAAGCGGCATAGGTCGTGGTGAGGGCGCAGGCGGGGGTCGGTGTTGTGGGTCAGTCCAGATGTCCTGGCCGCCCGCAGCCGTGACCTCCCTCCTTGCCCTTGGCGCGCGGAGCCCGAGCGGCTGTTGAGTGTCTATATAAGGGCCGGCAGTGCTGGGGGCAGTAATCCGGTTCAGAGAAAGTGACACCGGTGCCCCCGCTCCTCTGCGGCTCTCGGGCAATCTCCCCTCCTCGGGCCGAGCGAAGCTGGGTTCTCCCGCGCCCGGCGGGAATTCTTCCAGCCGTGGCGCGGATCCTTTCCACTTACTGAGCAGAATCCGCCCTAGGGCAGGGTGATTTGGGGTTAGCTAACCCCACCAGCTCCAGACCCCCGCGGAGAATCGCGGAAGGGAAGAAAGACTCTGCTTCTTGGGGGTTTTTTAGAGCATTTTTTTAGATGATGGTAAATAGCTTCCTTAGAATACGTTCTATTTTTAGGTAAGGCTCACTGATGTTTCTTGTTCATCTTCTAGCCTTTTAACTATTATAGCACACTTGCAAACGAAAGGGACTAGAGCATTTAGTGTTAGAAAAGGGATCGATCATCCCGAAACTTTGTGACCCTTTCTCCCACTTATGTAAATTACCTCTATATTCTCCTCTCAGGACTGAAATTGCTTTTTTTTTCAGATTATAAAAATAGGTGCTTCTGTGTATTTAAAAATCAGGCTGGGGCGCCTGGGTGGCACAGCGGTTAAGCGTCTGCCTTCGGCTCAGGGCGTGATCCCGGCGTTGTGGGATCGAGCCCCACATCAGGCTCCTCTGCTGTGAGCCTGCTTCTTCCTCTCCCACTCCCCCTGCTTGTGTTCCCTCTCTCGCTGGCTGTCTCTATCTCTGTCAAATAAATAAATAAAATCTTAAAAAAAAAAATAAATAAATAAAAAATAAAAATAAAAATCAGGCTGAGAAACATAAAGAGAAAAGAGATCATTACAGTTGACGTATTGCCGACCCTTCCAGACCTCTCTTCTATGCATTTGTAACCCTGTAGTTAGAGATGGTAAAGCACGATTTTATGCAAATAGGATCATATTCTGTGTGCCAAGTGTCTTTGTTCCATTTTATTTTTGCCCGTCCACAAGCCAGAGCCTATTCTTTAAAAGCTATTCTGCAGTTCAGTTACTTTGCAAAGCAAAATAAGCTTTGTATTGCCTTATCATGAACACAGGACTGCATTTCCTGTCCAGGACAAATTTTTGGTGGCTCAGGCCGGTCCCCTGGGCAAATACAGAACCTAGCATACCTTAAGAAATCTAAAACTGTGGAGGGCTGGAGCCTCATAGGGATGTAGGACACAAGTGTCTGAAGGAAAGAGGTCTTCAGCCTGGCTGGGAGCATGCTGGAGGGGTCTAGAAATTTCTGCCAGAGTAAATAAGTCATCTGAACTAGAGGTACTGGAGCCTGAAGGTTCCTGAAGGTGGGGAAGATTCAGTGGTGCATAACCCTAGCTGCTTATTAGGGGATCCTAGGGGCCCTTAAACCCCCATCTCATCTCCACTCCAGACAAATTGAATCAGTATATCCGGGATAGGGCCCTGCATGCTCATGTTTCAAACTCCCCTCCCCAGTGATTGCTGCATGCTGCCAAGATTGAGAAACCCCTGCCCAGTTCAAACCCCCTCTGTTTGTAACTGGGGAAATAGGAAATAGTGGCTAAGCTAATTTACATACACAGCGAGCCCGTGGTCCTGTGGCTGGTAGATGACAGCCTTGGGATTCAAACTCAGATCTGCTGGACCCCAAGACTCACTCCAATTGCTCTGGGGTACTTGCTTCCCTTTAGAAAAGGGAGGAGTTGGACTTAGCTATTGCCCATCCCCCCACCCCCAGCTGAGCCTCTACAAAGGTTTCTTCTCAGAATCTATGTGCTGACTGCAGAACCAGCTACAGAATTTGCAGGGCCCCTCACTCAGGAAGTCAGAATTTCAAGATGGGGACAACAGAGCACTAAACTGAACGTGGAACCCTTCTGATCACAGGGTCCTGGGCAACGGCACAGGTAGCACACCTGTGGAGCTGAGAGCCAAGCTGGCTTTTAGGAAAAAAAATCTCTGAATTAGGAGTCAGCTCTGTCTCCACCACTAAACACCGGGCTGGTTACCTTACCTCCGTGAGCTTCAGCTCACTCATCTATGAAATAGGCTCATCGGAACATGATCCTGAACTCTCCTGGCTCTTGTGAAGATGTATTGAGAACTTTATCAGTAGTAGGGTCTAAGGCGCTTGGGAAAGGTGGTTACAATTATTTGTAAGGCCGTGGGTGGATGTGTTTCCTGGGACGCAGGCATTTTCTGGGTCAGGCTTTCATGAGAATCCTGAATGAGGACAGAGCTTGGAGTGCAGTACTCAGGTGAACAGCATCTGAGAGGTGGGAGCTGGTTAGGAAATGCAGAGTGCCAGGCCCTCCCCTTCCCAGACCTGCTGAATCAGAATCTGCATAACGTGTAAGAAGGGATGAACTAAAAGAGGCAGGAGCTCCTTATTAGAACCTGGAGCTCCTTAATAGGGCAGGGAGGAGAAGGTCTGGCTCACCTCCAGGACCGCTAGCTCTATGCAAGAAGAGAAGCTCTATGCTAGACGTCGGCTACATGATTGGATGAATGAATGACAGTCCTGGATATCCCAAGAATCTTCCAGACCAGTGGTTCTGGAATAATATGCCTCCACATTAAACTCACCGGGGGAGCTTTTCAGAATCCTCTCGTTCCTGCAGCATCCCTCCATTTAAATCAGAATCGCTGTGCGCAGTACCAGCGTAAGTATTTTTTTTTAAAGTTCCCCAGATGAGAATCAATTCTGTGCACCAGTGTTGCCCAGCCTCTGCACAAGTCACAGTGAGGGCCAGAGTGTTATCTGGGGTGAGGGCCATCACAGGCGTTTTGGGATATTTCGCAGCCTCCCTGGCTCAACCCACTAGATGCTGGTAGCACACCCCAGTTGTGACAACCAGAAATATCCCCAGATGTAGTTGCTACCAGTTGAGAACCAGTGATCTAGACTGAGTCTCAAACTCCAGCGCTTTCAAGAGCCAGGCAGGTGATGTATGGGAAGCAGTAAGCCAGCCAGGTGGGGACTGTCCCCAGGTGAGATCCAGCCATGCACATCTTTGCCTGGTTGGGGCAAGAACCACCAGAAATGATTTTTCAAGGGAAGCTGGAAATGTGATATGCAGTTCCCTATGTGTATATATTGGCTGTTCAAGCATTTTTTTAACAAAGTCGTTAAAATAAAATAAAAACATTTTTAAAATAAAAATAATGAACATTTTTTTTCTTTTTAAGAAATTGATAGGCCATTTTCTAGAGCAGTCTTAGATCCACAGCAAAATTAAGCTGCAAGTATAGTTTTTGTGTACTCTCTGACCTCCCCACCATCAGCATTCTGCACGGAGGGGTACATTTGTTATAATCCACAAGCCCACATCATTATTATTATATTAGCACTATCACATATCAACCAAAGTCTACAGTTTACATTAGGATTACTTTGTGTTGTACAGTTTGTGGATTTCACCTAATGTATAACATGTATTCACCATTACAGTATCATAGAGGTAGTGTCACTAACCTAAAAATACCCCGCGCTCCACGCGAGCATCCTGCCCCCTCCCCCAAGCTCTTGGCAACCCCCGATCTTTTTACCATCTCCATGGTTTTTGCCTTTTGCAGAATATCACAGAATTGGAATCATACAGTGTGTAGCCTTTTCGGACTGGCCTCTTTCACTTAGCAATATGCATTTAAGTTTCTTCCATGTCTTCTCGTGGCTTGAGAGCTCATTTCTTTTCATCGCTGAGTAATATCCCATGGTACATATGCACCATAGTTAGTCATTCACCTAATGAAAGGCATCCTGGTTGCGGTTTGAACATCTTCTAAAATGCTGTGGGGCTCACGAGACAGCTCCTTGAGCCCTGTTTTGAGACCTCTGGCATGAACCGTAAGCTTTTCTCCTCCAACCTTGCGAGGCAGGGGCTGCCATCTCTCACAGGGGAAGAAACCAAGGCAGACACCTGAGCTTGAAGGCTCAGGAGAAGACTTGCCTTCAAGTCCCTGAGAAGCTCTATAAATACACCTCCCATGTTTAGACCTCAGACTAAATAGCGCGGAGCCATGGCAGTGCTGAAAGTGCCCCAGGGAACATTCTAGGGCTTCCCTGCCTTCCATAGACAGGACTCTGACCCCCAGAGAGGGAATGTTGTGATGCCCATCCCAGGCCAGAACTAGGGATGCGATCAGGGCTTCCTTCTCCCTCCTCAGGCAGAGCAGATTTTTATAAATCCACCAGCTAAAATTTCCACCCACAGGTACTTTCCATTTCAGTTCAGTTCCAGGAATAACTCGTGCATAATTGCTAAGCACTAAGCAATTTCTTTTTGTCCTCACTGGCGCCCTTTGAAATGAATAATAGCACTGGGGTGATCACCTCACCCAGGTTCCATTAAGACAAGCACCAAAACCCCCACGTTCCAGGAACCCCTCGGTCCCAGACAAACCGGGATGGGTGGTCCCTCTAGACAGCACCCCCGTTATACACAAATACACCTGTTGGAGCCCGGAGAGAGGAGTGACTGGCCAAAGCTCACCCAGCAAGAGGGGAGTGCTTTGGTGGCAAACCTGGGATTGCAACCCACATTCTCCTGGTTCCTGATGCTGCCCCAAAACCCAGCAAGAGAAGCCAGGAAGGACTATGGCAAAGAAAGAGCCAGAGGGAAGGTTCTTGGCATCACCTTGCTGTGGATCTTCAGGGCAGGCCCATCCCCCATCAGCCTCCATCTTCTCCTCTGTGGCAATGGGGAAACTGATCTGGCTCTTCTGGGGTTGCTGAGATAAGTAAGTTTGATAAAGCTAAGAATCATCTTGATAATCACTCACACCACGTTGAATCATCAGTACAGCTTGGGGAAGGGGTGCCCTCATCCTCTTCTTTCGAAAGCAGAGGAAGCTGAGGCTGGTGGGGAGCAGTCATTTGCCCAAAGCCACACCAGAGTAAGCGGCAGAGCCAAACCTGGGTCTGTGACTTTTCTACCAGGACTCACCCATGGTACAAACATGGGAGCCTGCTTTACTCCCACAACCCGCCCTACCCCCCCCCCCGGCCAGCTCCCTAGCCTCAGTCCCTGGGATGGTCCCAGAGGGCACAAGAATGACCCTGGAAAGAATTCAACCCCTAAGGATTATTTTTAGATGCAGAGGTATCCGTTTCTGCAAAACATGGGTGCCTCACCTGACCCAGCCCTTGCAGGACCCACCAGCTGCTCTGAAGGATTAACTCTCAGCTGGCAGCATTTTAAATAGATACCCTGGAGAAAAGAAGAGAACATTCTGCTTCAACCTGTAGGACCTTTGTAAATGCTGAGACTTAGGACAACCTCGAGGGCAGGGAGAAGATGCACTGTGGGGGAGATGGAGGAGGGAAATTTCAGTTCCAGCCTTTGAAGGAGCTGGGCAAAGAAAGGATTGGGGTTTGCACTTCACAGAAGGAGCAGGACACAGAGGAACAATGGTGGGTCCGAGGTCACATAGTTAGTTGGGGGTGGCGAAGAGAAAGGGGAGTGCGTTTACGATTTTCTCTCAAACAACTTTTATTAAGCATGTTTCCTGATTATAAACTGTAGTTTGTGCAAGAGAATGGAGAGAGAACTTGTGATCTATTCCTATGTTGGAATACCTGACAGCAGAGAAAAATGAATATTGCTCTTGAAAATACTGTGTTCAGTGAAAGAGCTAGAGGCAAAAGGCTATGTTATATTATTCCACTTATATGAAATATGTAAGTTCAGAACATTTTCCTCCCCCCAAAAAGAAACCACGAGCAGTCACTGCCCATCCCTCTCTCCCCCAGCCCCCGGTAAGCACCAGTCTGCTTTCCATTTCTGTGGATTTGCCTGTTCTGGACATTTCATGTAGATGACATCACACACTATGTGACCTTTTGGGTCTGGCTTCTTTCACTTAGCGTGTTTTCAAGATTTGCCCATGTTTGTGGCGTGTGTTAGGACTTTAAGTCCTCTTTAAGGCAAAATGATACTCCATCGTCTGGATCTCCCACATCTTGTTTAACCGTTCATCTCTTGGTGGACACTTGGGTTGTTTCCACCCTCTGGCAATTGTGAATAGTGCTGCTGTGAACACTGTTTTTTAAGAGTCTTCCGGAACCTTTTGCTGGGTTCTCTCAGTAGGATATAGCATGGTTCCCCACTGTCCACCTCCTGTTCCTGGACCTCTGATCATGGCCATCAGAGAGGGGGCAGGTAGTGAGGGTCCGATGAGGGGGCCTGTGGAGCCCGGTGTGATGAAGCAGCTGAGCACCTCATGTCCCTCCTGCTTGTAAGCTTTCCGGGGGACTCTTGTTTTTGCTAGTTTTGATGATTAAGTATTTCATACACACAGAATAAATGTCATAGACACCTCTCTCCCTTCCACAGAGACTGAACGGATGTGAACATAGATTTGCTTCAGATGTTCTTTTTTTTTTAAGGATTTTATTTATTTATTTATTTATTTATTTATTTATTTGAAAGAGAGAGAGTGCGAGTGGAGGGAGGGGCAGGGGGAGAGAATCTCAAGCAGACTCCGAGTTGATCGTGGAGCCTGACGCAAGGCTCCATCCCACGACCCTGAGATCATGACCTGAGCCAAAACCAAGAGTCAGACGCTTCACCAACTGCACCACCCAGGTGTCCGTCTTCGGATGGTTTTTTAATAGATAAATAGATTGAGAGACGCAGCCAGCCTCGTCCCTTCTCCCTCCCTCCCTCTCTAGATGTGACCACCACCCTAAAATCCTTCTGTATTGTTTCATGCCTGTATTTACACCTTCTCTGCTATATATGTGTCTATGAACTACATGGAGTGTGTTGTGTTTTAAATATATGCATAAGATATACATATAGGTATCATTTTGCAGCCTAACCTTTTTACTCAGTAATAACCGAATGGGATTTATCCGTGTTGATTTCTCTAGAGTGGTGCTTCTCAACCAGAGGGGATTTTGTCCCCAGGGATATTTGGCAATATCCGGACACAGTTCTGGCTGTCCCAAGCAGGGTGGGGGCATGCCCCTGCTATCTAGTGGGGGGAGGCCAGGCGGGCTGCTGCGCGTTGCCAGGGCACAAGACAGCCCTGTAGGAACGCACTGCCAGATGCAGTTGAGGAGCCTGGGTGTAGACCTAGTTCACTTCTAAATAGCAGCTCTGTGTGTGACTCTCCAGCCTGCCCCTGAGAGATGGTAGACTTTACCTTTCTACCGTAACAGTGTGGCAGTGAAATCCTCCCTCCACATCTCCTTTGCTAGTTTCTTTTGGGTCAGGAGTGAGGATCGGAATTGCTAAGACACGGGCAATGCACAGTCTCAGATTTGCTCAGATTTATTGCCATATGGCCTCCAAGGTGGTGATGCCTGTAGATCCTCCCAACCGTGTGCTGGAGGAAAATTTGGGCTTTTTTCCCTCTGGAGGAGGGGCAGATATTCCCACCACCCCCATCCCCACTTCTCCGTGAGGTTGACCAAGCGAAGAAGCCCCTTCTATAGAGGGAGTAGGCTTCATGTTTCTTGGAATGAAAGACCCTACAATGACCCTGCTCCAAATAAGGTCACATTGTGAGGTTCTGGTGGACATGAATTCTAGGCTGGGGGACACGGGCCCCCATATACCTCCCTACAAGTGGGGATATTGATCCTTATATTATTCAAGGATGGAATGAAGGCATATAGTTGCCTGGGACAAAATAGTAACTCCATAAATAAATGGAGCAAGGGAGGTGTTGTTATCGTACGACCCAAAGTGCCTGACACAACCTCAATGCCTAGGAGGTGTTCCGTCCACATTTACTAGAATGTAAGCTCCGTGAGGGCGGGAGTTCATTCACTCACAACTATTTATTGGGCGGCTACTATGTGTCAGGCATAGTGCCATGCACTGGGGGTGCAGCAGCGGGCAAGACTGATGAGGTCCCCATACTCACCAAAGGATTAAGATCAAATCAATTTGGGGGCGCCTGGGTGGCATAGCGGTTAAGCATCTGCCTTTGGCTCAGGGCGTGATCCCGGCGTTATGGGATCGAGCCCCACATCAGGCTCCTCCGCTATGAGCCTGCTTCTTCCTCTTCCACTCCCCCTGCTTGTGTTCCCGCTCTCGCTGGCTGTCTCTATCTCTGTCAAATAAATAAATAAAATCTTAAAAAAAAAAAAAAGATCAAATCAATTTGTTGCGTGTATCAACAGTATGTATAGGTATTTAGGTGAATAGCTTCATCCGTGGCACATGTCATGGAGAGGCCAAGCGTTCAGAATTGACAGCTTAGAGACAAAAGGAATCCAGTTTCTAGAAACAAAATGACATTTTCTTTTTTTTTTTTTTAAGACTTATGTATTTATTTGAGAGAGAGAGCACAGAGGGAGAGGGAGAAGCAGCTCCCCCCCTGAGCAGAGAGCCTGATGCGGGTCTGGATCCCAGGACCCCAAGATCATGACCCAACTGAAGGCAGACACCCAACCGAATGAGCCACCCAGATGCCCCCAAAGTGACATTTTCAAACAACAAAAAACTGGGCGCCTGGGTGGCTCAGTCAGTTAAGTATCCGACTCTTAATTTCGGCTCAGGTCATGATCTCAGGATCATGAGATCGAGCCCTGCATTGGGCTCCAGTGAGTGTGTCTGCTTGCGATTCTCTCTCCCTTGCCCTCTGCCCCTCCCCCCCACTCAAGCTTACTCTCTTTCTCTCTCTCTCAAATCAATTATTTATTTTTTTAAATATTTTTTATTATATTATATTAGTCACCATACAGTACACCCCTGGTTTTTGATGTAAAGTTCGATGATTCATTAGTTGCGTATGACACCAAGTGCACCATGCAATACATGCCCTCCTTACTACCCATCACCAGCCTATCCCATTCCCCCACCCCCCCCGAAGCCCTCAGTTTGTTTCTCAGAGTCCATAGTCTCTCATGCTTCATTCCCCCTTCTGTTTACCCCCCCTTTCTTTATCCCTTTCTTCTACCGATCTTCCTAGTTCTTATGTTCCATAGATGAGAGAAACCATATGATAATTGTCTTTCTCTGCTTGACTTATTTCACTTAGCATTATCTACTCCAGTGCCGTCTATGTTGCAGCAAATGTTGAGAAATCGTTCTTTTTGATAGCTGAATAATATTCCGTTGTATATATGGACCACAACTTCTTAATCCAGTCATCTGTTGAAGGGCATCTCGGCTCCTTCCACGATTTAGCTATTGTGGACAGAGCTGCTATGAACATTGGGGTGCATATGGCCCTTCTCTTCACTACGTCTGTATCTTTGGGGTAAATACCCAGTAGTGCAATGGCTGGATCATAGGGTAGCTCAATTTTTAACTTTTTAAGGGACCTCCACACTGTTTTCCAGAGTGGCTGTACCAACTTGCAGTCCCACCAACAATGTAGGAGGGATCCCCTTTCTCCACATCCTCTCCAACAATTGTTGTTTCTTGCCTTGTCAATTTTTGCCATTCTAACTGGAGTAAGGTGCTATCTCCGTGTGGTTTTGTCAAATCAATTATTTATTGCGAGAGAGAGAGAGAGATCACAAGCAGGGAGGAAAGGTAGAGGGAGAAGCAGACCCCCTGCTCAGCAGGAAGCCCTTCGCAGGGCTCGATCCCTGGACCCTGGGATCATGACCTGAGCCAAAGGCAGACGCTCAACCGACTGGGCCACCCAGGGGCCCTTCAATAAATAAATCTTAAAAAAAAAAAAAAAAAAAAAAAACACAAAACCTGAATAGATCATTTCTGTTGATTAGTTTTTGGGTTTTGTTTTTTTTTTAAGATTTTATTTATTTGACAGAGAGAGAGAGAGCATGCGCACAAGCAGGGGGAGTAGCAGAGGAAGAGAGAGAAGCAGGCTCTCCACTGACCGGGGAGCCCAACACAGGGCTCTCAGTCTCAGGACCCTGGGATCATGACCTGAGTCAAAGGCAGGCACTTAACCAACGGAGCCACCCAGGCGCCCCTTGATTAGTCTTTGATTAGTAGATCACAAGTAACCTTGTCATCTCACATCCACATTGAGGGCAGTTGTCATTGAATTCAAGTGAATTGTTTAAGGAGAGTTATTGGTACCAGCTCTGGCCCTGAGAGCTAAGTAGCTGTGCCTTACAACTTAATCCTAAAAGCATTCTCTGGAAAGTGAAACTAATGGGGGAGGGAAGGAATGTAGATGAAGAAACACTTGTCACACCAGGAGACACCCAGGTTGCAACTCTGGGGTGTGGCCATAGGGGATTATGACCATATTAACATAAAGATGGGGGCGTCTGGCTGGTTCAGTCAGTAGAGTGTGTGACTCTTGATCTCTGGGTTGTGAGTTCAAGCCCTACATTGGGCACAGAGATTACTTAAACGTAAATAAAATAAATAATTTAACATACAGATAGGACCTGTTTATAAAAATTCTGAAGACTTCAAGTGGGTAATACAAAGTGTAAGACTTTGACTAATAGACATTAATCCTGTACCCCTAGTGTTTTTTGTAAACTTATTTTTTGAGAACTCTTCCCCTCTATTTAGTGTGGGATTTAAACATTTTTTAAAAAGTTTAAAACTCCTAAGAAGTTGCAAAAGTAGTGTGAAGAGTTCTCAAATCCCCTTCATCCAGCTTCCCCCAATGACAGCGTCTTACATAATGGTGGGTCATTGCTAAAACCAGGAAACTGACATCAGTACAATCCCATTAACACCAACTACTGACTTTATTCAGCAGTATTTACAGTTTCTTAAATACAGTTCTGTATTTTTTTAAAGATTTTATTTTTAAGTGATCTGTACACCCAACGTAGGGGCTCCACCTCAGAGCCCCAAGGTCAAGAGTCGCGTGCTTGCCAACTGAGGGAGTCAGGCGCCCCTGTACCATTCTGTATTTGATCATGTGTGTAGATTCTAATAACCACCATCACAATTGGGGTACAGAATGGTTCTGCCACCCAAAGAAACTCCCTAGTGATGCTCCTTTATAGTTATATCCTCTGCCAGGCCCTAACCCCTGGTGACCACTGGTCTGCTCTCTGTCACTCATCACTATGGTTTTGTTACTTAGAGAAACTCATAGAAATGGTATCATATAATATGGAACCTTCTCTTTATTTTGAGGTTTATTTATTTATTAGAGAGAGCACGAGCGGGGGCTGGGGGGCGGCAGAGAGAGAGGAAAGAGAGTCTTAAGCAGACTCCAAGCTGAGTGTGGACCCCAATGTGGGGCTGGATCACCTGACCCTGAGATCATGATCTGGGCCAAAATCAAAGAGTTGGACATGTAACCGACTGAGCCACCCAGGTGCCTCAGTATATAACCTTCTGAGATTGGCTGTTTTCACTCAGAAGAGTGCCCTTGACATCCATGTAAGTTACTGCATGTATCCCGGGTTGGTTCTTTGTTGCTGCGTAGTATTCCATGATATAGGTGTACCACAGTTTGTTCATCCCTTTGCCCACTGAAGCCATTCTACAAATTACTTACTTACAAATAAAGCTGCTATGAACAGTCGTGTTCATGGCTGTGAACACCGGATTCCCTTTCTCAATCCAAATCTTGTCCTGAGGGGCACCTGACTGGTTCAGTCAGTGGAGCACATGACCCTTGATCTCGGGATCATGAGTTTGACCCCCACATTAGGCGTAGAGATTACTTTAAAACGGAACAAAGTCTTGTCCTGAGCATGGAGATGGAGCAGTAAATGCAAGAATCGCCCAGGAGCATTAAAAAAATCCTTAACCCCAGCAACACCCCAGACTCGCCAGTTGAGATGCTCTGGGGTGGGGCTCAGGTGTCTGGTTTGTAAAGTCCCCAGGTAATGCTGATGTACAGCCAAATTAGAGGCCAATGCACTGAGCAATTTTCTTGATGAACGGGATTTATTTCTGTTCACTAAGCAAGACCGTTCCTTTTTGTATTTTGTTGCCTTGGGTTTATAGGAAGAATCAATTTACTATCATTTATGAGTGTGTATCCTCAGTTACAGAAACTGCAATAAGTTACATTCTTCTGTTGTCCCTTTTATTTTATAACAGCTTTATTGAGCCATAATTCATATACCACCCAATTTACCCATTTAAAGCATCCCATTCATTGGTTTTTAGTATATTCACAGAATTGTGCAACCATCAACTCCAAAAGAAATCTGTATCCTTCAGCTGTCACCCTCCCATCTCCCCCATTCCCTCCAGCCCTAAGCAACCTCTAATCTACTTTTTCTTGGTGTTAAAAATTAAATAAAATACCAAGACCCATAATAGGATACAGTCCACAGGGTTGTGGGAGCCCAGAGGCAGGAGTGACTGACCCAGCAGAGCAAGGAGCCTTCCTAGAGAGGTGGCATTTGTGCTTGGCCATTTCTGCTTTTGTGTCTTTGCTCCTTCTATGCCACTAGTTTGTAACAAAAGACAAGTGTTGGGGAGGATGCGGAGAAGTTGGAACCCTTGTGAACTGCTGGTAGGAATCCAAAATGGTACAGCTGCCATGGAAAACAATATGGCAGTTCCTCAAAAAAATTAAACATAGAATTACCATTTGACCCATCAATTCCACTTCTGGGTATATATCCCCAAAAGAGTTGAAAGCAGGAACTCAAATAGCTACTGGTACACTTACGTTCTTAGCAGCATTATTCACAATAGCCAAAAGGTGGGAACAACTCCAGTGTCCATCGATGGATGAGTGAATAAACAAAATGTGGTATATATCCATATAATGGGAGATTATTCAACTTTAGAAAGGAAGGAATTCTGACACCTGCTACAACATGAGCAAACCTTGAGGACATGATGCTGAGTGAAAGAAGCCAGACACAAAAGGACAATACTGTGTGATTCCACTTACATGAGGTCCCTAGAAGAGTCGAATTCACAGAGACAGAAAGTAGATGGTGGGAACCAGGGGCTGAAGGAGGGAATGGGGAGTTGGTGTTTAACGGAGACAGAGTTTCAGCTGGGAACACTGAAAAAGTCCTGGAGATGGATGGCGGTGATGGGCATGACAGTGTGAATGTGCTTCATGCCACCAAGCTGTGCACTTAAAAATGGTTAAAGTAGCACATTTCATGTATATTTTACCGCAATAAAAAAAAAATGTAAAAAGAGGGAGAGACCAAGAGGACAGGAGTGAGGTTGTAGGGATCTTGGCATCAGCCCAAGGCAGAAGCAGCCGCATGAAAGTCTTCCCATCTGCACACTGCTCCCTCTCCACGCCTCCCTCTCTTGTAGGGATAAGGAGAGTGATCGCTTGGCCGTGATTATCAATAAGGATTTAGCGAGTCCTTCATATACGTGTAAACCCAGTGTCTGAGGCCTGGAGGTGCTTGCTAAATGGGACCTGGCATTACCATCCTTGCCACCTCTCTGAGCACAGAAGAAAGAGCCCCGACCCTGCTCTGCCTTTTCTCTGTGTGACCTCAGGCATGTGCCCAGCCTCTCTGAGCCTGGGTTCTTCCTCTGAAATGGGCAAACTGCAGGGCAGCTGAATTAGGATGGGCTGACTAGAGGGCATGGGGACAAAGCATGCCCTTGGCACCCTGGTGACGGTGGGGGACACCTCTGTGCCCCCCAGGAGCCGTCGAGCTGTCCCGGCGCCATCCCATGGCGTCCTGGCTGTGTGCCATGCTGCACTGTTTCGGGAGTTACATCTTGGCTGATCTGCTCCTCGGGGAGCCCCTGATCGACTACTTCAGCAACAATTCCAGCATCCTGCTGGCCTCAGCCGTCTGGTAAGCACCATCAGGCTGGTGGGGCTTGGGAGAGCAGAGTTGGGGGTGGGGGTGACCCAGCCACTGGGGAGGTGGGAGGTAGGGAGTTGGAGGAAATAGGACCCATCCACACAATGTCCACAGTGGTCCTGAACGCACTGCTCTCCATTGCCCAGCTCTATCCTGACCCGGCAGGCGGAGGAGGGGGATCTGGACACAGCCTCACCTCCCAGGGACCCCTGATGGTCTGTCTTCCTCCCTGACACTCTGTGTTCTCTCCCCAAAGGTACTTGATTTTCTTCTGCCCCCTGGACCTCTTTTACAAGTGTGTCTGCTTCCTGCCTGTGAAACTTATATTCGTGGCCATGAAGGAGGTAGTGAGAGTCCGAAAGATCGCCGTGGGCATCCATCACGCCCATCACCACTACCACCACGGGTGGTTCGTCATGATTGCCACTGGCTGGGTCAAAGGTAAATAGGACCCTAGTAACAATGGGAAATCGCCTCGGTTGAGAACCCCTGCTCAGTGGTACGGGTCAGGCCCCCAGGTTGGCACAGGCATTGCTCCAGGCTAAGAGGACTTTTGTGGGAGTCCAGCCTCATTAGCCAACAGCTTTAGAGTAAGTGGGAAGATTCTTCCAGAATTTAACTGTCAAAGATAAATAGGACCACGCGACAATGACAGCTGTCTCTCAGGCAGGTGTTCTCAGCTGTGACACTACTGATGTTTGGTGCCAGGTCACCCTCTGGCGAGTGCTGTCCTGGGCATTGGAAAAAGCTGAGCAGCATCCCTGGCCTCCCCCCACCAGATGTCAGTAGCGCCCCCAGTGGGACAACTGGAAATGTCTCCAGGTGTTGCCAAACGCCTCCTGGAGAAGAAATCACACCCCTATAACTACAGGGGTTCTTAACCTTTGTGGACCATGGTCCTTTTTGAGTCCAGGAAGGCCTTTTACGTGTTTAAGTGCACAAGATAAAATATATAGGATGATAAAAGAGGCCCGTTATTTTAAAATAGCTATCAAAAAAAATTTTTTAATAAAAGTTACCCAAAAAATTTTAATATGATATAGTCATTTTATACGTCTTTACCAAAGCATTAAATAAGAGACCATTCACTTAGCAAATAGGTATTTCTCAAACTTTTGAAGTGTTGTCAAGCATAAATGATATTATGAAACTATCTGCAACAATGGGAATGTGAAAAGGGAAAAATCCATGAATTCTGTTGGTGATGGAGTCACAGCCTTGCAGGTCCTTCTCAGCTTACTGCCTCCCTTCACAGTGGAAGGAAGGGCTGTATTGCAGTGAGGGACATGAAAATGAAGGTGTAGTTCTGTTTCCTGTCTGGGTTTATGGACTCCAGGTTAAGACATTATGCCTCAGGGCAGGTTTGAGTTGAGGCCTTTGTGCATCTTATCTCATTTGATTCTTAAGACTCTGCTCTAGGAAAAATCTAACATCATCCCCTCTTTACTGAGGAGGGAAATGAAATGACTTGCTCATGGTCACACAGCTAAGGGGGTGCAGCTACGTTTGACTCCAGGTTCTCTGAATTCAACATCCAATTTCTTAACTACTTTTGAAGTCCTCTTTTTCCTTCTCTTCTAGCTATGTTAAGAGGCAGACCAAGAGAGACCTTAAAACAAAAAATGTTACTAAAAATTAAAGAGGGCACTTTACAATGATGGACCAATCCGCTAGGAAGGTATAACAATTATAAATATATATGCATCTAAAAACAGCCCCAAAATATATAAAGCAAAAACTGAGAAGTTAAAGGAGAAATAAACAATTCAACAATAATAGTTGTAGAGGCGGACCAAGGAGTAGCAGGAGGACTGGGAAAGAAGGCTCAAGCAAGCGCTAACACCACTGGGTGCCTTACCCTTACTCCCTGAAACCAAAGTGGGTGCTGCCAAAATGCCAGGGCCCAGCACACGCTCCACTGAGCCACAGTGTACTTGGCACCACTGACACATGGGCTGGATCATGCTCTGTGGTGGAGACTATCTTATACACTGTAGGATTTTGAGCAGCGTTCCTGGTCTTAACCCACCAGTAGCAGCCCTGCCCCAGTTGCAACAACCAAAAATGTCTCCAGATATTGCCAAGTGCCTCCTTGGGGGCAAAATCACTCCAGATATGAACCCCTGGTCCAGTGGTGCATACCAGGCACCTCAGCACAGCCATTCCTAGAGTGGGTGTTCAAGCCTCTTTAGCCAGTACATTGGGGATAAATGGGAAGATTCTTCTAGAACTTCAACCATTATGTCCCATATGGGTCTCCTTAATTCACTCTCCAGGAAGCCTGTGCTATGGAATAAATTCCCCAGGGGTATAGCATGACTCCCAGAGGGCAGTGGCTTAAGAAGGATTGAAAGTTCAGAGCCCTGAGGAAGGAGAGCGCCTAGAATGGGAAGCCTTCTAGAAGCCTTATGCATAGCTCAGGGTCCTGGACTAGAGGCATCAGGGCAGACAAGCCAGATTTGTCAAAGACATACCTTGCAGGTGAGATATGACCTCAATTCCTTCATGCTGGTTTTGCTCCAAATATGCCACGTGACCCTGCTGAGCCTCACTCTCCCCGCTGTAACTGATGGTCATACACCCAGGCTCAGCGTCCCTCTGGAGAAGACTAGGGGCAGCAAAGCTGCTTCCTTGGGAACTCAGCCGAGCAGAATGGGGAGCTGGAGGCGGCAGGCTTATTCAGGAGCACCCTGTCTCCTAGGCTCTGGTGTCGCCCTCATGTCCAATGTTGAGCAGCTGCTCCGAGGAGTCTGGAAGCCAGAGACCAATGAGATCCTGCACATGTCCTTGTGAGTATCCCATTCCACCCCCCCCCCATATCTCTCCTGTATGTACAGGTGCCTCCTGGGCCTGACCCTGGGTTGGATGTTCCTGGTAACTTGGAAGCCGCAGCCACTAATTCTGTCTTCCAGAAGCTTCCAGAGGTCATGGAACATCCATGGAGCAGAAGGGGAACCATGGCTCTGCCTGGGGGGAGGGGCAGGCAGAGCTGCAGGGAGATGAGATACTTGATTTGGGTTTTGAAGTGTGAGTAGGAGTTTTCGGGCAAAGGAGGAGCCTCCGGACAGAGGCCAGCACCTCTGCCAGCTGTCAAGTCAGAAAAGAGCAGTGATTCCGCCCAGTTCTGCAGGGTCAGAGTGCAGAGTGTGGGTGGGGAGGAGTACAGAGCATTGGGGGCAACATCCAGGATCCAACCTAGGGCCCCGTGCTACATTTAGCTTATATGTATTTAAAAGACCTCATTGGTTTGGGCTAATCAAATTTTCTCCCAATCTACAATAAAGAAAGTGATGGCCATTAAAAAATGACAAGATTTTTAAAAAGGCTCACCCATACGCAAATGAAAATTCCCATTCCATACTTCAGAGAAGAGCGTTATCTCACTTCATCCCTCCTAGAGGTCTAGTCCCACCCTCAGTCCGCTGACAAGGAAACGGGGACCCAGAATGTTGTGTTGCCTGCTACTAAGTGGGCAAGTGTTTGCCCCTCTTGGATTCTATTTCGGCCTCATCAGCTGAGGGTGAGGGTTCCATGGAATCACACTCACAAACTCCCCGACCCTGGTACCTGGTGAGTGCTCTGGAAATATCAGGCAGGATTATCACCATGAAGGACAGCAATGAACAACAGACATCGGGAACAGAAGTCATGGGTCTCTCTTCCAGAACAAGTTAAAATATTGTGAACCTATCCCGTAAGAAAGAAAAGGAAAGTTACGATAAACCGTGTGTTGTAATCCCACCTTCTGGGGGACTATGCTGGTGTCCAGTGTCTTATTGGGGTTTGGTCACACAGACATAGCTGACCGCCTGCTTGCCTGACCTGTGTCCAGCCCCTCCAGAGGTCGAACTGATACCACGTGGCCCAAGACCCCACCTTAAATCACCTCGTTCCTAACTGGTATGACCCAAAGTCCCCAAGTGAGCAAAGACACTCCTATCAGGCAGAATATTTCCGGGGCTTTGAGGCTACCTCCCAGGAGCCAGGGGGGAAAGCCACACCTCTCTTTGGGCCAAGTTAACCCTGTATTGTGCAGGGAAAACCCACCTGATCTATGCCACACAGGCATCTTCCCACCACACACACGGGAGAAGCGGGGATGGGAGCTGGGGCCGGCAGTGGGCAGGCGAAGAACGGGGTCTGGGCCAGAGGGGAAAAGGCCTGAGCTGCGTGGCGCCTCGCGGTAACAGAAGCTGCCCCCTCCAGCCCCACAAAGGCCAGCCTGTATGGAGCCATACTCTTCACCCTGCAGCAGACCCGCTGGCTCCCGGTGTCCAAAGCTAGCCTCATCTTTATCTTCACCATGTTCATGGTCTCCTGTAAGGTAAGTCTGCTTGCCCTGCCCCACACCAACCCACAGCTTCCACGCTGGGAGCTCAGACTTGCAGTCTCATGTCCCAGAAAGGACAGCCCTAAGGCAGGGGGCTAGGGAAGGGGTCCCAGTAGGTCTGTGCATGGGAGGACGGTCTGATAAGAGGAGCGTCCAGCAGGTGGGGACAGGGTAAGGAGCATAAGGCCTTCTGGGCAGAGGGCCCAGCCTGGGGGTGGGGCAGGAGCACGGGGAGTCTGTTCAGACAATTGGGGCCTCGAGCCTTGGTGGTGGAGAGCTGAGGGACAGGACCCAGGAAGGCACATTCAGGACACCAGGGACTTAGGCTAGATCAGGAATGGTGCTGGTCTAATCCTAAGGCCTTGAGCTGGGGTTAGCTCACCCAGGAGGGGTCTTCAGGGACCACACTGTTCCTCCCCCATGGATCTGGGGAGCTCGCTGCTGGCTCCCTGGGAGGGGACCCATAGGCCACTGAAAAGGGGAAGGGAGTGAGCAGCCTCAAGCCAAGCACTGTTCTTCTCTGAGCCCAGGTGTTGGGGGGCCCCTGAGGTGAGGGGGGAGATCGGCTGTCCCCGTGTGCCCAATGCTGTCTGGGGTTTCAGCACCAGAAGTCCTGTATCCCAAGAAACCTGGGACAGGTAGTCACCCTCCTGGGGGTGCATAAAGCCAGAAGGATGGGTCTGGGCTACCTCTGGCCTTGACCTAGCTGACCTTCTCTCCCCTCTTCCCTCCCCCACTTTGCTTTCTGCCTCGGTCTCCCTCTGTCTCTCTCGCTATCTCCCTATCCTTCTGCCACCCCACCTCAGGTGTTCCTGACGGCCACTCACTCCCACAGCTCCCCTTTTGATGTTCTGGAGGGCTACATCTGCCCTGTGCTGTTTGGGACCGCCTGGGGGGGTAACCATCACCACGACAACCACGGTGGGTCCCATGGCGGCGGTGGGCCCGGCTCGCCACACTCAGCCCTGCCTGCTAAGTCCAAGGAGGAGCTGAGTGAGGGCTCCAGGAAGAAGAAGACCAAAAAGGCAGATTAGTGGATGGCCCAGAGGCCTTGAGGGGTGCCAGGGAGAGAACCCGGACTCAGGACCCTCAAAGTTGGTGTGGGGGCATCCTGGGCTCAGCTCTCCCCTCTCCGGGCCTCGACTTCCCAGTCTGCAAACTGGGGCCATGTTGGGGGCGGGTTAAATGAGATATGGGGGTGAGGGGCATTTGTAGGAATGGAGGGGTCCCCTCTCTCTTTCTACCAGGCCACTGTAGCGACACAGCTGTGTTTGGGAGGAGGCCCACAGCATCCTGGCAGTGGCCCCAGCCAGAAACCCTAGCAGTTATATTCTTGGTTCTACTATTTCCCCTCTAAAACTATATCTCGACTCCGAAAGAACTTCAGGTCAGGTTGAGACTCATGAAATTGACGGACGGTTCCTAAGTGTCTGCTTTGAGGCCGCAGCTGCAACTTCCGTCTCTTCGTGCCCACTCCTCCTGGACGGCACCGGGCAAGCTGCCTCCTCCGAGCCTTGCATTCCCCATCTGTGTAGTGGAGGCCCCCAGCCCTCCTCCGAGCGGAAGTGCTGGCGCGCGCCTGGATGTGAACCAGCCTCATCAACTCTTAAGCACCGTGCAGTCGGGAGGGGAGGCCTTGACGGATGTTCATCTTGCTTGAGAACAGCTTTGCATTTTAGATTATTTGTGTTTGTGGATCGGAGAACCCCTGCAAGTTACCTGGCACAGAGGAGGCCTTCAGTAGACACATCTGGGCCAGTCATGAGAGCTTGGGGGCGGGGGGGCTGGGGAAGGCTTCTTTTGATCTTTGGCTTCAAGCCACCCCTAAACCAAAGAAATGCAGCTGGCTGGGCAGGGGTGCCAAGATCCAGCTCTGTCTAGGGCTTCCGAACACTTGCTGTCAGGCCCTAGAAGCTTCGGGCCTCCCTCATGCTGGCGTCCTCCACCGCTCATTCAGTCTTTCAGAGGAGTCGGCTTGCTCTGTGCTGAGCCTTGTGCTGCTGCTGGGCGGGCCCGGAGCATGCTTCAGGGTGAGTGACGGGAATGGTAGTTGAACCCCCATCCCCCCACCCCCACCGGCCATCTTCATCTCAGCCTGTGTGACCAGGACATCCGAGATAGGGTGGGTAGATGCAGTGTGGCCTGTCTCAGGTGGGGTTTGGGCCCAGGCGGGGCTGGCTTAGAGCTGTCCTCTGCACCGGGGTGATCAGAGCAGCAGGCTACAGCTGCATCAAGATCACCACAGGGTCGGCAGGGTCCCAGGTATTGCCCAGCTGTTGGTAAAGTGCCTTGATGTGGTGACACCTGGGAGCCGGGTGGGTCCTGAGGCTCCGAATTCATCCTCTTGCATGTTTGTCAAGGCTCGGCATGAAGGTTCAGCAAATAAATCTGTGGTGAAAGAAGCACATTGGCCTGGCTGATTGATTCCTGCTCTTTCGGCCTCAGGACGCAGTGGGGTTCTGTGTCCTTAGAGACACTCAGAGTTTCCCGGGAGATGAGGCTCATGGCGGCCCCCCTGGAGCCTGCTGGTAGAGTCTCGAGTTTGGAGATCATATATTTACTGTGCCACCGACAGGTCATGGGGCCTTCCCTTCTCCAAGCCTGTTTGCTTCTTGGGGAATAGGGGGTAATGATTATCACTGCCCTTTATAGACAGATGGGAGACTTAATGGGGCAATTGGGGGTTGCAGCTAAGAGTCTGTGCAGGACCCTGTTAAGAGAACAACCTGGCAATCACACATCAGATAAACAGATTGTATCCAGAATATATAAAGAAGTCCCAAAACTCAAACAGCCCAATTAAAACCAAGCAAAGGGTTTGAATGGACACTTGCCCATAGGGAATATACAGGTGGCATTAAAAAAAAAAAACACACATGAAAAGATGCTCAGCATCCTTAGCCATCAGGGAAACGGGTGGGAAAGTACACACTACACTCTCTAGACTGGCCATACTGAGTGCTGGCGAGGATGTGGAGCAACGGGAACTTTCTTATTCCTTGGGCAGGAATATAAGATGGTGCAGCCGCTTTGGGAGACAGTGGCAATTTCTTAAAAATTTAAATGTTCATTGATCATATGACCCAGCTATTCAGGTACTTGCCCGAGACCAGTGAAAATGTGGGTCCAAAAGACACGTATAGCGATGTGCACGGGCGCTTTGTAATAGCCCCAAACTGGAAACAACAAATGTCCGTCAAAAGGTGAGGGGACAAAAAAAAAAAAAGGTGAGGGGACGATGGGGCACCTAGGTGGCTCAGTCGTTAAGCATCTGCCTTCGGCTCAGGGCGTGATCCCAGGGTCCTGGGATTGAGTCCCACATCAGGCTCCCTGCTCAGCAGGAAGCCTGCTTCTCCCTCTCCCACTCCCCCTGCTTGTGTTCCCTCTCTCGCTGTCTCTCTCTGTCAAATAAATAAATAAAATCTTAAAAAAAAAAAAAGTGAGGGGGTGAGTGAGTAACTGCTCCATCCAGTGAAATCGTGCTCAGCGATTCCATTAGCAAAAGGAACCAGCATGGGACAACATCAGCGAGCTTCAGATGCATTACAACGGGTGGGGGAAACCATATAAAGAAGGATACATACTCTATGAGCCCATTCTGGAAAAGGCAAATTAATTTATAGTAATAGGCCGATCAATAGATGCTTGGCGGGGTGGGTGGGAGGGATGGCGAAGAAGCACATAGAAACTGGGCGATGGAAGTCTTAACTATCCTGACTGTAGTGGTGGTTTCACAGGTCTACATGCACACCACGACTGATCAAATTACATATTTTAGGAGCACCTGGCTGGCTCAGCCGGTAGAACACACCACTGGTAATCTCAGGGTTGTGAGTTCAAGCCCCACGTTGGGCGTGGAGCCTACTTAAAAAAAAAAAAGTGCAGTTTATTGTATGTCAATTATATATCAATAAAAATGTAAAAAAAAATTTTTTTTCACTTAAGAAAAAAATCCATTAAAAATTGGGCAAAAGATTTGAACAGACAGGGGCGCCTGGGTGGCTCAGTCAGTTGGGCGTGGCCTTCAGTTCAGGTCATGATCCCAACATCCTGGAATCGAGCCCTGGGATAGGGCTCCCTGCTCAGTGGGGAGCCTGCTTCTCCTCCTCCCTGCTTGTGCTCTCTCTGTCAATCTCTCTCTCTCAAATAGATAAAATGTCTTTTAGAAATAAAATAAAATAGGACACACACATGAGCAGAGCAAAGACCCTATGAGGGCCCAGGGAGAAGATGGTCATCTACAAGCAATGAAGAACCGCCAATACCTTTGGCTTGGACTCCTAGCTGCCAGAATTGTAAGAAAAGAAATTTCTGCAAAAAAGCCACTCAGCTGTCCTTATGGCCGCCATAGCAAGTTAATAGGATACTGTCTCGAATGTTTACAATAAGAATAGCTCACGAAGCCGGGTGCTGGTAAGGACACGGAGCAACCGCAGCGCTCACAGACGGCAGGTAGAAAACAGCTGGGGGGGTCTCTCTCTGCCGAATGACGCAGCAATCCCATTCCGCAGTGAGATACAGACTCGTGCTCACGCAAGAAATGTTCAAAGCAGCTGTTTGGGGGAATCACCAAAAAGTGGAGGCATCCCAAATGTCCAGCAGCTGGTGAGTGGCTGAAGCTCGCCCAAGGGTCCCATCACACGACGGACTAGTGCTCAGCGGTGAAAAGGACCGAGCGGCTGATTCGCACAGCCCCGCGCATGCGTCTCAGAGGCATTTGCCCCACGAGCGCCGCCGGACTCGGACTACATCCTGTGTGCTCTGATTAGAGGATATTTTCAGAAAAGCAAAATTATAGGGACAGAAAACAGATCTGTGGTTCCAGGGCCGGGCACTGGGAGGGGGAGAGACTGCCTCCCAAGGGGCCAGGAGAAGGGGGTGGGGGGATAGGACGGTTCTGTATCTTGATCGTGGTGGGCAGTCCACAGCTGAGTGTCTTTGTCAAAACTTCCAGAAATGTATGCTGAGAATTCCAGCTTCATCTAAAAAGGCGAGGAAAAGCAGAAGAGGCTGCGAAGCTTCTCGAACCTGTTCACATCCTGGCTTTTCGCCTGCCAGGTGCGTGGCGTTGGGGGAGTAACTCCCCTTCTCTGAGCCTCAGTTTCCTCTCAGGATGACTAGCGGGAGTGTCGGGAGTCAGATTCCTCGGAGCACTTCTGCTGGGGCTCATCTAGCACCTGGTGGGTGTGGGTGATAAGCCGGCTCTCCGCCCGGGGGCACCGATGGATGTTCTAGGATCTCATTTTATGAGAGAACAGATTGTACCAAAATAGCCTCCCCTATTTTGGGAAGGGGGTGGGGAGGCCACCGTCTGGCTGGGAGATGATTGGCAGGGCAGGCTGACCCTGCCGCCCCTGTAGGTGTAAGAACTCTGAAGACCAGGCTCTCAAGTCCAGCCTAATTATAGCTGCAGGAGTCATGCTCAGTAGCTTCCTCCGTCCTGGATTGAAAGAAATGTTCTTTTATCATCATCACTATCATTATCATTATTACTATAATTATGGTAAAATACGCAACATAAAATTTTCTGTCTTAACCATTTTTTATGCATGGTTCAGTGGGATTAAGTATGATGCACTGATGTACAACCTTGTACAACCACCACCATCCCTCTCTAGAACTTTCTCATCTTCCCACACTGACATTCTCTCCCCATGGAACACAAACTCCACAGTCCCTCCCCCCAGCCCCCTGCCATTCTATATTCTGTCTCTATGGATTTGACTCTTCTCGGTGCCTCATGTAAGTGGGATCATATAGTGTTTGTCGTTTTGTGACTGGCTTTATTTCCACTCAGCACAATGTCTTCCAGGTTCATCTGTGTGTAGCCTGCGTCAGGATTTCCTTCCTTCATAAGGGTAAATATTATTCCATTGTATAGCTATGCCACGTTTTGCTTATCCCTTCATCAACAGACACTCGGGTTGTTTCTATCTTTTGGCTATTATGAAAAATGCTGCTGTGACCATGGGTGTGCAACTGTCTCTTGAAGACCCTGCTTTCAATTGAGAGGAAGGTTGCTGAAGCAGGAAAGGTGGGGAGGAAGCAGAGCCTCTGGGTCCGTATGAATATGATACACACATATCTGTATTCAGTTATATATATCTATCATCAGCCATGAGTTTGCATAGAAACTTCCAGTTCCAGGGACGCCTTGGTGCTCAGTCAGTTAAGGGTCTGCCTTTGGCTCAGGCCATGATCCCAGGATCCTGGGATCACGTTCCGTATTGGGCTCCTTGCTCAGCGGGGAATCTGCTTCTCCCTCTGCCTGCCACTTGCCCTGCTTGTGCACTCACATCCTCGCACTCTCTCTCTCTGACAAATAAATAAAATCTGAAAGAAAGAAAGAAAGAAAGAAAGAAAGAAAGAAAGAAAGAAAGAAAGAAAGGAAGGAAGAAAAGGAAAGGAAACTTCCAATTCCAGCCCAACAGTGCAGGGTATATTACAGTCTTCTCCTGTAGGGAGAAATCTGCAGTCTTCTTTTAACCATTAAGTGATGCTCTCTGCACTCCCTACCAAAGAAAGGGAAGGAGGAATCAAAAAAATATATTTATCAAGCGAACAACTGTACCTTGGCTGTTTGTGCCTCTTAAAGATGTTAGCCACAGGAGTCACAGAGCTAGGGGTATGAGCAGAGCCTTGGGCTCAGGTAAACCCATCAACAATGTGACCTGGAGCAGGTGACTTTACCTCTTGAAATTCAACCATCGTCTCCACAGTGGGCCATTGTAAGGATCGACAAGAGTGGAGAGATCTCGTCCTGGGAGGATCTATTTCCCGATCTCACACGGTTGTTGGCAGAATTTTGTTTCTTGTGGCATGTTGGACGGGGAGCCTCAGGTTTTCACCAGCTGTAGGCAGGCAGCTGCCCTCAATTCCCCGCCACGGGGGCCTCTCCAACCCGGCAACTTCCTTTATCAAAGCCAGCAAGAAGTTTCTTCCTGTTCGAAAAACGGAAGTCATAGAGGTTTTTTGTTTTGTTTTGTTTTGTTTTGTTTTAATTATGGTGAAATTTACATAACGTAAAACTAACCATTTTGAAGTGAACAATTCAGTGGCATTTAGTGCGTCCACGATGTTGTATAACCATCACTTCTACTTGATTCCGAGACCTTTCCATCACCCCAAAAGTAACCCCGTGCCCATAGCAGTCACCCCCCATCCCCCACCGCCAGCCCCTGGCAACCACGAATTCGCTTTCTGTGTCTCTGGATTTTACGTGTTGCGGACATTTCATATACATGGAATCACACACTCTATGACCTTCAGCATCTGACTTCTTTCACTCAGCATCACGATTTTTAACTTCCTCCACATTTCACATGTGTCGGAGCTCCATTCCTTCCTATGGCTGAATAATGTTCCATTATATGCATCTATGACCTGTTGTTCATCCTTTTGTTCATTGTTGGAGATTTGGGTTATTTCCACTTTGGGGTCATTGCAGATAGCGCTGCTATAAACATTTGTTTGAACACCTCTTTTCAGTTCTTTGGGTTATAAAGCTCGGAGAAGAATTTCTGTGTCATAGGTTTCTACAACCTAATCTTGGAAGTAACATCCCATCACCTTCCCCTCCATCACACCCCGTGCCATTCACCCAGTTTCGACAAATGTAAATGCCCATGTAATCACCACCATCATCAAGATAGAGAACATTTCTATCATCTAAAAAGTTTCCTTGTGATTCTTTTGGATATATACTGAGATATGTACCAAGAAGTGGGAATTTCTGGATCATGTGGGATGATTGTATATTTAACTGTCTAAGGAGCCACATTCTAATTCCCTTTTTCATATTCTGTTCATTAAAAGCAAATCCCAAGTCCTCTACACTCAAGGATAGAGCTTATACAAAAGCATGAGTACCAGGAGTGGGGGATCCACAGGGACCACCCCGGAAGCCGCCCACTCTGCCGTAAGCAAATCCGGGCCACGACTGCACCTAGGAATTCCTATTAAGTGCTCACAACATGCCAAGCACAAAAGCAGATATTTTACAAGCGGTCTGTCTTTGAGGTGGGTTGTTCCTCCCATTTTATAGGAAAACGTTTAGGCTCCGTGGCAAAGTGACCTGCCAGCAGTCATACACAGCTCACAGTGGGGCGGATTTAGGACCCAGGTGTATCTCATTCCAAATCCTATGCTTTTCCCTTTACACTTCACCTCTCTGAGTCTCTTTAGGGAAGCCTAAGATACACGCGTGGGAGGAGTGTAGCAGTCTCCAACTCTCAGAAGATAAGGCAATCATCCAGTTACCGCAGACACAGGTGCTTATAAGCGCATTTACATTGCCCTTTCTGGTTGGTATCTGCCCAGAGGCGTCTGGGAAAAAGTCCCAGCTCAATTAGTGGAGGAAATGAGAGTTGAACTGAGCCCGTAACAGCCAGCCAAGAGGTCAAAGCGAAGGCGGCCAGGTAGGATGTTGGCAGGCCTGAGAATGAGTTCTGGTTTTGCTCCTAACTTCCCACGTGACCCTGGGCAAACCCCTCCTAGTTAAATGAAAATGTTGGATTAGGTCAAAGGTAGGTAAACTATGGCCTACAGGCCAAACCTGGCGAACTGCCTGTGCTTATAAATACGGTTTTATTGGCACACAGACACACTAATTTGTTTATATACCGTTGCTGGCATCTCTTAAGCTACAACAGCAGAGTTGAGTCATTACAGCAGAGACTACCTGGCCCGCGCAGTTGAAAATACTGACTATCCGATTCTTTGCAGGAAAAGTTCTCCAACCCCTGGACTAGATGGGTTTTTTTGGTTTGCTTTTTTTTTTTTTTTTTTTTTTGAGAGAGAGAGAGAGAGAGAGAGAGAGCGAGAGAGATCACAGAGGGAGAGGAAGAGGGAGACGCTGACTCTCCACTGAGCAGGGAGCCCGACGCGGGGCTCAATGCGGGACTTGATCCCAGTACCCTGGGATCAAGACCTGAGCCAAAGGGCAGATGCTTAACCCACTGAGCCACCCAGGCACCCCTGGACTAGATGATTTTTAAGATGGTTTCTAAATCTAAAAACCTGATAATTCATACAAGAAATGAACAGTACAATTAACTAGGTACAGCTGAGAGGGCTGTATCGAACTCTGTGTCACGCCACCAATAGACATCTGACCATCCCTCAAGAGTCCACGTTTTCTCAGTAAAAGCAGACCATCATCAGGTGTCTTAGTTCAAGCTGCTACAACAAATTACCATAGACTGGGGGCTTCACAGCAGACATCACTCAGAGTTCTGGAGGCTGGGAAGTTCAAGATCAAGGTGCTGACAGATCTGCTGTCTGGTGAGGGCTCTCTTCCTCATTCGTGGACACCCACCTTCTCCTTGTATCCTCACACAGGGGGACGCAGAGAGAGAGATCCTGTGTCTGCTTCTCTTTGTATGAGGGCATTAATCCCTCATGAGGGCTCTCCTCTCCCCATCTAATCTAACCTTAATCACCTCCCAAAGGCCCTGCCTCCAAATAGCATCACGCTGGGAATTAGGATTTCAACATATGTAGTTTGGGGGCCAGGGGTGTATACATATTGAGTCTATAACATCAAAGTAGGCACGAATTCATTCAACAAACGCTTGCCAACGCTCAGTGTGCCTGTCCCTGTGCTGTGCCCCAGGGCCACAGAGATGCAAAGGCCCGAGCTTGACTCTCAAGGAGTTCCCTGAGAGACAGAAGGAAGTGCCGTGGGGAGATTCAGAGGGGTCATGGAGAGTCAAGGAGGGCTTCCTGGAGGAGAGAGATTCATCTGGGGCCTTAAAATACACGGGGAGGATCAAAAGATGTTGGGAAAAGCATTCCAGACAGAGACCACAGCGTGGCTGGGATGTGCGAATGTATAGAAAACACTTATCTGAGGACTCTCTGGCTGGACCGGTCGAGAAGACATCTGCAGGCCCCTGCTCCACCAGGTATTGTAGAGTCCCTCCTGGCTGGCCAGTCCCTCCCTGTGATTGTGTCTAGAGCCTCACCTTTATCATCCCGTCTGTGGGTCACCTGAGAGCCCCCAAGAGTGTGTCTCTGCTGCCGAAAAATGATAGGAAATGGTCATTAAAGAGTTTTTGTGGGAATAAGGCAGACAGACTCGGACCAGGAGAAGCAGGGCATCCTATCAGGGCCTAGACCAGGAGCGGAAAGGTTTAACTTCTGTATCAGTCAGCTGTTGCTGCATAAGAAAACACCCCAAATTGTAGCTGCTTAAAACCACAAACATTTATTATCTCACATGGCTTCCGAACATCAGGAATCCCAGAGTGGCTCAGCTGGGCGGGTTCAGCTCAGTCTCTCTCAGAGAAGCAGTCACTACAAACCGGACTACAGACAGAGAATGGCCCTCCAGATCCCTCCCCCAGCTCTTCCAGGCCTCGGCTCTTCGTTGGCTGATGGACGCAGGTTGCAGTCCTCACCACAGCACCACTCACCAAGTGCCAGCTGCTTCTCCCAGGGGAGACACCCAAGGAGAACACAGGCATTCAAGAGAGCGCCCCAGATGGAGACCACAGTCTTTTATGACCTAATCCTCAAAGTGACATCCCGCCACTCCTGCCATATTCTACTGGTCACATGGACTAACGCTGGGGCAGTGTGGGAGAAGGCTACCATGGAAGTGTGCCTCAGGCAGGGGTGCCTCAGTGGCTCAGTCAGTTAAGCGTCTGCCTTTGGCCCAGGTCATGACCTCAGGGTCCTCGGATGGAGCTCAGCGTGGGGCTCCCTGCTCAGCGGGGAGTCTACTTCTCCCTCTCCCTTCACACCTCCCCTCCTTTGTTTTCCCTCTCTCTCTCTCTCTCAAATAAATAGATAAAATCTTAAAAAGAAAAAAAAGTGCCTCAGGGAGGGGGAGGTCACCAGGGGCTATTTTAGAGGCTGCCTGCCACACCTGTGAGTACTGTTTCTCCCCATGAATACCTCAGCCTGTTTCTCCATCTGTCCATCCATCCGAGCCACAAACCATTGCTTCTTATTATAACTGAGGCCTGCCTGACAAATAGCTTGGGGGTTGGGGGGATTCCTTTTCTAACCCATCAGTCTGACCACCTCCAACTTTGACTCAAACCCTTCCAGAATGTTCCAGAAAATTCTAATGAAAAAAACATTAGAAACAAATGCAAATTCCATTGACAGCAGGAGGATGAACAAATTGCTTTTCATGTGACAGAATACCATACAGCAATAAAAATGAGCAAACCAGAGCAGGGACAAATCTCAAAAACATATTGAATGTAAAAAGCAAGTTGCATCAGAATACCTGTGGCATTGTTCCCCTTTACATGAAAGCCAAAAACATACAAACCTAATGATATATTATTTCAGGATACGTATTTTTATGGTAAAATCATCACATAAGCTGAGAGACTGTGAGCACAAGCAATACCAAGGCTGCCCTTTGTCAGGAGAGGGAGACAGACAACGAGGAGGGGTGCAGGGAGCTTTCAAATACTGGAAATATTCTCTTTCTTAAGCTAGATCAAGGTTGCCTGATTTTGTACGACCCCAGAGCTAAGAATGGATTCACATCTTTTTTTAAATAGTTGTGGGGGGGCGGGAGAAAAGGAAGACTATTTCATGGTATGTGAAAATTATATGAAATTCAAATTTCAGTGTCCAGAAATAGTCTTACTGGCACACATTCATGCCCATTTGTTTAGGTATCGTCTACGGCTGCTTTCGAGTTACAGTGGCAGAGCTGAATAGCGGAACCAGAGCCTGTCTGAACTGAAAAGCTGAAAATATTTACTATTTGGCCCTTTATAGAAAAACTTCACGAGGTGGTGGATACATGGGTATCCATCTTATTATTTCTTATAGTTTTTAAAAATTTTTTAACTTAAATTCTATTTAGTTAACATATACTGTATTATTAGTTTCATATTTTCATAGTTTATATCTGAATTCATATTTCATTATATAAATTTCATATATTTCATTATATTTCATTATTCATAGTTTATATCTGAATTCATTATATCTAATATTGAACCTCACCAAACTATTTGCAATTCCTAGAATACAGCACGTTCCCTCACCCCCGGAGCATTTGCACATGCCATCCTCTCTAGGGGAAGATACTTCTTCACTTCTTCCAGCTTCCTCTTGTTCCATCATTCCAATCTCTGCCTTCACTGTGCCATAGCCTTCTGCTCCTCTCTGTTTGTGCCTTCTTCTCTTCCCACTCTTATACAGACACTGGTCTTTGGGTTTAGGGCCCATCTGGTAATCCAAAAGAATCTCATCTTGAGATCCTTAACTCAATCACATCTGCAAAGACTTTTCCAGATAAGATCACACTTGCAGTTTCTAGGGATTAGGACCTGAGTATAACTTTCTGGGAGCCACCATGCAACCCCCAACACTTGGTTGCATTAAAAGCTATCCATCTGTCTTGCACTCTGAATGGATCTCCTACATTGATTGTAACATCATGCATTGGTCATTTGGAAAATATTAGATCTGGTGATACAGAGCTTGTCACGTTTCAATATCAGAATGTCAGTCATTAAAATCGCTGCCCATATTATCAGAAAAGCCTCTCTTTGAGTGTTAGAAAGCAGTCCCGCTCATAGCAGCAGATGCAGGTTTTCCAAAATTCTTATTTTCCCTTGAAAGCTTGAATTTTATCATTGGCGACAGAACTGAGTTGTTTTCCTTGGAGTGACAGGCTCATTTTGTTCATTTTTGAGTAAATGTCGCCAAACAGCCAAGTCTGAATCATGGTTGGTCAGACATTTCCAATGAAAATGATGTTCCCTGAAAACAGAGCCCAGCCTTCCTTCAAGGGCTTCTCCTGGAGATGACCACTGAAGTTAGCTCTCAGTAGAAGGGCTTTCTGGGTACCTCCTGTTTTGTCACACAAAATATCTGAAAGACATGCACTCGCCCATTATGGGGTAAATTGTGTCCTCCTAAAAGGGATGTTGAAGCCCCAATCTCCAGCACTTACAAATGCGACATTATTTAGAGATAGGTTATTGGCAGGTGTCATCGAGTTAAGGTGAGAACACCAGTTTGGGCCCTAACCCAATATGACTGGTGACTTTACAGGAAGAGAAAAAGTTGCACTGAGATATGAGGAGGAGACCGTGTGACAAGAGAGCTAAGGAACGCCGAGGACAGCCAGCACCAGAACCTGGAAGAGGCCTGGAAGGAGCCTCGTCTAGAACCTTCTGGGGGAGTGCGGCCCTGCTGACAACTTGACTGCAACTTCTGGCCTCCAGAACTGGGAGAGAAGCCACCTCTGTTGTTTTAAGCCGCCTCTTTCGTGGAACTGTGTTACAACAGCCCCAGGAATCCAATCCCCCAGGCCCGGTCTGGGCTCCACCATGAGAGACCTGGTATGCAGCAAGCTCCGTGTCTCAGTCTGCTCGGGCCACTACAACAAAATACCAGAGGCTGGGCAGCTTAAACAACAGACATTTATTCTCGCAGCATGGAAGCTGGAAGTCCAAGATCAAGGTGCTGGCAGATTTGGTGTCTTGTCAGGGCCTGATTCTTGGCTTGTAGACAGCCGCCTTCTTGCTGCGTCCTCACATGGCTTCTCCGCTCTGTCCTCCTCTTCGTATGAGGACTCAGAGCTTAACAGGGTGGGCCCATCCTCTTGACCCAATAATTTAAACCTAATCACCTCCCAAAAGCCCTATTTCCAAATGCCATCACTGTGATGGTTAATTTTAGGTGTCAACTTGACTGGGCTAAGGGATGCCCAGTCAGCTTCTCAAATATGATTTCCAGCTCTGTCTGGGATGGTATCTAATGCTAAGAGATTAGCATCTGAATTGATGAACTGAGTGAAACAGATGGCCATCCCCAGTGCCGGTGGGCATCCTCCAATCCATCAAGGGCTCTGATAGAACAAAAAAGAGGAAAGACAAATTCTCTCTCTCTGCTGGAGCTGAGACATACATCTCCTGCCCTTGGGCAGCAACGCTCCTGGTTCTCGAGCTTTCGGACTCAGATCTGGACTTACACCTTCAGGCCCCTGATTCTTAGGCCTCAGGGCTCAGACAGGAGAGACTGGATCAATAAATTACAGCCCATCCACTCAATAGAATGGTATCCAGCCATTAAAATGACTGAACTAGATCTCCAGGAGACCGCCATGAAAAGGCGTCCGTGTTACACTATTATGTGACAAAAGCAAGGTGCCAAAGGGAGCGTATGGTATGATTTCAGTTTGGTCAAAACAGAAAAAACTTTTTCCCTACATGTGTTTATGTGTGTATAATACAAGGACTGTTCATAGCGGTTATCTCTTGGAGGGATCTCTGGGTTTCCCTGGAGATGGCATGTCCCTTTCACTGGGAATTCTAGGTCCAGGTGGGATGTGGTGGGCAGTAGTGAAGGGGTTTTTTTGTTTTTTTTTTTAAAGATTTTATTTATTAATTTGACAGAGAGAGACAGCCAGCGAGAGAAGGAACACAAGCAGGGGGAGTGGGAGAGGAAGAAGCAGGCTCCCAGCGGAGGAGCCCGATGTGGGGCTCGATCCCATAACGCCGGGATCACGCCCTGAGCTGAAGGCAGACACTTAACGACTGCGCCACCCAGGCACCCTAGTAGTGAAGGTTTTGTTCACTGATATGGTGGCCATAAATATATCCCAACGTGGAGCCATTGGGGCCCATATCCAACTTCACACTTTAACAACCATATGTGAGCAAAACCCACTGTTGTGGGTTGAATTGGGTCCCCCAAAGTTCACAGGATGGAGTCCTAACCCTCGGTACTGCAGAATGTGACCTTATTTGGAGAGAGGGCCTTTAAAGAGGTGATCAAGTTCAAGATGTCATTAGTGTTGGCTCTAACCCAATGTGATGGTTGTCCCTGTAAGAAAAGGGAATTAGGGCATCCAGACTTGCATAGGGGCCGACGACACGGAGACACAGGGAGAAGACAGCCAGCTGCAAGCCCAGGAGAGAGGCCTGGAACAGATCCTCCCTCACAACCCTCAGAGAGAAGCAACACTCCCGCCACCTTGCTATCAGACTTCTGGTCTCCAGATCTGTGAGACGATCCATTTCTGTTGTTGAAGCCCCCCAGGGTGTGGTACTTTGTTATGGTAGTTTCAGCAAACGGATACACCCATTAGACAAAATGCCAAGAGGAACCTCTCCCTGAACCATGGACCTGGAACCAAGTTCCAAGTAGGTAAGTGAGTGAGGAGGCCGGTTCTGTCTGGACCCGCAGACGGGCACGTGCTATTGGACTGTCACATAAATGTCCCCACTGAACATCCTAGACTGTTTCCTGAAGGCATGCACTGTTTTCCAAGCCCTGTAAAAGCAACGACTTTTATTTGTGCATCTTTCAGATTTTTAAAAAGATTTTATTTATGTATTTGACAGAGAGAGAGCACAAGTAGGGGGAGCAGCGGGAGAGGGAGAAGCGGGCTCCCCGCTGAGCAGGGAGTCTGCTGCGGGGCTCGATCGCAGGACCCTAGGATCACGACCTGAGCGGAAGGCAGGCGCTCAACCAACTGAGCCACTCCAGTGCCACTCAGATTTTGTTTAAGTATAAAAAGAATACAGTCTGGTTGTCAAACATGCAAACTAAGAGAAATGCATAAAGAGAAAAAGAGAGAGAGAGAGACTTCTCTCCTCTCACCGACAACCCCCCATCCCAGAGGCAGCCACTATGACCAGTCTATTCCGCACGTGTAAACACTCAGGAAGTGACAGCTGTTCTCGGCATATGTCTCTTCTACCTGCAGGTGAGTGTCTCTTTAGTAACAAATTATGCGTTTGGTTCTTCTTAAGTGGTTGAATCTCAGAGTATTTGTCTGACTTTGAGCTTCTTAACCAAGATCTCATTGGCCCAGTTCCAGTCAAGGACAGGAGGAATTAGAGGTTCCACAGACTTCTTGGGACTGTAAGCAAAATTGTGCGTACATGTCTTGTTCTAGGAGAGGGTCCAGAGCTTTTATCAAGGATGTTGAAGTGTGGTCTGTAACCCAAAAAAACTGATGGAACCAGTGGGCAAAAATGAGGCCAATGGCCGGTTTCCACTGGGCAGTCATTCTGGACCCTTCTGTAATTCAAAGTACGGATGATACAGGATCTGGTTTCATACACCACTCCAGTTACTATGCAGTTACTACACACAGTTACTAGCTGTGTGACCAGGGGTCTCAGTTTCCCCATCTGTAACCTAGGAATGATGACAGTGGCCACACCTAGAAGGAGTTGTGAGCTGGGCCAGGACTGGGGAGAGGCACTCGCCTGGGGCAAAATACTTGCGGGGGTACCCAAAACACCAGTGACGACCAGATAAGTATTTGCTTCCTATTTGAATCCATTTTTAAAAAATACAAAATACAAAATAAATAAATCCATTTTTTAAATTGAGGTAAAATTCATATAACATAAAATAAATAATCTTAGGCGTGCCTGGCTGGCTCAGTGGGTAAAGCGTGCGACTCTTGGTCTTGGGGTGTTCAAGCCCCACATTGGGTGTAGAGATTACTTAACAATAAAATCTTAAAAGAAGTAAGTTTAAAGTGCATAATTGGGTGGCATTTTGTACATTCACAACTGTCACCTCTGTCTAGTTCCAGAACATTTCCATGGCCCCAGAGGAAACCCTGTCCCGGGACAGGTCACTCCCCCTCCCCCCTCCCCCAGCCCCTGGAAACCTCCAGTCTGCTTCCTGTCTCCACAGATTTGCCTTCCAGACGTTTTCTATCAATGCAATCGTACACTCTGTGGCCCTTTGTGACTGGCTTCTCTCACTCAGCGCAATGTCTTCTAGGTTCTTTCCACATTGTAGCGTATGTCAGCGCTTCCTGACTTTCTAAAGCTGGGTAATATTTCATTGTACGGATTGATCATATTTTGTTTATCCGTTTACCAGTCAATGGACATTTGGGTTGTTTCCACGTCTGGCTATTTTGATTAGTGCTGCTCTGAACATCCTTGTACAGGTTTGTTTGAACACCTGTTTCCAGTTCTCTGGGGGTGTGTACCTAGGAATGGAGTAGCCCCATCATACGGTAATTCTACGTTTCACTTTCCAAGGAGGCGCCAAGCTGTTTTCCAAAGCGGGCACATCACTTTACGTTCCCACCAGCGGTGCACAAGGGTTCTAATTCCTCCACATCCTTGCCAATACATATTTTCTACTTTTTTGATTATTGGCATCCTAGTAGGTGTGAGATGCTATCTCATTGTGGTTTTGATTTACAGGTAAATAATATTTTAAAGTAATATTTTCTAAAAACCAAAATCCGCACAAAAAAACCCGTGCCTGAACAAAACATCAAGATTTTAATGAAAACGAGATCCACCCCAGCATGTGTATACTTACCTCACTTGCCTCATTGCATGTAAAATGGTGGTAGTTCATTCATTGTGGATTTCTCTGCATTGATTTTAATTTTTCTAAATATTGTCTTAAAACATTACACTTGTATCACCATAAAAATGAAAAAAATTATTATTTATTTTTGTTGCAGGGTTTTTGTGTGTGCCCTCCCTCCAAAATGTGGCACACCAGGCCGGCCAGCCCCTCTCCTGCTTCCCCCTCCCACTCTGTCCTGCACTCTAGCGGTTTCTGCCCGTTCACGCGGGAGCTCCTGCGCTGACCTGCAGGGGGCGCTGCTTCCCCGCTCATCCTCAGCCCAGGCACCTCCTTCCAAACTAAGGGTTTCATTTGGTTATTAACACCTCCCTGGCTCAGGGTTCCTCTCCTGTAAAATGGGAATGATAGTTAGGCAGAGGTGTGGAAATCCCCTCGCCTAGGGCTCAGCCCCTTCCCAACACGTAATGATCTTTGTAACTATTCCCTAAGAGCAGGGTTGGAAGAATATATTACACTTCCACTGAAGAGAATTTGAAACACTTTAGTGGGCAGAATGGTATAATGAACCTTGCCGTCTGGGATTATTATTCCAAAGCAAATCCCAGTCATTCTAGAAACCTTATTATTCTATAAATATTTTATTATGCATCTCTAAAAGATAAAGACACTCTTTTAAAAAAAACGTTACCACGATACCATCATCACACTTTAAAAACTTTGCCAAGAATTCTCTAATCCCTACAGATGCCTATGTAGCTGACAAATGTTGGGTTTTGAGGCTCAGTGCTGTCACTCCCTTGCCAAGGGAGCTTGGGCAAATCACGGAAGTTCTCTGAAGCTTTTCTTTCTTTCTTTTTTTTATTTTTCAGTCATCTCTGCACCCAACGTGGGGCTTGAGTTCACAACCCCGAGATCAAGCATCACATGTTCTACCGACCGAGCCAGCCGGGTGCCCCTCGGAAGCTTATTTCCATCATTGGTAAACCAGGGTAGCCGAATGAAGCCTCCAGGTCACAGGGAGAATTCGAGACTGTATGTTATCTTAGCACCTGAAGCTAAGAGTTCCTCATCATGTAATGACATGATGATGGTCACAGGAATCTAGTAACACCATCGAGCCGTGGGTCTCAACCAGGGGGTGGAGGTGGGGATTCTGCTCCCCGGGGGACACTTGGCAATGTCAGGAGAGACACTTTTGGTTGCTGTGATCGGGAGAGGTGGTGCTACTTGCATCTAGTTGGTGGAGCCCGGGGAAGCTACTCAGCATCCTAGAGCTCATGCCTGCACAGTAGTTTGCTCCCTCCTCGTGGGAGTTTCCCGTATGTAATCTGAAACCAGCCCCCACCCTGGGAGGGCAGGGCAAGACCAGGCCATTTCAGATGGGTAGGTGGCAGGCTTGATAAGTGAGGGAACTTCCTTCCCAGGCTTGTCTTGAGTGGCCACAGACAAGTAGACCTACCAGCCAGAATCTTAACATTTATATAGAGGCCTCAACTGAGTTCAGTCTCGTACGCCATCCAGATGGTCTTAACACCACATCACTACCTCAAGGCTGTGTCCTTGGGGAGCATCTAGTGTGGGGAAGGCCAGTGGAGCCAGCACTCCAAGGACGGGCGGGTGGGGGGTGGTGTAAGGGGAGGGGGAGCCTCTCACTGCCCGGGTCCAGCTGGCGGGTCAAATCTGCAGTCACGTGTTCTTGATGACCTCCTCCAATGTGCACACCCCACCCCAAATATTAGCAGGGCTGGGATTGAGAAACCCTGTTCTAGAAACTTAGATTTCGTTTAACGCTTGCGGGGACATTGACATTGGACGCTCTGCTTCCTGACTCTGGCACTTGTTGGGTGAGCCTGGAAATGATTGTTAATTAATCATGGCCAACATTTCATGGGCCCTTTGCATGCCACAGACATGGCGTTAGGCTCACCGTGTAAGTGGATTTCGTTGTCTCGCCAACTCTGGAGATCATGAAGAAAACCTTAAGCCCAGAGAGGTCAAGTGGCCCGTGCGAGGGGCCTCATCTATCTGGACCTCATTTTTTTTCATCAGTGGAACAGGATCATAATGTCTGCTTCTCAGGCACACTGCCCATGCGGGGTGCCAACCAGCTGGGACCTCATGGACCCCTAACAAATGGCCTCTTCTATGATGAGTGTGTTAGCCCGGCACACAACGGTTAACCGTCAAGTCTGGCTAAGTGCCCAGCTAAGCCAGGGCCTGAGAGCCACACAATTTCTTTCATTATCCCGGTTGCTGGGTGAATTGGCAGGGAGAGACCTGGGAAGTACCTAAGACAAAAGTTTCTAGGCTTGCCGGGGGCCAGGCTTCCGGGCACTGTTGTGCCCAGAAAACTTTCTTCTCCAGCCTACTTCCCCAGAGGATTTGAAGTTGGCCCTTCCACCACGGCCAGGAGTGAGAGGGAGGCCAGAGCCCCCAAGAAACACCAGAAGGTGGGCCCTGCAAGGGGCCTCTGTCCTTCCTGGGGAAATCCAATCTTGCTCAGTTGCCTGTGGTGACAAATAGGAGTCAAGGAAGATGGACAGTTCTGGATGAGGCCATTGATGGGATGATTATTTAGTGAGCACCTACTATGTGCCAGGCATGCTGACCTTGGTGGACAAAGTCCTTGCACTCATGGAACTCACGCTCTTGTGGAAAGACAAGCAGTAGAGAAGCAAGAAGAAACATATCAGCTGGTGGTGAGTACCATGCAGAGAAGTAAAATAGGGTGATGGCATTGGGAGTGACTTGGGGAGGGTGGTCCTCGAGCAATGGGATGGCCTGGAGAGCCTCTTAGGAAGCTGTATTCCAGCCGAGGTGTGGATGACATGAAAGCATTCAGAATCCGGAGTTCAGGTCGGCATAAGGCCCTGAGGCTGTAAGAAGCCGGTTGGGGGTTCTCAACCCAGCATGACTGTGTCCCCTAGCAGACGCTGGCAATGTCGGGAGATATTTTTGATTGTCACAGCTTTGGCAAGGGGTAGGGACCCCTGCTACTGATGTCCACAACAGTCCTACAGTGCACAGGTTGCCCCCACTGCAAAGAACGATCTGGCCCCAGATGCCAGGAATGCAGATATTGGAAAAGTCTGGGCTACAGGGATAGAAAGAAAGCCTAGGGTGAGCGTCAAGGCCAAAACCTTCCGATCCTCTTGTGAAGTCAGGAGGTTGTGAACAAGGGAACGTGGCCGTGTACTCGAGTGGGGGGTAAAGTTGAAGGGGCCTACTGGGAACTGAGATAAATGGAGGAAGAAACAGAGATTTGGTGGGAGGCAAATTCAAGGTCAAGAGATTGGTGAGGAGGTGATAGGAAATGGCCTAGACCGACCATGGAGTCAAGAGTTGGGGCTTAGGTGAGGTCAACAGGGTGCAGCTAAATCAGAGAGTCTAGGTGGATCGTGGGAAGGTGGGTGGATGGTCAGCCTGGCTCTGAGAGGGTCCCTGGAGAAGAAGGGGCCAGACCAGCACTCACTCCCTGACCCTACCCTTCCAGGCTACTGAAAAAGTTCTCACTCTGATCCTCAGTTTTCTTCTTCTGTAAAATGGTGACAGTCAATTATGGTACAATATTTTTTAGGTCTGTGCAGGAAAGGTTCCCTTAGCAGGCCTGGGTTGTCCACAGTCTGCACATGAACGGTGCGGCCCTTGACTGGCTCGTAGGACGTGCCCCTAAACTCTTGGAATGTCTTGCCTGATAGGAGTGTGTTTGTTTACCTGGGGGCCTTGGAACACATCGGAAGTCTATGCTAATGATGTGATTTCTGATGGGGACCCTGGGTCACGTGGTAGCCTCTTTGGAGGGGTTCCGGGGGGAGGGGGCACTGGACTCTGAAGTCAGCCATGTCTGTGTGACCAATGCCCAGGAAAAACCTGGACACCAAGGCCCCGGTGAGCTTCCCTGGTTGGCAGTCCTCCAAGCGTGTTGTCACACACTGTTGCTGTGAAAATCCAGCGCTGCTCGCGCAGCTCTGCTGGGAGGCGACTAGAAGCCCAAGCCTGGTGTGTCCCAGACACAGCCCTGCACGCCTCTTTCCTTGGCTGCCCTCCATCTGCGTACTTTCACTGTCATCAACCATCACCACGAGAACTGCTTTCCCAAATTCTCTGAGTCCTTCCAACGAATCCTCGAATCTGAGGGGGGTCTTGGGGACCCCTGAAAGGCGGACTCTTTTCCTGGGTGGGAGAGGCAGGGAAGGGAAGTTGAGGCAGAGAAGGAAAAGGTATAAAAAGCTCGGGCTGTTTGGTTGAACTGTTACCACCATTTCTCAAGTGCCTGTATGTAAAGCGGGGACCTGACATCCCAGCTCCCAAATGCCTCGCTCACCGGGGTGTCATCCTGGGCGTGTCTGGCATTCCTTCTGGTTTTCAGGCTTATCCTGCTTCCTTACGTGCTGATCCCAAGCAGAGCGCCTTTCTCTCCTGATCCTAGCCCATCCTCGAGCGGTTCTCACTCCCATCTCGCGGATGATGTGGCTGATGTCCCAGGGGAGGCCACTTGCTCAACTCCTCCAGGACAGCCATGGGCGAGCCAGCATCCCACCCAGGCCCACGGACGCTCAGGTACGCGTTCCTTCTGTCTGCAGTTTGTGACCATGGAGAGGTGAGTGGGCAGATCACCAGGGCATTTTCAGTAAGGTCGAATAATGAGAAGGTCTTTCCCTGGTCATGGAGGCCATGTTTTTGGTTCATTTTTCTCCCCCGGCTTTATTGGTGGATAATCGGTGTATGTGTGAGTTTAAGGTATCCAACATGCTGATTCGATGCACTTCTCTCTTGTATCTTGCACGGTGATTACCGCAGTGGCGTTAGCTAACACCTCCACCACGCGCCTCATTGCTGTCTCTCTTTCATGGTGAGAACCTTTAAGATCTATGCAGTTAGCAGCTTTCAAGCGTATAATACAGTGTTGTTAGCTGTGATCCCATCCTGTGCTTTGGATCCCTAGGTCGGTCCTATTCGTCCTTTAACTGGAATTTTGTAAACTTTGACTGACGTCTCCCCATCTGCCCACCCCCTTTCCCCTGTAACCATCACTCTACTTTCTGTTTCTATGAGTTTGGCTTTTTTCAATTCCATGTAGAAGTGAGATCTTACAGTATTTGTCTTTCTAGGTCCGCCTTATTTCACCTAGCATCATGCCCTCCAGGTCTCTTCATGTTATCACAAGTAGCGTTTTGGGATTATTTCAAAGAGCACATCTCAGTTTGATATGGGTAGGTCCCGAACTGCCCCTGGAGACTTGCTAATCTCCCTTCTCATCCGAGAGAGCTGGCCTCAGGCTCCATGCCTCCCGCCAGCAAGGAGATCTGGCTGGAGTTGATTGAGAGCTGGTTTCTCAGTTTCTCGGCACTGTGGACATTCGGGGACGGATAATTCTCTCGGGTGGGGCTGTCTTGTGCCTTGTAGGGGGCCGAGCAGCTTCCCTCGGCTCTACCCACGAGATGCCAGCAGCTCTCCCTCCCCCACGTTGTGACACCCAAATTGTCTCCAGACGTGGCAAGGGTCCCTGGGGAGCAGAATATTCCCCTGTTGAGCACTGTTGGTTCGAACTGTACACCCAGTGCCTGGACCACCTTTGGAAGGGACAGTGCGTGCAGCATGAGGTGGGGGTTCCACTAGGTGTCTGTCCTTCTGGCCCACCCCGCCAAGGCTGGCACGACGCCCAGCATCTGACAGCTTCCCTCCGCACACCTGGGCCCAGGCTCGACTTTCATGGATCCCCAGGGGACCTAGGTGTTCCAGAGGCTGGCTGGTCCCCAGGCCCCAACACAGGGCTCCAGGAAACCGTAGTTGCCGTGGCGACTGCTGAGCTCTTGGGGTAAAGAGCTGGCTGGTTGAGGGGCAAAAGCCTCCAGTGCCTGGAGGACCCAACATCCAGGGGCCTTGGCTGGGAGGCCGCTGCCCAACGTCCCCCCGTTGGTGCTTGCAGACCGAGCAGAGCAGTGAGGAGCAGCTGCTGCAGCTCCCCAGGAGCGCTGGAGGTGGCGGGGACTCCAGGGCACAGAGGGGGTGACATGGACGCCCCACTCCAGAAGGCTTTGCCTGGCTGCCCTCCCAGGAGGGCCACCTGGCCTCTAGCCTGAAGTCTCTGAATCCCAGGCCCTATCCTGGGGAAACATCATCCAGGTGGACAGGCAGCATGAGCGTGGGACCCCTCAGCCCGGGTACCCGCCGGCGGCTTCTCCAGGGTCAGGCAGGCCCCCTCCCAGCGCCTCTGTCCAGCAGTGTGGCCATCTTCATCAGCTCCACGGTCTCGGGTAAGGGGCAGGACAGGGCTGGGGGGTGACAGGCAAGCAGCTACTCCTGGGAGGGGCAAGGTGGCCAGGGCATGGCTCATAGGGTACCCTAGGAGACCTGGATAAGAATGCAGCCTGGCCAGTGACCCATGTGGGAACTGGTGAGGGGGAGCCTCCCAGACCCTGTTTCCTCCTCAATACGCCTAGCTGAGAGCCTGACTTTAGAGTTGCTGTGAGTAGCAAATCATATGGCAACGAACATCTATGATGAATGTACTGCACGCCAGGCGTAAAAAGTGTGAGCGCCCTTCCCTCCCTCCCCTCAGACACCGGGCTTTGCATGACCTGACCCTCCTTATCTCCCATCTTAATCTCATAGGGTTCCCCCCTCACCCCCGTGTTGTAGTCACCCTGGGCTCCAGCAGGTCGTGGGACCCTTGAAGCCCCGGGCGGCATAACTGGTAGTCAGGGATGTGGGTGGTTCGTGTCTGGCTCCTCCGAGCAGGCTGCTAGCCCTGTGGGGGCAAAGACTACATACAGTAGTGTGCTGGCAGATGTTTACTAGCCTATTCCCCCCCAAATCTAAACAAAACAAAACAACACCAAAACACCCGATTTGTACTGTCTGCCAATTTCCGTGGTGTAAATCCTTCCGCCAGGGTCCATTTCGAGCTGCCGATGGGACTTTTCCAAACACAGAGGCAGGCAGAGATGTGCGGTAATTCAGCCTTCTCTAATATTGCCCTGACACACATCAGCAGCCAGGACCAAACTCCAGAACAGCGCTCACAGTCAAGTGCCATAAAATAATCAGGAAGTGATGAGTGTTGCGTATTTGCCAAATCTGCCCTTTCCATTGTTAAGTTCCGATGACTTCGTTGCTCATAGTGGCTACGCGAAAAACTGGCTCACAAAATTCCTCCAGATCTAGCACTCGGCTCTTCCAAGCCAGTAAGGGCCGGCTCCAGCACATGGCGTCATCCCCATGATGTCTCGTTTGCTACCGTGCCCCCGATGGTTAAGCAAGGTTCTGAGCACAAAGCAACTTTCTAATAAATACTTTATGGACAGATGTGAATAACGGGTGAAATGCATTAGGCATGGGAAGGGCAGGGGTAGGAGGCACAGCCAAGAGTGGAACCCAGGTCAGCTCCCGTCCCAGGGCCTGGGAGGCTTCTTTGTGCCAACAGCTTTGGGAGTCCTTCCCTGAGCCCTCCGATGACCTCCCCCTGAGCAGGGGGAGAATGCGAACATGTCCTCCATGTCTATCTCATGCTAGGTGCTTTTACTTGTACGATTCAGCAGCTCAACTACCACTACCACTGAGCCCTTGCGTTGAGTGCTAAGAATTTAGCCATGACCAAGACAAGCAGAGGCGTTGACTTCGGGGAACTTGCAGCCCTGCAAAGTAGAAGCATCACCCCCATTTTACAGAGGGGAAAACTGAGCATAGCCTGACACTTGGCACTGGGCCACAAGGTGAAGTCAGTAGTGCAGAAGGTCTTAGAATCCAGGTTTACCCCGGGTAGGGCTGCCAGATTTAGCAAAAGCAAAAAAACAAAAACAAACAGCAAAAACCAGGACACCAGTTAAATTTGCATTTCAGATAAACAATGAATAATCCTTTAGTATAAGCATTTCCCAAATAGTGCATGGCATGGGACATACGCTAACAGATGAGTTGTTGTTTATCTGAAATGCAGATTCAACTGGGCTTATCAGATGTGTGTCCAAATTGTGCATAGAACAGAATATACTTATGCTATCAAGTTTTTCGTTGCTTATCTGAAGTGCGAATGCAGCTGGGCATTCCGTACTTTATCTGGCAACCCTCAGCGAGGCTGACCAACGATCCTGGTTAGCTGGGACTGAGGGGCTTCCTGGGATGTGGGAGAGTCCCTCCCTGGTTTACCTCGAGTCTTTTGTACCTTTTCATTTGCCCAGCAGGGTGCTAGCCTTAGTGGGGACAAATGAGGCGAAAAGCAGAGCCTTGGGGGCAAGAAAGGGTTCTGGAATCTTCCAGCTAAGGTGCTCTCTGCTGTTCCTTGCAGATATGGATGCAGAACGAGAAGCTTTGCAGAGCACGGCCTTCCCCGAAGTGCAAACCTTCTGCCAAAAGCACGGGCTCATGTTCGAGGTAATAGCTTCCTCCCTGCCTCGGTGTCCCCCCCTCCCGAAATGAGGGACCAAGGGCGTGCCACCCATGCTGTCATATGGGACCTTTTGCTCCGAGAGGCTCCACATTGGTGATGCACGGTGGAGACGAAAGTCCTCTAAAAAGGGAGGAGGGGGGATTATGGCCATGGGCACTGTAGGGAGCCCAGGAGGTGTGGGAGGGCCAGGAGTGGCCACCTTGCGACCCTGCTCCTTGGGCATGCCACTGAACTGCTTTTCCTTGTTGGTTTGTCCTGCGCTCCTGGCCCTCCCCGCACTGGGGCAGCTTCAGGGGGAGTCTAAGAGGACTGTGGGGTGTTTGGGGTGTACAAGGAAGCGGGAGGTGCCTGTTTCGGGAGCACCGATGGTGCACCTGCGGGGCACAGTGGACTGCAGTCCCCAAACAGAGGCCCCTCTGGCTCTTGCACCAATCCGGAGGTGGGACGTTGCCCCCTGCACGTTTTCTTGCGGAAATCAACAAAGCATTTTTGGAGCGTTGGCCTCAGTTGACCCTGACTCCTTGACCTGTATGACAGCGATCCACGCCGTCAGAGGCCCCCTTGATTATAAGACGCACCGGAGTTTCTGTATTACTAAGAAAGGAGCCGTGCTAGGGGATTCCACTCCACCTGCCATCAATCATGAGACGCAGCTCAATGGCAGAGGCGCTAACAAGGGAAACGTACATGCTGAGAACTGATGCTTGTGCCTTTCAGGTCCACACAGGTGCCATGACAAGCACTGAAAACACCCTCAATGCGCAGATGGGAGGCGGTGGCCACAGAGCCCAAGGCTCTTGCCCGAGCCCGGGGGCTGACCCTCTCTCCCTCTCCATTCAGCCACATTGAGTAGTTGGGTGCTTTTATCCCCATGTTTCAGTTCGTTAGGAATTTCTGCGTCTTTCCCTCTAGGTAAAAGAATTTAGGGAAGGAGGGAACGTTCTGAGTCCCGGCCCACCCCCCTTTATCCCAACTTTCTGCCAGTCAGTTTTGCTACCTGAATTGAGCCATTCTGCCCGCCCCCCCCCCCTCAGGCAAGCAGGCGAAAGTGGACCGCAAGCATGCGGTTGCCAAGGAGACTCTGCCAAGTCTGATTTTGGCCAAACTAAACACCCTCCTTTGCAAAGAAAGCTCTGGGAACAAGTGTGGACATGCCTTCACTTAGAAAGGAAGAGTTTGAATATGGCCAAGTTCTTTAAACACATTTTTTTTGATATGTTATTTTTTTTTTTTAAGATTTTATTTATTTATTTGACAGAGACAGCCAGTGAGAGAGGGAACACAAGCAGGGGGAGTGGGAGAGGAAGAAGCAGGCTCCCAGCGGAGGAGCCTGATGTGGGGCTCGATCCCAGAACGCTGGGATCACGCCCTGAGCCAAAGGCAGACGCTTAATGACTATGCCACCCAGATGCCCCTGATATGTTGTTTTTAAGTTAACTTTTTATTTCGGATTGAAATTTGTGTGAAGGTGGCCTACGGTCCAGAGTTCCCATGTGCTCTGCACCCAGTTTTCCCCCTACTGTGAACATCTTACATCATCGGGGCACACTTGTCATAATTAAGAAATGGACATTATCACAATGCTATGAGCCAGCCTCATTCAGATGTCACCCGTTCTTCCGTTTGGGTCCTCTCTCTGGCCGAGGACCCTGTCCAGGGAACCCAGTAGGGTTCCCTCTGGTCTGAGGCAGTCTTTCCTTGTTGCTCATGACCTTGGCCGTCCTGGAGAGGGCTGACTGGCCGTCCTCCTGGATGCCCCCCATCTGGGTCTGTCTGATGTTTATCTCATGATGATCCTGGTTATGGGCTTCATTCAAGTTCTTTCAATTTGGACACACACCCCCCCTTTAGAGGAGAGACTGTCAAAAATCACTGAAAGAAACTTCATGCCTTTGTCAAAGAGAATTGAAAAATATCACCCATTCTGCCGCCTCCCTGACCCACCCACGCTTATAATCTCCAGGTTGTTGATCTGAGGTGGGGTATTCGGAATACCGAGGCCACTGACCACATGACCACAGAACTCTGCTTGGAGGAGCTCGACCGGTGTCGGAAAACATCCATAGGCCCCGCTTTTGTTGTGAGTCTCTTGGGAGGGATGGGTTGGTGCTTACTTCTCATTCCAGCCGCAATATACAGCTCCTACCCACTAGCCAAACCCATCCGTGGAGGGATGTGGGTGGCATTTCTGCTCTAGTACCTAATCTCCAAAGCCTGCTCGTGGCAGACATTGCTAATCGATCACAGTACTCATTTTCTACGGAGCTAGCTGGGATCCAGACATTAGCAGCCAAGTGGAAGCAGCAGGTGAGCTCGAAAGCAGAGGGTAAAAGCCCCCGGCAATCTTAGAATTTGCTCTGGACCTACCCCCAGCTTTCCCACCTCATCTACCTCATGTGTGTGGAATTTGGGGATCCTGGAAAAGCATAGAGAGGATGGAAACCCACAGGATGTTGGGAATTCTTTTCTCCTGTGTGCCTCATGGTGTCAGGAACAGCCTCTGTGGCTCAGTCTAGAGCCTGCCTCAGGGCAAACTTCCTCTGATGCTGGGTGCGACCAGTTTTTCCGTGTTCCAGGGTATTCTTTCCTCCCACCCCAACAGCACCCTCTCTGTCCCCAAAATAACTCCCAGGTCACATTTAGTGGTTTGGGCTCGGATCTGCAAATGCTATTCCACAGTCCTGATTTCTTACACGACCAGGTTCCAGGTACATCCAAGAACTATGACATTTGAGCTCATAAATCCTCCAGCAGGGGTCAGCAAACTATAGCCTCCGGGGCAAACCCGGCCCATTGCCTGTTTTTGTCAATAAAGCTTTGTTGGCACTCAACCACACTCCTTCATTTACATATGGAACCGAATAGTTGGGGCAGAAGCCTCCTGGTCTGCAAAGCTGAAAAGATTCGCTATCTGACCCTTCCCAGAAAAAGTCTGCTGACCTCTGTCCTAAAACGTAAACAGGGAAAAAGTCAAGGAAGAATCTTTGCCCAAGACACGTTGGTCACCAAGAAGCTTCGAGCAGTTCCGAATAAAAAGAAAACTCCCCGGAACCTCTCCTGGAGATAGAGGAGAGTGTAGGAGAGGGTGGTCCCCATTATAAAGCTGTTTTCTAGGGAAATAAAGAGAAATATTTGAGGGCCGCTTGGCTTCAGAATCGCATTATCTAGCGCAGTAGCCACAACGCCCACAAGGCAAATTTAAAGGTAAATATATGAAAATCGAGTAGGATTCAAATTTCAGTCCCTCAGTCGCACCAGCCACATGGCAACGGCTTCATAGTCCATGTGGTAACCGGCCACCACATTGGATGCCACAGATGAGCACACTTCCCCCTCCCCCGAAGCCTCTAGGGGTGCCGTAGAGATGAGACCCCCCCAAAAGAAACTCCGACCTGGCCAACATGTGTGAGAAGCTTTCTTTATTATGTATGAAGTGCGATCGATAGAGTCAGGCTTCCATGTTCAGTCTTTCACTCTGTGCTTTTCTCTCTCTGTTGGCGCTGCTTTTTTTTGTTTTGTTTTCTTTCTCCGAGTTTGATTGCATTGTTTTTGCCATCCAGTGGTGTGTAAGTTTCAGACATGCAGCGTTAATGACTTGATTTACTTGTATTATGAAACCATGACCAAAACAAATTTAATTAATATCCATCATTTCCTATAGATAGCAAAAAAAGGGCAAGAAAGAGGTGGGTTTTCTCCTTGTGATGAAAACTCTCGGGATCTACCCTTTAGCAAATTTCGAAAACACGTGCAGCAGCATCGGCTATGGTCCTCCTGTTGTGCATTATATCCCTAGGACTTGTTTCTCTTGTAACTGGAAGTCTGTGCCCTTTGAACCTCCCTGCTCCAATTATTGCTTGAAAATGGATCCTAGTGTTTGGAGGGCTCTACCCTCCTGCTTGTATATCTCCTTCATACATTTCCCCCCAGTCTTCCAATTTCGTTTTCCAAGTGAGCCTGATGATTGATCATTTTGAGGAGTTTCAAAAAAAAAGGGGGGGGGGAAGAAAAGAAATTTTCTAAAGAAAAATGAGCGATGGGGAAAAAAGGAACTCCAGGAGGAATTTGATTTTGCAACCCAAATTGCAGGCAGTGAAAAGTGCAACGCAGCTTCCAGGTGGCATGGGGGACGGGATGATGATCTCTGAGCTTCCCCCAGGCCCGACCGGCCCGGGGACCTTGCTTGTCCTTCCAGAAGGGCTCCTCGGGTGGCTGGCTGACCTCTACCCGCTTCCTGCTTTCCTCTTGAACTAGGCATCTCCCCTCTGTCCCCCAGAGTCATGGCATCCTTCTCCTTCAGTGGCTCCGAATGGGGGGTCTTCTTCCTGTGGAGATCAGAGCTGTGCTGGCGGCCCTTGGAGAGGTGTCTCTCCGGTAAATAAGTCATTAGGCAGCGTGAGTAGCAGAGGACGGCTCCCCACGGTACTTCCTTTAGAGGCTGAGCCTCTCCTGGGCCACCTGCAGCTCCAGCGTCTCCAGAGAGTTGCTCCTGGTGGCCCTGACCTTTTTCTCTCAAGCTCTTCCTGTTCTTGCTTGGGTCCCTCAGGCAGAAGCATTTTCCATCTTGTCTCCCTCCTAAGATCTGTGGTTTGTGGTCTGCTGACTTCTCCAACTTCTCGCACTGCTCCAAGGCTGACCGCTGGGGGAAAGACCCCCAGAGAGTGGCCTCCTGTTCAGCCTCCCGTCATCACAGGATCCACTTATCCAGGTTTCCTCCGTGCACACCCCTGGAAGATTCTGGTACAACCCAGTGAAAAGAAGACAGGTGACTGCTTCCATTTTATGATGAGGAAACTCAAGACTTCAGTCTTGGCGTCCTAGACCTCCTCTACTAATTCTCTAGCATTCCAGTTTGCCCCTTCTGTTGGGGCAGGGAGAGAGCCTCCTAGGGTTCTTGGCATTAAGACCAAAGTCTTAAAAAAAAAAAAAAAAGCCTCAAAGTCTTAGGGTCTCATCACCCCCACCCACCGCAAAATCTTGTCCACGGGGATGGCCTTCTGTTTCATACCAATTTTAATATATGTGCTGCCGAAGTGAGCACAGGGGGTGGCCTTTTATTTCACCACTGCCCCCTCCTCATTGGTGTTTCAAGCACCTCCCCCACCCCGGCTTTCCTGCTCTGGCTCTTTGGAGCCACTTCCTGCCACAGGACCTTTGCACGTGCTGTCCCCTCTGTTTTCAAGGAACTCTGCCTAATGCACACTTTCTCGTGTCTTATTCTTCAGCTCGATCCTTAAATCTAAATAAAGACAGGGTCTGCCCTGTACCTTTGAGACCCACCTGTCCTAGGGACCACATCATAGCATGAGATTTGGGCAGGGCCAATGGAAGCCTTAGCTCTTGACACAGCTCTATTTCCAGGACAAGCTGGTGCCTCTGTATGAGAAGCTGTAGTTTTCTCTCCCTCTGCCTGTCTCTTACTGAGGACTTTTGGGATTGCATTTGGGGCTCTGATAATCCAGGATCATCTCCCCAGCTCAAAATCCTTCACTTAATCACATCTGCAAAGACCTTGGTGCTAGTCATGGTTCTCCGGAGAAATAGAACCAAGAGGAGAGAGAGAGAGAGAGAGATACGAGGAGATTTATGACAGGAATTGGCTCACACTGTTATGGAGGCCGAGAAGTTCCACCATCTGCCATCGATAAGCTAGAAAACCAGAAAAGCAGGCGATGTCATTCAGTGGTAGACTTGAGGCCTGAGAAGCAGGGGACTGAAGATACAAGTCCCGATCTGAGTCCCAAAGCCCAAGAACCAGGAGCAACAATGGCCAAGGGCAGGAGAAGGGTGGCTCAGCTCAAGCAGAGAGAGGGAATTAATCTTTCCTCATTTTTTGGTTTTGTTTTGGTTTTGGTTTTTTGGGTTGTGTTTGGGCCCCTGGTGGATTGGGTGATGCCCACCTACATTGGGGAGGGCCATCGGCTTCCCTCCAGACACGCCGTCACGGGCTCATTCAGAAATCATATTCGACCAGCTCTCTGGGCATCCCTCAGCCCAGTCAAACTGACACCTAAAAATAACCATCACAACTTTTCCGTATAAGGTGTGTTCACAGGGGCCAGGGATTAGAGTTGGCTGTCTTTGGGGGCCGTTATTTCAGCTTCCGCAGAGGGTTTTCCCAGCAAAAGATTCCTTGATGCTTGGTACATGATCAGATGTACCTGTCCGATGTCCCTTGCTCTCAGGGACCTTCACACGCAGGTGCTCCAGTGAGCCTCTAGCCTGCACTTCTTAATGTGCTCACCACCGTGACACCACAGCCGGGCCCACGTTGGGAGGGCTCAGTGCATCTCACCCAGGGTCACGGAGCTAAGCGCCCAAGCTGAGATTTGAACCGTGCCCCTCTCTCTGCCAGGCCCTCTTAGGTGACCAGTACGGCCCCTGTGCAGTCCCCACGCTGATCGAGGAGAAGGAGTGGGAGGCTCTGAGAGCCCAGCTGACCTCCAGGCCACACGACCTGGAGCTGGTGGCTCGACGCTTCCGGAGGGACGAGAATGCCGTGCCCCCCACCTACCTGTTGCAGGCACTAGGCACCGTGGAGGCCCACGGGCCCGACGAGGTCACGCTGACTTCTGTGCTGCGCTCCGGAGCCCAGGAGGCCTGGAGGTTGGGCCTCATCACCCAGGAACAGTGGCACCGCTACCACTGGTCAGGTGAGGCTGCCGGGAACCCCATCAGGGTCCACAGGAAATGCCCCACATTCAAATACACGCGTCAAGTGCTGTCCAAATGCCATAGCCTACACTTCTGTAATTACCAGACCAGCCTAGCTCCTGGGTCCCTGGTTCCGCAAGAGGTTACTGTACTGATCCAAGAGTTCAGCCGCGTCCTGGTTAATTCTCTATCTCTTAGGACCTTCCTTTCCTGTCCTCCTCCAGGTCCCTCTCCCCTTCTCCCAGGGAGACTCCTGGCTCTGCAGGAAGGGTTCTAAGATAACCACTATCCTGGTTTGTCTGGGACTTTTAGGGCTAAACCCAGATAGTCCTGGAAAAACGGGAACAGTGGGTCACCTTATGTTAGCCCAGGAGCCACGCTCTGCTGGGGACACTGAGTCCTCCCACCTCCCTGAACCTGCCTCAAGGTGGAAACTGAGGCACAGGAAGGTGTCTCCTTCACCTAAGATGGGGAATAGGGATCTGACCAGAGTCCATCACCCAGCTCCCAGCTAGCCCCTTACCTCCCACCTCTAGCCTCAACTTCTGGCCCTTCCATCCTCCGCACTGGCTACTAGAAAGATTTTTCTAAAAATGCAGTGTTGTCGGGGCGCCTGGATGGCTCAGTCAGTTAAGCGTCCGACTCTTGGTTTCGGCTGGGGTCATGATCACGGGGTCTTGAGATCAAGCTCCGCGTTGGGCTCCGCACTGAGCGTGGGGCCTGTTTGGGATTCCCTTTCTCCCTCTCCCTCTGCCTCTCCCCTCCTCTCACATTCTCTGGCTCTCTAAAATAAAAATAAATAAATAAACAAACAAACAAATAAATAAATAAATAAATAACTCTTTAAAAAAAAATGGCAATGTCGCCACGCCATTTCCCCCACTGCTCACTGCCAGCAAGAAACAGATAATTATTGTTCATGGGTTCAGGAATATGTCAGATATGTCCATTTATATCACCAAAACTATAGTATATGAATTTCTTTTACTAAAATTATTAAAAACATGATCTGATTTTATCCACATATTAAATATATGGATTTTTTAAAAAATATTTTATTTATTCATTCGACGGAGATAGAGACAGCCAGCGAGAGAGGGAACACAAGCAGGGGGAGTGGGAGAGGAAGAAGCAGGCTCATAGCGGAGGAGCCTGATGTGGGGCTCGATCCCATAACGCCGGGATCACGCCCTGAGCCGAAGGCAGACGCTTAACCACTGTGCCACCCAGGTGCCCCTAAATATATGGATTTATAGTATGAACATATTAAATATATTGGCTTGTTTAAAGATACTGAATGTAGTAATTTATGTCAATAGTACTTTAATTGTACTGAAATATATTGATTATTACCTATTATATATATTAATCCTAGTAACCACATGTCAATTTTTAAAAATTGACTTTTTGTTTGGGGATAATTTCAGATTTGCAAAAAGTACAGAGTCTCTGTTTGTTTTTCACACAGAGAAGTTAACGTCTTAGGTGACCACAGTGCATTTGCCAGAAGTAAGAAATTAACATCAGTACAGACTCCAGACTTTATTTAGAGTTCATCGGCTTTCCCGTCAATGTTTTTCTGTCCCAGGATCTCATTCAGGTTCTCACGTTGTGTTTAGTTGTCACGTCTCAGGTTCCCCTGGACTGTGACAGTGTCTCAGCCTTTCCCTGTTTTTCATGACTTTGAGGAGCCCTGGCCATGTCTTTTGCAGAATGTCCCTCAATCTGGGCTTGTCTGGTGTTTTCTCATGGTCGGACGGGGGTTATAGGTTTCCGGGAGGAAGACCACAGAGGTGAAGTTCCTTCTCTCTCCCATCAGATCAGGGGTACCTGATGCCCCCCTGACATCACAAGTGATGCTAACCCAATACTTTGGTTAAGACTACAAATGACATATCAATTTTGAATATAGTGTTTATGTGAATAATAACGTTATTGAGCACTTACTGTGTTGGTATTGCTTGCTCTGTGACCTGAAGCCACATGTGTTATTGCTCACAGAGTCATTGTGGGGAGCTTGTCCCATGGTCTCGTCCCAGCCATGATCTCATTCAATCAAACCTAGCCCATTAAGAATTCCCACTTGAGGGGCGCCTGGGTGGCTCAGTCAGTTAAGTATCCGACTTGTGATTTCGGCTCAGGTCATGATCTCAAGGTCTTGAGATGGACCCTGTGTCGGCTCTGTGCTCAGCACAGAGTCAGCTTGAGCTTCTCTCTCTCTCTCTCCCTCCCTCCCCCTGCCCCTCCTCCCGTGCTCTCCCCCTTTCTCTCAAACAAATAAACAGATTTTAAAAAAAGAATTCCCACTTGAAAGAACAAACAGAAACTTCTTGAAAGTAGCAGAAGCACAAAGGCATGCTCACAGCAGTGTCTCAGAGCATATTTCCAGCCCCTTGCTCAGTTTTCTTCCTTTCAGCCTTTTTATTTGGAAATAGTCACAGGACAGTGCAAAAAAAAAAAAGTAGGAAGTAATTCCATGTATCCTTCATCCAGTTTCCCTCAAAGGTAGCATCTTGCAAAACTAAAGTACAATAGTACAACCAAAAAGTGGATGTTGTGACAACCAAAGTGTCACTTTAAAAAAAAAAGATTTTGTTAATTTATTCATGAGAGGCAGAGGGAGAAGCAGGTTCTCTGCGGAGCAGGGAGCCCCACACGGGGCGCGGTCCCAGGACCCCGGGATCACGACCTGAGCCGAAGGCAGGTGCTTAACGACCGAGCCACCCAGGCACCCCTGACAAAGCACCACTTTTCCAGACGTGTATTTGTGTGTGTGCACGTGCACATGTGTATTTCACGCTAAGAAATTTTAACACCTGTGTAGCTTTGAATAACTGCCACAGGCCATACACGGGACTATTTCCTCACTGCGTAGGTCCTTCCCACTACCCCTTTAGAGTCACGCCCGGCCCTGCCCTCAGTCCCCAGTCCCTGGCAACCAGTAATCCGTCTCCATCTCTATCATTTGTTATTTCAACGATGTTACAGAACGGGATCGCACAGTCTACAACCTTTGGAGATTGGCTTTGTTCCTTTGGTAACGAGCTCAGCTTTTCACAAGCACTGTTTCATAGACGATCCTGCCGGTAGCCTCACCAAGGGTAAACTAGTACAGGGTCACCGGGGTGGCTCAGTCGGTGGGGCATCTGCTTTCGGCTCAGGTCATGATCTCAGGGTCCTAGGATCCAGTCCTGCATTGGGCTCCCAGCTCAGCGGGGAGCCTGCTTCTCCCTCTGCCTGCCGCTCGGCCTGCTTGTGCTCTCTCTCTCTCTCTCTGACAAATAAATAAATAAAATCTTAAAAAAAAGAAAAAAGGTTAAACTAGTACAGCCATGTTATGGGAGAGGAAACAAATTCAGAGAGACACAGTGATGTGACCAAGGTCACACAGCCTGCTGGTGGCAGAGCAGGTGGTCTTGCATTGATTCTTGCTGAGATGTGTCCCAGAAGGATCCCGTTTCAGGACTGTTAGTTGCCTTTATCCCTGACTTCCATTCGAGGGCCTGAGGGGGGTGTGGTATCACTCCAAGGAAGGCTTTTGAGTGGCTCCTATCTCTGGCTCTGAGATTGAATCCTGTCTCCAAGGGCCTGACTCCCTCAGCTCCAGAGACCTGGGAGCCTCTGCTGAGCCCAGGGCGGCTTAAAAAAATAACTCCTCAGGTCTGACTGCTATTTCAAAACAGTGGCCTCCGAGGAGAAATCAGTGTCTGCTCTTGGCTCTGGAAAATACAGGTCCTCAGGGCAGCTGCTGTGTGCTCTGGGCCAGGGGTCAGCCAACCATGGCCCAAAGGCAAAATTCGTCCCACCACTTGTTTTCATAAATAAAGTTTTATTGGAACACACTTGACATACTAGCTCGCATGTTATCTATGGCTGTTTTCACACTACAACAGCAGAGTTGACTAGTTGTAATGGAGACCATTCGACCCGTGAAGCCTAAAATATTTACTATCTGACCCTTTACAGAAAAGCACACTGACCCTTGCTCTCAGCCTCCAGACTCATTAAAAACTTTCTCCCCGGCCTCCAAACATCTGCAGCAGCTTTCTGTGGCCTCAAATGCCCTGCCTGCCCTACGCCACCCAGGATGGACAGATATTCTTTTCTGCCGTTTGTCCATTTATGTGTCCATTTTTTCACTAAGACTGGAATAACCATCCCACAAAGGCAACAGGGACCTTTGGGCATTTTTCTCACTGCTAGACATCCCAGTATGGAGAGCAGAGGCTGGCACAAGTGGGAGCTCAATAAATGTTTGTTGAATGACTGTGTGATGACAGAGGCGCCCAAAATTGACATTGTTTTTTTTTTAAACTGAAGTGAAATTCACATGGCGTGAAATTAACCTTTGTAAAGTAAAAGATTCGGTGACATTTAGTGCATTCACAATGTTGTGCAATCACCACCTCTATCTAGTTCCAGAACATTTCCCTCACCCCCAAAGAAATTCCATATTCATTAACGGTCACTCCCCATCCCCTTCCCCCAACCCTCAGCCCCTGGCACCTACCAGTCTGCTTTCTGTCTGTATGGGTTTGTCTGTTCTAAACATTTCGTGTACATGGAATCAGACAGCGTGGGGCCTTTTATGTCTGGCTTCTTGAACTCAGCACGATGTTTTCAAGGTTCATCCATACTATTCGGTTGGATGTATGGATCACATGTGTCTATGCATTCACCATTTGATGGACCCTTGCATTGTTTCCACCTTCGAGCTACTGTGGACGATACTGCTGTCAGCATGGGTGCACGTGTTATCTGTTTGCCTATCTTTTCAGCTCTTTTGGGTTCATACCTAGAAGTGGAATTCCTATAGAAACTCCATATTTAACTTTTTGCATTTGATGGTATTGTTTTATGACGGGGCTACTTCTCACATCGAATCTCTGTGCTGCCTATACCAAGGTTTCTTTGATTATTAATGACTAAATCAGCGCTCTTCTTGGCCCCGCCCCGGCCCAGCAGCCTCAGCATCACCTGGGAGCTTTTTGGAAATGCAAACCCAGGGGCCCCACCCAGACCTCCTGAATGAGAACTCCTGGAGGCAGAGCCCACCCATGTGGGTGTTTTGAGCCCCCAGGAGACTCTGGCAAACTATAGTCCTCTGGCCAAATCTGGCCCACTGCTTGTTTTTGTGAATAAAGTTTTATTGGAACACAGGTGAGTGCATTAGTTTGCATATTATCTGTGGTTATGCCAGGTGACTTCAGCTCACATTAAGCAGGAGAACCAATGTCCCCACCTGCCAAATATGTCTCTCAAGTGTCTCCACTTGGGCCAGCTGATCACACAATGATGACCACACTCTCTTCCCATTTCCCCCACTTTTTCAGTCATTGAATGGGAGATAGACCGGGGCCTGCTGAGCTTGACAGACGGAGACCAGGGGGCGACCGTCTTCTTGAGAGAGATCCAAGACCTCAACAAACACATCCTGGAAGACTGTGCCCTCAAGATGGTGGACCGGCTCGCAGACGGCTGCCTGGACACGGATGCCCAGAACCTTCTCAGTGGCCTCAAGGGACGCATTGCCGACGTGCAACCCGGAGTCCTCAAGGCTCACCACCTGCCATGGAGCCGAGACCTGGTGAACCCCAAAAACAAGGCTCATGCTCGGTACCTGAAGGAGCTGGGGGAGCAGTTTGTGGCCAGGGCTAACCACCAGGTCCTTGAGCACCTCCGCGAGCTGGAGGCGGGCCGGCAGGAGCTGGCGTGGCTCTACCAGGAGATCCGCCACCACCTGGGGCTGAGCGCCGAAGCCACCCGGATCTTCTGCGGGCGCCGGGAGCTCCTGGCCCAGCTGGGGCAGCAGCTCCGGCAGAGCGACGGGCGGCCGCACTCACCCCTGGTGCTTTTTGGGCCCCCAGGCATCGGAAAGACAGCTCTGATGTGCAAGCTGGCGGAGCAGATACCGGGACTGCTTGGCCGCAAGACGGTGACCGTCCTGCGGCTTCTGGGGACGTCCCAGATGAGCACCGACGCCCGGGGCCTCCTCCAGAGCATCTGCTTCCAGCTCTGCCTGGCCTATGGGCTGCCCCTGCCCCCGGCCCAGGTCCTGGAGGCCCACGCCAGGGTGGTCCAGTTTTTCCACACCCTCCTCCACACTGTCTCCTGCCGAAACTTCGAGTCCTTGGTGATCCTGTTGGACTCCGTGGATGATGTGGATTCTGTCCGCCGCGCCCGCAGGGTCCCCTGGCTGCCTCCCAAATGCCCGCCGAGGGTCCACCTCATCCTCTCAGCCTGCTCAGGGCGGCAGGGGGTTCTCGACACCATGCGACAGACGCTGACGGACCCAGAGGCCTACTGGGAGGTGAAGCCCCTCTCTGGAAACCAAGGGCAAGAGATGATCCAGCTCCTGCTGGCATCCTCGAGGAGGACGCTGAGCCCAGAGCAGAGGGAACTGCTCTGGGCCAGCCTCCCAGAGTGTGGGCACCCGGGACGGTTGAGGCTGGCCTTTGAGGAGGCCCGGAAATGGGCGTCCTTCACCATACCTGCCCCTCTGGCCTCCACCGCTAGGGAAGCAATGCACCAACTGTGTGCCCGGCTGGAGCAGACACACGGGCAGCTCCTGGTGGCCCACGTGCTGGGCTACATCGTGTCTTCCCGGTAAGTCTCTGTTGTCTACACCCTCCTTGTAGTTGAGACAGAATTCATGCACTCGCCCCTCAGGACTCAGAACAGAAATGTCTTCTCTCACAGCTCTGGAGGCCAGAGTCTGAAGCCAAGGCATTGACAGGGCCACGATCCCCCTGAGGGCACTAGGGGAGAAGCTGGTCTAGGCTTTTCTCTTAGTTTCTGGTGTTGCCAGCCACCTTTGGCCTGTAGACACATCCCTCCCACCACTGCCTCTGCCCATCTCGTGGCCTCCTCCCTGCGGGCCTTCCTGGCCCAGTTTCCCTCTTCAGGGCCCACTCAGATCTAGAATGACCTCATCATACACTGATGGCTCCTCTCAAGAATGTTTTCAAATAAGGTCACCTTCCTCGGCTCCAGGTGGGCATGACCTTTGGGGGACGCTATTCGACCCAACGCAATTCATGTATCATAAAGTTCGATCTTTCAAAGTGTATGCTTCAGTGACATTGGGGACATTCACAGTGTGACCGCTGTCCATCTCCAGAACATTCCCATCACCCCAAAGGGAAACCCCATCCCCAATAGCAGCCACTCGCCACCCCCAGCCCTTGGTGGCCCCCAGCCTGCTTCCTGTCTCTATGGGCCTGCCGGTGGTATTTCTTTTGTACAATTTTTACTTTGAAATACTTTGAGGGGCGTCCGGTTGGCTCAGTAGGTTAAGCATCTGCCTTCGGCTCAGGTCATGATCCCAGGGTCCTGGGATCAAGCCTGGCATCAGGCTCCCTGCTCAGTGGGGATTCTGCTTCTGCCTCTGCCTCTCCCTCTGCCCCTCCCCCTGCTCATGCTCTCTCTTGCTCTCTCTCTCTCAAATAAATAAAATCTTAAATAAATAAATAAATACTTTGAAAGTATAGACTAGTGGAGGAATTCCCATAGTACAAAACTAGTGCAAAGACTGGCCCACACAGCAGGGGTTCTCAGGCTGGGCACTACTGATACCAGGGGCCACATCACTGTCCTAGGGGGCTGTCCTATGCACTGTAGGCTGTCGAGCAGCGTTCCTGGCCTTGACCCTGGATACTAGTAGTACCCCTGAGCTGTGACAACCAAACACTGCCTCAGAATATTGCCAAGAGTGCCCTGCATGCAGAGTAGCCCCGGCTGAGAACCACTGCCATACACCCTTCCCCCAGAATCCCTGATTGGCCGTTAGCTTTCTCTCTCCCTCCCTCCCTAACCCCCTCTGGTTTTCTTTCTTTCTTTTGCAAATTCACTACAGGCATTGTTCCCCTTTACCCTTAAATACATTACATGTTTCCTTAGAGCAAGGACAATCAGAACCCCACGTCACTACAGGACAATGACAAAATTCAGGAAATACATCACAGATGCAATAATATTATTTAAAGCACAGTTTACAGTGAAAATTTGCCGATTGTCTCAAAAACATCCTTTACAGCCACTGCCCCCTCCCCCTGGTCCCCAATCCAGGATCCAAACCAGGATAGCATGTTGCATTTAGTTGTCAAGTTGCTTGGGTCTCCTTTAATTTGGAACATTCCACCATCTGGTTTTGTCCTTTTGAAGAGTCCAGGCCAGTTATTTGGTCGATGAGATCAGTGCTTCTCAACCCTCGTTGGGGATGCGTATCTTGGGTCTTGTTTTTGCAGAAAGAATTTGATTCAGCAGGTCTGGGGTGGGGCCAGGAATCCCATGCCCCCCCCCTCCCCGAGAACAATGCTGTTGCTGCTGGTCTGGGGGACCACACCCGGGCTGGGGGGAGCAGTTTATAGAAGGTCCCTCCGTCTGGGTTGGTCTAATGTTTCCTCGTGATCACACTCAGGTTGAACCTGAGGGATGCTCAGCCCTTCTCGGGCACAGGTTATTTTTCCCCGTTGTAAATCTGCGAGCTCGCCTCTGTATTTAATAGGCAATATTATAGAGAGATCTCAGAAAACCCTTTTTATTTTATTATTTTTTTAAGATTTTATTTACTTACTTGACAGAGAGAGAGACAGCCAGCGAGAGAGGGAACACAAGCAGGGGGATTGGGAGAGGAAGAAGCAGGCTCATAGCGGAGGAGCCTGATGTGGGGCTCGATCCCAGAATGCCGGGATCACGCCCTGAGCCGAAGGCAGACGCTTAACCGCCGTGCCACCCAGGCGCCCCAGAAAAACCTTTTTAAAGCCAGTTACCCTGAAGGACTGACCACCAGCATGCATCGACACTTCGGCCCAAGCTTATTGCATGGGAATCAGCAAAAGAGCAAATAGGAAAATCTAATTTCAATGTGTTTCTAGAGCTTGAAGGACTGAATCCTTACATCTGGCTGCTCGGCCCAGAGAAAGTCTCAGGGCTGCACCTGCGCATGTGATGGTCAGGAGCTGCTGCTCCGAGATGCCGAGATGCCGGGTAGGGACGGAGACAGTCGGAAATAAGGAGCGGGAGAGGGGAGTGTGTCCATCCCGCAGCCAGCAGGCAGACTCCGGACCCCTGGGAGGGCGGGGCGAAGGCCAATTAGCAGACACACGGCAACAAAGCCAACACTCAAGCCCACCATCAGAAATGCTGGACAAGCTGGTTTTGCCTCTTTTCAGTTTCAGGGGCAGGTTTTTTTTTTCCAGACCTTTGTCTTTTGCCCCCATCAATCAAGATGATGGTGATCAGACCAGTAAGGGCGGCTTTTTGTTCATTTGTTTGTTTGTTTGTTTGCCAGACACAGAATCCCATTCACACGATTGCGTAAGAAGTAAGGGCTTTATGCCAAGGCCATGGGAAGAGCTCAGGGGATCCAGGACCACCCACCCACTGGCCAACTCCAGGGGGGCATAGGCCTGATCTCATGCCATACCCCAGATTTTGTGACTGGTGCCCCCAGAGTGGAGGCTGAGCCTGGGTTCTCTAAGAGTACAAAGACAGACTGGGTAATGTTCCAGGTGAAGGGGTGGGCCATCAGGCCAACCTGATACAGTCTGCGCGGAGGAGGCAGGGTTGTCATGGGAACCAGAAAGCCCTGAGAACCAGAAGTTTCTCACCCCCTGGCCCTCTGGGTCCTCTCTGCCCACTGGCTTCTGTTCTGGACTCTTCCTTTGTTCCACCCGCCTCGAGCTCCTACTGGCATCACTAGGTCCCATTTCAGAGACCTGGCACCATCCTACTGGCTCCTTCCTGAGTCCTGATTCCAAAATCTGGGGTGACATCTGGTCCAATTAGTAAAGCCGAGGGCCTCACAGTGATTTGGGGGGGGATGGATGGGAAGGTCGAACCAACCGTCCAGGGACTGGCGGGGCAGGTGGTTTAGGGAGGGAGCCTGTATGAGTGGTGATTTCAGTACCTCTTGTTCCAGGAAAACACATCATGCTTCCCCCACGCAGTTAGTGTGCTGTGATGGTGGAGAGCCCAGCTCTCAGAGCAGATCTAGGTCCTTCTAGGCCTGTGGTTCTTGCCTGGGGAGATTCTGCCCGCAGGGGACCCTTGGCCACGTCCAGGGACATTTTTGGTTGTCACAGCTTAGGGGTGATGTTGCTGGCATCTAGTGAGCGGAGACCAGGGGTGCTACTAAAAGCCCTGCAATGCACAGAACAGTCCCCACCAAGAGTGATCCAACCCCAAATGTCAGCAGTGCGAGGCTGAGTCAAGCTGGGAGGAGCACGCCTTGTGCCTTCCCCCACTTCTCTATCCAGCACCTGGCAACCATTCGTCTACCTTGTGGCTTTCTGGATCCCATGCTCTGAACATGTCAAGTAAATGGAATCATACACTGTGTGGTCTTTTGTGACGGATCTTTCAGTGAGCGTACTGTTTTCAAGGCTCATCTGTGTTGCAGTGTGTGTCCGTACTTTGTTTCTTTCTATGGCCAAAGAATATTCCATTGTATGGATACACCCCTGTCTTGGTCCATTTGAGCTGCTGTAACAAAAACACCATAGAATGGGTGGCTTAGAAACAATTTATCTCTCACAGTTCTGGAAGGCTGGGGAGTCCAAGGTCAAGGTGCCGGCAGATACAGCGTCTGGTGAGAGCTGGCTCCCTGGTTCATAAATGGGCATCTTTTTGCTACGTCCTCACGTGACAGAAGGGATAAGGGAGCTCTGTGGCGTCCTAAGTCCATGCATGGGGTTCCACTGTGATGACCTCGCCACCTCCCAGAGGCCCCACCTCCTAATACCATCACCTTGGGGATTAGGACTTCAACCTATGGCTTTGGGGGAGACACACACTGAGTCCGTAGCGATGACATTTTGCTTCTCCGCACACCCATGCATGGACGTTTGGACTGTTTCCACCAGCTATTGTGAATTTTGCCGCTCTAAACATGTGTGTGCAAGTCGTGGTTTGAACATCTGTCCAGAGGGAGATTTTAAAATCATAAATCAGATTCAGTTCCTGCCCTGATTAACCCTTCCAGTGACTTTCCCCGCTTTGAGAAAAATATCCAGCCACCTTACCAAGGCCAACTGGACCTGGCTGCCTTCCACCCCGTGCCTGGAGCACCCTGGCCCCAGATCTCATGTCCCAGCTGCAGTGACACCTTCTCAGAGGGACCCACCTCCTCCAAGAACCATCTCTGCCCCCCCCCACCTTGTGGCTCTTTTTCATGTGACGTGATTTACCTTCTTCCTAGCCATTGGTGTTACCCAACTTCTGTGTGCTCTTTTCCTGTTACTTCCTACCTGGCTCTGTGGATGAGAAGATAAGCTTTGGGGGGGTCGAAGCTCTCTGTCGCTCAGGAGTAGCATGGTGCCTTGCGCAAAGCCATCACTCCATGAGTAATGGTTAAACAAACCTGCCAGTGGTTTGTTGATGAGCCATTGACCACCCAGGACCCGGCTTCTGCTTCTCTGAGAATGAATGGACTGGCCTGGCCCCTCCCCAGAGGGCCCTGTGCAGAGACACGATGCCAGGGAATTATGGGACTGCAGACTCCTTGATAGCCATTCGGCACACCTGCCGAGTTGTTCCATCCTGATCAGGTGGGACGAGCCATTGAACCTGAGCCTGAAAGGAGGGGACCCAGGCTTGATGTGTACTGAGGGGGTGTCAAAGAGTGGGAAAGAAGCTGCTATTCTGAAGGAGGGGGTTTCTGGGGAGGCACAGGACCACACAGAGGTGCTATCAAATGGAACCTGAGGTGTGGCTCCCAGGAATTCTGATTTGGAGAAAACTGTGATCTTGTAGCTGGAATTGTCTGAGATGATTGATCTCGCAGAAGAGACCCCAGGGGACACCCACCGTGTTATACGCTGGAAAACACGAAGTGAGCAGGTGTTCTATATATGTGGCAGGTGTTCTGATCAAAATGAAGATTTCGATCCACATCAGAGAGTTAAACACACACACATGCAGGTTGCCCACTGAAGCCAGCCTCCCTCTTTCCCTTGCTGCAAAGGGCGCTCTGATTACTATCCACCCCGGATGAAATGTGCAGGCAAATCCAGTTTTTCCAACTTGATGCCATCAGGTATTAGGAAGTCCCTTGCGATCCGGCACCGAAACTCCATCACTCATTCCCTTTAGGGCCGCTTCCCTTCTCTCACTCTGTCCTTTCTGGGGCCTGGAACCAAGGGCGAGGCCAGGGTGGGCATGGTTGATTTCTGCATTATTTTTCTAAATCACCTCCTGTCTCCCTCCCTATGCTGCCTGACTCATGTGAGTCTGGGGAGAGGCTGGTTCATGGCTCTGCAGGTGTGTGTACAAGGAAAGGGCATGGGCATGGCTGTAACCGGGCATCAGTCCCTGCTGGGCACCGTCCAAATGCAGACCCTTGGGGTGGACCCTTTGGTGACGGGCGGGATGCTGTGCTCTTGGCCACGTCTCCCCGTCCCTGGGCGTCTGCACCCCCCGACCACAGGAGACACAGCGTGTCCCAGTGCCCGTCCCTCCTCCCCGCAGGCATGGGCTCTCGGAGGCAGAGCTGAAGGACGTCCTGTCCTTGGACGACGAGGTCCTGCAGGTGGTGTACCAGGACTGGAGCCTGCCCAGCAAGGAGCTGTTGCGTTTCCCACCCCTGCTGTGGGTGAGGCTGCGCCGGGATCTGGGCCACTGTTTGGCCCGGCGGCCCGTGGATGGCTTCACGCTCCTGGCCATCGCCCACAGGTGGGTCCGGCATGGTGGTAATGCTGCCTGGGCTTCCGGGAGTGAGGGCTCACTCATCAGGCTTCTCCTTGTTCCAGATCCTTCTTTTATCCCTGTTCCCAGCGAAACAAGGGCGCTTTGGACAGCATTCAGGGGGTTCCACACCACTGACTCTGATACAACTAACTTGCTTTTTAAACTGAGGATACATTCCCATAACATAAAATTCATCCATTTAAAGTGTACAATTCAGTCACATTGAGTACACCCACAGTGTTGTGTAACCATCACCTCTAAATCTTTCCAGAACAATTCCATCCCCACAAAAGGACACCTGGTCCCCATCAGCAGTCACTCCCCATCCCCCCACCTCTCTGCCCCCAGCCCCTGGCACCCACGAATCCGCTCTCTGTCTCTGTGGGCTTGCCTATTCTGGACGTTTCATATATGTGGAATCACACAACATGTGGCCGTTAGTGTCGGGCTGCTTTCCTCAGCATAAGGCTTCCAAGGTTTACCCATGATGTAGCATGAATCAGGGCTTCATTCCTTTTCACGGCCGAGTAATACCCCATTACGTGGATGGACCACATTTTGTTTATCTGTTTAGCCACTGATGGACACTTGGGTCACTCCTTGGGATTGTGGTCAGTGCTGCCATGAGCACGTGAGCACAAGTTTTCTTCTGAACATCTGTTTCATTTTTTGTTTTTTTAGTTCTTTTGGGTCTATACCCAGGAACGGAGTTGCTGGGTCCTACAGTACCTCATTTGAAGTTTAACTTATTGAGGACTCCAAATGTTCCTTTTCGAAGTAAATATATTTAAGGGCAAAAAAGGAAGTTGGGCCAATTTATAGATGAATATTAGGTAACAAGTAGGACAGGTGGTCGGCAGAGCCAGTAAGCATCCGACAGGTGGTCTAGGAGGGACCTGCATTTGGGGACAGCTTCCTGGAAGGCTGGTGGCCCCCTCTGAGCTCACTCTATCCCCCAGGCCCATGAGCCCGTGTCCCCTCTCTGCAGGCAGCTGGCCGAGGTGGTCCAAGAGCGCTACCTGCCTGGGCCCGAGAGAGCCAAGAGGCACGGAGTCTTGGCTGACTTCTTCTCAGGGGCCTGGAGCCAGGGCACCAAGAAACTCATCACTCTGCCACTGGTGGGGAAGCCCCTGAACCTGGACCGTAAGGTGAGGTGTCCGTCTGGGACCCCTGCTCTCAACCTGCAGGCCCCACCCTGCTGTGCAGGCAAGGACCACCTCGATCCTTCCTTCTTTGCCACCCAGGAGCCCTCCTGCCCTTCTTCCCTTCCCATCCCTTCCCTTCCCACAGAAAGCAGAATGTCCCCTCAGCCTCTGAGCATAATAGGGGGGATGGGGAGCAGCAGATGAAGAATATGCCCCCCACCCCCAACATTCCAGGGTACAGGGTAAGAATCACAACATTCAGGAGCATACAGAACCACCCTGAACTCCTGGAAACCGCCCCCCTCCCCCGCCCGGCCTTTGCACATGCCATTCCCTTGCCTGGGAATACCACTGTTTTCCGATAGGGCTCCCCAGACAGACTCCTACTTAAACTCTGAGACCCAGCTCTGATGCCCCTTGGATTCCCTGAGCGCCAAGTTCCTCCCTCTGTCCTGGCCCTGCCTGGGGTGGGCAAGGGGCATCTCTGTCTGGAATTGTGTCCCCGTCCCCTCCAGTGTCACCCACGCGTGGCGGCTTGGCCCGTATTTGTGGAGTGAATGAATGAGCCTGTGTCATCACGGCCTGACTGCCAGCCCCCTCCTCCCCTACAGGTGGCCCCTCAGCCCCTGTGGTTCTCAGACACGGTGGCAAATCTGCGGAAGCTGAAGGAGTTGCCCCATCACCTGGTGCACTCAGGCCGCATCGAAGAGCTGAAACAGGAGGTGCTGGGTAAGAGTCGCGCCCGCTGCAGAGGACAGGGAGCGGGTGCCAGCCCTCCGCTCTGCTCCCGCCTCCCGCGGCTTGGCAAGGGTAAAGGGCAAAAGTCAGAACCCTTGGCTCCTCCTGGTGAGCGGTCATTCTGTGCCCCCCCCCAATCAGCAGGGGACACCTGGCAATGTCTGGGGACGTTTTGGTTGTCACAGCTGGGGGAGGGGGACGCTACTGGCATCTAGTGCTAGTTGATAGTGCAGAGGTGAGAAATGTGGTCTTAGAATGAGACCCTGTCTGTCTATCATATCTATCATCTTTCATCTTTATATCTCCATCTATCGTCACCTGTGTACCCATCCACCTATCCATCCATCTTTCTATTTGTCTATCTATCTAGCCATGTGTTCCCCCCTGTGATTCTGGGTGGTTCTGCACCCAGGGGACTCTTGGGACAATGTTCCCGTTTTTGACTATCATGACTGGGGAGGCGCTACAGGCGTCTGGTGGGTGGAGGCCAGGGGTGCTGGTCAGTATCCTACAGTACACGGCCCCAAAGACCCGCAGTGCCGAGGCTGAGAACCCCCAGAGAAATGGACAGGTGAGAACCCGACTCCCAGTGTGAACCCGAGGGAGGCACCTGCCCCCACGACGCCCCCTTCCCCCTACAGGCAGCATGAACTGGATTTCCTGCCGGGGCATCTCTGGGGGTATCGAGGGCTTGTTGGACGACTTTGACCTGTATGCCCCTCACCTGGACTGTCCCGAGGTCAGCCTGGTCCGGGACGCTCTCCAGCTGTGCCGCCCGGCTGTGGAGCTCCGAGGCATGGGTAAGTCGGCCCAGCTGGGGGCTTTCACTCTGCACTGACTTCTAGAAGCCCATTCTCCTCACTGAGCCCCCAGCTGGATTTTCATTAACCCGCACACCTTTCCTGTCTACACATGCAGGGTTTCTAGAATTTTGAATTGAACCTGGAAGAGCTTTGGAATGAAAACTCCCCAAGCAGTGTCCACCCCCTTCCCTGGCCCCACACCTTTTTCTAGAAAGGGCCAGAAAGGAAAAATCTCAGGCAAAAATTGAGGAAATTATGTCAGTACTTAATATCACAAGAGAGAAAACACATTCCTACAATTTTTTATTGATAACATCCAAAATACAATCATAATAATTGAACATGACTTTTTCAACACGAGTCTACTCAAGAGAAAGAAGAGGGGAGTGTTTGCTCTGGGAGAAACGTTTTGCTTAATTGGGGTTCAAAGTCAGCGTTTCCTGCCACCCCGTCCATTGCAAATATTGATCCGTAAAAACCATCCTTAGCTCCCGGGGTAAGCCGTGGGGCTGGGTTTGGTCCACTCTCTGCCCTAGAGCTTGAAGAATCTCTGATGCTCTGTCCAGGATGGTGTTTCGTTGGTCTGTTTTTATCTTCATTTTTTAAACTGTGGTAAAATACATGGACTATAATATCTACCATTGTGACCATTTTTAAGTGCACAGCTCAACGGCATTAAGCACGTGCACAGTGTTGTGCAAACATCACCACATCCATCCCCAGAACTCTTGCATCTTCCCAAACCAAGACTCTGTCCCCGCGAAACACCAACTCCCCACCCCCACCTCTAGTCTCTGGCACCCGCCATCCTACTTTCTGTGTCTATGAATCTGACCACTGTAGGGACCTCGTATCAGTGGAATCGTATCGTATTTGCCCTTCTGTGACTGGCTTCTTTCACTCACCATGATGTCCTCCAGGTTGGTCCATGTTGTATTTCCTTCATTCGCAAGGCTGAATAACCTTGCATGGTAGGGATGGACAGCATTTTGTTTGCCCATTCATCCCCTGATGGACACATGGGCTGTTTCCACCTTTTGCCCATTGTGAATAATGCCACCGTGAACACGGGTATACAAATACCTTTTCAAGTCCTTGCTTTCACTTCTTTGGAGTACACACCCACAAATGCAATTGCTAGATCCAATGGTAATTCTGATTATTTTGTTCTGAGGAACCACCATTCCATTTTCCGCAGTGGCTGCACCATTTCACATTCCTACCAGCAGAGCACAAGGGTTCCAATTTCTCTACATCCTTACCAATACTTTTAATTTTCTGATTTTGTTCTTTTGGATTTTTAAAAATTTATTTACTTGAGAGAGAGAGAGAAAGAGAGAGAGCAGGGGGAGGAGCAGAGAGGGAGAAAGAATCTCATGCAGACTCCATGCTGAGCGTGGAGCCCCGTGCAGAACTCGATCTCACGCCTCTGAGATCACGATTTGAGCCAAAACCAAGAGGCAGACGCTTCACTGACTGAGCCACCCAGGGGCCCCAATTTTCTGATTTTTTAAAAAAAATAATAGTTGGGGCGCCTGGGTGGCTCAGTCGTTAAGCGCCTGCCTTCGGCTCAGGGTGTGATCCCGGTGTTCTGGGATCGAGCCCCACATCAGGCTCCTCTGCTGGGAGCCTGCTTCTTCCTCTCCCACTCCCCCTGCTTGTGTTCCCTCTCTCACTGGCTGTCTCTCTCTCTGTCAAATAAATAAATAAAATCTTAAAAAAAAAATAATAGTCATCCTAATGAGTATGAGGTGGCCAGTGTACCTTTTTTTTTTTTTTTTAAGATTTTATTTATTTATTTGAGAGAGGGAGACAGAGCACAAGTCAGGGGGTGGGGGGTGGGTACAGAGGAAGACGGAGAAGCAGGCTCCCCACTGAGCAAGGAGCCAGACAGGGGGCTCCATCCCAGGACCCAGAGATGATTACCCCAGCCAAAGGCAGCCGCTTAACCAACTGAGCCACCCAGGGGCCCCCAGGGCGGTTTTTCTTATACAACTCCCATGTGGTTTTCATTCGAGGGTTTTATAAGGAGTTTTATAAAGGTGTTTAAGTCCCTATATCCCTTCCGGGGCTCCCTTGGAGCTTAACCAAATGCTCCTCCTATGAGAAGCCTGTCCAGCTACCACTGAACCTGAACCCACCACCCCCCCCGGCTCCCCAGTCCCTGCATTCTCCAGCACCGCACCCTTTCTCCATCTGTCTTAGTTCTTAATTATTATTTCTGCCGGTTTTCTTTTGTATCACCTGTGGGCCCCACCAGACTCTGAGCTCTGCGATGGCAGGGGCATCACCCACTTGCTCCCTGCCAAATTGCCAGTCCTACCACATAGACCGGTCCTGGCCAAGAACTCAGAGTTTGAGCCCCACTGTGTTGATTCAAATCTGGGCTTTTCCACTTACTGGTGGTGTGACCTTGCAAGTCCCTTATGCTCCCCACCCCACCCTCCACCTTGCTGTCCTCAGTCTTTCCATCTGCAAAATGGGCATGCTGGTCACCCTCCCCACCTAGAGCTTCAAGGAAAGATACGCAGGTCAATTCTTGCAGAGCCTGTCCCCATGACGCCATCCAAGAGTCCTAATACTGTCACATGATAGCATCAATATTGTTGAGGTGAACGGCCTTGGACGAGCCATTTCTGTTGTTGTTGTTGTTGTTGTTTGTTTCCTTGGCTTTTTTGTTGGACGAGTCACTTCTGCATGGAGCCTCAGCTTCCATCATCTGCAAAATATGGGATTGAACTAAAAGTATGTCCCAAGTGGAAGACGCCGGTGCCCACCATCAGTCTGGCCTTTCTTGTGCATTCATGCTCAGCAGTTGTAAACCTCACAGGGAGTGATTTATCAGGAAAACAGCCTTGGGAACAACTGCCCAGTTTGAGGGAAGATTTAAAAGCCCGGATCAGGGCATGTTCTTTTCAACAATCCTTGATTGACCACCTGTGGCCTGCACGAGAAAGTGTAGGAATGAATGTTGCCACCAGAGGTCGCAGCTGGCCAACCTTGAGTGGTGAATGTGAGTTCCAGCACATTCCAGGACTTTGAGCCTGCTAGGCAAAGCCCACCAGATTTCTCCTATTGCCTCAGGCTCCGGTATGATTTGGTGTGGTGCTGTTTCTGACCCTATTTTTATTTTAAAAGCTGATATTTTGTTCGTCGTGGGTTTGGGGGCATTAATTTTTATTTTTAAAAATACTGCATTAAAATAGTATTTATTTGGATGGTTGTTTTGTGGTGCCACCTTAAATTTTGCAGCCATGGTGAGTGGGGCACTTGCCCCTGGTCCTGACCTTGCCTCATTTCACCCACCAGCAAACCGAGGCACAGGGCATCATCACCATTGCCCCAAACCCCACAGTTAGGACAAGACAACAACAGGAACAATGAACCACCTGCCCTCAGTGTCCCTGGTCTTCATTCGAGGAAGATTCCTGCCTCTTACTGGCTGTATGACCTTGCACAAGTTGCTTACCCTCTCTGAGCCTCAATTTCCCCCTTTATGAACTTGGCATAACAATGATGATACCTCTGTTGTGGTAGGCAGAAAACACTGCCCCCCTCCAAAGACATATTCACTTCCTAATCCCTGGAATCTGTGACTCTTGTTTTATATGGCAAAGGGCCGGATTAAATTAAGGAACTTGAGATGGAGAGTGGGGCTATGTTGACCGGGTGGAAGCTGGTGGCTCAGGCTCCAGCAGTGAAAGAATTCACCTGAGGCAGAACAAAGGAGATAGAAGTTTCTAGAACAAAGGAAACAGAAGGTTCGAGAACAAAGGAGATGAAATTTTATTGAATACGCACCAAGGGAGCTTTGCGCAGGACCACACCGGGGAGGCTGTCTGCCCCAAGAGAGTGGGAGGAGCTGTATTTAAAGGGGAAAGGTCAGGCGGTATGGGACATATGGAAATTCCCCCCGCCCCCCCTCCCCGCCTTTTTTTTTTTTTTTAACTGTGCCTGGTTGTCAGTAGCCCTCTGGTCAGCTAGGGCTTCTGGATAGTTTGTGGTGACTCGCCTGATGGACCTGTCTTCAGCTCAGTGGTCGCTGTGGGCCCCTTTCCCTGCTCTGCATTCAATTGTTCGAGCCCCTTGCTGAAAAGCAACCTCTACAATTTACTGGGTGTCTGTGATGTTCTAGGAGCTAAGAACACAATGAACAAGACAGACATCATCCCTGTTCTTGGGGAAAATCAAGATCTAGGGTAGTGAGGGAATAAACACACAAAGAAATGTCGATTGCAGCTCTAATGAGCTTGGGGGAGTGCGGCCGGTGGATTAGAGGGCTGCGCTGGAGAAATAACCCTGGAGCCAAAACGAGATATTTAGCATGAGAAAGGGGTGGGGGAGGAGGTGTTCCAGGCAGAGGGAACTGCCTGGCCAACAGGGCTAGGAACCACCTGGTGCCCTTGAAGTAGGGGTGAGTATCCTTGGAAAGGACAGAAGGAGACAGGAGAAGATGGAGAGGGACTCGACCGTCAACAGTGCCCTTCCCTTAACCTGAGTCCACTTTGTTGCAGAGAGGTGCGTCCTGTATACAGAACTCCTGGCCAGACTCCATTTCTTCGCCGCCTCACATCCAGCACTGGTGGGACAGCTGTGCCAACAGGCCCAGAGCTGGTTCCGGGTGTGCCCCCACCCTGTGCTCATACCCCTTGGGGGATTCCTGCAGCCCCCAGGAGGACCCCTCCGGGCAACCCTCACAGGCTGTCACAAGGGTGAGTCTCCCCAGCACAGCAAAAGTCCTGCCAGGTCCCGTCGTGCCTGAGGGCAGCTCTCTGGGGCTCCCCTCTGTTGGTAGGGAGGCCCCGAGGGTCCCATCAGGGTGTGCCCTTGCTGTCTCACGCTGACTCGACTGTCTCTGCGCCCCAGGGACAGTAGATTAGTATTGTAAATACTGCTAATGAGCCCAGAGCAAGGGGTACTGACTGCCTACAGATAGTTTCTGTGATTCACTGGCTCGTGCTAGTAAGTCCAAAGGTAGGAATTGTTGCCTGACGGGCCCCTGAGAGGCTGGTGGAACTCGTAGATTCCACCCCGCCCCTGCCCCTCCCCCTCCCCAGGTCACCAGAACATCAGAGAGACAAGACTCTGATTAGTTCACTCTGTATGTTTCACTTCCCTCCCTCCTTTGCTTCCTTCCTTCCTTCCTTCCTTCCTTCTTGTCTGTCCTTCTGTCCATCCATCCATCCATCCATCCATCCATCCATCGTCCATCCACCCTTCCTTCCTTCCTCCCTTCCCTCCTACATTCCTTCCTTCCTTCTCCTGTCTGTCCTTCTGTCTATCCATCATCCATCTATCATCCTTCCTTCCTTCCTTTCTTCCTTCCATCCACCCATCAGTCATCCATACTTTCACTAGTTATCTTCTTTCCATCTCTCTCTCCACACCACTCATCTTTCCATTTCCCTCTTCTGGACATCTTCCATCCGCTCACCCCTCCGGCCATCTATCCACCCAGCCATTCATCAGCTCGCCCATTCATCTATCAGTTGATTGATCCATCTACTCCTCTCACACCCATCCATCCGCTCACCCAGTTATCCAGCCAGCCATCTAGCTATCCCCTCATGCACCAGTCTACCTCCACTCCTCCAGCCCTTCATCTACCCCCCCCCCCCCCGTAATCTTTTGCATAACTATAAGGCCACCAAATAGACAATTAACTTGTGGTTCAAATGTCAGTTAATGCAACTCAGGCCTTGTAGGGAAAGCTACGTTCCCACAGCACAGAGCTTCCAAAATAGAAATTCTAAGAGACTAAGTATGATGCATGGAGGAATTGATTTCGGGACAGCTGCTTGAATGCTGTGTTAAGAAGCCTTCTGAGGCTGAATCTAGTTTCCTGGGTAAGGCTCTGTATTTATTAGGTTACAGGTTCAAATGCTATATAATAAAGGACAGGATAGCAGTAACTTAAGTAAAATAGCAGTTCATTTCCCTCTCGCATAATAGTCCAGGCGTAAGCGGAGGTGAAACTCCAAGTCTCCAAGGGGTCAGAGACCTAGACTCTTTCAGTCTTGTTTGCTGCCATTTTCAATGCGAAACCTCCATTTGATGGTTCAAAATGGTTGTTCCCGCTCTGACTCACGCCATGGCCTTCCAGCCAGTGGGAAGTGGGAAGGGGAGGTGGATGGCACATCTCTTCTCTTTGAGGGCGTGCTCTGGAAGCAGAATTTGTCACCCCTGGGAGGAGGGTCTCATTGGCAAGAACTTGGCCATCTCCAGCTGCAAGGGAGCCTGGGAATTACGGGGTCAGGGTGAGTGCGGACTCTGCTAACATCTGTGCTCTGCGGGCTTGGTTACAAAAGGAAACACAACAGAATGGCCCCAGGGGACAAATCACAGATAGTGCAGTCACTGATTCGTGGTGTCTAGCGGAGCACAGGCGTAGAAGTTACAGTCAGAGCGAAGTTTTGTTTTTGCCATCCCTCCGGTGCGGAGATGTTCTGTGTTTTGGACCCACTGTGCCTCTCATACAAGCCCCAGTCCTGTCGAAGCTGAGAAAGTTTCTACCCACTCTGGGCTCCAGTTTGGTCATTTTGTAAATGAAAATTTGAGTTCACATTTCCAAGGTCACACCGTAAGTGACCAGAACAGAAAGAAAGAAAGAAAGAAAGATCCCATGTCCTCACTCCCTGTCCCAATGAGGCAAGAACAAAATCCGGGCTTCTCAGACTTGGACTGGCTCTGATTTCAACACTTCCCCCATGACTATTTTACATCTGGAGAAACTGAGGCACGAAACAAGGGAAGGAATTACCTGAAGGCGTTCAGAAAGTCTGGTCTCCAGCTACCTGGGCCAGTGTTTTCTCCCGTGTAACTTGGTGCCTCTCTCTCCTCAGCGATGTTTCAATCAGGACCCAGCAGCGAGCCCTGGGCTGGGTTTGCCCAAATTATCGGCAGATGTTTTGTTTCTTTGGAGCGCCAGCCTTTATTTTTTCACACATGTTGAACTCAAAGAGAAGTCAGAAGCAGAGTCCTTGTTCTCAGCCAATATAATTCCATCTCTGCGTCTTGTCCAACTAGGGCAGGGTTTCTCAACCATGCACTTTTGACATTTGGGACTGGGTCATCCTCTGCAGGGAGGTAGGGGGCATCCTCTGCACTGCACGGTGGTCCGCAGCACCACTGGCCTCCGTCCAGCAGATGGCAGTAGCGCCCCACTTCCCAGTTGTGACAACCAAAAATGTCTCCAGACATTGCCCAGTGTCCCCAGGCTCCAGACATTCCCCAGGAGCAGAATCGCCCCTAGGTGAGAACCACCGAACTTGAGAGACACTTATGACCTCGATGTGATTTGGTCCCTAAGAGCAACATAAACATTACAGCTGAGATCTGAATCTGGCCTGTGACAGCGCTGGCTTCAAAATCCTGGCTCTGCCACTTTCTAGGAGTGTAGCTCTGGACAGGGAACTGAATGTGTGCCTCAGTTTCCCCATCTGTGAAGTAGAGGCCCATTAGAGGACCCCGTAGCTAAGCACAGGAGCTGATGTGGTCACTGTTGTGTCTGTGTGGCCGCAGGCATCACTGCCATGGCGTGGAGCCTGGAGGAGAAGCTTCTGGTTGTTGGCTGCCAGGACGGCATCGTGGCTGTGTGGGACATGGGAGAACAGCAGGTGATTCACATCCTAACTGGACACACAGGTGAGGCTCGGAAAGTGGGGTTTGTCGACTTAGTCATCAAGATGAATAAGATTTCGGGGCGCCTGGGTGGTTCAGTCCATTGAACATCTCACTTCGGCTCAAGTGGTAATCTCAGGGTCCTGGGATCGAGCCCCACGTCCAGCTCTGCTCAGTGGGGAGTCTGCTTGTCCCTCCCCCTCTCCCTCTGTCCCTTCCTCCACTCCTGCTCTCTCTCTCATAAATAAATAAAATGTTCTATAAAAAAGGTAAATAATGTTTCAACGCCATGTTTTAAAAAATCAAAATTAATGCAAAAAATCCACCATGAATAAATATCAAGCTGTCTTAACGACAGGATCAGCAATAGGGCTATGCCAAGCCATATGGGAGCCAGCGGCAAAAGGGAAACTCAGTAATCTGGCACCTGCTTAAACTTGGCACCCGGGATGAGCGCCTCGCTCGCCTTACCTTAATCCTGGCCCAAGTCAGACTCCGGTACTTGGGAAGGCAAAATATAGTTACATATTGTAATGAGGACAACAGGGTGTCATCAGCAACAGTAACCAAAGTGACCCACTTAGGGCAGTTAGGTAAGGCATTTCTTCCAGTGGGGACGATTCAGCCAAGACACAAAGGGTGCGAAGAAAGAGGTGGGCGGAGGGCAGAGGGGTAGGGAGAGGAAGAGCATCCCAGGAATGGGAAGCAGCCAGTGCAAAGGCCCTGACAGCAGGAAGGAGGTTGGCGTGTTTGCAGAACAGCAAGGAAGCCATGAGGCTGGAGCTTGAGACATTGTGTCAAATAGAAGAAACAGTCACAAAAGCCCACATTGTGGATATGATTCATTTATACAAAATGTCCAGGACAGGCAGATCCAGAGAGACACAAAACAGAATAGCAGTTGCTAGTTGGGGAGGGAGGAATGGAAAGTGATTGCTCATGGGGATGGGATTTCCTTTTGGGGTGATGGAAATGTTCCAGAATCAGATAGAGGTGATGGTTGCACAACGTTGTGAATTATTATGCCACTGAATTGCACACCTCCAAATGGTGTACATGTTAGGAGAGGAAGGGGAGAGAATGCCAGGTTTTGAAAATATTCTAAATTTAGACCGTGGCGATGGTTGCCCAGCTCTGTGACCATACAAACACCAATGAATTGTACCATTGTCCATGTAATGGGTGAATTTTATGTTTGTGCATTATATTTCTTTTTTTTTTAAGATTTTATTTATTTATTTAACACAGATAGAGACAGCCAGCGAGAGAGGGAACACAAGCAGGGGGAGTGGGAGAGGAAGAAGCAGGCTCATAGCAGAGGAGCCCGATGTGGGGCTCGATCCCATAATGCTGGGATCACGCCCTGGGCCGAAGGCAGACGCCCAACCGCTGTGCCACCCAGGCGCCCCTGTGCATTATATTTCAATAAAGTCTTTTTTTAAGATTTTATTTATTTATTTGAGAAAGAGAGAGAGAGCATGAGCTGGGAGGGGGAGGCAGAGGAAGAAGCAGACTCCCCGCTGAGCAGGAAGCCCCATGTGGGGCTCGATCCAAGGACCCTGAGATCATGACCTGAGCTGAAGGCAGACGCTTAACCGACTAAGCCACCCAGGTGTCCCTCAGTAAAGGTTTAAAAAAATATTATATCATTGTGAACCAAGTATATATACTGTTTCATCATTTTTTTCTCAACATTTGGCCATAATCATTCTTCTCTTTCCATTGACTCTTTTTTCAACAACTTTATTGAGTTGTAATTGGCATACCATTCCACCCGTGTTGAGCGTAGGATGCAACAATCTTTGGTAGATTTACTGAGTTGCACTACCGTCACCATAATCCTAGAACTTTCCAGCACCCCAAGGAGTTCTCTTTGCACTGACTGCCCACTTTGTAGTCCATCTCCACCCCCACCCCCAGCTCCGTGGCAACCACTGAGGTGCTTCCTGGGTCTATCCACTTGCCTTTTCTGGACATTTCGTGCAGGTGGAATTGCACGTGATGTGATCCTTTGGTGCACCGCCCAGCGTGTGTGAGGCTCGTCCTCGCTGTGCCATGTGGCAGTAGTTGGTCCTCTGCATTGCCGAGTCCATCGTTGCATGGAAGGGACAGCCTGTGTTTATCAGTTGATCACATTGGTTGAAGGACATTTACATGGTTTCCAGTTTGAGGCTGGTATGAGTCTCGCTGCTATGATCCATCGGGTGTCATCTTTATCATGTTGAAATGCAGCAAAAATAGTTCATTCTTTGCAACAGATCATGTTCCAGAATGTATTACATGACTTTTTTGTAATTTATTTTATTCCGCTTTATTTATTTATTTTTTGGTTCTTGCTATTTTAGGCTACTTCTAGTTATCTGCTATTGCGGATAACACTGAGACGAATCTCTTTTTACTCTCATCGATGTTTTTTTTCCCTTCTGTTGAATATTTCCAGTGAGTAGGAGTCTTGAATTGGAGGATGGGAGCATTTCTGCGGGTTTTGAGAAGTGGTATCTTATTGCTTTCCAAATAGGCTCTATGTATGTAACAAAATAACCACCCTCCCCAACCCCAAAGACACCAGCATCAGATGTTCTCAACTTTTTTTTTTTTTTCTTCCAAGGGCTGGGAGTGAGGTGGGTCCTGATAGAGTGTCTGTCAAATAAGATTCCATTCATTTTATTATCATCGGGATGGCTAATTCTGTATAGGTCTATTGAATATTTTTATTTTTGTGAGTGTGAGCCGTCTGTTCAAGACCTGAACCCATTTACCAATGGACCTTGATTTATTTTTGAAAAAGTCATCAAACTTTGTAATTAGGGAAACTTAGTAATCAGTTTATTGGCAAAACAGAGAACATTAGAGGCATATGTACTAAGGAAAGTGAATGTTTCCCATCACATGCTAGCAAGCTGGATGTTGTTTGTCCTGGCTTGTGAGGAATGATGGTGAAGTTTTTGGGAATGTGGTGCGACGGTTGTCAAACACAGCCATTATTTTCTTAAATTTTTTAAAAGATTTTATTTATTTATTTATTTGAGGGAGAGAGAGAGGAGAGGGACAAGCGGACTCCGTGCTGTGAGCAGAGCCCGATGCTGGGCTTGATCCCGTGACCATGAGATCATGACCTGAGCCAAAATCAAGAGTTGGCTTGAGCAAGCAACTGAGCCACCCCGGGGCCCCAAACACAGCCGTTATAAAATATCCAATTATAGAAGCTTGCAGCTAAATCAGTTCTATTAAAACAAGGTAATAAATACACAAAACTCATCGCTTTTTTTTTTTTAAGAGTTAACATTGTAATACCAGGTCCTTGCATTTTTCCCTTCTGTGATAACGTTGAGGCAAATTCTCTGGCTCTCCTCCTTTATGACCTTGCTCTCTCCTGGATATTTCTCTTTCACTGCCTACCCACTTTATTTTTTTTCAAGATTTTATTTATTTGAGAGAGAGAGAATGAGAGAGAGAGCATGAGATGGGGGAGGGTCAGAGGGAGAAGCAGACTCCCCGCCGGGCAGGGAGCCCGATGCGGGACTCGATCCCAGGACTCCAGGATCACGACCTGAGCCAAAGGCAGTCACTCAACCAACTGAGCCACCCAGGTGTCCAAAACTCAGCACTTTCTAGGTATTGTACACACTCTGTTACCCATGCTCTTGGCTACTATACCCGTGTGGTGGAAATGGGGTGCTTGCTACTGGTTTCTCTTTACAATCCTACATTCAATGACATCATGTTAGTGGCTTGAAATCAACCAGGGGTGAGAATATTTATGCCAAGGAAATTGGCAAATGCCACAAATCAGGGCTTTCCCCAAACTCCTTGGAGAGCCAGTTGTGAGACATTTACTAGCATATTGTTGTTCTAGTCCCTTCCCCCAAGGACTGTTTGGGCATACATAAGTATATGTGGTTTATAGAAAGTCATGTAAGCTTTTGCTTGTATAACCTGTTTTTTTTTTCCCGTAACATCACATATTTTGCCTCTTTCCATATTACGTATATATCTAATTCATTTTAACTGTGGCATAGTGTTCCATGTATGGGGATATTTTGTAACACATTACTATTTATACACACTTTGGGTTTAAAAAATATCCAAATTGGGGCGCCTGGGTGGCTCAGGCGTTAAGCGTCTGCCTTCGGCTCAGGGCATGATCCCAGAGTCCTGGGATCGAGCCTCGCATCAGGCTCCTCTGCTCCACTGGGAGCCTGCTTCTTCCTCTCCCACTCCCCCTGCTTGTGTTCCCTCTGTCGCTGGCTGGCTCTCTCTCTGTGTCAAATAAATAAATAAAATCTTTAAAATATATATATATATATATATACATATATATATATATATATATATATGTATATATATATATATCCAAATTGTAACAAATAAAAATTACCCACTCTCCTCCTGTTATTTGAATTATAAAGAAGTAAAACTCCCTTTGGTCTCTCCCATCCGTCAGTCTCCATGGAAGTGATCAGTACTCACAGTTTGTTATATGCCATAAGCAATTTTTTTCTGGGCTTATGCAGACATAGCTCTGTATAGGCTCATGTACTTTGAGTTTTTGTCAAAAGCAGGTGGTGCTATTTTATACAGTGATCTGTAATTTGCTTTTTTCACAATGTATTGTAATGATACTTTGTAGCGGCTGAGAGCTTGGGCTCTGGGCTGGAATCCTGGCTCCACTACTTATTAACCATGCGGTTTTGGATAAGTTACTGTACTCAGCTGTGCCTCTGTTTCCGTATCTGTACAATGGGATAATAATAGTACCTCATAGCATTTTTATGAGATTAAAGGAGTTTAATGTATGCAAAGTACTAACCACTACACTTGGCACATAGAAAACCCCCGGTAAGTATTGGCTGTTGTAATAATTTATTACGTTTAAGTGTATATGTAGATCTATCTTATTATTTTTAATGGCTGCATGACATTCTTTATAAGGATGTACGATATTATTTAACAACTCCCTTTTCATAAATAGGTGGTTTGTAATTTTATTTTTAGAAGACAACACTGCAACTAACATCCTATATCTTTACCCACCTATGCTATTATTTCAGCAAAGACACATTCCTGGAAGTGAAATTTCTGAGGCAAATTGTATGGACATTTTCCCTTTTCCCCTCTTTTTCTGAGCATTTTATTTCCAAATAATTCTAGACTCACAAGAAGTTGCTAGAATAGTGCAGAGAAGTCCCTCGTACCCTGTATCACTTTCCCAGAATGGCAACATCTTATGTAACTATAGTGTATTAACAAAACCAAGAGACAACACATTTTAACTTTTAGTAAGTGTTACCAAATTACCCTCTACAAATTCATATCAATTTATACTTCCATCAGCAAAGTATGAAAGTAACTTATTTCTTGTATCTTTGGTAGCAGTCCAGGGATCAATCTTTAAAATTTTTGCCAGGGGAGCCTGGATGGCTCACTAGGTTAAATGTCTGACCCTTGATTTCAGCTCAGGTCATGATCTCAGGGTCATTAAGCCCTGTGTAGGGCTCCTCACTGAGCGTGGAGCCTGCCTAAGACTCTCTCCCTCTCCCTCTGCCCCTCCCTTCCAACTTGTGCGTGCACACATGCGCGTGCTTTCTCTCTCTTAAAAAAATTGCCAATATTTTGCATAATAATGGTATATTGGTATTTCATCTTGCATTTTTGTGATTACTAGTGAGGTTGCATATCATTTTCTAATGCTTATTGTGTACGTGTACTATATTTGTAAATTTCCTGTTTATATTCTTGGTCCAATTTCTGAGTAGGTTGTTTGCATTTTCCCTGCTTATTTGGAAGAAACTTTTGTTTATTAAGGAGAGTATCCATTATCTGTTATATATTACAGATATTTTCTCTTCATCTGTCATATGACTTTCAACTATATATTCAACTTATCCTCCTGAAATTTTGCATATTTACGTAATCCAGTTGATCAAATTTCCCTCTTTATGTCTTCCAAGTTTCATGTTTTGCTTGGAAAATATCTCTCCAAGATTGTAAAGTCTTCTCTATAACCTTATCTTGTTTTTACACGTTTATTGATTTTAAGCACTCCCTGGATGATGCTGAACTTTTGTAAATTTCAGCGATCTCTGTTTATCACATTCACATATGGACAATTGCTTTAATCACAGCCAGTTTGGGGCTCTTAATTGAGTTTTGCCACATTCCATTATTTGTAATTTGCTTATGTTTGAATCCATCATCTTTTCTAAACTAACAGGCATTTTGGGAGTTGGAAGTCAAAAATGTTTCCAGCTAATATATTCTCCCTAACCCTGGTCTACTGCAGGAGAGGTGAGGTGTGTGGAGGTGTTTGCCAAAGGGACGCTCGCCCTCTCTGCCTCAAAGGACCACACACTGCGTTTGTGGGATTTACTCTCTGGGCAGGAGAAATTCACCATTTGGGATGGAGGTTCAAAATCTCCCACTGACCCTGAGATCTGGAGTCTTCACATGGATGAAGCAAAGAAGGTTGTGTATGTGGCATCTGGCTCAAAGGTAACTAACACCTGCCCTGTTTGCAAAGGAAAGCTGCAACCAGAACATTCCAAGACTGCATATGCTATTTCTAGGAGGTGGGTCTCCCCGATACGGGGCGGGCATAAACAGGGGTGCACAATCACTGGATAGGATGCCATAAAGGGTTTCAAACTTGAATTAGATGATCTTGACAGTTCTTTCCGACCCTAAGAGTTGAGATCTTTCACCTTTTTTTTTTTTAAGATATATTTATTGGGGTACCTGGGTGGCTCAGTTGGTTAAGCCTCTGACTCTTGATTTCTGCTCAGGTCATGATCTCAAGGTCATGAGATGAAGCCCCACATTGGGCTTGAGGCTCACCGGGGTGTCTGCTTGAGATCCTCTCTCTCCCTCACCCTCTGCCCCTCTCCCTGAACTCTCTTACACACACTCTCTCTAAAAATAATCAATAAATAAAGTATCGGTGGGGAGGGGCAGAGGAGAGAATCTTCAAGCAGGCTCCCCACTCAGCAGGGAGCTGATGGGGCGGGGGGCTCCATCTCATGACCCATGAGATCATGACCTGAGCAGAAACCAAGAGTTGGAGGCTTAACTGACTGAGCCACCCAGGTACACTTAATTTTTTTTAATTGGTCATTTTTAGTGCTATAAATTTCCCTCTGAGTACAGCCTTACTTGCATCCCACAAACCTTACTCTGTCATGTTATCATTTACCTTCAGTTTAAAATACTTTCAGATTTCCCTTTTGATTTGCTCTTTGGTCCGTGGGCTATTTAGAAGTATGCTCTTCATTCCCAGATATTTGAAAAGTTCCCAGGTAGCTTACTTTTTTCCTTCCTAACTTAATTTCATTTGTATGATGAATACTTTCAAATGTATTGAGACTCATTTTAGGGTCTCTCTTGGTAAATGTTCCCCATACATCTGAAAACAATATGTATTCTGCTGTGTTATTCCTTTATGTCAATTATAACCCTATGATCTGAGTGTGTGATGAATAGAGACACAGTAGCACAGCGGGTGAAAGAAAGTTTAGGAACTAAAGGCATGGGGGAAAGTCTGTACCTAACTCCCAGTTGACTTCTTTGCAAGTTGAGTGATCTTGAATGTCACCCTCCCGCTCTGCCTCCATTCTTCATCTGCCTGATGAGATTGTGACTGAAACACCTGGCATAGTGCTTGGTGCATAGTAAGCACCAAATACTCAATAGCTATTAATTATTATATTTTATTAGTAGCGGGCAGTTGTTAACATAAATAATATTGGTGGTTTATCAACTGTGCTGTCCAATATGGCAGGTCACCAGCCAAATGTGGCTACTGAGCCCTTGAAATGTGCCTATTCTGAATTGAGATGTGTTGTAAGTACAAAACACACACTGGCTTTCAAAGCCTTAGTACCATAGAAACAATGTAAAAGAGTTCAATAGGAATTTGATATTGATTACATGTTGCCATGATAACATTTGGACATAGGGTTAAACAAAATACATTATTTAAATCAATTTCACTTGTTTCTTCCTACTTTTTTTAAAGGGACTAATATAAAATTTGAAGTCACACAGCTTGCATTATACTGTTCTTGACAGTGCAGGCTTAAATATTAGAGACGTGTTGACTGATTTCAAAAACTGGTTAAAGAAATCATTTTTTTTTATCAGCAGAAGTTTGGGAAACACAATAAAGAAATAAGAAATAATAGGGGCACCTGGGTGGCTCAGTCAGTTGAGCATCTGACTCTTGGTTTCAGCTGGGGTCATGATCTCAGGGTTGTGAGGTCGAGGCGGTGTTGGGCTCTGCACTCAGCAGGGAGTCTGCTTGGGATTCTCTTCCTCTACCTCTTCCCTCACTCAGTCACTCTCTCTTGCTCTCCCTCTCTCTAAAATAAACAAATCTAAAAGAAAGAAGAAAGAAAGAAAGAAAGAAAGAAAGAAAGAAAGAAAGAGAAAAGAAAAGAAAAGAAAAGAAAAGAAAAGAAAAGAAAAGAAAAGAAAAGAAAAAAGAAATAAGGGCACCTGGGTGGCTCAGTCGGTTAAACGTCTGCCTTTGGCTCAGGTCATAATCCCAAGGTTCTGGGATCAAACCCCATGTCAGGCACCTTGCTCATCAGGGAGCCTGCTTCTCCCTCTGCCTTTGCCTGCTGTTCCCCCTGCTTGTGCCCTCTCTCTCTCTCTCTGTCAAATAAATACATAAAATCTTTTTTAAAAAGGGGCGCCTGGGTGGCTCAGTCGTTAAGCGTCTGCCTTCGGCTCAGGGCGTGATCCCGGCGTTATGGGATCGAGCCCCACATCAGGCTCCTCTGCTGGGAGCCTGCTTCTTCCTCTCCCACTCCCCCTGCTTGTGTTCCCTCTCTCGCTGGCTGTCTCTATCTCCATCAAATGAATAAATAAAATCTTTTTAAAAAATTTTTAAAAAGGCTTTAAAAAAAAGAAATAAGAAATAAGAATTAATCCCAAAGACAACCACTGTTTTAACATATGTATGAGTTTGTTTCTGTGGAATGTGTGTGCACATACAAGTGTGTATGTGTGTGTAAGTATAACACAAAATGGGGATAAAAATGGGGATAGAAAGCTAGCTATGCAGCTTTAAAAATCTATCTTTATTTGCCCATACCTCAAACTTTCTTCAGAAACAGCAGGCTTAGTGATTTTGTGAGATGTCCTGCATTGACTCCACTATCAGTTCATTAAACTGATCCCTTCCTACTGGACATATAGGTTGTTTCCAGTTCTTTGTACTTTCAAATAACTGAGACAACTTTTCTTATACATAGATCTTTGTATCTCTCATTTTTTTAAGGTTTTATTTATTTATTTGAGAAAGAGAGCAAGTGCACACACATGTGTGCCCTCCCCCTCGAGTTGGATGAAGGAGTAGAGGGAGAAGGAGACTCCCTGCTGAGCGGGGAGCTCCATCCCAGGTCCTCGAGATCATGACCTGAGCCCAAGGCAGACGCTTTACCGACTGAGCCACCGAGGCGCCCCTCTCCTTATTTCTTTAGAGTAAACCCCAAAAGTAGAATTAATGGGCAAATGTTTACTCTTTAAATGGTTGCTATTGATTTTTTAAGAGATTTTATTTATTTATTCATTTGAGAGAGAGAGTGAGAGAGAGCAGGAGTGGGGGTAGGGGCACAGGGAGACACAGACTTCCCCCTGAGGGGCTCTATCCCGGGACTCTGGGATCACAACCTGAGCTGAAGGCAGACTCCTAACTGACTGAGCCACCCAGGTGCCCCGGTTACTATTGATTTTAAAAGGTACTTTTTTTGGTGAGGTTAACTATGAAACCTGCCGTATTCAATAATTACTTGTAGTGGACAGATACATGAATGCATACAGTATGGCTGACTTTTTCCCCCATTTTTAAGATTTATTTTGGAGAAATTTTAGGTTCATGGACATGTTATAAAGCTATTATAGAGAGTTCCCGTATACCCTGCTATCCAGGCTTCGGTCATGTCAGCATCTTGCCTACCCAGGAAACATCTGTCACAGCTAAGGCATGAATACTGGTAAAGTTTCTAGCAACCTCACTCAGACTTGACTCCGATTTCATCAGTTTTTCCACAAATGTCCTTTTGCTGCTCTAGGATCTAATCCAGGATACCTCTCCCCTCTGCCTTTTTTTTTTTTTTTTTGGCACTAACTGTTGAAAATAAAATGCACGCACTATGAAAACACACAGTTTTTGCAGCCGACTCCAGAGTCTCTCACTGAGATTTCTCTTCCTTGGCATGATTCCATCAGGTCAGTGCTTGGAATCTGGAAACTGCAGAGCTGGTTTTCCGTATCCTGGGAGATGTCTCCGACCGATGGATGTGCACAGCGGCACTGGCTTCTCGGGCCGCGCTGCTGACCGTGTCTGAGGTTGGCGTGGCTAGTCTGTGGAGCTCAGCCACAGGAAAACTGCAGGGGAAGCAACATTTGTCCAGCGTCAGAGAAGAAACACCTACCTGTGGGGTCTCAGTCCAGAAGCAGGGCAAGATGGTGACGGGGTTTAGCAAGGGCTCCATCTCTTGGGTAAGTCCCTCTCCTGAATGTGGTGCCCGCACTGCTCAGCTCCAACGTGCCCAGGGGTCCCAGAAGTGGGGAGAAGCCACTTCACCTTTGATCATTTCATAAATGACATTTGGTGTCTTCACAAAAATGTCTCTAGACATTGCCAATTGTCCTCGGCCGGCGGGGGTGGCACAAAATTGCCCTCCCCACCCCTTGAGAACCGCTGCCCCGGACACATAAAGTGAACAAAGCAAACTTGCAGAAGAGTGTCTCTGATGGGTCGTGCAAGTGCTCATCTCTGCAAACAGATGCCCCGCAAAGCAGACAACGGTCCCTTCTGGGGGGAGGGGAGGATGGCAGGAAAGGTGAAGAGAGGTTCATGGTGTGCTCTGGATACTTCTTTTTTTCCCCCCACCTTATACGGTATTGTTGTTTAATTTTTTAAGTTTTAAAGGAAACATGTTTTTAAAGATTTTATTTATTTATTTGAAAGGAGAGAGAGCACAGGCAGGGGCAGAGGGAGAGGGAGAAGCAGGCTCCCTGCTGAGCAGGGAGCCCAATGTGGGACTCGATCCCAGGATCTTAGGATCATGACCTGAGCCGAAGGCAGACGCTTAACCGACTGAGCCACCCAGGCACCCCAAGAAACATGTTTAAAAAAAAAATCATCAATAACAGCCACGGGGAAATTCACTTTCTCCTACCCCTGCTAAATAAAGGTGAACAAATTTATATTTTCTAAGTATTGGCTTGGATTGGTGCAAACAACTCACTTTTCTTGGCCCCCCCATGTGTCCCGTCTGTGCCCCTCACTGAGATAACTAGCAGACAGTTTTTGGCTCATGGACTGGTGGCGGTCAGATACTCAGAAGTCAGTAGCTGGACTGGGGCTGCGGGACTGAGGAATGAACCATCCTCTTAGGTCTAAACAAAATTGGTTCTGAAACTCGGGAACGGGGAGAAACCAGTGTTTCGATCTTATCTGAGATCTCCAGCACTCCCCCAGGGGCAGAAAACAAATGCTGGAATGTTCTCCAGGTCTCTGAGTTGATTACAAAAACAGCATCAACAACAATAATACTAGCTGCCAGGGTTTGAAGGCTGACTGTGTGCCGGGGGTGGGGGGGGGTGGGCATTCTACGCACTTCTCAGGCCATGATGGCCCTGTGCCGTGGTCTTGTATCATTGCCCATTTCACAGATCAGGAAACTAAGGCACCCAAGGGCTAAGGCATTTGCTTAGAAACTGATGAGTGGCAGAGCCTTGCATCCAAGCTCCCGACCCTGGACCCTTTACCCCTGAAAATGCTTGATAGGCACCCTTGACTTTGTACAGGTTTCCCCCGAAGGAGACAGCCTGCTGGAGAAGCTTCCGGAAGCCGTGAGGTTCCTGGTACTCTCTGAAGACGAGTCCCTTCTTGCTGCAGGTAGCGTCTAGCTCTTATTCGGAGCCATGAGGAGGCAACCCCGGGTTTGGTTGGAAGAGCAGACGGGCTTGGGGCAAGGCAGGGAGGCCGTCTTAGACCAGCGGCTGGCAAACCTTTTCTGCAGCGGGCCACACGGTATGCATTTTTGGCTTTGCAGACCCGGTGGTCTCTGTCGACCCAAATCAAGCCAGTCCCTGTAATGTGGAAGCCACCACAGATGCTGTCTCACGTAGGCGTGGCTGTGTGCCAGTCAGACCTCGTTTATGAAGGCGGAAATTTGGATTTAGTATCATGTTCACCTATCAGAAAACAGGAATCATATTTTTATTTTCGTGAAACTATTTAAAAATGTGAAAAGTCTTCTGAGCTCACAGGTCATACAAAAGTAGATGGTGGGCCAGCTGTGGCCCATGGGCTGTAGCTTGCCAACCCCTGTTCGTTATCTCTGAGATGGGGTGGTTATCCCTGCCAGACGGGTACAGGGATGGAGGGGTGCCGCGTGAGAGGATGGGGTGCACTCAGGGGTGAGCCAGCCCACGCGACCCCTGCTTTTAGGGGCTCTCAGGCTAGCAGACGGTAAGGTAGCCACAAGGAAGAGTGGTTGGTGCAATGACCAGACAAGAATCAAGGGTTATAGGAGGGTGTGACGGGTTTCCCTTCTTGAGTCTGAAGCAATCAGGGAAGGCTTCCTAGGCGGTGACCAACAGATACTCTTCAGCCTGATTTTTTTTTTTTAAGACTATGTTTTAAAGATCAGTTTTGAAGGGTGCCTGGCTGGTTCCGTCAGAGGAGTGTGTGACTCTTGATCTCAGGGTCGTAAGTTCAAGCCCCACCTTGGGTGTAGAGATTACTTAAATAAATAAATATTTTTAGAAAATCAGATTGGGGTTTGCAGCCAAATTGAGCAGAAAGTGCAGAGATTTCCCTTATACCTCCTACCCCCTATACTCACAGCCTCCTCCAATATCAGCACCCCCCCCACTAGGGGGTCGCATTTGCTATAAACGATGAACTGCATAGACACGTCATTGTCACGCAGAGTCCGTGGCTTACCTTACAGTTCAGTCCGGGTGTTGTACATTCTGTGGGTTTGGACAGACGTAATCTCATGTGTAATGATATATGTTCACCATCATAATCTCAGGGTATTTGTTCTGCCCTAAAATTAGCTGGATTGTTTTTTAAAGACTTTATTTATTTATTTGAGAAAAAGAGGTGGAGATAGCAACAGAGATAGCGAAAGAGAGCACAAGCGGGGAAGAGAGGGAGCCCTACACGGGGCTCGATCCCAGGACCCCGGGATCATGACCTGAGCCAAAAGCAGATGCTTAACTGACTGAGCCTCCCAGGCGCCCCCAGCCTGATTTTTATAAAGCCATTTCCAGCAATCAAAGACAACAGTAGACCAGTGCTGTCCAGTAAGGCAAACCACAAACGTGAGCCACGTTTGTAACCGAGTGTCCTCATGACCCTATTGAAAAAGGCAAAAAGATGCAGGTGTCATTCGTGTTAATAACATATCTTGTTGAATCCAACACATCCAAAAATTCGACATGAAATTGATATAAAAATTATTAATGGTCTATTTCACATTTTAAAAAATTCTTGTGCGAAGGATATGAAACCTGGCACATGTTGTCCACTGACAGCTCGTCTCAACTTGGCTCAGCCACAGTAAGAGCCACACGTGGCTCGTGGTGACCATACCCACATGGAGAGCGCAGGTCTAAGAAATAAACAGCCTCTGAGCCTGACTGATGGATGATTGACTGATCATACATCTTCCATCCTGTTTCCAGAAGAATTTTAGGTGGTGTAAGTATGTGTGAAATGCAGCATGGGGAATAGGAATGACAGAAGAAATAAAAACGAGGGATAGAGGCACACCATGGAATCAGGACCAAGGCCAAAGGCACTGAGGACCTCAGTGACCTAGAGCCTCATCACAGTGGGTCTCCAGTGGGGCTCTGTCCAGCAGCCAGTGAAGAGGGGCCTGAACGGCTTCCCCATCCACAATGTTGGGACCCCACCCATTGCTCAGGAGATGTACCCTGATCCCAACTTAGATCAGGCAGGGATTTCTTCCAAGTGTCATAAACGGAATTGCGGCTCTGGCGTCCCCAAGATCACCATCAGGTCTGATGATTTGCTAGGGCTCAAAGAACTCAGGCTCGTGCTCGAAAGGATACAGATGAAGATCAATGAAGGGTAGAGGCACTTGGGGCTGAGTCCAGAAGGCACCTGGCACGAGCTTCCTGCTGTCCCCTCCCCGTGGAGTCACGGGGACAGCACCTACGTCTCTCAACAACAGGGTGTGATGACAGTGTCCCGCCAACTAGGGAAGCTCACCCCACCTTGGTGGCCAGGATTTTTCCTGGGGGTCTGTTATGTGGATCCGGCTGACCACCTACACAGCTGACCTCAGTCTCTAACACCCCCTGAGGTCAAGCCGATACCACGTGTCCCAAAGCTCCCACCATAAATCACATGTGAGCACACGCCATCCCGTGGGCCCAAGGCCTCAGAAAACAAGGAGACTTTGATCAAGCAGGGCATTCCAGGGGCCTAGAGGGCAGCTCTCAGGAGCCAGGCAAGGACCAAACCATGCGTGTGCGGGATGTCAACAACACCAAGCTGCTCAGTTAATCCTTTACCGCTCAAGAATGGAATGCAGATATCCTTGGATAGCAGATGTCCTGATGCACTTGATCCGTTTCCAGTAACGTCCTTCTGTGTGAGCCTCAGGTTCCAGTCGAGTTCAGCGAAACAATTCCATGGAGGGCCTGGAGAGGCAGTAAGATGGGCTGTCAGCCCCCAGCTTCTCCTGCGCCGACTTGATTCCGGCATTTCCAGGAAATGGAACTGAGTTGGTGCAGGCCAGGTGCATAGCACACAGCCCCAAACCATCACCCCCAGGGCTGCGGGCCCTGGAAGAGCTGCATAACCTGGCCTTTGCCCACTTTCCTGCACCGCCAGGGGTCCTCTCAACAAAGCATTCACCCACCCCATTTTGGAACACACATGAGCTAGTCGCCCTGGGTGGGGAGCCCGAGAAAATGCAGAACGTCCATTGTGAATACAGAATACAGTTAAATTTCAGATAAACAACCAATCAAGCTTTCAGTATAAGTATATCCCATGTAATATTTGGGATATACTTATACTAATCAGAATTTCACTGTTTATCTGAAATTCAAATTTAATGGAGTTGTCCCTTGGGTTTTTTGCTTTGTGTTGCTTTGTGTTAAATCTAGCAACCCTCTCTCTCCCTCATCTCCCGCTCCTCCACTCCGCCCCAGCCACACTGGCCTCTGTGTTGCTCCTGAGACATACCCAGGCCTCTCCTACCTCCTGGTCATCCCATGCTGTTCCCGCTCTTCCAGTGCCTGCCCCCTTCTCATATGGCTGTTCCAATGTCCTGTGGTTGCTGTAACAAACGACCACACAAACGTGATGGCTCTGACACAATAGTAATCTCTCTTCTCACAGTTCTAGAGGCCGGAAGTCCAAAATCAAGATGTGGGCAGGGTCACGCTCCCTCCAAAGGCTCTGGAGAAGAATCCTTCTCTCTCTTTTTTTGCCCTTTGAGCTTCTGCCTTGTGATTCTTTGACTTGTGGCCACATGTCTCGGTCTCTGCTTCTGCCTCCATGTTGCCTTCACCGCCATGTGTGTCTCTGTGTCGTCATATCTCACGGCACCCAGTCCCCTGACTTCATTGTCCTCATCACAGACTGTAACTGCTTTCTTTTCCTTCCTATCTTCCTCCTTCCCTCCCTTCCATCTTCAAAACATGCCTACGTATGTCCAGTTTTGTGCTGGTTCTGGGACGCTGCGAGCAGCCCAGACAGGCAGTCCCAGGGTTCCAGAAACAAATAGTCTTGTGATAACAGATGACTTGGCTGTTTCCTGTGAGGTTATTGATCAATGCGGTCTGCTGCCCCCCTCTCCGCAGCTACAGGCTAGGTGAGGATGTCTCTCTTGTTCAACACCGTATTCCTCCCACCTCCTCGTAGCAGGTGCTCAGAAAAATCTTTGTTGACTGAACTGAATTACTCTCGAGCTCCTCCAGGAGTGAAAGGGGTAATCCCATGCCTTGCATTTCAGGGTTTGGAAGATCTGTGCGGATATTCTTGGCCGACTCACAGGGGTTTCATCGATTCATGGCCACTGACCTTGAACATGAGGACATAGTGGAGACAGCCGGTTTTGGTCCTGAGAACAATCTGATTATTACTAGCTCCCGGGACGCACTCATTCAGGTGAGGGATCAGCCTCACTCCGCCTCTGACATAGAAAGTATGATTCCTTAGGGGTCTTTTTGCTTCAAAATATAGAGATAAAACCTAGTACAGGTGAGGGGCGCCTGGGTGGCGCAGTCGTTAAGCTTCTGCCTTGGGCTCAGGGCGTGATCCCAGCGTTCTGGGATCTAGTCCCACATCAGTCTCCTCCATTAGGAGCCTGCTTCTTCCTCTCCCACCCCCTGCTTGTGTTCCCTCTCTCGCTGGCTCTCTCTCTGTCAAATAAATAAATAAAATTAAAAAAAAAAAACCCTAGTACAGGTGAAACAGGGCAGGTCATTGGGAGGATGTGGGGGAGGGATCCCCGAGACCCAGCGACAGACCTGGGGGTGGGGGGCGGGAATTACCAAAATGTTCAACAAAGGATATAGCGTTCCCACCGAAACCTGAAAACCTGGGAGGATTTTGGCCTTCAGAGTGGGGCAGGGTTGGGGGTACATGGAGGAAAATTCCCATTGAGCTCAAAGTTGTCCTGCTGGTGAGAGAAGTACATAATAAACTAGCGGTTCTCGGAGCGCCTGGGTGGCTCCGTCAGTCAAGCATCTGACTCTTGATTTCAGCTCAGGTCACGATCGCAGAGTCTTGAGATCGAGCCCTATGTGGGGCTCTATACTCAGCAGGGAGTCTGCTTGAGGATTCTCTCTCTCTTCCTCTGTCCCTCCCCACCGCTCTCTGTCTATATATATAAAAAAATAAAAAAATAACACAAGTAGCCGTTCTCCAACATTCTGGCCTTAGGACTGCTTTACATTCTTAAAGATTATTGAGGACCCCAAAGAGCTTTTGTTTATGTCTGTTATATCATTTTGGTTGATAATTTTTTACCAAATGATTTATTTTGGAATAGTTTTCAGACTTACAGAAGAGTTGCCAAAAAAGCAGAGAGCCCCATATCTAAATATCTACTCTTCACCCAGCTTGCTCCATATTAGTATCTCATGCCACCTGAGCCCTTTGTCAAAACTAAAAAATTATATTAAGATAATACTATTAACTGATCTGCAGATTCTGTTCTGATTTCACCAGCTTTCCCACCAATGTCCTTTTTTTCTTTACTCCAGGATCCAATCTAGGATCCCACGTTGTATTTAGTATCTATTGGTAATTACCATATTAAAAATTAGACATGAGGAAATCCAAAAATACATATCCATTGATTCATGAACATTACACGTCAGTGTAACAACAGACTTCTGTGAAAATAACTATAGTTTCTGAAACAAACAAACTTATGGGAAGAGCGTCATTGTTGCACATTTGGACAAATCTCTTTCATGTCTGGCTTAGTAGAAGATAAACCGGCTTCTCATATTTGACTCTGCATTCTCTTATCTGTTATGATAGCACATGTCCCGTAGCTTCTGGAAAACTGCAGTGCTCACTCGTGAGAGGAAGAGGGTAGAAAAGGCAAATAACGTCTTGAATTATTATAAACACAGTTTTGCCTTTGCATGCCTTCCTGACAATCCCTGGAGGTACCCTCCAGGGGTTCCCTGGGAACACACTTTGAGAATTGCTGTGGTAGTGGATGGGAGGAGGTGTGGGGAAGTTCGAGGGGCTGGTGAAGGCCCCTGAACTGCAGCCTGAGACTCCACCCTGGGTGGACAAATAGACTTATGCCTATTTCTGAGCTATGACAGCAGAAGGAAGAAGTCAGCTCTGGCCCTCTGCTGTCCATCCTTAGGTGTGGAGTCTGTCAGAGCAGGGGACCCTGCTGGACATTCTGGAAGGCGTTGGGGCCCCCATGAACCTGCTGGCCTGGTGTGGGGCCTTGGTGGCATCTGCTTCCCAGCAGTCCTCGTCTTTTAAAGTCTGGGATCTCACTGATGTTCAGAAGCCGAGGGCCTGCACCCCGTTTCTGGATCGCACCGGCCTCACTGCAGTGTCACACAATGGAGGCTACGTTTACTTCCCCAAGATTGGGGACAAGAACAAAGTCACCATTTGGGACTCAGCGGAAGGTTGGTAAGATAGAAGCATGGTCGTTCTTGTGGGGAAGAGCCAGAGCCCCTGTCTTGGTCGGCTTGAGCTGCTAGAACCAAACACCACGAACTGGGCAGTTTCAACAATAGACATTTATTTCTCATGGTTCTGGAGGCTGGGAAGGCCAAGGCCAAGGCCAAGGCCAGGGCACCGGCAGATCAGTGTCTGGTGAGAGCCGGCTTCCTGGTTGCAGATGGCCACTTTCTTATGTCCTCACAGGAGCGCAGAGAAGGAAGCAAGCTCCCCAGTCCCTTATGTAAAGGCACTAATCCCATCGTGGGGGCTCTGCTCTCCTGACCTCATCACCTCCCCACACTATCACATCAGGGGTTAGGATTTTGACATGTTACTATGGGGGGACCCACTCAGTCCATAACACCCCCATACCTCCAGTGAGTTTGAAAGTGGCTAATAGAGACAGGACTTGATTTTATACCTTTTCCAGCGTGCGGGTAATTGGCCATCTGGTCATCAATCCCTGTGTTAGTTCGGGTTTCCCAGAAGCAGGGCATGTGACGGGGATATTTGCACAAGGGGTGGGTGGAGGGGAGCTCCTGGAGAAACCCGAGAGGGAGTGAGGGAAGCAGGCAGGGGCAGGGGGAGGGCTGAACAAGGAGGTGGGCTCAGCCTGACCTCAGGGGGGGCCTGGAGTATAAATTGCAGCTCAGAGTTGTTCCATCTCAAAGCAAGAGGGCCAATCTTTTGTATCCCCATATCGGGCAGTCTCTGGCTGCAGGCCATTCTGGGTGGTGAGCCCAGCCCCCCAAGCATTTTGAGATAAGGGGCTCTCTTCCCCTGGAGGCAGTGGGCAGCCTTGGGGCTGGGCGCCCTGGCCGGTAAAGGGGGTCTGGGCACGTCACCAATGGTGTCTGCTGTAATCTCCACGGGGCGAACGGAGGTACGGAAATTCCTTGTTAATGATAAAATACTATGAGAAAAGAGATTGACTCTCACCCTCCTGCTTTCATGGGTTTGGCAGATGTTTGATTAGTGCCAGCTGTGGAGCCGGGCTCTGGGGTTGGCAGGGAGCAAGACGGATGAGGTTACAATGTTTGAGGTGCTTGTGGCTAGTTGTGGGGTGAAGCCGGGCACAAAGGTAGGGGGCACAGTGGGGCATGAGATAGAAGTGTGCAAACTAAAGCCCATTTGTGAAGAGCTTGCACTCACAGCTCATACAGCCCGCAAGGCAAAAATATTTACTCTCCGACCCTTTCCAGACGTTTGTAAAGGAAAGGTCTGGGATGAGAGGTCATGCATGTCCCTTTGTCCGTCTGTCCCGATGGGGAGCAAAATATCCTTGGAAGGTGGTAGGCAGGGCGGTGAGGAGATGGCAGGACGGGAGTGGAGGCAAGGGGATGGCAGTGGACACGTGGGGGAGTACGGATCAGGAAAGCAGTTTTTAAAATCCTTAGAAATAGGAAAACTGTGGCACGAGCATTCCTCCGAGCTGCTCTTGACGTGGTCTTCTCTCCGTGGCAGGGGAGGAACAAGATGCCCTGGACACCTCCAATGAGGTCAGGTGTCTGGAGGTTGCCCAGCGGGCCAATCTCCTTTTCACCGGCCTCGTTTCGGGGGTGGTCCTGGTGTTCCCTCTGAATTCCAGACAGGATGTGATGTGCATTCCCCCTCCTGAGGCCCGGAAAGCCATCAACTGCATGGCCCTTAGCACCGGCGAGGAGCGCCTGGCCATCGCCTATGACAGCATCGTCCTGGTGCTGGACATCAGCCCCGGGGATCCCTGTCCCGTCATCGACGGGCCGACCTACACCTTCTACACCCAGCTGCCTGAGACCATAGCCAGCGTGGCCGTGCTGGCCGACTACCGTGTGATCTACGGCATGACCAACGGCGACCTCTTCCTTTACGAGTGTGCGAACTCCAAAGTGTTCCCTCTGGAGGCCCACGGGAGCCAGGTCGCCTGCATGCAGGTCAGCCACCAGGAGCAGCTGGCGGTCAGCGGGTCCGAGGAAGCCCTGCTGTGTCTCTGGGACCTGCAGGCCTGCAAGTGGAGGTTTCAGATGAACTACACGGTGCGTGGCCCACACACCACGTGACGCGAGGTCCCCGCCTTAGAAAGCTGAGGACAGGTGTCCTGTACTAAGTGCACACTGCGAACTGTCGCCCGGGGTCGGGAGCGGGGTGAGGCCAGTGAGAGACGCTCACCCTGGGAGCAGAGTTTAAGGGGCAGCCAAAAACTCAGCAATCAAGAGAGATGCTGTTTTAATGCAATGTTTACCAACATCGAAACAAATACAAAAAAAATCCACAAAGAACAAAATACCATTTTTAAAAAGATTTTATTTACTTGAGAGACAGAGAGAGAGAGAGCAGGGACAAGGGGCAGAGGGAGAGGGAGAAGCTGACTCCCTGCTGAGCAAGGAGCCCAATGACGCGGGGCTCGATCCCAGGACCCTGAGATCACGACCTGAGCTGAAGGCAGACGCTCAACCGACTGAGCCATCCAGGCGCCCCCAAAATATCATTTTAAATAAAGACGGGATCAAGTCCTGCCCCAGCACACCTCTGCCTGCCCCTCCTTACCCTAATCCTGCCCGCCGTCCTTGCGTCCGACAGTTTTGATTGCCCGGTCTGCAGTAGGCCCCTTTCTAGCCGTGGCCAGGGCACACACCGTCCTGCCTCTTAGAGCCCCGCTCTCGGAGGGGACACTGCGTGAGCTCCGGGAGGGCAGGATCTTTCTGTGTTTTGCTTACAGAGGTGGCCCCCATCCCTAGGAGAGCTCCCGACCTGTCCTCAGGGCTCCGTAAATGTTTGTAGAATATGAACAAGGCAGTGGGGGCGCCTGAGTCGTTCAGTCGGTTAAGCATCTGCCTTCGGGCTCAGGTCATGATCCCAGGGTCCTGGGATCGAGTCCCACCTCCAGCTCCCCACTGAGCAGGGAGCCTGCTTCTCCCTCTGCCTGCCGCTCCTGCTGCTTGTGCTCTCTCTCTCTAAAATAAATAAATAAAATATTTTTTAAAAATAAAATAAAAAAATAAAAACAAAAGAGCAAAAACATGATGGGCTGTGGAGTGACAAGAGCTTTGAGGAGACAATAGGACAAGGTAAATGGGGTAGAATGGCAAGGGCCGCTATTTAGGAAGGTCAAATAAGTCTGGGGGCGCCTGGCTGGCTCAGTCAGTAGAGCATGCAACTCTTGATCTTGGGGTCATGAGTTCGAGCCCCATGTTGGGTGTGGCGATTATAAATAAATAAAAAAAAAAGAAGGTAGAATAAGTCTGGTGGAAGAGCATTCTAGGCAAAAGGAACAGCAGCTGTGAAGGCTCTGAAGATGGAAACTGACTCCTTAACAGAAGAAGTATCTCAGAGTCCACGCTGCCCATCTCATAAGAAGCTGTGACAGTTTTTTTATATCCATATAATTAAGGGCTTTAATAAATATATTCATATATTCATATTACATATTATATAAAATGCATATATTAAAATATCATCCTAAAGTTTTATCCTCACAACGACCTTATAAGTTTGGTGTTATTATTCCAGTTTTTCAAATGGGGAATGAAGACCATACTTTTGGTTGCAAGATGTAAAAACTATTCATAAACCTAGGGAGACGATCTTGTAACTATGAGAAGAGAGTACAGATAGTTTTGTCTTAAAAGGCCTTCGTCCCATCTGACCTTTACTTTTATGAAACCACTCTAATACTGAGCTGTCAGTCATCTTTTGTCTTGTTGAGATGGGAAATGCCACCATAGAAGTTAAACACACCTAGCTTGTTGGTTTTGTTTGTTTGTTTGTTTATTTTTTAAGTAGGCTCCACACCCAGTGTGAAGCCCAACGTGAGGCTCAAACTCATGACTGTGAGGTCAAAACCTGAGCTGAGATCAAGAGTAGGATGCTTAACTGACTGAGCCACCCAGGCACTCCCTCCCTTTTTGTTTCTAAATAAACTTAATTTTGGAACGATTTTAGATCTACAAAAAAGTCATGAAGATAGTACAAGGTTCCCCTCTACCTCTTCCTCACCCACCTTCCCCGACGTTAACATCTTACGTAACTCGAGTACATTTGTCAAAACTAAGAAATTACCACGGGGACAGGATTGTTAACTAAACTACCATCTTCATTGGGATCATACGTTTTTCAGTGAATTTCCTTTTCCTGGTCTAGGATCTGATCTAGGATGCCCTATTGCAATTAGCATATAGCCTTTAACTAGAGACCATGAGAGCTAACGCTTGCTTGTAGAATTGAGGTCACTTAGGAAATTAAATCTGGTAATTCCTGCTTTCCAGTGCCAACTGTCTGCAAACCTTTCAGTCCAATCCCTATGAAAATGTGTTTTGGTCCTGGGAATCTTGGTGATGGAATATACCCATCTCTCCAGGGTTTCGTTGGATCCATCCCCATGGGAGGCTTACATGCCTGGCTTCTGATACAAGTGCCTTGCGGTGGGTCTCCTGGGTGTCTCAGTTTGAACTCCAGATCACATTGTCTTTTTCTACAGAATTCTTACTGTAGAGGAGTCCAGTGTGTCTGCTTCTCCATGGATGACAATTATGTGTATGCGGGCTTAAAGGATCGCTCCATCATCGTCTGGAGTGTGCAGGATGGTGAGTCATTTTGCTTCGAGGGGAAGATTGAGCTTAGATCTTAGGCCTTGTGTTGGGTTCTGGGTGTTGGAGGGCCCTGCCCTGGCCTTCCCCAGCTGGGGGGGAGCTGCTTAGAGAGAGGTGTCTGCAGGTGAAGGGGACAGGCCCCCCTGGAGCTACATCTCCTCTTCTAGACCCATGCTCTGGATACCTGGAACCCCGAAACCTTCTCCCCACCTGGGATGGTGCCCTCTTTAGGGCCTGAGCAGTCCTCTTCCCCAGGCTCATCCTTCTGAGGGTGGACTGTGCCCCCTAGTGGGAGCACCCCTAGACTTGGGGGTGGCCATGGGGTGATGAGCATGGAGTCTGGATGCGTGAGCTGGGCAGGCGGTTTGCATGCATATGTGTGAGGCCCCTAGGAGTGCAGAACAGAGCTGGGTATGGGAAGAGAAGGGGGCCAAGCTGCATAAAGCTGGGGACTAGCTCTCCCACACCATTACATTCTATAATGGAACTGAAAAGCCTGGTGATTCTCTACCCAAACATGACCTTCCACGTGATTCTGAAAGTACATCCATCAGTGTAGGAGGACAGAGCAAATTTCACTTAATAGTTTATCAGCTAGGTTTGCAACATTTACATATTGTGCCTTATAGGATATGGGCCTTGATTCCTTCTCTTGCGCCAGGTCTTGTAAATGATAGGGACAGCTTGCTTAAGACCAACTGCTTTGAAAACGCCACATCTCTTGGTCTGCTCAGTGCTACCCTAAAGGCATATTAATGAGAGTGAACATTTCTTTGTACTGGGTACTGTCACTAAGCTATTTAACTCTCTTGACAGCCACCTCATTTTACAGAGCAAAAATTGAGGCTCTGAGAGATGGGGTGACTTGCCCAAGGTCACATAGTGAATAAATGGTAGGCAGTAGTTCGCAGCTGGTCTGCCTGGTCCCCATGGTCACCTGTCACCCTCCTACATAGTCTCCTATAGAGAAAGGACCCCTTATGACACTGGCAGGGAGGCAGGTGCCAAAGTGAAGAAGCTGAAGTTCAGGGAGATTAAGAGATTTGTCCAAGGTCACAAAGCAAGTGAGTGAATGAAGATCAGGTAGATTTGAATACATTGTAATCAGATACAGTGCAATCAAATATAGTGTAGTCTACTACTTTGTGGCAAAGATGCCTGGCAAAAAGTCACAGATGGTTCAGAAGCTGAGAGCTGCAGATTGTGGCCGTAAAAGCCTATCCTGGGCAAATTCACAAAGTCTCTTCCTCCTCCTCCTCCACTAATAATATTTACTGAACTCACTCTGGGCTGAAACTAATACCAAAGCACCTGACACACGTGACCTCTTCGAGTCTTAGAATTCCCCTCTGCAGGTGGGTTTAGTTATCATCCCCATATTGCAGATGAAGCAAGAGGGACTCCAAGAGTTTAGAATGTGTGCACAAGCTAGTAAGGAACATAGCAAGGATTTGACCCCATGCAGCCAACTCTCCAATGGGTGAAACTGGATCTCTGTAGCCCCCACTCTCTCATTAGTGCCCTGCCCTCTACCCCCAAAAGGCACCCTGCTGGCTGTCCAGTTTGTCCACGCTGTGGTGAACAGGATCATTCCAACTTCCAATGGATTCATCGCCCCCACTAGACATGGCTATCTCATCCGCGAGCGTTTCCAGTGCCCTTCGTCAAGGACGTTGCAGCAGGACCCTCTCAAGAACTTCAAGAAGGCAGTGTGGAAGGTCAAATCCAGACAGAGAGAAGAGCTGGCAGCTGCTGCAGGAGCACACCAAGGCTCAAGATCAGCAAGTGCCCAGAGAAATGAATGCAAATCGAACAAACGTTCACAAGTCTGCCTGCTAGTGTAGAACCCCCTGATAAGGGCATGGGACTCCGGTGAGTTCACCCCATTCAATCTGGCTGACACAAAGAGTATGTGTGTTTTGATGTATATCTGGACCCAAAGCCTCAGATTATATGACTCAGACCCTGTTTCTCGCCACACTTCTATTCCTCTCTCCTTGTTGGCTGCAGTCAAAGACTGGCTACCCCCAGGTTAGCAACATGACAGCCAAGGTCAGTAGAAAAGAGACCTTCCCCCTGCCAGCAGTCTGAACCAAAATGCTGGCCCTGATTCTGTTGGCCCCAGTGGGCTCATGCACCTGTCTCTGGGAGAATGCAGTGCTGTGATTGGCCAGCCTGACCCCGTGCCCACCAGGGCTGAGGATAGAGTAAATACCACCCACCCAGGTTGCCTGAGCGTGGGAGAGGCTAATCCTGGGAGGGGAACTGGGCTGCTGGTACAAGGCAAAGGGAGGGTGGATGGATGTGAGACTGATCAAACCACAGATGTGGACCATAGAGCTTTATAATTTATAAAGCATTAGGTGCTATGGTCTGATCCTATCACAGCCCATACTTCAGGGAGGGTGGGAGTTTCTGCATCCATTTTACAGACAAGGGAACTGAGCCTTGGTAGGTAGCTGTGATTTTCTCAGGCTCACAAGCTTGAAGTGCAAGAGGTCTGGGAAAAGAGAGCCAGGAGACGTCCTGTCCCCATCCTGTTGGACCACCCCCCTCTAATTTTAGTCTCGGAAGCATGACTATTCCACAGGTGACACACTCACATGCCCACGGGGCCAGCGAGTAATTGAGATGATTGCCGTGCACCCGGGTGAGCAGCAGAGACTGATGGGGACCATGGGTCTTGAGGAGGATGGGTGCTCTGCCTTGGGTGGACATTGGCACCCTGACTCTACCCCAGAATGGCCACGGGGAAAAGCAGCAAGAGCTTCCTGTTATTGTAAACAAAGCCAGAAGCCCAGATTTCTATGCAAAATATTCCCATTTTTAAAAGTCGGCGATTGGCTCAAATTTACATCCACAGGCACATTTAGCCTGTGTGTCTCTAGTTCAGGAGCTGACTTCATGACCCAAGCCAGCATGAAAACAATAAACCGGTTTTCATTCTTCCATCCCTACTCCCTGGCTCCCAAACTTTGAGGTTAAAGATCCTCTTTTATCTCAAAAACTGGAGGCTCTTGGAAGTGGACAAAACGAGCTCCCGACCTCTCTGTGCTGAGCTTTTGGACCAGCTCTGCTCTCCCCAAGTTCAGCAGAGGGAACCGTTTCTGTTCCACTAAAATGGATCTTGCTTCTTTGCCCACAGCCTTCCGAAAGCTCCCCCTTGCTTCTGGGGCTTGCGCTATAAAGATAGGAAAGTCCAAACTTCAAGGTGCTATGCCCTCTCCCCTCTGTCGGATTCCAGACAGTTTCAGAAAACGCAACCTTAGAAACAGAGGCTTTGAAGTTAGATGTGACCCCGTTGACTGTCTTCTTCAGTCATTTCCCAAACGAGGGTTCCCGGGGTGGGGGTGGGGCTTTGGCAGTTCTGCAGATGTTAGCATCAAATTCCATTTTGAAAAAATATTTTAAACTGTAATTTTAAAATGCATGGTCAGCTGGGTGAGGCAGCAGGTTTTAAGGTGCTGGAGAAAACTCACTTAGGATTCTCCCTCCATCATCGTTTAACTGAGATTTTGATGGGAGCCCTTGAGGAGAGCTACTCTTGGCCACTACTTCTCTGTGAACCGGGGGCTTTGCCCATTGCGGAAATAGAGGACGTCATGACAGAGTAAGACTTCAGCCACAACTTCAGGTTTAAGATGTATGTGTCCAGGGGCGCCTGGGTGGTTCAATCATTGAGCGTCTGCCTTCGGTTCAGGGCGTGATCCCGGCGTTCTGGGATCGAGCCCCACATCAGGCTCCTCCGCTGGGAGCCTGCTTCTTCCTCTCCCACTCCCCCTGCTTGTGTTCCCTCTCTCGCTGGCTGTCTCTCTCTGTCAAATAAATAAATAAAACCTTAAAAAAAAAAAAAAAAGATGTGTGTGTCCAGCTCAACAGCCTCAGTGAGAATCCATTGCTTGTACGTAAATACTACTTTGAACGTAGGAGGAGATATTTTACTAATAAAATGTGACTCTGAATTGTTGTTCTATTGGAGTTCTTTGCAGTGAGCTCTCATTTATTCGAGAAAGAGTTTGGTTGCTCTGACAGTTTGACAAGCACTGTGCTTTAGGGAGGTATGACTTAGCCAAGGTCCTCCAGCCATGGCGGAGCCAGGATGAAAGCAAGCTTACGGCAATCCGATTCCACCTCGATCTCCTACACTGAGCAGGACCATGTAACATAGCATCCAAACTGGAACACTTCTGAGAGCAAAGGTGGGGCTTTAAAAGATTACTCCCGACCATTGAAAAAAAACTGGATTGTCCCAAGATGAGTGGAATAGACACCCCTTTAGTAGCAGCAGGAATTATACGAAATTCCAGAGACTTTTAAAAATTGAGATATAATTAACCTATAACACTGTATCAGTTTCTGGTATATGACATAACGATTTGATATTTGCATATACTGCAAAACGATCACCACAATAAATCTCGTTAACATCCATCACCACAATAGTTACACATTTTTTTCTTGTGATGAGAACTTTTTTTAAAGATTTTATTTTTTTTTTAAAGATTTATTTAGTTAGGTAATCACTACACCCAATGTGGGGCTTGAACTCACAACCCCGAGATCAAGAGTCACATGCTTCACCCACTGAGCCAACCAGGTGCCCCTTGTGATGAGAACTTTTAAGATCTATTCTCTTAGCGACTTTCAAATATACCGTACAGTATTATTAACCACAGTCACCGTGCTGGACATGACATCTCCAGGACTTACTTATCTTATAACTGGATTTATCTTATAACTTTTGACCACCTTCACCCACTTTTCCCATCATCCCTCTCCTCTGCCTCTCGTAACCACCAATCTGTTTTCTGTATCTGTAAGTTTGGGGTTTATTTTTTAAGTTTGAAGTTTAAATTTATTTTTTAAAATTTTACTTTATTTGAAAAGTCTACAGACTTCTTATTTATTCACTTATCCCAACGTGAAAATGGTCAAACCTATAGCCAAGTTGCAATACGTGGACAATAAACATGAATTTGCTCACCATCAAGGTTCAACAACCGCCCTATCACTATCAATCTTCTGCTAAAACATTTCAAAAGTGAGGGCCAGGACTGGGCGAGGATACTGAGGTACTCATCTCAGGCACAAAGCTTTTTTTTCTTTTGAGTGAAAGAGAGAGAGAGAGTACACGAGAGTTAGGGGAGGGACAGAGGGAGAGAGAGAATCCCAAGCAGGCTCCACTCTCTGACCGGAGCCTGACACAGTTCTCAATCCCACGACCTGGAGATCATGACCCAAGTCACAGTCAAGAGTCAGACCCTTAACGGACTGAGCCACCCAGGGGGACCCCTCAGGCACAAGTCTTAAGGGTGCACCAAAAAACTCAGCAATCAAAGGAAGTAATATTTTATTTCCATATTCTTAAAAAACTCAAAATGGATTAAAAAATGCACGTTGAACAAAATATCAACAGTTTAAATTATAGATGGGATTTGACCCTGCACTTGAATGAACTTGCTTCTTACCCTCATTTCGGCTCTGATGATGTCAGGACACCTCACTGTCAAAATGCATCAGAAGACATCTTTTCAGGAATCAAGTTATTCTCGGGGCTCCTGGGTGGCTCAGTCAGTTCAAGGTCTGCCTTTAGCTCAGGTCATGATCCCGGGGTCCTGGAATCACACCCTGCATCTGGCTTCCTGCTCATTGGGAAGCCTGCTTCTCCCTCTGCCCCTCCCCCTGTTTGTGTTCCCTCTCTCGCTGTGTTTCTCTCTGTCCAATAAATAAAATCTTTTTTAAAAAAAGGAATAAAGTTATTCTTGAGCATAACCACACACCAATGAAAACGAAGTTGTTTTTTAATATTTAATATCTCTCAGTAGGCATCCCTAATTTTCCTAATCAGCCCTAAAACATTTTTTATTGCTGTTTTTTTTTTTTTCAAACTAGAGCCCAATCAAGATTTGTTCACATACTGCACGTGGTTGTTTTGTCTCTTTCATCTCTTATATTCCAGATCAGGCTTGCCACCTATGTTTTTTTTTTTTTAAGATTTTATTTATTTGATAGAGAGAGAGACAGCCAGCAAGAGAGGAACACAAGCAGGGGGAGTGGGAGAGGAAGAAGTAGGCTCCCAGTGGTGGAGTCTGATGTGGGGCTCGATCCCAGGATTCTGGCATCTGGCATCACACTCTGAGCCAAAGGCAGATGCTTAACGACTGAGCCACCCAGGCGCCCTGCCATCTGTTTTTGTAAATAAAGTTTTATTGGAACATGGCCACACCCATTCATTTACATATAGCCTATGGCAGCTTTCATTAGTGACAGGGAATGTATGGCTCCAAAAGCCAACCTGGCCCTTTACAGAAGTGTGCTGATCCTGGTCTTAAAGCTTGATTAGATTCAAAGTAAAACGTTTTTTAACAGATTTTTTTTTCCTTAAAGAAGGATAAGGTAGGAGGAAAAATTTTTCCTAAGATTTTATTTATTTATTTGTCAGAGAGAGAGAGAGAGAGAGAGCACAAGCAGGGGGAGTGGCAGGCAGAGGGAGAAGCAAGCTCCTTGTGGAGCAGGGAGCCCGATGCGGCACTTGATCCCAGGACCCTGGGATCATGACCTGAGCTGAAAGCAGATGCTTAGCCAAGCCACCCAGGCGTCCCAACAGATTTTTTAAAGATTTTATTTATCTATTTGAGAGAGAGTGAGCATGTGTGCACGCGCAGACACACACACACACACACACACACACACACACACACAAAGTGGTGGAGGGGCAAGCGGACTCCCCGCTGAGCAAGGAGCCCCATGGTGGGGCTCGATTCCAGGATCCCAAGATCATGACCTGAGCTGAAGTTAGACGCTTAGCTGACTGAGACACCCAGGCACCCCAACAGACTTTTTTTTTTTTTTAAGATTTTATGTATTTATTTGACAGAGAGGCAGCGAGAGAGGGAACCCAAGCAGGGGGAGTGGGAGAGGGAGAAGAAGGCTTCCCACTGAGCAGGGAGCCCGCCGACATGGGGCTTGATCCCAGAACCCCAGAACCCCAGAACGCTGGGATCATGACCCAAGCCGAAGGCAGACGCTTGATGACTGAACCACCCAGGCGCCCCGCCCCTAACAGACTTTTAAAAGCGGTTTTAGCTTCATGACGAAATTGAGTGGAAGATACAGAGATTTCCCACATACCCCATGCTCCAAGACACGAACAGCCTCCCTACTATCAAATGGTACCTTAGTTACACTTGATAAACCTGCATTGACACATCTGTTAAAGAAGAAACAACAGGCCTAAAACAGTCACTTGGGCTAAGCTCCACACCAGCAAACCAACCCTTAACACCTAATTCGATAGCCCTTCCCAGGACTGGACTCTTAACCGGTCAGTCTGGAATTTCCTGGTCCGCGCTAGTGAAGTAATCCACCTGAAGGACCCCCTCCATCCCCCAAAGAAAGATAATCTGTTGTTTCCTGCCCCCTTCGGTCTATAAAATCCTTCCATTTTTTACAGCTCCTTTGCGCTCTTTTCTGTTTGCTAGACGGGATACTGCCCAGTTCATGAATCACTGAATGAAGTCAATGTGATCTTTAAATTTACTCAGCTGAATTTTGTTTTTTAACACATCATCATCACAAGGTAAACATTTTTGGCAAGACGACTTCATAAAGGATTGGTTACACGTTGCAGTGTGACAACGTACCCACACTTAGCAGCTGCATGTAATAGCCGTGTATGATCTCACGGTTTCTGTGGGTCGCGAGTCCAGGCTCACTGTGGCTCGGTCCTTTGTTCAGGGTCTCATGAGCCGGGCTGGGATCTCACGGAGAGGCTCACAGCCCTCCTCCCCACTCATTCAGGTTGTTGTCAGAACTGAGCTCTCATTGCTGCAGGATGGTTCCAAAAGGCTGCCTCTGTCCATAGGCATGCACGACATAGCTGGCTCCTTAAAAGAGGAAGGATCGCACCTGTCTGTGGCTTCGAGGCTCTGACCTCCAGATCATCTTTCAAAGGATGTCCCTGATTAGGTCAGGCCCACCCCAAATAATCTCTCTTCTGGTGCCTCAAAATCAACTCAAGGGGACCTTAAACCCACTTGCAAAATCCTTTCATCCTTTGTCATGCGGTGTGATGTAGTTGCAAAAGTGACATCCATTATACTCACAGGTCCTGCCCACACTCCTGGATGGGCGATTAGATGGGGTACACACACCAGGGGTGAAAATATTGGGGCCTGCTTTAGAATCCTGCCGCAACACGTGATTCTGGACTTTAGAGATTTTGGTCATAAAGTTTGCTATCCGGAAAGATTCAGATTAGTTCAAAGTAGGATCCTTTGATCTTTTTAACCCTGCCAAAATACTGTCCAAAGAAAAGACCTACCTATGAATCTTACCATAATGCTATTACGCTTGTAAAATGGTGGAAAATGTGTGTTGGTCCATCTAAACTGTCAACTTTAAGGTTTTTCATTTCATCCGTGTAGACAAAAACAGTAAAGGAAAAAAAAACTCATCATTTTTTATGCTTTATAAAAATAAAAATGAAAGATGTCTGTGTACTGTTGTCCACATATTGAATGTACACACACACACACACACACAGAGGCACGCACACGCACACACATATCCGAGGTAGAACTGGCTTGTGGTTTCCTGTTCTCCAAATGAGTGAGGGCTTTCTCAGATCACGTGAGATCTGTAAAAAGAATGGAAAACTTCAAGTGATCCTTGAAATGTGAATAGACTCATCCGCCTTGGAGGCGGGGAGGCACCGAGGGAGGACCCCGCGGTGTGTCCAAAGCCCACACGTGCAGTTGGCCCTCCAGGACAATGACTAGTAGATTGCCAGGGGGTGCTGGTGTGAGAATGACAGTCCAGACATCTGGTGGCCTCAAGAGGTGCAGGCCGCCTTAGCGGATGTTCATACAGGAATGCGCTGAAACTGAGCTGGATCCCTTTCTGGGCTGGGAGCCCTGAATCCTCGAGGCTTTCTTCCTCCTCACCCCCCCCCCCATCTACCCAGCACCACATTCTCTCTGCTTCACCTTCTGAATATCGCTCCCTTCCACCCCCTTCTCTCCACCTCCACTGCTCCCCTCCTGGTCTAAGCCACCATCGTCCTTCTAAATGATAAACAGCCTCCCCGCACCCTGCCTGGCCACCCTCCAATCACTTCCCTGCAGAACAGCCAGGGCATTCACTTCCAAATTCAAAGCTGCTCAAGCAGCTCCTCGCAGAAAACCCATGCGCGATTTCTACCCAGGACCAAAATTTTTAATTCATTCCATAAGGATGAGTGGTCTGCCTCTTCTGGCCTCAGCACACTTATCCGCACCTCCCTGCCCCCACTGCCACCCCTGACTCTTCTGCAGTCCCACCACCCTGGGGTCTCTGTCTCTCGCTCTAAGTTCAAACGTACCACCTTGCTTCCCATCGATGGGCCCTCGCACAGCTCATGGTGAATGCCTACGAAACCTTTAAAACTCATCTAGAACGCCACCTCCTCCAGGAAGCCTTCCTCATCCCCTGCTAGACTGGGTTAAATCCCTGGGGTGGCAAAACAGTCATGGCAATATTTCCTGTCCCCTGTGCCATTCCAGAGCCTGGTCACTCCCCAGGTTCTGGAGTCTGTTTCCCCTCCTTTTGAATTTGGGATGGACTTTCTTTTTTTTTTTTTTTTTTAAGATTTATTTATTTGAGAGAGAGAGAGCTTAAGCAGGAGGTGCAGGGAGAGGGAGGGAGACTCTCGAGTAAATTGCATGCTGAGCGTGGAGCCCGTTGTGGGGCTCGATCTCATGACCCTGAGATCACGACCTGAGTCAAAACCAAGAGTCAGACCCTTAACCGACTGCACCACCCAGATGCCCTGAATTTGTCAGGGACAAAATTTGTAACAGCCACCACGGAAAGACTACCATGGAAATGATTCTTTGTGACTTCCGAGGCTGGATCAGGGCAATGATCCAGGACAATCGTTCTTAGAACACTGCTGCCATAATGCTCAGGCTGAACAGGGAAAGGTGGGGCTTCAGGTAGGGAAAGAACAGGGGCCCCGACTAGGTTCTGAGGGTATTTCAGGTATCCAGACACTGGGACAGAACAAAAATAGAGATAAGGAAGAAAAACCAGAACCCCTGTCCCAACTGCTAGGGTTCACATGGTTTTCTAAGTAATTACACTGTAACCACAGAAAATAGAAATTAACCACAAAAAAGGATCAGCCTCAAAGGAGAAGTTCACTATAAAGATTAACCAGACCTAGCAAAACACATCTATAGATCACAGATGTCACAAGAAACAAAGACTCACACGCGATGTACAAGCATCCTCTCTAATTCCAGGCCCCTGACCTAACCACGGGCAAATTTCCGCAGAAAGTCCTAATAGAAGGCCAGAGATGAAAAGCCCTCATTGGTAACACTGTCAGGACCCCTCTCACTCCCGAGAGCTTTTTCTGTACGTTTGCTTAATAAAACTCGACCGCTTTGCTCACTCTCCTTTGTCCGTGAGATTCATCCTTCGACTCTGTGAGACAAGAACCTCGTTCTCCTGGGCTTCAAGGCTGCACGTGGGTAGGTGCTTCTGGGAACAGCCGTGGCGCGGATTTCAAACCACAGCCAACAGCAACTGACAGATGTGTGAGTAAACTCTCAGAAGATTCCAGCCCCAGCCTTCCAACCACCCAGCGGACACTGAGGGGCCAGAGCCATGAGCTTTCCCTGCCCGGCTGCCCAAATTACAGACTGCAGAACAAATAAATGTTGTCATTTTAATCCTCTAAATCTTGGGGTGGTTTGGTCTCAGCCACAGTAACTGGAATATAATAAGTGTTAACACTTGTACCTTTTCTTTGAACTGTTACAGTTTAAACTTCGTTGTGTGTGTGTGTGACTATTTGATCCCTGTCTTTCTGGAAACACTGAAACCTCTATGAGGGCAAAAGCCTTGCCCGTTTTGGTCACCATTCTAATCCTGACACGGAGTTTGGCAAATGACGCCCTCCCTGCCAAGGTGTTCTTAGCTTTCCCGCACTTCCTCACACACAAAAAAAGAGATGCCATTTGGTCATTGCTTGAATGTTCATTCATTTGATAAACTCTCACCAATGTGGCTCCATGTCAGGGATTTGTGTCAGAGAGGAAGCGCAAAAAGAAGGTGAGGTGTAGGGGATGGTGGGAAGGCAGAGGAGGGGTCCTGAGGTTGTGTTTTGAAGAATGCGTAGGTGTTTTCTGGGTAATGAAGAGATAGGACAGGGCTTCTGACAAGAGAAATGGTGTGTTGCTGATGCATGGGGCCGGGAAGCAGCCAGGCTGGGCAGGCACTGACAGAGGTTCCACAGAGGTAGTGAGGGTGGGTGGAAAATTCTGCAAGAAAAGGTTTGTAAGAGCGAGGTTCTTGCTGATGTAGGAAGGACAGGGTTCGAAGCTGATGGCCAAGAAAGAACTCTTGAGACGTCTCTGGTGCAAAAAGCTGATTTTATTAAAGCACAGGATGGGACCGTGGGCAGAAAGAGCTGCCCCGAGGTCATGAGGAGTGGCCGATAATATACTTTCAGGTTGGGAGGGGGTTAGGGATAGCGTAAGTCTCTAAGGAATTTTGGAAGCAAGGTTTCCAGGACCTTGAGGGGGCTAGCTACTGCTGGGAAAGTCTTTATTACAATCTAGTAAAACCTGAGTCCTGAGACCCTTCAGATGTATATAGGTGAGTCATATGCTTGGGGGATGATTGCCAACATGTATCTTGGGGGGTTTAGAGACAAAGGAAGTTTCCGAAGGAATTTTTATATGTTTAAGTAGACTTACAGGATCCTGGGGGTCGGGCTAAGACTGCTTTTTGCCCTTAACAAAGTATCAACATTGAGGCAGTTGAGTCCCTAGAGGAAGGTTACTCTGCCTGTTTCAAGGACTTGTTAATGCGCTGTAAGTATTAGAGAAATTTAATAATTTTTCTTCTTAAGAGGCTCCTGAACCGGTCCACTGGGGAAATGATGCGATCAGGGCTAGGGAAGTGAAGAGAGAAAGGGAACTATGTCAGCAGTCAGTTAGCAAAAAACGCACTTTGCAAGATCCCCTGTGGTGCTTTGTGTCCCTGGCCCATTGTCATATGAACCCTATAAAGCAGGGGTCCACAAATATTTTTTAGTAAATATATGACGGTCTGCACATCCTAGGATCTGTCACAGCTACTCACCTTGCTGTCGTAGCGCAAAAGTAGCCACAGATGATAGGTACACGAGTGGGTGTGCCTGTGTTCCAGTAAAATTTTATTTTACAGGCACCGAAATTTGAATTCCAGAAATTTCACGTGTCACGAAATAGCCTTCTCTTTTGAAATTTTTCCAACTTTAAAAAATGTGAAGACCATTATGAGTTCGCTAGTGGAGCCGGACAAAACAAACGGCAGGACTTGGCTTGCTCAGTCGCACTATATAAGGCATTGGTTAGCTTTTCAATTTTGGGAGTAAGATCCCGGAGCAAGTCCTTCAAGGAGCCACGCCCCTCACACGACATCATCAAGCCCCCGCCCCCTCCGGGGCGGAGCCTGCGCATGCGCGGCTGGTCCTCGGGCGGGGGCGGGGCGGGCCGGGGCTCCGACTTCCAACATGGCGCACGCTGGCGGCGGCAGCAGCGGCGGCGGTGGCGGCCCCGCGGGCCGGGGGCTGAGCGGCGCCCGCTGGGGTCGCTCGGGCTCCGCGGGCCACGAGAAGCTGCCGGTGCACGTGAGTGCAGCCCCCACCCTCCCTCGGGAACCCTGTCGTCCGGCCCCCGGGGGCCGATGCCCCTAGCCCGGGCCCCGCCCGGCCCCGCCTCGGCCTCCTATCCTCACGGCCCCGGACCCTAGTCCCCTGACCCCTTACCTCGGCTCCTCGGAGGCTCGCCCCGTCCCCCTCCCCGCCAGGGACCCTTGTCCTCCGTCCCTTCCTCTGCCGACCCCCGCCCACCGGGACCCTCCCCCTCCCCGCAGGTGGAGGACGCCCTCACGTACCTGGACCAGGTGAAGATCCGCTTCGGCAGCGACCCTGCCACCTATAACGGCTTCCTGGAGATCATGAAGGAGTTCAAAAGCCAGAGGTACCCGCGGGACCCCTCCCCACCCCGGGGGGGCCGCCCTGGGCCGCGATCCGGCTGAGCGGGGTGGGAACCCCCCATCCCGGCTGCCTCTCCGCCCCAGTCGGATGACCTTGCGCAGGTCGTGGAACCTCTCAGAGACTCAGTTCCTTCTAAAAAACGGGAGTGGAGAGTATCCCCCTGTGGAGCTCTTGTGGGGATTCCTGGAAGGAGAGCAGGGATGGGGTGAGGAGAGAGCAAGAGAGAAGTCCGCAAGCGCGAGAGTCCGGTCCTGTCTTTACTCAAATTGATTTTTAAATGAATTTTGTTCATCAAGGATTTTTTAAAATTAATTTTAATTTTTTTAAGCACTACATTAAAATGTTGTTTGTCTTGATTACTGAGTGTTTTGGCTCCCTCTCCCCCTTAAATCTTGTCACCAAGGTGAGTGCCTCACCCAACGGCACCCTAGTCCCAGCACTGTTGGACGGTAATGCGCATAAAATGCTTTGTAAGGGGCCTGGCACATAGAAAGGGTTTTAAACACATTGGCTGATTTTGTAGGCACACAGGAGGGTTAGAGCTAGATGGGGGACCTGGAGATCATGCCATCCTCAGACAGGAGGCTCTCTCATGCTTAGAGTGGGCCAGGGCTTGCCCAGACCAACCTTAGGGGCAGTCAGGACTAGAACGCGGGCACTCTGACTCTTAGATTCTCAATGGCCTCATCCCCATCAGGCTGCTTCCCCCCTCTGAGGAAATGTGGCAGGGCTAGCCTGGTTTCCTTCCAGGAAAGACAAGCTAAAGCCTTGAGGGGGCCCCCCTATAGCCATGAGGGAGACCCCTGGCATTGTTGTGTAACCCATACTCGCAAGGCCTTTGGTATTTATGCCTTGCCATCACTTGCTGGGATCAGCACCTGTGTCATAGTTCATCACGTTGCTTAGAGGGCTGTGGCCTCCTGCCACTTCTTGGAGTCCTGGACTTTCACTTGGCTCTCCTGACATTTTCAGAACTGAGCGCGTGTGTGCTCGGAGTGTTTTGGGGGAGCTGTGCCATGCAAATGTCCTGTGGTTCTCGCTAGGAGGGCACCGGGAGCCCGAGCCTGGTTACCATGGAAGTAGATGACACATAACACATTGGCTGAATCACACTGGTCACATTGCAGGGTGTTTTGTTGTCCTTCGAGAAGCTCATTGGGTGGCACTGTCAAGCGAGCTGGGAGTAGATTTCGCTTTCCAGGTGCTCCCCAGGACTGTTCTGCCCACTCTTATTCTTTTTCGTTCTAGCATCGATACGCCTGGAGTCATCCGACGCGTGTCGCAGCTCTTCCACGAACACCCTGACCTCATTGTTGGATTCAACGCTTTCCTTCCCCTCGGGTACAGAATAGACATTCCCAAGAACGGCAAGTTAAACATACAGTCGCCTCTGTCTAGCCAGGTATGCGGCTCTGGTGGTCTGGAGTGATCTGGCCCTAACACGGCGCGCCCTGGTACCCAGGTACTCAGGTCAGGCAGCCCGTCTTGTGTAGCTTGTTGCCGGAAAGCCAGCGAAGATCTAGTCTTTTTCTAGACACGCTGCTCCCTTCTAGCACAGGTCAAAACAGATCAAAATCCCTACCCAGCCAGCCTTTTTATCCCCCATCGATCCATTTGGAGGATTCAGATCAAGAGTGGATATGGTTGTTTGTGTCAGGGGGGCATTCTCTTTAACAGTTCTATGTCCTGTCGAAATAACCACCCACCATCACCAGGCTCTTACCCTGAGGCTCTCCCCGTGAGGGCGCCAGGCAGGCCGCACTTGTACTCCGGTATGGGCTCTCTCTAATCATCCCCAGGTGCCAGCCACAAAATAAAGCTGTTGAGCTGCGTGTGGGAATAACCATTTTGTTGTCTCTGGGCCGCATTTCATTGCCAGCAGGGTCGTTGGCTCAGCTCAGGCTTGTGGCTTGGTTCCTTCTGTCTCTGGTGGCGGCTTGCTGCCTCCTCTGTCCCTACAGTCCCTTCTTGCCTGAGCCCACCAGACCCCCTGAGGAAACGAAAGCCTGCATGAGCTTTCCTCTTATAAAGTAGCCATTGCTTTTCCTCCACCTTGGCCCCGTCGCTGTAATGCCTTAGCAGGGTCCCTGACTCCACCCACGAGGCCCTCCCCCATGGCGACAGCCAAAGCGTCCCCAGACATTGCCAGATGACTGCTGGGAGCCCCATCGCCAACATCGAGAACCCCTGGTCTCCGTGAACCAGCTCTTTCAGCCTCTTCTGTCTCTGCCACAGGGCTTTGGGTTTTAGTGGGGATATAAAAATCTACCCCAGGAAGCCTTCTTTTGGTTCTGCCTCTGATGGAGGAGATTGCGGTGTTGTATCAACACAGGAGTCGCATTTGGAAGGAGAACAGCCAGAGGCAGTGTGACAGTGACCTCCCTCTCCGAGAGGGACCCGCATGTCAATTCTGCCTTCTCTCTATGCGAGGCAAGCTCCGCCACCAGCATGTTGCCTCATTAAAGCCGAGGAGAGCGTCTCAGTTTTGAAAAGGAATTCGCAAGCGCATGGCCGCTGAACTCCAGAGAGCTGCTTCCATTTCACATTTACAGATGGAGCGCGGCCAGCCAGCTGGAGGGCTCGGTGCTCCGGACGATGAAGAGCCATCACGGATTCATCTGCGGAACCATCACGGCTGGGAAGAAAAGCAGGCTCGTTTGCAGCGGTGCGCAGGGAGCACTCGGACGAGTCTGAACATGGGTGTGTTGTGACCATCACTCCCTAAGAAAGAGCGGAGGTCGGAGACCTCAGTTGTAGAAATCGCCTTTCTCAGTCCCGGACCATTGGAGCAGCTCAGCTTGTGCGGCTGGATCTCCGTGTGAACCGCACCGTGGTCACTTGGAGGTGCCCTTCCGGTCAGTAGCCATAAGGCCCTTGCTCTTGTGCTCCCTCCGTGGAGAGGTGCTGCGGACAGAGCGAGACCAGACCGGCCTTGTCTCCCCCTGACTTCACAGCTACTATGTAACCCGGCTTTGTGGTCTTGCTAAAGCCCGAAACCACGACGTCTAGGGCCCCCTTCTTCCGCTGCCCACTCTGTTTCTGTCCACATCGATTGACCTGCCAGGTGTCCTGCCCTGCTTCTCAGCACTCCTTCCCACTAGGCGTAGGCGAGAAGGCCTCTTGGCATTCTGGAGTCCTTTGAGAGGCCACAGTAGCCCGAGAACTTCTCAGGGCTCAGGGCTCCCCACGTGCCATGCCCCGGTGATTTTTTTGTTTTACTGGTTTTCCTAGCTTCCGTATTTTGAGGTTCACCTTCATTGTTTTTTTTTCATTTCTCATCTCCTCGTGGGTCCTGTCAACTCCAGGCAGGGAGGGAATAGCTCTGAGGTGCTGGGGAAGAGGAAGCCGGGGAGTCCCAGGCTGTGGGGAGCCCTTGGTGCAGGTTTCTCAGCCTTGGCCCTATTGCCCTCGGGACCAGATTGTTCTTTTCTGGAGCAGGCTGTCCTGTGCACTCTACGGGGCTGAGCAGCAGCCCCGGCCTCCACCCTCCACCATGTGACAACCTAGAAGTGTCTCCACACGTCGCTAAGGGCCTTCTGGGGGACAGAACGGGCCTCTCTGAGAACACAAGTCTAAGAGGAAGACAGACAGACATGTGCCATGATGTGGGGCATGTGGCCCCAGGAAAGCCACGGCAGCATGGTGGGAAGAATGTCCCCTTGCTGGGGCTACAGCCTCCTGAGTCAGCATCATGTTGGAGCTGGTCATCGGGTCTTGGTTGTAACATCACTCCCCAGAGAGCCCTCTGCTCCCACCCCCCAGTCATTCTTGTACAGCCCCATTTTGTATATTGTAAAATTGCAAAGCCAGGGTTTGAAATTGGAAATCCAGTGTGTCTTGGTCGGCCTCGCCTGGCCGACTGAGCCCAGATCAGGCAGGACCCTTGTCCAGTTCATGACTGTGTCCCTGTTCTGGGGCGGTGCCAGGCACGTGTTGGAGGAGCAAGACACCGTGTGTCGGTGGGAAGGTGATGAATCTCAGCTCCCGGGTTCCGTTCAGAGCCAACCCTGCCTCCTGGGAGCCGGCCCCAGCCGGCTTGAACACAGGTAAAGGTTAACCCTTGAGCTCGTACGATAAGTGACCCTTTACATTCAGAGGCAGGCCTGCCGTGTTCTCTTTCGGGGGGAGGGTCATTTAGAAGTTCAGTGAGTCCCTGGTGGGTTGTCTCTCATATATGTGTCTTAGTCACACGCGGACCAGGTGTCGGCGGCCTCCTCTGTGCCAGGCGCTGGGGTTTATTCAGAGTCTGCTCGGGGCTCTTGCATGGCAAGGTGGGGACTCGTGAGATGCGGGTGGACAGATGAGAAATACGTGAGGGGCTTTAGTGAGTGAAGGCAGGGGCAGGGCTTGAGGGGCCATGGGCAGAGGCCACGTGAGAGCTCAGGAACCCTGCCTGTGTCTCGGGGCGGGGGTTTCCTGGGCCCGGTCTGAAGGCCTGAGGTGGCAATGAGTGGGTGTGCTTGAGAAACGCCCAGGGAGCCTGTGGGGTTGAGAGGTAAAGTGGAGAGGGTGGGGGAGAGAGCCAGGAGCATGGGGGAACCCGTAGAGAGTTCCAAAAAGGCAGTTCTGGCTGTGGTGCCAGAAGTGGACGGGGGGCGCCCCCCGCCCCGGTGATCCAGGCAGAGTGGGTGGTGATGAAGACTGGGGGGGGCAGGGAGTCAGAGTGGGAAGTCCAAGGGGATTCTAGGATGCCTCAGGCTCTGGGTGAAGGTGGCAGCACCTGCTGGGGTGAGGGAGGCCTGGCAGCGGTGGGGACGGCAGGGGCGCCACTCTGTGTTTGGAATGTGCTGTTGGATGAGGTGTCTCGTACGTATCCCGGGGGCTGTGTGTGGCCACTCAGAGGTGGGCTGTGCAGGGCTGCCCATCGGTGTCTAGGAGTATACCTGACTGTGCCTGGATTAGGCCGCCCAGGGCAGGCACAAAAGAGAAGAAACTGGATTGTTCCGGAAGGTTCAGAGCAGGGGTTGGCCAAGGAGCCAGAGCCAGCTTGTATTTGTAGGAGAGTGGTTTTTACATTTTCCAGAGATAAATGTTCTTAAATTATGACAATATTAACATAAACTCACTTTTTGTAACTATTTAAAGTATACAATTCAGCAGGTTTGCGCGTATTTACAGTATCTTACAACCACTCCCCCCTAATTCCAGAACATTTTTATCGCCCCAGAAAGAAACCGTATCTCACAGTTCTTCTCTCCCACCAGCCCCTGGCAACCACTAATCCACTTTGTCTCTGCAGATTTGCCTGTTCTGGACGTTTCGTTTTGTTTTGGTGGAATCGTGTGTAACTCCTTGTGTCTGGCCCCCTCCCCACCCCGCATGATGGTGTCGAGGTTCATCCTCGCAGCCCGTGTCAGAGCTACATTCCTTTCTAGAGCTGAGGAATAGGTCGTCGTAGGGATGCGGCATGTGCGTTTATCCGTTACCGCTTGGTAGACGTTTGGGTCGTTGGCACACCTGTTCGCGATTCTCGGGTAGATACCTGGAAGTGGACTGGCCGGGTCACGCAGTAACTACGTTTGACTTGTGGAAAACTGCCAGGCTGTTGGCGGCGGCAGCTGCACCATTACTGTCTGGCCCTCCTTGCCAAGCCCTGGCCTTGAGGGGCTTCTCCATCTTGTCCCCGCGCCTCAGTCCAGGGCATGGGAAGGGGTGCACGGAGCTTGAAAATGCCCCTGAGGAGTGGTGCGGAGCTCCCACGAGCTCACAGCCTCCTCTGAACCAGATCTCCGCTCCGAGGCTGCCCCCTTGCCCGCCTCCCTGGCTCCTTTTAGCTCCTTCCACTGCCAGGCCAGCACACCTGGAAGGAATGTGGTAATCAGTAAGAGAGTCCCCAGAGGGCCTTAGGAAGCGTCCCACTGCCAGGGAGAGATGGTATTTAGAATTGTGGCTGCTGTGGGTCTCTTGTGTCTCTGCTTGTCTCAGCTCAGACTTTTCTAGAGTTGCCTCTCACCTACAGTTTGGGCTGAATTGTGTCCTCTCCCCAACCCCCCACCCCAATTCATCGGTTGAAGTCCTAACTGTTAGTACGTCAGAATGGGACTGTTTTTGGAGACCTTTACAGAGGTCATTAAGGTAAAATGAGGCCCTTAGAGTGTCCCCTAATCCAGTCTGACTGGTGTGCTTATAAGAAGAGGACATTTGGACACGTGGAGCAACCCCCACACAGAGGGACGACCACGTGAGGACACAGAAGACGGCCGCCCACAAGCCAAGACGCCTCCAGAGATCCCACCTCTGCTGAACCTTGATCGTGGACTTCAGCCTCCAGGACTGTGAGGAACTAAATTTCTGTTGTGTAAGCCGCCCAGTCTGGTGTTTTGTTACGGCAGCCTGAGCAGAGTGGGACACACCCGCCCCGGTGAGAGCGAGCATGCCCAGCAAGTGCGTCTATCCTGATGACAGCTCTGCAGCTTTGTGCCCGGCGTTCCCCATCCTGCTGGAGTCTTCGGGTCCGTGGTTGGTGCCCCGTGCCGAGGGGGATGGAAACACCAGGCTGTCTGTTCTTCATCCATTCGTCTGATTATTCCCAACACTGGCTGGAGCCCACTCTGTTCCAAGCACTGTTCCAGGCACTTGGGCTATGGCAGTGAACAGTGTGGACTGTCTTCCCTCAGGGCGTTTGCCATCTGGTCAAGGGTGGACAGACAATAAAATAAGTAAAATACGTGTGTGTCGGAAGGTGACATGTGCCACAGAAAAAAATAGAGCAAAAAAGGGGCTCGGAGTGCTGGGAGACAGAGGCCATTTTGGTTTGGAGCCCCGCGTTCTGGAAGACTTGCTGAGAAGGTGTCCTCTGACAGATGCCTGGAGCTGCGCTGGGGGGTTCCTGACCTGCTCGAGAACCAGCCCCTGTGTGTGTCGGACCTGCAGGGTGCCGGGGGTCACTCCTGACAGCCCAGTCGTGGTTTGTGGGGAGTCATCAGACATGCATAAAATTTCAGTTTAGAAACATAAACATCCCGTTCTTCAGGGGGGTGGGATCAGTCCCACCCCAAATCAGGATTCTGGGTTTCTAGAGAGAGACGTGTGTGTCTGTTTTCTATTTTTATTTGTATGGACAGAAAAGCACACAGATGGAGTGCAAGCACCATGACTGGTCAGGGCCCGTCTCTTCTCTTAAGTGACTTACCCCCGGCTTAGCAGCAAGAGTCCCACGGTCCTAGACAACCTGGGCGGTGGGCCCCCCCCACCTCCAGGGTCCCCACTTGCCCAGCGCTGCTGACAGCAGGTGCTTTCACGCCTCAAAACAGTCTTGCTGAATGGGCTGGCAGGAGATGTGGAAGGTGGCTTTTGTAAACACAGCCCCAAACTCCACTCTAGAGGGGATTAAACGATCCCGCTTCGCGTTTATTTCTCCTGCATGCTCATTTTTCAAGGTGTCGGGTGTCCGTCAAACTTCCATGCTCTTTGATCAGAGGGAGGTGGGTTCATGAGACTCACCGAGGACGGGGCAGACCCACGGCGCAGTGAGGGAGGGGTTACCTGCCTGTGTGTGCCCCCCGGCCCCCCCTCCCCGCTTCCCTCCCTCCAGGCCCCCACAAGGAACGTTCTCCTGCATCTCCTTAAAAACCTTGGCTCCTTGCTGGGTGTCGCTTGCTCTCAGACAGACCGTGGCTCTGTCTGGTGTTTCTTACATCTGTTTGCGGGGTCGGGACTGCCCGTAACTCACTGTCGTGCTGTTGGCAGGAGAATTCGCACAGCCACAGCGACTGTGCAGAGAACTTCAAGCCGCAGATGCTGTATAAGGAGGACAAGCCGCAGGTGCCCTTGGAGTCGGACTCCGTGGAGTTCAACAACGCCATCAGCTACGTGAACAAGATTAAGACGCGTTTTCTAGACCACCCAGAGATCTATAGGTCGTTCCTGGAGATCCTGCACACTTACCAGGTACGAGGCCCCGCATCACACTGGGTGGGTGCAGGTGGTGCCATCCCGCTTTCAGGGGGCATCTGAGGCTTCCGCATTTTCTGGTCTGAAATTCATGAAATCCTGTACAATTCCAATGCGTTTTTTCCCTTTTTTTCCCCTTTGCATTAATCTTTTTCTTTGTACTGTAATAAAGTATACATAACATAAAACTTACCGTTTTAACCCTTTTTAAGTGTCCAGTTCAGTGGCATTAAGTACATTCATGCGTGCAGCCTTCCCCACCATCCGTCCCCAGAGCTTGTTCATCGTGCAGAACTGAGACTGTCCCCATTGAGCAGTAACTCCTGCAGCCCCTCCCCCAGCCCCGGCTCCCACTGTCGCACTTCCCGTCTCTGTGAATTCGACAGCTCGAGGGACCTCCTATAATACAGTACTTGTCCTTTTGTGTCTGACTTCTTTGGCTCACGGTGATGTCCCGGAGGGTCATCCGTGTTGTAGCCTGGGTCAGAACTTCCTTCCTGTTTAAGGCTGGAGAACATTCCATGGCCTGGACGCACCACTTGTGTTTATCTGTTCATCCATGCCTGGACACCGGAGTTGCTCCCGTTTTTGGCTCCTGTGAATAATGCTGCTGTGAACAGGGGCATCCAGATACCTGTTGGAGTTTGGTTTTGTTAGGATTTTCATTTGCTCCTCGAGGCCCCTGTGCATCCCAAGAAGTGCTAGGAAACTCACAGTACAGGGATTTAGAAAGAACCTGAGAAGATGGTCTTCTTTTTATAAGACGGCTTCGCTAGTGTTTTGACAACACAGCTCCCCTCTGTTGATGCTGATTACAAGTGGATTACAAGTGGGCCCTGGGCCAGGCAGCGGGGCAGCGGAGATGAATGGCTGCTGCTTAGTTCAGTCGGGATGTGGAAGAGACTTAGAGATGGATGGGGTGGGAAAAAGGGAAGTGTGTAGAAGTCTGTCCGGATTCACGGTTGCGAGCCCCGACTGGGGCCGGTGGGTGGGGTTGTCAGGAAGGGCCGATTCAGCTTGAATCCTGAGAAATCAGTCAGAACCATCAGGCAAATGAGTATAGACAAAGGGTGGACTTTCTCGGTACTGGAAACAGCCTATGCAAAATCCTGGGGGTCAGAGCAGACCGCCAGCTTCAGGGGACCTGAGGGAAGGGGAGGGAGACATCAAGGGCTCTTGAGGGGTCGTCTCATGCCCTTTCCAGCCACGGTGTAGGAATCTCGAGCTGTGTGCTTTGGGAGAGCCCCAGTACCGCCACCTCTTGCTCTGTCACATTCTCGGGGGTAAAGTTGACAGGGATGTATTTCTAATGGCCATCCTGAGTTCTGCTTCCTGAGTTCCTGCCCTCCCGACCCGGGTCCCCTTCAGTCCTCATCTTGTTGCTTTAAGCTCTGGATTAGGCCATCTTCCTTGAACTCTTGGGGTCTTTCTGACTCTGGGTGGCCAGGTCCCTTGTCCTGGTAGTGCCTTTCCTTCCCTCGTCACCCTGTTTCCAAGGCCCAGTGCCAGCTCCCCACTCCCCGCCCCCTGTCCAGCTTAAAGGGCCCCCTTTGCCCTTGTGAGGGCAGTGGGTTCGTCACTGACCATGTACTTCCCCTGCCTCTGGTTGAGCACACGCAAAGACTGAGGCCAGATCATTCCATGACTGTGTCCCTGACCACATCCCCTCCCACTCCCACGTAAGCCCCATCCCTGGCCAGGGCTCGGGCTCTGTTGTGGGGTGGGACGAGGACAGAAGCATTCAGGGCACCCTGAGTTGTTAGGGTGGTGGACTGGGTTCCTTTCTCCCAGCGGTGGCGGGCATGGGCTCTGCCAGGCGGTTCTCTGTTTCGTGAGTCATCCTTCTGTCCCCTCCACGGTGGGATGCCTGAATGTCACAGCCTGGGGTGCCTCGTTCCTTGGCTAATGACTCATTTTCCCTTTCCTGAAAATCGGCAGAAGGAGCAGCTAAGCACAAAGGGCCGGCCATTCCGCGGCATGTCTGAAGAGGAGGTGTTTACCGAGGTGGCCAACCTCTTCCGGGGCCAGGAGGACCTGCTGTCCGAGTTTGGACAGTTCCTGCCTGAAGCCAAGCGGTCTTTGGTGAGTACGGAGTGCCCACCTTGGCCCAAGGGCCACCTCCTCAGCTGGGACCCTGTTGGGAGGTGGAGAGCATCCCGCTGTGGAGACCTGCTTGTAACCAGTGCCTATGGGAAGGTGCCGGTGGGGGCAGTCTGAGGCTTGGCAGTGACTGCGGAGTGGGGGCAGAGGGCAGAGAGGGTGAGGAGGGGCCTGAGATGGGGAGGTTGGGGGTGCAGACTGCATCATCAGCCTTGTTCACCCCGTCATGGCCTGAGGCCTGCTGGGTTGCGCTTTCCATATCCTCTTTTCATTGTATTTTCTATGAACATAAGGCTTTCTTAAAAATTGAAGTAAAATTCACATAACATTAAATGCACCATTTAAAGTATACCGTTCAGTGGCATTTGGTACATTCACAGTGTTGTGCAGCCAGCACTTCTGTCTAGTTCCAGAACGTTCTCATCACCGCAAAGGAGACCCCGTCCCTGTGAGCAGTCACTCCCCATTCCCCCTCATCCAGGCCCTGGCACCCACGCACCTGCGTCTGTCTCTGGAGATGGATCTGTTCTGCACATTTCATGTGAATGGGATCCCGCACCCTGTGGCCTTTAGTGTCTGGGTCTCGCGCAGCGTGAGGTTTTCGCGGTTCATCCACGTCGCAGTGCGCATCGGTGCTTCATCCCTTTATGTGGCCAAGTCACACTCCGTTGTGTGGACGGACCACATTTTACTTATCCAGCCATCTGTTAGTGGACATTCGGGTGGTTTCTTTTTGGTGATCGTGAATGACGCTGCTGTGGACATGGGCGCGGGAGGATTTGTTTGAGTCCCTGTTTTCACTTCTTCGGGGTCTGTACCCAGGAGTGGAATTGCCGAGTCATACGGTGACTGTTTCACTTTTTGAGGAACTGCCAGACTCTCTTCAGGGCAGCTGCGCCATCTTCTGTTCTCACTAGCCACGTACTTCACATTGTCCCCAACACCTGGTGTCTTGTTTTTTTAAATTACGGCAGAGTCATTGTGAAGCTGGACCTCATCGTGGTTCTGATTTCCATTTCCCTGGTGACTAATGATATTGAGTGTCTGACGTGCCTGTTGGCCATTTGTATACCTTCTTTGGAGAACTAAGTCCTTTGCCCCTTTTTTAGTTTGTCTCTATTATTGAGCTGTAAGGGTTCTTTATATATATATTCTGGGTACTAGGCCCTTATTAAAAATTTTTCTCCTTTTTGTAGGTCGTCTTTTCACTTTCTTGTTAGTGTCCTTTATTTTTATTTTTTTTTTAAGATTTTATTTATTTGACAGAGAGAGACACCGCGAGAGAGGGAACACAAGCAGGGAGAGTGTGAGAGGGAGAAGGAGGCTTCCCGCTGAGCAGGGAGCCCGATGCGGGGCTCCATCCCAGGACCCTGGGATCATGACCTGAGCTGAAGGCAGACACTTAACGACTGAGCCTCCCAGGCACCCCTTGTTAGTGTCCTTTAATGCACATGTTTTTAGTTCTGATCAAATCCAATTATCTATTGTTTCTTTTGTTGCTCATGCCTTTAGTGTCTCAGAATCTATACCAGATCTGAGGACAGGAAGGTTTCTCCCTGTATTTTCCTCTAAAAGTTTTTATAATTTTAGCTTTCATAGTTAGGTCATTGATGCATTTTGAGTTAGTTTTTGTTGTATATGGTGTGAGGTAGGGATCCATCATCATTCTTTTGCAAGTGGAGATCCAGTTTTCCCAGCACTGTTTATTGAAGCGACTTTTCTGTTCCCATTGAATGGTTCTGGCACCCTTGTTGAAAACCGGTTGACCATAGTTGTATGGATTTGTTTCTGGACTGTTTGTTCCAGTCCATTGATTCCCACGTCTCTTCTTAGGCCAGCACCACACTGCCTTGATTACTGTAACTTTGTTTTAAGTCTAAAATGAAGAAGTGATTTGAATTGTGTTCTTTTTCAAGATTATTTTGTCTAGTCAGGGCCTCTCAGAGTGCCATATAAACTTGAAGATCAGCTTTTCCGTTTCTGCAAAAAAGGGGGGAAAGTCATTGGGATTTTGATAGGGATTGCACTGAATCTTTAGAGTGCTTTGGGGAATGTTGCCATCTTGATAATGTTAAGTCTTCTGATCTTTGAACATGAGGCATCTTTCCATTTATTTAAATCTTCTTTAATTTCTTTCAGCAACATTTTGTGGTTTTTGATGTACATGTCTTGCACCTCCTAAGTTAAATTTATCCCTAAATATCTTATTCTTGTTTTCTTAATTTCATTTTTGTATTGTTCGTCATGTATGTATGTACAAATACCACTGATTTTTGTGTGTTGATTGTGTGTCCTGCAGCTTTGCTGAGTCTGTTTACCAGCTTTAATAGTCTTGGTACATTCGCTAGGATTTTTTATATGCATGTTACCATGCCATCTGCTAATAGAGATAGTTTTCCTTCTTCTTTTCCAGTTTGAATGCCTTTTAGTTCTTTTTCTTGGCCTAATTGCTGTGGTGGAGCCTCTAGTACTGAGCTGAGTAGAAGTGGTGAGAGGAGGCACCCTTGTTTTGTTCCTGATCCTAGAGGAGAAGCCTTCCATCTTCCACCTGAGTGTGCTGGGAGCTGTGGGCTTTTCATAAACACCCCTTAATCCAACTGAAGAAATACCCTTCTGTTCCTAGTTTGTTGACTGTTCCTTTTCCTCTTTTTGTTCCTCTCTGCTTCGGATGGTGACCTGGGGCCTGCGCACATGAGAGGTCCCCTCACCACCCCCCCCACCAAAGTGCATCACTACCACCTCTCCTGGGTCCTGCTTCTAAGTGAAGCTGCAGTGGGGGGCAGGGCTGGGGGGCGCAGCAGTATCAAAGTGGGAGGGGCTTGGTGGGGTGGGTGCAGGAGTCTGGGTTTGGGTACCATCAAGAATCACATGACCTTCCAGTGTGCATGAGTGCTGCCTCAAAGTCGGGATGCCACCCAGAAACACTTCCTGACTCAAAGTCAGAGAAGCTCTGTGCCTCTGCGGGATTGACGTCAGGTCCTGGAGCTGTCGCCCATCCTTCACCCTGCCTGGAGCTCTGGGTGTCCTTAGGGGCTGGAGGGCTAGGCAGAGCCCCGGGAGCACACAGCCTGGGCCAGGACGCTCACTCTGTGTCCGCAGGTGCTCAGGAGGGCTTGAGCCAACCACGTCACTCACTTCCCGGGCCTAGTTGCCTTCTCTCTCACATGGCGATGGAGGCCCCCCTGCTCAGCCTTGGCGAGCCGTCATCCTCTAAGTGCTTCGCACTCGGCCCAGCACGTGTGCAGTGCTGCAGGAAGAACAGCTCTGACTGTTGAGGAAAAGTACGCAGAGGATCCAGATGGATTGTCCCCACCCCCTCCCAGTGCCAATGTCGCCCGCCGCCCTGCCCTCCCCAAGTGTCCACCCAGGCGGCAGGGCCTTCCTCTGCCTCCCCAGGGCCCACTGGCCTGCTGCCTGTGGCAGGCCCCTGAGGAGTACCTGGGGAGGGCTGGCAAAGCCCTCGTGTGCGATTCCCGACCTCTCCCCGGGGGACAGGGAGCTCACCTCCACCAAGGACAGCTTTGCTCCCAGCTGAGCCCATCTCCTCGTGTCCCCACCCTCATGTCCACTCTTAGCTGCCACCGCCCCCCCCCCCCAAGCACAGCATCCCTCCTTAGGCTTGGTGCGCTTTTCCCAAATAATGTCTTGCGCTGTCCTGGCATCACTCTCATTTCTTTCTCTGCTTGCCAGAGAGCCTCCTAACTGGCTCCAGGGGCCACATAGACGAGGAGCAGAGGAATCTCACTGCCTCCTGCCCGCTGCGCACCCTTGTGTGGGTGCGGCCTGAGGCACAGTTGCAGGCACTCGGGCCTCCAGGTCCCAAGAGCTGGGGCTGTGCGCTGCCGCGTGCCGGCTGACCCTGACTCGCCCCCTTGTGTGGCCCGCTTGGTCATCCTCTGTCCTTGGTCCGCTGTCATCCTCTTGGATCTGCCTCTTACATCTCGGCTCCAGCCTCTCTGATGGCGGCTCTTTCCCTGAACCCTGCCCTCGCTGGGGGCAGCGCGGGAGACAGGGGCAGCCCTCCTTCACCCCCCCCACAATCCCCCTGGGAAGGAAGGCCTGGCTGAAGCTTTCTCCGCTCTGGCAGAGATCAAGGGGCCAGGGACGTGCCCTTTCTCTACACCCCAAGGAGGCTGGAGAGAGCAACCGTGCCTGGACAGGAGCTGGACCAAGGGCACACAGTTGAAGGGCCCTGGCAGGTCACCTCCCCCGAACCTCAGTTCCTCCTCTAGGAAGCGGCCATGAGGATGTCTCCCCCTAAGCCCTCTGGAAGGTTCCTCAGCAAAGTGCTTGGCCTGGGTGAGGGGCTGCGAGCAGAGCCCCTTCTGCTACAGCTGTGGGGGGCAGGGCACGGCAGAGGCTCGGGAACCGATAAGCAGGCTGTGGGGCTCTGCAGGCCTGCCACAAGGACAGCCTTAATTAGTTCCCTCTTGTGATTTCCTCTTGGTGTCGGTGACTCAGTGCTGGGCGGGCTGCAGGGGGCAGTGGAGCCCCCGTCCTCTGATTGCTGTGATCGCGGCGCCCCCTGCTGGGCACCACTCAGCACTTACGAAGCTGGACCCCGACAAAGCCTGCCCTGGAGAAATAAGCATCTCCCTCAGAAAAGCACCTGCCCACACAGTTTCTGGAAATAGCATTCGTTATCAGTTCAGCAGGGCTTATTGATTAGAGCGTCTTGTACAGTTTAAGCGATTGAATCAGTTTTTTAAAAATTATTCAAAATACCCACATAGAATCTGTTGTATAATTTGATCTTTATCTTCACCGTCCTTTATATTAAATTTTGAATTTCTATTAAAACAGCAGGAAAAAGAAACCAAAGATGAAATTTGATACTGTTCTAATTAAAAGTGGGCTAAGTCAGAGTCGACAAACTTTTTTTTTTTTTTGTGAAGGGCCTGATAGTAAGTGTCTTAGGCTTTGCAGGCCGGTGGGTCTCTATCACAAAGACCTGGGAAAGCAGCATTGGATGGTATGTCAACCAGTGGGCATGGTTATGTGCCAATAAAACTTTATTTATAAAAGGGGGCTGAGCATGGTGACTATGTCAGCCCCTACCCAGAGGGTCTTTAAGGGTCCATCTAGCTCACATGTTCACAAGTGGGGACACGTAACTATAAAAAGTAAGAGCTGCCTGAAGTGTTAAGGACACTGGGTAAGACTAAGCTTGCCTTCCAGCTGGGGAAGCGTGGCTGGGCCGCAGTGGGTCTGTCTCCCTGGGAGGCCCCTGGTCCACTCAGCACCTCACGGTGCCACCTGGCCGCCTCCTTTACGGGTTGGTGCCTGCACCTGTTCCGGCATCTACAAAATGGAATAGTTGAAAGTGTTTCCACTTAAGGTTCTTAGAGTAGCTCTGAATCTTCAGAAGACTGTTCTCCAGAGAAGCATAATCCCCTAAGGGCCAGGTTTTGCATATAGTTAAATGATAGGTCTTTAATATTACCATTGTAATTATTATCATAAAAATCATGCCCGTTCATGAGAAAATCAAGCACTAGTTAGGACATTAGGTGTGAAAAGTAAACTTCCCCTTGTCTCAGTTTCCTGGTTGCTCTCTTCAGAGTTCAGGTACTCTCAAGTGTCTTATACCATGTATTTTTCTAGAAATTTCCTACACAGGGACAAACAAGTGTTTATCCTTTAAGAAAAGCTAAATGGTATCCTGTTTATTCTGCTCCTTGGGTTTTTTTCTTGTTCCTTAAGAATGTATCAGGTATGCCTGTCCCCAGCAGGGGGGCAGAGGACACAGACACAGAGCTAGCTCGCTGGTATCTGGTAGTTCTGGCTGTTTTGCTTGGATACACCACGACTTACCCAGCCCACACCTCAGGCCAGCAGTACTCCCTTCAGGTGGCATCTCCACATCCCAGGTCCGGTGGTGGGGTGACTTGCGAGGTACCTCCCTGGCCCAGCACACATCTTGCAGAGAACCCAAGGTCTGTCTGTCTTCCCCGTGTCTGCTCAGCTTTCTGGCACATTCGCATAAATGCCAGTCCTGAACTGTTCATCCAGAACCGTTCCTCATAAATATTGCCAACACCCTGCGGATACCCCACTTGTGATGGCCGTTCCTGTCTGAAGCGTAGAGCCTGGGAGGACCAGTGAGGGAGGATGACAGTCCTCAAGACCTGTTTTTCCATTCGTAGAAAAGAACACAGACTTGGCTGGAAGGCCCGCCAAGGGACCTGGTGGCCGTCGGCTGTTTCTTGCTGCCAGGGCTTTGTGCCTTTCAGTCCCCTGCCTGAAATGCTTTCTGTGGGGCATGCAAGCATGCAGGTGGACTCCTGTTGTCAGTGGTGTGTCGGGTGAGCCTACACACCAAAGCCCAACGCTGGTGTCTCCCTACTGTGCCCTCCTTCCCTAGCAGGACCCTCATCCGTCGCGGCCTTCTGTGCGCCTTCTCCCACCTTCACGAGGTTAAGATTATGATAATCTGGGTACGCCGGTCTCTCCCCTGGTAAACACGGACATCTCAGGAGCTAGAGTCTCCTCGCGTGCAGACGGGGGCCGTGGGCTGAGCCCGAGTTGGTTCCACACACCCACACACACCAAGAGCGCGTACTGAGGGGCCCAGCTGTATCTCTCCAGCACGAATCACTGCCCGGGTTTGTGTTCTTAGTTCACAGGAAATGGGCCCTGTGAAATGAACAGTGTCCAGAAGAGTGAGCATGAGAAGAATCTGGAACACAGCAAAAAGCGCTCTCGGCCCTCACTCCTCCGTCCGGTGTCCGCACCAGCCAAGGTAACCATCAGCTGTGCGCATAGATACCCGCCTACACAGACACCCAGCAACCTGGCCCTCCCTGTAGACGACCTAGGGAGCGATGGCAGAGGCTCTAAGCCGCAGGCCCGGGGCATGCGCGGAGTCTGGACCCTGGACTCACTGGAATTCACCAGCCGTGGGACCTTAGGAGGTCGGCTCACCTCTAAGGTGGCTGTTCACCCATTACCCGTGGCTCACAGGATTGTTATGAGAAGCGTTACCTCTTCCTGTGGAAACAGGAGGTACTGCCAGGTCCACTCCATGGTGGCTCTTTCATGGGCAGGGCCACCGTGTGCAGTTGTGCAGGTCGGTCACTGCACAAGGAGCACTGTTGAAGGGTGAGAGGGGCTGAGATCCAGCTCCTGCTGCACTCATCACCCATCCTGGTGATTGTCTAATTCCATCGTTTTTTGTGTGTTTACTAGTTGGCTTTCTGCTGTAGGGAAGAGCTTTTCCTTCGTTTCCCTTTATTGGGTTACCTACATCAACAGGGACTCCGGGTTGTAATCCGTGACTTTTATTGTTCATCTTGGCATCTAAACTGTCTCAGATTTGGCTGGTGGGACCCTTTCCAGCTGGCTTCTGTGTCCTCTAGACATATCGCCACATTGGGAGATGGTTTTGTAGGGTCCTCGATGCCCCAAGAGTATAGCCAGTTCTGGTCTAAGTCCAGCTTAGAGACAAAAGTGTCACAGAGATTAAAGCCCAGGCTTCTCTAGGATCATCTTGTCTTCTTTCTGTCCCCTTGCCACCACCATCACAGCCACAGGACAAAACAGGCAGGCGAGAGGTCTCTGATACTGCATCCAGGGGTACATCTCCCTTGCTATTCCAATTTTGTGATACTCCTGCCTGTTACCAAAAGCCCTAAACTGCCGAAATTTAGAGCCCCAATCGTGGGTGGAACAGCTGTGACTGTCACCCTTCACTAGGCCGCGGAGGCTGAGGTGGGTGGTCCTGAGATTTCCTCCACAGGGGTCCCGGGCAGACCCCATCCAGCCCCTCGTGACAGCTGCTGTCAGGAGAGCTCATCATCGGCGACGTTGTGACTCTGACAAAGTCACAGCACGGAATTTCTCTCCACAGAAGAAAATGAAACTCCGAGGTACCAAAGACCTGTCCATCGCTGCCGTGGGGAAGTATGGCACTCTGCAGGAGTTTTCCTTCTTTGACAAGGTGAGCTGTCGAGGCCAGCCTCACCCAGCTCGGGTGTGCGGGACGGGAGCCCCTGGAAAGGGTGCCGGTAGGGTGGGCAGCGGCTGGGGCAGGCTGGGGAGAAGGGCTGGCACCCAGCTTGCACGGTGGGAGGCGGTGCGGGCAGGAGGCGGCGGAGCTCGGAGCGCACGCAGGTTTGAAGACACACATTGGCCTCCCCGAAGCTGTGTGGCTTTTCGAAAGCCAGGGTCGGTGGCAGGAGCCAGGAAGTTGGTCCCGTGCACATACCCTCCAAGCTAAGAATTAGTTGTCTGGAGACCCTTGTCCTGCCGGCCACATCCTGTCACTTGAGAGCACGTGCATCGGTGGCTCCTTGTTCACCTAGTGATGTCTGAGCCAAAGGGTGGGGGGAGTGCAGGTCAGCCTGGCCCTCCAGGGCCCCCTCGTTCCCTCTCCCCGCAGGTTCGCAGGGTGCTGAAGAGCCAGGAGGTCTACGAGAACTTCCTCCGCTGCATCGCGCTCTTCAACCAGGAGCTCGTGTCCGGCTCCGAGCTCCTCCAGCTCGTCAGCCCATTTCTGGGGTGAGTGACACTTCCCACACGGGTGTGTGTCCATAAACTGTCCACCCTTCTGTTGCTTGTCGCTTTCGGAAAACGGTAAATGCTTTCTTTGATTTTCGTTTGTAAGTCGCCATGGTGGCGGAGGTCGTTCTAGATTAAGCCGCAGTAGAGTGAGAAAGAACACAGGCCCTGGGCTCTTCTCCCACCGTGACAACCAGGATGCTGACACTTGCACAATCCACCCGTCCTGTCGGGTTTTCCTGGTGCGTGCGTGTGCGTGGGTGTGCGTGCGTGGGTGTATAGCTCCATCACCTGAGAAGGTTCCTGTGTCACCACAACAGTCAAGAGACCGAGCGGCTTCAGAACCACAGGGATGCTTGTGTTGACCTGTGATACCCACACCCACGTCCCTCGTCCGCCCCACCCCAGTCTCAGCCGCACACCCCCGGCAAGCCCCTAACCTGCGTGACAGAAGTGTTCTGTAGCTGGAATTACACAGTACACAACCTCTGGGGATTGGGTTTTCTTCACCCAGCCTAATCCTCTAGAGATGCACTTGATGCGTGCTTTTAAAAATTCTGCCAATCAGAAATTGCCAGGAGGAAGGAAATGGCCACTCGGCACCCCTGCTGGCCAGAGAGAAGCCCTGTTCACGGGGCCAGCGGGCCGCTTCCAGCACAGGCTGCCGAGTGGGGCAGACCCTGCGGGCTGGGCGGCCGCCGGGAGGACAGAGGTTTTCTAGGAGGCGAAGGCTCGTGCCGGGGGCACTTTAGGAGCGGAGTGGGCCGGCCCAGCATCGCCCCTGCTCGTCAGCTCTGTCGCATCGGGCGAGTTCCGTAGACAGTCTGAGTCTCCGTGTTCCTGTGATGAAACGGGGATGTCTAGAGGCAGCACGCGCGGTTTCAGAGCGCTCCACGGGGGCCGTACACGTACGACCTGTGAACCGGCGTCTGGAACGCGGCGAGTGCACATTATACAATGACTGTAGCAGCTTCGTTAGCCCTCACGTCCTCCCCAGGGACAGCTGCGTCCTGAGCCCTTTACTGTTAATTTGAAAAAGTTTTTTAACTTTTCTTTTTAAATATAAAATAAAGCACAGATCCAGGAAACCTCATGATGGGTGACTTGATGAGTCATTTTTAGGCAAAGCCCCTTGTACCACCCAAGTCACACACGGACCTTCGCCGGCCCCCCGGAGCCCCTCCCTGTGCCATCCCATCATGCTCCCCCAAACGTATCACCTGGGAGCGAGCGCCTCCCTACACTAAGGGTGGCGCGGGTCCTGTCAAGCTCACGGCTCACTCCTGCCTCCTCGTCTGGGTTTCATTTTAGGACGCATCTGGGAGTCTCTCCCCACTTGACTCCCTGCCGTTTCTGTGGTGGCAGCCCCGCACCTGCAGTCCCATCCTCCACGTCCCTCTGTCCACCAGGAGGCAGTGGCATCCACGTTCTGTGGTTCATTCACGGATTTATGCGTGCAGTGGGGGTGCAAAAGAGAGAACCTCAACAGTATTATTCACCTTTTGGCGGCCCAGGGTAGATGCTTGATTTCTTCCTTTATCACAATGGTTGGATGATGAGTCATATTCCTGTCCTATCAGGACCAATCAGGGACCAATTCTTTTTTTCTTTCCTTTTTTTAAAGCATCCTACGGGCTCATAGACACATTTGATGTGTTTCAATATATTTCTTATTTTTTTAAAGATGTATTTATTTTAAAGAGAGAGCCTGAGTGGGAGGGCCAGAGGGAGAGGGAGAGAGACTCAAGCAGACTCCCCGCTGAGCGTGGAGCCCGACACAGGGCTCGATCCCCCGACCCCAAGATCACAATCCGAGCCGAAACCAAGAGTCCGATGCCTGACGAACTGCGCCACCCAGGCGCCCCCGTTTTAGTATTTTAAAGACGAGGAGGCTGAGGCCCAGAGTGAAAACGTCCCCCTTTCCTCAGAGAGCTTGCCGTGGTGACGGGTGGGTCTAGGGTGGCTCTGCCTAGAAGCAGCTGGCCCTTCGCCCCTCCTCTGCCCTCCGGGCGTGATGCTGTCAGGCTGGGCTGCAGCATCCTTTTTTTTTTTTGAATTCGGTACTTCTTGGGTGTGTTTCCATGTGAGTTGTGAGTCGACATGATCGTTGGTGGCGACTGCGCACTGTTCCCTCACTTGTACGAATCAGGGTTTTCTCAGCAGGGCCCGTAACGAAGGACGTCTGTCTCCAGTCTCTATAGTCAGTGCTAAGGTCACGCTCCATAGGTTGGGATACTCGGAGGTCAAGTTAGGGTCGTCAGGCAGTGCTTCCTAAGGTCCTGAGAGGGTGCACACGTCACGGTGACCTTTTCACTTGGGTTCGCTTTCCCAGGCTGCTGAAGATCCCTGGCCCAGAGCGGGATGGCGCTGTTACACACCCTCGGCTAAAGCGTGGCTGGCTTTTTCTATGGGCTTGGATTGCACGCTCACTCCCGCGGCAGTGTGTCTGGGAGCTCAGAATCCAGTGCTCTGGCTCTGGGTCCCAGCTGGGGAGGGGATGCTGTTGCTGGAAGGATGAAGTGCTGTGGCGGGTGAGGGGCCTGTGGCGGCCTGTGCCGGGCAGGTTGCCCAGTTGGGTGGGTCACCAGCCCCAAGTCCGAATTGGGACCCTGCCACCTACCAGCAGCACGAGAGTTTCTTTGTTTGCAAAATGGCCAAACCTACCTCCTGCCATTGTCGGAGTGGGAGGGTAGGATTAAGGGAGAAGAATAAAGGAGCTCAAAATTGGAGGTGCTGAGCAGGGGGGCAGTGTCGGGTGGGGGTCCGCTGTTCCTAGTTCCACGTGCAGAGAGCAGCGTTGGGGGAGGCCCACGGGGGTGTGCAGCAAAGAACTACAACGGGCTGTGCTCGCTCGCCTTGCTGTCACGTCTGGCTGGGCTAGCGATCACCTCCACAAGACCTCCCTCGTGTTGTGAGCCTCGGCCTGGGTTTGCACGCCCAGGGGCAGCCAGGCACGGGGGGCCCAGAGATCTGCCACCTGCTGACGGCACAGCGGGAGTTGGGCCTGGCGTGGGCTGTGTCAGAGTGACAGTTCCCCCTTCAGAGAGCTTTCACGTTGGCGTTTATCACGGCTGCAACGTTAGATGTCCTTTGCACGGGTTTTGTTGATGTCTTCCCTCTCCAAGTTTCCGTTTGCTCGTGGGTTTTCCTTGTGAGTGGAGTTGGCACGGGGTCCCTACAGCGGGGCTCAGTGGATGGCCATGTCAGGAGGGGAGTGTGTGGTTCACAAAGGGAGCTGCGGGAGGCAGGATTGCCGTGCCACGTGTCAGAGTTACTGCATCCTTGCGGTAGGATTTTTTTTTTTAAGATTGTTTTAAGTAGTCTCTACACCCAGTGTGGGGCTTGAAGTCATAACCCCAAAATCAAGAGCCGCATGCATGCTCCACCAACTGAGCCAGCTAGGCGCCCCCGGTAGGGTTTGATACTCATTTAATCACAAATTCAGGTGACATTGGGGGCCAGTTGTATTAAAACCTTCCCATTGCTTGGCCGTTACATCATGACTTGCGTGATCATGTCTGTGGAGGGTTTCCTGGGAAAGGATCTCAGGTAAGAAGACTCTGGAGCGAGAGTTGGCAGACTTTATCTGTCAGGGGCCAAGGAGCAGTACTACTGAACTCTGGTATTGTTGTGCAAAACCAGCCACAGGCAGTACTAAGCAAATGGACACAATGGTGTACCAATAAAACTTTATATGCAAGGACAGGCGTGGACAGGTTGCCAGTAGTTTACCAAGCCCTGGCCTGCTGCCCGGCCTTTTCCAGTTAAAGAACATCACTAACCCCAGCTTCTGCCAGTCTGAATTGTCTATTCCAGCATGTTTCAAGGCTCTCCTGTTAGTGTTGGGACCTGGCTGGTGACAGGGGCGGGAGGCAGATTGACTCACACATTTGAGGGCATTACATACATCCTGATGCTTGGTTCCACCTCTCGCCCCTCCTCTCTAACCACTATTAGCAGGCGTCTACAGGAAGCCATTCTAAAATTGCTAGGTCCCTCCCAGAAAGCCCCAGGGAAGCCAACTTACTGTTTGTCTTTATTTCTGAAGGAAATTTCCAGAACTCTTTGCACAGTTCAAGTCCTTCCTGGGGGTGAAAGAGCTGTCATTCGCCCCACCCATGAGCGACCGATCCGGGGACGGAATAAGCCGGGAAATCGACTACGCATCTTGCAAGCGCATTGGATCCAGCTACCGAGCGCTCCCCAAAACCTACCAGCAGCCCAAGTGCAGTGGGAGGACGGCCATCTGCAAAGAGGTAGTGCTCCCTGGCGGCTCGTGTCGGCTTACGTGATGCGTCACCCCCCACGCTGCACAAACACCCATCACCCCCATGGTTTACATGAAAGAACTGAGCATCGACCCCCCTAAATATTGAATGATGGGTGGTGCTGGGATGCGGCCAGACAAAATGCCTGAGCTGAGACAATGGTTCCTTTCCCTGCCGGCAGCTTTGGTAAACCGCAGAGCACATGGCATTGGCTTCGGCTTTGGCGTATTCCTCCATTTAGATTTACATGTATTTCTGCCAGGACCCTGCCCTGTCCCAGGTTCCCTGCCCTGGGTATGTCTCCGTTTAGCCCGACCATCAAATACTTTTTTCAGGTTAGTAGACAGGCTGTTACTCTGTTTCTAGAATTCAAGAGTGCTTGCTGGATTTCAGGATATCTAGTCCAGGGGCAGCAAACTAAAATCCAGCCCTATGCCTGCGTTTGTAAATAAAGTTTTATCGGCACATAGACGTGCGCATTCATTTACGTAGAGCCTGTGGCTGCTCTGGCAGGACAGAGGCAGAGTCGAGTCGTCCTGATGGATGGGCTGGCCCGCAAAACCTAAAATATTTGTTCTCTGGCCCTTTACAGAGAACGTTTGCCAACCCCTGAAATAGTACGATTTGTTTACTTGACCACAGTCCTGTTTTCTCTTAAAACCACTTTAAAATTAAGGTTGCCATCTGTATGAGAAGGTACTTTCCTATAAAATCCAGATTATATTGCTTGTCTCTGTATCGTTTATGCTGTACGGCACAGTATACGGTCCTGGCCACCGAGGCCTACCGCACTGGTCACAGCGTTTCCTCTCGGTGCAGGTGCTGAACGACACTTGGGTCTCCTTCCCCTCTTGGTCAGAGGACTCCACTTTCGTCAGCTCCAAGAAGACGCCCTACGAAGAGCAGCTGCACCGCTGTGAGGACGAGCGTTTCGAGGTGTGTGTGCTGGTGTTGCTGAGATCGGGGAGCCGTTGGGTGCAAGCCTGTCCCCGCTTCTCTACTTTAGTCTGTCCTTCTCCCTCTCCCCCCACCCCAGGGGCAGTGGGGGGGGCGGGGGGCGGAGGGCGTATCCGGATCCTCTCCACCCTCCCACCCTCTTCAAGTCTCTTTTGCAGTATCCGAGATTCCAGCACTTTCCAGCAGGGGGCAGCACCCAAAAGTGTCCCTTTTCTGCCTTGCTGGCCTCCAGGCTGGGTAGGCAATGGTGCTGTTTCTGTCTTAAGTATATTTATTTATTTAAATTAAATCAATTAACTCAAGTTACCTTAATTTTTTTCATCAGAGTGCTTATTGAAATCGTTGTATATTTACATGCAGCAAGTGATCCCGGCGACCCTTGTCCCAGTGGTCATAGCTTGTAAAGTTGCAGGCACAGTGTCCCAGCCAGGAGGTTGCCAGTGACACACCCCGAGATCTTATTCACGTCTCCACAGTTGAACTTGTGTTTGTGTGTGTGGTGTATACGTGTGCACCTGGGTATTCTCCACCACCACTAAGATACTCCACTGCTCCCCCACCCCTGGGATCCCTTGTGCCGCCCTTGACGGCCCTCCCTGCCTCCCTCCCCACCCCACCCCATGCCTGATCCCTGGCAGCCACGCTGTCCTCCAGCTCTGTCACTCTGTCGTGAGTGGAATCACAGTGCGTTCCCTTTGGGGATTGGCTCCCCATCAGCACGTGCCCTGAGAGCACTCCCTTTTTATTGCCGTTGATGCCCACGAAGTGGGCCAGCCCGGGGCCCGTTTCCCTCCTCAGATGGGGCCACCCTTCTAGCCGCTGGATGTTCGTGCAGGGGTGAGGAGCCCACGAGTCTTGTTTTGTGGGTGCCTGGCTCACACCATTGCCGGGGTCGGACCCCAGCCCCTTAACCAACCGTGCTTGCTCTGGGCCCCTGGAGCCGCCTCAGGGCCACCACGGCCTGGCGTCCGTCATCCCCGCCCAGAGACACAGAAGTTGATCGGTTCTGTCCGCGCATCTCTTCTGCCAACCCAAGCTGGTCCCCGGGGTCCCAGGGCCCTGCTGCCCCCCGACAGCCGACCCCTGCCTTCCTTTCCATAGTTAGATGTCGTCCTGGAGACCAACCTGGCCACGATCCGCGTGTTGGAAAGTGTGCAGAAGAAGCTGTCCCGGATGGCGCCTGAAGACCAGGAGAAGTTCCGGCTGGACGACTGTCTGGGGGGCACGTCGGAGGTGATCCAGCGCCGCGCCATCCACCGTATCTACGGCGACAAGGCTCCAGAGATCATTGAGAGCCTCAAGAAAAACCCCGTCACTGCCGTCCCTGTCGTCCTGAAAAGGTGTGCTCCAGATTCTCGCTGCTCCGCCTGCTGCAGGCTGTCCCCGTGGAGCTCATTAGTGCTGTTTGTCACCAGTGTGAAGGGGGGCGGGGAGCTCCCCGGGGCCTCGGGCTGGCTTAGTGCGGTTTCCAATCTTTCTTCGTCACCCCGTTCTACTCCTGAGAGAAAAACACAACTGCACAGTTGTCTGTGTCTTTCTGGAACTTTCCACCACGCACGTAATCATATCCAAACATGAAATGTAACTATTTTAAAGCACAAACAGGATCGTTCTGTGGCACAGCTTGCCTTTTACTTAGCGGTGCATTTTAGGAACTTTTTTGTGCTGGTGAACAGGTATTAATTAAGTGGCTGCCGTTGACCACGTGCTGTGCTCAGCCCTGGGGTTGCAGAGCCCAGCCAGGCTGACACAGTCTCTTCTCGTGGGGCTTGCAGTCACGCGAGTGAGCCCGGTGGTTGATCCAGCACCCACCCAGAGTGTGGTCAGTGCCATGGGCCAGGGCAGGGAGGAGGTGCTGGGGCAGCGATGTTTGAGAAACTAAAACCAGCCACGTTGGTTCTGCAGAACCGTTGCTCCCTCCCGTCTTCTTCAGCACGGAACCCGCGGCCCAGGCCAGGAGCCGGCTGCCCTGAGTGTGGGACACTCGGCTGGGCCCGTGGGTGGATGACAGGCTGCCCGTGCAGCAGGGATGACGGGTGGGTGCCCGGGGTTGTCCCCATGCTGAGCCCCTCTGACCCCACAGGCTGAAGGCCAAGGAGGAGGAGTGGCGGGAGGCCCAGCAGGGCTTCAACAAGATCTGGCGGGAGCAGTATGAGAAGGCCTATCTCAAGTCCCTGGACCATCAGGCTGTAAACTTCAAACAGAACGACACCAAGGCCCTTCGCTCCAAGAGCCTACTCAATGAGATCGAGAGTGTCTACGACGAGGTGAGGCTCTCTGCCCAGGGCTGCGCGGGCAAGGGGTCCTGGCTCTGCTTCTGGCTCTCCCAGTCTCGGGCGGGCTGCCAGCTCTCTGCCTCTGTTTCCCTAGCATCCCTCTTGCAGGGCTCTGTGGGGGTGGAAGGGATGTTTCTGTGGCACTCAGCGGGTCCAGGGGGAGGATTGTGGCGGCTCTGCTGTGGCTAGAAAAGGGCTCTCCCCTCCCCTGCCTCCTTCCCTCCCACTTACCCCTGGGTAAGTCACTGTCCTTCAGGTGACTTCAGCTGTCCTTTCTCTGCTGCCAGCTGTGTGCCCGGCACAGGTAGACCCTGAGAAGGAACATTCCATCTGACCCTTAGTCACAGACCTTATTTTAGCAGTGATGAAACTGAGGCACGAGAGGTGGCCACTTGCCAAGGCCAGTCGCGGGAGACCAGGGCTCCGGGCTCTAGGCCTCTGCCTCTAGCCGCTGCCCTGGGCCTTCTTGCCAGCTTCGGCACAGTCAGGCTTGTGGGGCCTGAACCACAGAACTAAGCCAGAGCTGGGTCTAGACTTCGAGCATTTAGGCATCGAAAAACACGTGCAGGGGCGCCTGGGTGGCACAGCGGTTAAGCGTCTGCCTTCAGCTCAGGGCGTGATCCCGGCGATCTGGGATCGAGCCCCACATCAGGCTCTTCTGCCATGAGCCTGCTTCTTCCTCTCCCACTCCCCTGCTTGTGTTCCCTCTCTCGCTGGCTGTCTCTATCTCTGTTGAATGAATAAAATAAAATCTTTAAAAAAAAAAAAAAGAAAGAAAAAGAAAAACACGTGCAGGGAGTGAGTTACTTGCAAGAGCCTGTGATGGAAGCCCCTTCCCTCCTGCCTCCCTGCCCTGGGCAACTGTCAGCCCACAGGGCCCACCTGCAGCTAGTCCGCTTTCCTCGCTTGACTCCTCGAGTCGGTGGTCCAGGCTTGAGAGCGCCACCCCCACTCCCCCCAGCAGCATCTGTGGGACAGCATCAGAAAGAATGGATGAGGTGACCGGTGAGGCCCACCACAGTCACCACTGAGTTCCTTCACTCTTTCCCTGAGGGCTGGGGGAAAGGGGTACAGCACTGTTTGGGGCCAGAAGTCAGCCCACCAGCCTCGAGGGCTCTGCATGTGCAAGCCCTTCGTGCATTAGGGAAGTCCGCCCTCACTGTTGGGGGTTAGCAGAGCACAGTTCTGTATCCCATGCATCGGAACTGGCTCCAAGGAAAGCACTTACAAAGATTTTTGAGGATGTTTGTGGCACAGATGAGATGGGGACTCACAAAGCTGTAGGAGAAGGGAAGTCACGCCAGAGCCAGGAGCCAGGCACAGCCGCTCTCAGGCCTCCCCGCCAGCGGGGGAAGGAGATCTGGGGCTGCGGCAGAATTCAGCGTCACTGAGGGAGCACGACCTCTAGTGGAAAGAAACAGGAGTCGCCCACCCCAGAAAGCCGAGGCCCTGGCACTGCACCTGTTTTCTGTCGGTCATGCCTTCTGTGGCTGTTCGAGGAGCCCCCTCAGTGCTGTACCCTGGGCTGGTCACCTAGAGATGAGGGAGACCCAGCCCTGCCCCCAGGAGCCCTCCCCCTGCAGGGACAGCATCCACGCTCACTTTTCTGAGAGCCAGGGTGTGTGTCGGCCTCCGTGCCTGGTGGCTGGGGATTGGTGCCACCCGGGAGAGAACGTTGTCGGGCCTGACCTCAGCAGGCAGTTCAGGGTAGTCTGGAGGGAGTGTGATCGTGTACCAGTTCGCAGGAAGCAAAGTCATGAGCTGGATAAAGACTGAGGAGCAGCTGTGGTTTTCCAGGGCCAAAGAGCAGAGGGCACGTGCAAAGGTCCTGCACACAGCAGGAAGGAGCTCAGCCCCCTGAAACATTGAAAGAGGCCAGGTGGGTGGGGGGGGCTGTAGGATGACATGCCAGGGCCTGGGGTCCTGTCATTAGCAGTGCAGGAAGGCCTAGGGGGCTGTGATAGGGCTGACCATACTCCTGTAGGTCAAATCACTCCAGACCCAGAGAGACAATGGTTGGAGTGGGCTGGTGACCGGGACCGGGCAGGTGGGAGGTGCTGGGCTGCACCCGGACCAGAGTGTGATGCCTTTAGAGCCTCTGGCCCTGAGCCCCCCCCCCCCCATCTTGGACTTGTCCCAGCTGGTCTCTTCCTGCCTAACGGCCCCCTGTCCCCCCAGCACCAGGAGCAGCACTCCGAGGGCCGTAGCGCCCCCTCCAGCGAGCCGCACCTCATCTTCGTGTACGAGGACAGGCAGATCCTAGAGGACGCAGCCGCCCTCATCAGCTACTACGTGAAGCGGCAGCCGGCCATCCAGAAGGAAGACCAGGGCACCATCCACCAGCTGGTGCACCAGTTCGTGCCCAGCCTCTTCTTCTCCCAGCAGCTGGAGCTGGGGGCGTCCGAGGACTCCGCCGACGAGGGCAGGGGGAGCCCCCAGGGGCAGAGCACCGAGCCCGGGGACCGCAAGAAGCCGGCGCCCGGGCCGCAGAGCAGCCCCCCGGAGGAGAAGGGGGCCAGGGGCGAGGCGCCGGCCTCCGAGCAGCCGCCCCAGCAGCCCAAGCCCCTGGACGACGTGTACAGCCTGTTCTTCGCCAACAACAACTGGTACTTCTTCCTACGCCTGCACCAGACGCTGTGCTCCCGCCTGCTCAGGATCTACCGGCAGGCGCAGAAGCAGCTCCTGGAGCACCGCGCCGAGAAGGACAGGGAGAAGCTGCTGTGCGACGGCCGCCGCGAGAGGGGCAGCGACCCTGCCATGGAGCTGCGGCTGAAGCAGCCAAGTAAGGCCTGGGCCCCAGGGGGACGCACGGGTGCTCCCCTCCGCCGGCCGGCCGGGGCCACCGTCCCGGAGCCTCGGGCCGCCCTCAGGACGCCTGTGGCGGGAGGCAGCGTGCTGCGGGGATTCGGAGTCACCCTGCTGCGGGCCACACATGTCTCTGGCCCCGGGTGACCGCCGTCCCCGCCCTTCAGGTGAGGTGGAGCTGGAGGAGTACTACCCAGCCTTCCTGGACATGGTGCGGAGCCTGCTGGAGGGCAGCATCGACCCCACGCAGTACGAGGACACGCTGCGGGAGATGTTCACCATCCACGCCTACGTGGGCTTCACCATGGACAAGCTGGTGCAGAGCATCGCCAGGCAGGTGAGCGCGGGGCAGGTGAGCAAGGGCAGGTGAGCCCAGGCAGGTGGGCACTGAGGCAGGCGAGCGCGGGCAGGTGAGCAGCCAGGCAGGTGGGCACGGGGCAGGTGAGCGCGGGCAGGTGAGCAGCCAGGCAGGTGGGCACGGGGCAGGTGAGCGCCAGCAGGTGAGCGCGGGCAGGTGAGCACCGGGGCAGGTGAGCGGCCCGGGCCAGGCAGTGAGCAGGGTGGCAGGAGGCCTCTAGCGCCTCCAGGAGAGGCCCTGCCCGCCCCTCCTTCATTCCATGCTGTGCGGTCCGCCCCGGGGTCAGCACCTTTCTTCTGTTCTTTTAATTGAAGTAGAATTCCTATATCACAAAATTCACCATTTTCAAGTGAACAGTTCAGTGGAGTTTAGTGCTTTCACAATGTCATGCAGACACCACCTGTATCTAGTTCCAGAACCTTTCCGTCGCCCCGGAGGAGCCCCCGTCCCCACGAGCAGTCACCCCCGCATTCTCCTCCCCCAGCCCCGGGCAGCCACCAATCTGTCCTTCGTCTTAGGGATTTGTCTGTTCTGGATGTGTCGTGTAAATGGAATCATACAGCGTGTGCCTTTGTGTCCGGCTTCTCTCGAGCTCAGTACACTGTTCTCCAGGTTCATCCACGTCTAGCCTGTGTCAGAAGTGCGTTGCTTTCTCTGGCCGACTCCCCCGCCATCGTGTGACTGGACCACATTGGTTCATCCACTCTTCTGGCGATTGTACAGGACTCCTTTGACTCCTCGTCGACGCACCTTTCTTGAGGTAGCGGCACGTGAGGAACCGTAGGCCGCTCCTCCTGGAGGGAGGCTACTGGCCAGTTATCCGCATCGCTGAGGATAGCAAAACGTCCCCCAGCTGCATGTCAGCAAGAGGAAATCAGGAACGTGAATCAGACACATTATTATAAAGAGCAAAACCCCCGATGAGGCAAATGTGGTTTTGGGACGCAAGTCCTGCTCAGTGGCCACCAAAGTCGTTATTGTTCAACTTGGTTTCCTATTTATCCAGGAAGTCTATTCGCCATAAAGCAAAAAGCTGAGTAAAGAGTAGCATCCTCACCCTCCCACCCAGATACAGTTGCTAGAAGTGGCATTTCTTTTCAGACTTCACAAACTTCTCATCGAGGCAGACATACACAGAAGCGTGCCCCAAAGCTGAGCGTGCCGCTCGGTCTTGCCGGACAGCCCCGGCCCTCCCCACGGGCAGGCACCCACCTGCTCTCTGGCCGTTACGGGGCTGGGCATGCGTCCCGGGGCTGGGCGTCCAGTCTGCCCCCGGTGGGCCCCCGTTCTGGGGACAGCGGCCTCGTCTGTAGCACCCAAAAGGGTTGGACCAGATCGGACATTGATGAATGTTTTTGGTTTTTTTTTAATTAATTCCCCTTCATCCCATCAAGATGGGATGGACATGGACAGATGTCTTCTATAGTACTCGCTTTTTTAAAAAAAGAAAAGGAGGAACAAAAATGAAGGTAGCTGAAGCCCTGGTAGGGCCAGGATCCCCCCGCCCCCCGAGCTCCCCGCTTTCCAGCAGGCTGATGCTCACGGGGCCCTCTGCACCGCCGTCGGCAGCCTGCGGGGCCCTGTGGGCGCTCTTTGCCTCACGTTCCCTGTTTGATTAGCATTTCTTTTCCGTAGCAGCGGCCGGTGTTTACTGGGATCTTGCCGTGTGCCCGGCACCATGTGAGATTTACGTGTGGCCACACGTTGTATCCATTCAAAGCAGCGCGCGGGGAGGGCCCCGAGGCCCCAAGATTGCAGGAGCCCGTCCGGGGCCGCGGCTGGTACCCAGGGGCGCCGACTCCCGCCTGCTCAGCCTGACCCCGCCGCCCGGCTGCTTCCCTTACTCCTGTCTTCCTACACCTGCGGGTTTCAGGCACGCTTGTAGGGGCTCAAGAATTAACTGTTTGTAGCAGAAGACCCGGGAAATTACTTGCCACAGCACCACCGTTAGATAATCCCATCCCCGGTTTGGCACGTAGCCTTCGCTATTTTTTCTGTGTGTTCCACACACCCAAGCAGGGCCTGCTGGTCCGGTCCAGTCTGCTGTGCTCTGGGCTGGTTTTTGATCGGGTCCGCACCCAGCGCCCGGCTGCCCAGCACAACCCTGTGGACCCTGGCCTTGAGGCCCGCCTCGTGGACTCGGCTCACCTCCTCTGTGGGCGAGGTGCCCGGGGCGGCAGCTGTGCCTCACCCCTCCCCGGGGGGTGCGCACGCCGGCCACCCACTGGCTCTCCCTCCTCCCAGCTGCACCACCTCGTGAGCGACGACGTCTGTCTGAAGGTGGTGGAGCTCTACCTGAACGAGAAGAAGCGGGGTGCCGCGGGGGGGAACCTGTCCTCCCGCTGCGTCCGCGCCGCCAGGGAGACCAGCTACCAGTGGAAGGCCGAGCGCTGCATGGCAGACGAGAACTGCTTCAAGGTAAGGGGGGCCGCAGCCTGCCCCACATGAGGCCGGGGCTGCGCGGAGGGCGCCCACAGCGGGGGAGGACCGGCGGCTTTGCTCGGGCGCGGGAGGCAGGCTGGGGCTGGGCCTTGACGAGGCTGCCAGCCTGCCTGACACCACGCAGTCTTCTTACTGGGCCCCCGGAGCCTGGGGAAGGTGGTCGTAGCTGACCTTTCAGCCTCGTTGTGAGCTCGGCCCGTGGCTTCAGGCTGCTCGCCCCCCTCCTCCCCAGGTGATGTTCCTCCAGCGCAAAGGGCAGGTGATCATGACCATCGAGCTTCTAGACACCGAGGAGGCCCAGACAGAGGACCCCGTGGAGGTCCAGGTGAAGCCCTGTCCCGTGCTCTGCGCCTTCAGCACACCGGCGGGGTCAGGGGCAGCCACGGGCAGCATTGTGGGGCTCCCCCCAACAAGCCCTGTGCACATGCTGGCCAAGCATAGGCTGCAAAACGTCCGCGCGGAGAAGCCTCGCTTGCAGCATGACCATTGTCCTCGGAAGCCTGAGAGGGGATGGCAACTGCACATGCCCCCCCAGGGGCCAGTGGGGGTATCCCGGGGCAGGAGGCCATGTGACACCCAGGCCACCCTCCCCGCACAACCCTGTTCCTGGCTCTTCCCACCGCTGCCATGGGCCCGCAGTCCCTTGAGACCCTGTGGCGCGTGACTCTGCACTCCTCGCGCATAAAGCCCAGGTGCCTGACTCCGAGATGGAGAAATTCCCTGGCCCATGCTCTGAGATGCACATTGTACGTGGGGTCCTGGTCTCTGTAAGCCCCCATCGGCTTCACAGGGTCGCGTCCGCCCCCCCCACCACAGCCAGCAGGGGGCTCCCTCACCACATCCTTCCCTGTGTTTCTGGGCTTCCCAAACAGGAAGTTTCCAGTAAGTGTGGTTTGGTGAGGCTTGAGTCTGGCGTTTATAGAGGGTGGCGAGCAGATGAAAGGTCACCCAGACACTGCAGGCCATGCCCACCCCAGACCCGGGCGGCCCCTGCAAGGCCTGCCTTCTGCTCATCCCCAGCGCCTCCCTGGCCGTGCCCTGCTGCACGTGTCGTGATGTTGTTGTGCTCCCCAGACCCGGCTCTCCTCTGTGCGAGGGCCCCGTTCCCCGTGTGAGCTTGTCACGTGACGGACACAGAGAGGACGGTACACAGCAGGGACGTGTCCACGTAAGCTTGAAGTGTCGGACTCCGGCTCTGACGATTGCTCCATCCAGAGCTGCCGTCTGGTGGTTTCCATTGCGCATCCACTCTTCTCTGGCCGCCATCCTCCTAATGCTTCGGGGGTGCGGGTGAAAACACAAGCCTGTCTCCCTCTGTCCCCACAGCACCTGGCTCGGTACGTGGAGCAGTACGTGGGGACCGAGGGGGCGTCCAGCTCGCCCACCGAGGGCTTCCTCCTGAAGCCCGTGTTCCTGCAGAGGTAAGAGGACCCGCAGGTGCGGTTCCTTCCCGCGGGCCCGGGGAGGCCCCTCCCACCGCTGGCAGCACCGGGGCCTGACTGGGTTCCCCGTGCTGCTGGTGGAAGGACTGGGGTGGTGGTGCCCACGGCTTCCATCTGCATTTCTCCGACACCGGGGAAGTCGGACGTCTCCACGGCTGTTTCCGGCCGTGAGGATTTCCCGGTCCGCAGACCTCCTTTCGCCTCCAGGAACCTCAAGAAGTTCCGCAGGTGGCAGTGTGAGCAGGCGCGCGCCCTGCGCGGCGAGGCCAAGAGCTCGTGGAAGCGGCTGGTCGGGGTGGAGAGCGCCTGCAACGTGGACTGCCGCTTCAAGCTCAGCAGCCACAAGATGATGTTCATCGTCAACTCGGAGGACTACATGTACCGCCGCGGGACCCTGTGCCGGGCCAAGCAGGTGCCCCCCGCCCACGGCCCGGGAGCCCGGGCTCCAGCCCGCGGCCCGGCGGCGGCCGCCCTGACCCCGTGCCCCGCCCCCCTCCGCAGGTGCAGCCCCTGGTCCTGCTGCGCCACCACCAGCACTTCGAGGAGTGGCACGGCCGCTGGCTGGAGGACAACGTGACGGTGGAGGCGGCCGGCCTGGTACAGGACTGGCTGATGGGAGAGGAGGACGAGGACATGGTGCCCTGCAAGACGCTCTGCGAGACGGCACACGTGCACGGGCTGCCGGTGACCCGCTACCGCGTGCAGTACAGCCGCCGGCCCGCCTCGCCCTGACCGTCCGCGCCTGACGCGCACGCTGCTGCGGCCGCTGCCTGGGCCTGGAGCTGCATCGGCACTCTCACGAACGGCCTGAGGGGAGCAGCGCGTCCCCCAGCCTTGCTGCTACGGGCCGCGAGCGCCGGAGAACGGTGGGCTTGTGTCGGCCTGTGGCCCCGTGCTGCCATCCCTTTTGGCTTCCCTGCTTCCTTTGGGCCTGTCCTGTGCCAAACCTGAACCCTTCCTGCCCTTGAACTCCGGGGGCTCCCTCCCTGCGGGAAGGGGGAGGATCCACACGCTGGCCAAGGAGCAAGTGATTGCCTTTATGTACCTGCTGGGCCGCTTTCGTCACTTGTGCCAAATCCCCAGGCGGGGGCACCGCCGGTCCTTTTGTGCATACAGCGTCTGGAAAGGTCCGTGATGAACCATGCAGGGGTGTGTGTTTGGGAGGGGGTCGGCATTCAGGAGACCCCAGCATGGAAGGAGTCGGGCCGGGGTGGATCTGCTTGAAAAGCATGTCCTTCCTGAATGGTTCTGAAAGCTTCCGGAAACTTCCTGAGCTGGGCCATGCCTGCATCTGATAGTCGGGGCACGGGCTAGGCCCGGCTGATGCTTGGGGTCCTTGGTCACTTTGAAAGCCAGGAGGAGCCCGCTGTTGAGGTTCCGCTTTGTTGTCAAGATGTGGAGTGGGCGGGCAGCAGCAGAACTGTCGAGAAGACCCCACTCTGGAAAAAATGAGATTCCAAGTCCTGTATTGACCTGGCAGCCTCACTCTGAGCTCTCGAGGGAAGGGGCTCAGCCTGAAACTCCCGCTGAGCTCAAGTGTCCCCACACTGGGAGGGCCCAGGGGTGCAGTCATGTACCTAGGAAGGACATTCTAGAAATACGTATACGCACACACATATTTATCCGTAAGCTCTCTTAGTGGTTGTGACTTCTGCAGCAGCCAAGTCCACGGTTCCTGGGTCGTGAGCGCCTTCGTCGTGGGACTCTGCAGACCTGCCCTTGACCTTGCCGTTCCTACAGCCACCACCTGGATGGGATATGGGCGTGAGGCACTGAGCAACTGTCCTACCGAGGTGTGCAAGGCTTTCTGTGCCAAGAATGCCAAGCAGTTCGGCAGAAACAGCTCTTCAGAATTCTTGCACCCTGAGAAGCCCTGGCCGGGCTCCTGGCACCATGAGAAGGGGATCAACCAACGAGGGCCCAGAACCATCCCCGTGTACAGCCTCCTTTCTGCCCAGCGGCAGCCCTCACCCTCCCAAAACTGAGCTGTGCCAAATCCGCGGTTCTGGGAAGTGGAGATGTGTTTCTAGAAGTTTTCTAGAAGTTACCTGTGGAACTCAAGGTTTGCAAAGCCTTTGACTCGGGGTCTGGGCGATTCCAGGGCCAGTGTGCCCCGCCCGGGGTCTCCTAGCCCGTGTTTGCTCAAGTCTACCAGGCACTTTGTCCATATCCTTGTTTTGTAAGAAGGGAACTTACCGGAATTCCTGAACCAGACCCTCCCGGCGCCCCCCTCGGGAGCCCGTGGCCCCTTCCGTGCCTCCGTGCGGGCCTGGGGTGCGGGCCACACCCCGCCGAGCCCCGCCCTGCATGCTTCTAGGGAGCGTCTCTTCTGTTTTTGAAGAATTTCTGTTCTGGGGCTTGTACTTCCTTTGCAGCTGTTTTGAATGTAGTTTTCCTTTTCTATTTATTTGCACATTAAAGTTAAAAATTAAATATTGACCTAACTCTGCGAGGCCCTCTCGGTCGTTGCTTGTCCCTCTGCGAAGCCCAATCCGCACCTGCGCCCCCGAAGTTCCCAAACCCCAAGCACCACCCCCTCGAGGCTGACCCCCAAGAGGGTCCTGTTCCCCCCCACCCCACCCCCGTGTCGCCCCACCCGCAGAGTGTTCTGGAATGTTCATTCCCAGCTCATTTACTTTCACTAGAAAGGAGAGGTGTTTCCTTCTAGTGTTGTGCGTGGAAACCCGATTTAAAGACTGGTGTTGGCTCTGAGCTTTCTCCGCCCACCCAGTGCAGGGCTCTTTCCCTCCCCCACCCCACAAAGCCACCCTCCCTCCCTCCGTGCTCTCTGTTCCCTGCTCCCACCGGGCCCCCCCCTTCCTCTCAACACACCTCCTGTGACTTCGGCATCACTGTGTCCTCTGAACTCATCTGGGCCTGCTCCCATATGGCCCCGCCTGCAGGGAAGTGGGAGACCACAGCTCTTCTTAGGGTCCTCTGAGCAGATACCCCTTGAGGCTCCTGGCTGGCCTTTCCCCCACCTCCCCCTCAGTGCCCACCGCCAGGCCTCACCAGTCAGGTCCCTGCGCTGAGACTGAGCTGCCCGCAGGACCCGTCTGCTCCCAGGTGCGGTCCTCAATCTCTCCGAGTGGCCCTGGCTGCCTTCCGGGGCCCCCCTCGCCTATGTGCACCCCACACACACGCAATGCCCCCTGGTGCTGCACACCTCCCCCTCCAGAGAGTCAGGGCTCCGGGGGAGTTGGGTGAATGAGGCTCAGTGCTGTCCCGGATTCCTCCTGGCCTCAAGCCCCCGTCGTCGAGGATGGGTTCCAGGGTCCTGCATGCCCAGACTGGCCTTCCGGTTGGAAGCGCTGGGAGAGGTGTGGGGGGGGTGCCGGCCCTGGCCCTGGGCCCTGCAGCCTCTGAGAAGGGCACGGCCCACAGAGGGGGCGGGGCCTATGGCTGCGATCAGGTTGATCAGGTCGCTGGCAGAGAAACTGGAGGGAGGGTCTCCTGCTGGCCCTGCCGGGAAGGGGGCATGACCAGTGCGGGGGAGGACCTGGCCCTGTGGACACCCAGCCTGCAGCCTGGTGAGGCGCTGAGCAGGGGACCAGCCTGGGTGCCCGAACTCCTCAGCCACAGAGGCGCCCGATCCTAAGGGCCTGTCATTCCAGGCCACCGTTCCTGCCGCTGTTGAAGAACAGCCCTGATGAATAAACCAGCCCTCCGTCCTCACTGCCACGCACCTCCCTTCCTACCTCCTTCAAGCCTGGGCAGGACCAGCTAGGTGGCCCTCTCCTCCCCAGGGTGGTGGAAGGAGCAGGCGTGTGATGCTTGGGGAGGGTAGGGGGGTTTCCAGTGGGGCCCGGTGAACACTTCTTATTTATTATTTCTCTCCTGTTATTCGTGAGGGGTTGGTCTCATTTTGCAAGGTATCAGCTTCACCCCTGACGTCCTGGCTGAGAAGGAGGCCGATTGTTCTGGGACGTCAGGGGGCCAATTGTTTTGAACAGCAAGTTGACCTCACGGCAGTCCCAGGAGGGCGGGGGTGGGGACCGGGGGAGCTAGGACCTCCCAGTAGGAGGCGGAGGGCCCAGCGTGCTGGATGAGGTCTGAACTGCTAAACTGCTAGAAGGTTGCCCGAGGGTCTCCAGCGCCCCGTCCATGCGCCCTGTGTGCGGGAGCTGCAGCGCGTGGTTCGACGGAGCAGCTGGGACCGAGGTCCCAGGGGGGAGGCACGGGGCTTCTGAGGTTGGGAGAGCCAGACCTCCAACCCGGACGGGGTCAGAGACCCCTCCTCTCGGCCAGAAGTGGCTTAAAGTCGCTGCCCACAGGCTGCGCCCGGGAGTGAGGGAACGTGGAGGCACGGTTGCCGGTGCCCATCTGCCTTTGAAGTGCGGCAGAAAGAAATCGAGGTCTCTACAAAGGCCGCCCCAAGAGGCATCGCGTTGGCAGGACTCCGGAGTGTCTGACGGGTGCGCTGACCTCCATCTAACACCGGAGACAGTGAGGTGGGCCGGGATGGGTTCTGGGGGCTTCTGGGGGGCCGGGGCGGGGGGGCTGCAAGCTGAGGGAATGCGGCACCAGCTGATGACTCGGATCTGATTGCTCTTTTCCCCCACGATTTAAATAAGTTTTTAATTGTGTTAAGATTTAGCCACTCTAAGAATCCGGTTCAGTGGCTTTAAGTGCCTTCCCATGCTGGTGCGGCCCTCCCCACCCTCCGTCTCCAGGACCCTTCATCTTCCACGCTGCAACTCTGTCCCCATGAAACACGGACTCCCCGCCCCCAGCCCCTGGCGCCCACCATCGACTTCCTGTCCCTGAAAATCTGACCCCTCGAGGGACTTCATCTTCCTGCCATCATACAGCTTCGATGCTTTTATGACTGGCTTATCTCACTCCGCATCGGGTCCTCAAGGCTCATGCATGTTGCAGAAGAGCTTGTATCAGATTTTCCCTCCTTTTTTTTTTTTTTTTTTTTTAGATTTTATTTATTTATTTGACAGAGAGAGAGACAGCCAGAGAGAGAGGGAACACAAGCAGGGGGAGTGGGAGAGGAAGAAGCAGGCTCCCAGCAGAGGAGCCTGATGTGGGGCTCGATCCCAGAACGCCGGGATCACGCCCTGAGCCGAAGGCAGACGCTCAACCACTGAGCCACCCAGGCGCCCCATTCCCTCCTTTTTAAAGCTACTATTCTACCTTTTCTTAAAGTGTGAGTTTTGGGGGCCCCTGGATGGCTCAGTTGGTTAAGTGTCCAACTCTTGGTCTCAGTTCATGTCTTGATCTCAGGGTGGTGAGTTCAAGCCCCGCACTGGGCTCCATGCTGGGCATGGAGATGATGATAGATAGACAGATGATAGATAGATAGATAGATAGATAGATAGATAGATAGATAGATAGATAGATAGATGATAGATAGATAGATAAAATGTGAGTTTTTATGGAAAGTGACAGATGATATAGAAAATTCCAACAGTACAAAAAAAGCCCACAGAGAAAAGTAGGCACTCGAGTCCCTCTCCCCAAAGGCAGCTGCCCCCAGCGTCCTCCAAAAGTGCCCCGCCGTGGCAGGTCGCCCTGCGCCTCCTGTGGGGGGGGTTCCCCCACCCGCCCGGCTGGAACAGGGTGGGTTCTGTGATGGGACTGTTGATACGCACCCCGCCTCTGTGCGGCGATACCCCCGTACGGGCGATTTCCTACACGCTGCGTGCCTGCCATCAATTCCCAGACATGGGGCTCCTGAGTCAAACCACCCTCCTTGGGGGCTCCCGTCCACCCTGCCCCAGAGTCGCCCAGCTGCCAGCCCCTCGGCCTCCCCTGCACAGGTTCCCTGCTCCGCTCCTGGAGGGCAGCAGGGGGTCCTCATCTGGGTTTCCCTGTGCGCTGAGAGTGACCTTGGTCACCAGCTGCCAAGAGACGTAGGTGTGGCTGAATTTGTCACTGGTGCTGGTGGAAACAGTCCGGAAATGGGGGAGACTCCTGGCTAGGCCCCTGTCCCAGGCGGAACTCTCTAGGCCTCGGTCCCCCACCTTGGGCTGGGGGCAGGGAACTCAGCATCTCACCCTCCGCTGCACTGACTCTGTCTAGGACTGCTCGGTCACTTCCTGGCTGGTCCCTGTGACCTCGGGTTGTGGCTAGATTAAGGCTCACAGCACCAGGACATGGCCACATCACTACCCTTCTCCCATCCCTAGTTCATTTCTTCTTCCTTGACCGTCCCCTCAGGGTCCTCCTGCCCTCAGACCGCCCCTCCCCCGCAGCCACCATGGCCCAACCCTGATCACTCGGGACAAGAACCCCAGTGCGGAGCTTCCCCAGGGCAAGATGGTCGAGGCCTCTCCCAGGAGGGGCATCAGGGGGGATTGTGTGCAGAAGAAAGAGTAACCTCCTTACTGAGCCGCTCTGCATTTTTTCAGCTGCACAGTGGGCCCCATCTGAGAGCAGCGACGTGGAGGGGCCAGAGGAGGGTGGGCGGCTCAGGGGCCCTTTGTCCTGGGCTGGCCTGACCACCTCTCAGGCTGAGGTCTGGCCATGACCATCCCCGGGAGCCCTGGGCTGCGGATGGAGCCAGGATGGGAGCCCAAAGGGCTCTGAGAGCCAGGGATGGGCCTCTCCCAGGAGGGGGCCAAAGCTGGGCTCCTCTCTGCTCCCCAGGGTAGCACGTGGTCAGCGTCGGGGATCTGGGCCAAGGATCAAGACCTCCTCAGAGACCCCTCTGTAGACCCCAGTCTCACAAAGCTCCTTCCCTTCTCTGCACCTCACTTTGGGCCTGTGTTGGGGTATAAGCAAGGCAGCAATAAGGCAGAGCAGCCCCCACAGAGGACCTGGGGTCCTTGGAGAGGGGGAGGATGGCTCACGTGCTCTGACCTGTGACCTGGGGAGGCAGGGCTCTGGTCTAGCCAGCCACGGACAAGAGGTGGGTGGGGGCTTCAGGAAGGGCCGAGAGCCCCTGAGTACGTGACCTGGCGGGCTGTCATGGGAACAGGGGCCGCAGACATGACTGGGTAGCAGGAAATAGCCACTTGGCCCACAGAGGCTTTCTGGGCTGAACAGGGCTAAGGGCGGGGACTGCAGCCTGGAACCTCCCCCCGCATCTTGCTGGCCCAGCACTTGGACCCTGAGGGTGTAACTGACTGACCCTAGCCACCAGGCCTCCTCTGGCCACACCATGGGCCTGCCACGGGCTTGTGGGGGCAGGGGCTGGTTTATCTTACTGGCCCCTGTCCACTGCTCTACTGGCACTCAGGAAGCTGGGGGTGGGGGTCAGCCAGGCAGGAAGCCTGAGGTCAGTGGCCGCAGCCCAGAGCAGCTGGCGCCCAGCCTCGGCAGCATGTGGGCACTCGTGCTGCTGTGGCCCGTGGTGCTGGGGTTCGGCCTGGAAGATGACAGCCAGAACACCCTCACCTACGACGAGGACGACGAGATGGGGAGCGCGGGGGGAGTTAATGGTGAGTGACCTTGGGCCCTGTCTTGGGACGGCGGGGGGGGGGGGGGGGAGGGGAGGCCTAGAGCTGATGAGTGGGAAACAGGAAATCGGTGGGGGGGGGGGGGTCCTCCAACTCAGCCCTGAGCCCACAGGGCTGGGGGGTGTCTGTCCAGCTCTGACCCACCAAGTTGGGGGCTCCTGAGAGCTGGGGCCTGGACCGTAGCTCCTCGGGGGCAGCACCGGCGGGGCTGCGGGGTGGGGGGGAAGGTGGGGGTGACGCCTAGACTCTCAACACCTCTCCCCTTCCCCCCAGATGGCACACTGGGGCCCTTGACCGGGCCCCAGGAGGAGACCCCTCACTCGCCCCACCTGCGCAGCTTCCCCGGCCAGGTCTGGGCCAACAACAGCCACGTTCTGGAGATCCCAGACAGCTCGCGGGCGCTGCTGCTGGGCTGGGTGTCCACGAGGCTGGTGCCCGCTCTCTACGGGCTCACCCTGCTGGTGGGGCTGCCCGCCAACGGGCTGGCGCTGTGGGTGCTGGCCACCCGGGTGCCGCGGCTGCCCTCCACCGTGCTGCTGATGAACCTGGCGGCCGCCGACCTCCTGCTGGCCTTGACGCTGCCGCTGCGCATTGCCTACCACCTGCAGGACCAGCACTGGCCCTTCGGTGAGGCCGCGTGCCGCGCGACCACAGCCGCTCTCTACGGCCACATGTACGGCTCCGTGCTGCTGCTGGCCGCTGTCAGCCTGGACCGCTACCTGGGCGTCGTGCACCCGTTCCGAGCCCTCACCCTGCGGGGCCGGCGCTTGGCTGCCGGGCTCTGCGCTGCAGCCTGGCTGGCGGCCGCTGCCCTGGCGCTGCCCCTGGCGCTGCAGCGGCAGACCTTCCGCTTGTCACACTCGGACCACGTGCTGTGCCACGACGCGCTGCCCGTGGGCGCTCAGGCCTCCTACTGGCGGCCCGCCTTCCTCTGCCTGGCGGTGCTCGGCTGCTTCCTGCCGCTGCTGGTCATGCTGTTGAGCTACGGGGCCACGCTGTGTGCGCTGGCGGCCGGTGGCCCGCGCTACAGCCACGCGTTGAGGCTGACCGCGCTTGTGCTGGCCTCGGCCGTGACCTTCTTCGTGCCCAGCAACATACTGCTGCTGCTGCACTACTCGGACCCGCGCCCGGATGCCTGGGGGGACCTGTACGCCGCCTACGTGCCCAGCCTGGCGCTCAGCACCCTCAACAGCTGCGTGGACCCCTTCATCTACTACTACGTGTCTGTGGAGTTCAGGGACAAGGTGCGAGAGGGGCTGCTCTGCGTGGCTCAGGGCGCCTCCGCAGCCTCCAGGGAGGGGGGCACCCAGGGCACTGGCACCCGGTCCACCTCACTCGTGTGACGGCCCCCCAGAAGGTGGGCAGAATGGAGAGGGGGTCGTACGGGGTCGATCGGGACCCCCCTCCCAATCCACGTCTACTGGGGACCCCTGGATGTGAGCTTATCTGGAAATAGGGTCTTCGCAGGTGTTCTTAAAATTTGGTCACACTGGCATAGGGGAGACCCTAAATCTGCTGTGACCAGTGTCCTTATAAGGAGAGGACACACGTACACACAGGGAAGGAGGCCATCTGACCACGAAGGCAGACATGGGGGTGCCGCAGCCACAGCCACGGAACACGACGACTGCTAACAGCCACCAGAAGCCGGGATGGCAGCCTGAGACACTCCCCCTCGGAGCCCCCCCTGCCCACACCCTGATCTCAAGCTTCTGGTCTCCAGAACTGTCAGAGAATAAATTTCTGTTGTTTTAAGTCACCTGTTTTGTGGTTTTTGGTTACTGCAGCACCAAAAAAGGAAGATGGGGTTAAATGCCTATTCCCAGGCCCAGCCAGCACTTTCACGTCCAAGGTGGGGTGGAGGCAAGGCTGATGCTGCCCTGGACTGGCAGCAGGACCCCTCTCAGGAGGAGGCCCAGGCGGAAGGAGTCCTCCTACCCCAAAGCCCAGGGTCTAGCTCTGGGATGGGCTCCGGGGTTTGGGGCATCTCCTGAAAAATGGAGGCTCTCATTCTGCTTCCCAAAGCCTGGTGCGGCCTGTCATTAGGACCCATAGGACTGTCACCTACTGTCACCCTGGTGGCAGGACAGCACTTGTTCCCTTCCCCAACGTCTGATCCTTCTTGTTAACGTCCCGCGCCACCACAGGACCAGGCGGATGGGCAAGTGGAGGGTGGACAGGTGGGCCTGGGGAAGAGGACTGCAGCCCTGCGACCCCCACCCCCAGCTGTTTACCCTGGGTCTGAGCCGTTCTGAATGAAGTGGGGGGGTACCACATGGGGAAGGGCAGTCAGTGCCCCCACCCCGGAAAGCAGCATGGGGCACTGTGTCCGGAGCCACGGAGACATCAACTGTGGGAGTAAGCGGGCTCCCCCAAGACAGAGGGGAGTGGGGGCCATTCCTGGGCTTCCCATCAGGGCCTCATATGTGTTTGGTCTAGGGAAAAATGACCCAGTGGGCAGGCAGCCCCAGAACACACATGTGCGCCCATGAGCCTGGGGAAGTGTAAGATCAGCGAAGTGTACCCGTCAATAGCCTGGTTGATGATACAGTTTTCCAAGTTGTTACCGCAGGGGAAGGCTGGGTGAATGGTACCCGGGACCTCTCTGTACCGGTAGAATTTCTTACAGATGCGCGGGAGTCTACGATTAGGCTGAGGTGCAGGTGTTCGAAACGCTCCTCCCCACCCGCTCTGAAAGGCTGAGCTGGAGACTAGGGAAGAGATGCTGGGGAGCCTGATGGGAGCTGGGGCTCCAGCCCTCAGCGCTGCCACCCCCTGCCCCAAGCCAAAGCCTGCCTGTGACTCTGGAAATGAGCTTTTATTTTAGGAGCAGCCTCCCCAGGGAGCAGGCCCAGGGCCCAGGAACTGTCCCTTGTAGGCTGGTGGGGGTGAGGGGCTCAGCAAGTGGCCGGGGGACCCACTGGCTGGGCAGCACCCTCAGGGTCTCTGTGCTGTCCCTGCTGGAGGTCAGAGACAAGCAGCACTGGCTGCAATAAATACCACCGCACGCACAGGGGAGAAGACAGGCCATGCCCGGGAGGGACCAGAAACAGGCATCCCCTGCGGTTCCCAAAGAGGAATGTGACCACAGCTGGGAGGGTCCCCCAAGGAAGGCAGGTCTGGTTGCGGAGCTGGGGCTCCCCCACCAGGAAGCTGGGAGAGGGCAGTCCCTTTGTGGGGTGCCAGGAGATTGGGGGTTCAGGGGGTGAGGCCCCGAGGTGGGAATCAGCCTAGTCCTAGAGGCAGGAAGCTGAAGGGGCATCTCCCAGAGCCCACAGCAGGACCAAACATTCGGGGACCCCTGGGGTGAGACAAGATGGGGGTGTGTGGGGACTGTGGCAGTTATGGGACAATTCGAGGTCTAGGTCCAGGGGCTCGGCAGCTCAGGTGCCCCAAAGGGGGCCTGAGCTGTGTATTTTGGAGAAAGGCAGCCTGTTTCACTTCGAAGTTGGTGATGAGGGCATGGATGCTATCTATGTCCCTGATTTGGCTAAATGTCATCATGTCTCCTCCGGCAGAGGCCTTTGGCCAGGATCCTTCCCAGGAGCGTCCCCTCTCCTGGAGGGGGTGCTGCTCTGGCCTGCTCCGGCCCCAGGTGCAGCTGGGGAGGTGGCGGGATCGAGGCTGACCCTCCTGCTGACGGAGGCCTGGGAGGAGCCCATCCTCCATCAAGGCAGGTGTCTGCGTTCTGTCTCAGGTTCATTTGGAGGCTGGGGTCACCTGGGGCGGGGTCCGCCCGCCCACCAGAGAGTCAAGGGAGCTCTCCCATTAGTGGCCCCCTTCCGGCGGGGCCGACAGGGACAGGACGCAGCTCGCAGCTCCGAGCGTTAGGAAGAGAAGCCACTCTGACTGAAGAGAGAAAAAGAGAAAGACAAGGTGGGCTGCCAGGCTTTCGGGGGCGGGGGGGAAGGCATGCCCTTTGCTGAACCCACCTGCATGTCGTGGCTCAGCCTGGCTGCCTCTGCCCATTGGGGCAGGTGCATCCCCCCCCCCACCCCTGCAGAGGACCCTCAGGACCCTGCCCACCCCCACCGGACAACAATGTGGGTGGACGGCAAGGGAACTCCGCGAAGTGAGAAAAGCCAATTTCCAGAGCATTCGGTTTACACAGCATTCCCGGAATGACAGACTCCTGGGAGGGGTGGGGGGCGTGGCTATAAAAGGGCTGTCGTGTGTCTTGCCTATGGTGGTGATGACACAAAGCTACCCGAGGGGGAAAACTGCAGCCTCAGTTGTGACAGTAGGGAGAAATGAACAAGTAAGCTTCAAAGTTTCAGGACGTATATTGTCATCCCCGGAGCTGAATCACAGTGGAATGCTAAAAAAATATTCCATAAATGCAAAAGGAGGCACATGGAGGACATTTTGAACAAATATTGAAACAAAAGCCATAAGCCCGGCTCGACCAATAACTATCTTGATTGCACATGGACCGAGCCCCAGTGCCTGGTGTGGGATGACGCAGCCCTGAACTGTCGGGACTCCGGTGGGTACTGGTGGAAAAGCAGTCCCGCTGGGTTTGCTGAGTGAGGCTGAAAACCTGCCGTTGAAACTGACGTGTGAGCGGGAGAACCTGCCAAGGCAGGCGGGGCGCGGGCAGACACAGCCTGAGGCCTGACAGTGCCTGGCACCAGCCTGAGCTGATAAAGTCAGCCTGTTGCTTCAACCTCTTGAGTTTGCTGTAATTAGACCCACAAGATTCGCCTCCTCCAGGAAGTCTGCCCTGCAACCCCTTCTCAGCCTCATCCACTGGGCTCTCTGTCTCCCACCCATTTCCTTCTCCTTCCCCTGGGGTGACAAAGATTCTCTGATCAAACTCCGCTCAGGCTCCTCTTTTCGACTATGTCTCCACTTTGGGACTTTGGTGTTCATCTCCGCACTGTCCGGTTATAGCAGGAACCCTGCTACGTCAGTTCATGCCCGAATCCCAGCTCCATACCTCATCACCCTCGACATCTAATATTTAATCGTGTTCCACCACCAGCCCTGGGACGCTGTCTGAGACCCTGGCCTGCCTTTAGCGGGGATGCTGTTAGGTGGTTTTGGCCAGAATCCCTCCTTCATCCCTCATGTTTCCGGTCAGTGATTCTCAGTCCCCTGGCCCTCCTGGCCCTGGCTATAAACCCCCATTTTTTCTTGTAGTATTCAGAGCTGGGTCCTGTCTTCATCTCCACCTCAAGACCCCACTGCAGGACCCTGCTACCTATCTCCAGTCCCCTCCCTTGAATAGTCTTCCTTGCCATCTTAACAAGCACCATGAATAATGTCTTTCTTTAAAGCCTCCTGGGGTTGCATCCTTGGGAGGGCTCAGCCTCACCCTGCTCGTACAGGCTGTTCTCTGATGTGTGTTGGACAGACTGTGGGCAGAAGAAAGAATGGATCTCCCACCTTGTTCCTGGAAACCTGCAGGCTGGCCTGTCTACTGGGCACTCCCACTCCCTGTCAGGTCCAGGGCAAGTAGGGGCAGGGATTTGGGGGGCGTGCTTAGCTCTTACCTGTCCTCTGCCTCCCCCTCCAAGTCCATCACCTCATGGCCGTGGCCGGCTGCCAGGTGCCCAGCGTCTGGGGGAGCTGGGTCATAGTCGTAGCTGTAGGAGGCAGAGGCCGGTGTCAGCTGCTCTGGAAGGAAGGGGGGCCGAGGTCGGCAGGAGGGCACCGGAGGGGGAGGATCTAGACAGCAGACAGCTCAGAGAGACCATGAAAAGGAGATAATATGTCCCAGAGCAACAGACAGGAGGTGGGAGGTCACAAGGATGGGGGAAGGGGACACAGAGCTCAGAGACGGGTAGATGCAGAAAGGCAGAAACTTGGGGTGGGGGTGGGGAGAGACTCAGCAGGATTGAGAAGCCGCAGAAACCCAGACAGAACCAGATATGGGGGAGGATACAAAGCCTAAGGAAAAGAGACTGGAGGAGCGTTGCAGGAGCCACAGCTGGGGGGAAGCTGGGAGGGTCAGGGAGAGACAGGGAATCAAGGGCTGTGAGAATCAGGGCAGAGGGGTGGGGGAAAGGAGAGAGGAGAAGAGGAAGAGGAGGAAGTGATGCTAGACAGGAGGGAGCCGGTGATGGGGAAGAGGAGGAGGAAGTGAAGGGGAGGAGGTGATAGGGCCGATGGAGAAGATAGGGCGATGCACTATGTCCATGGGGAGCTGAGGTCCCGGAGGCCAGACCCAAGGTGGGTCCTCACCGAGGGCACAGTGGCTAGGGGGCGCAGGTTCCAGTCTCGCCCGGCCTAGACAGGCAGCCTCCTGCAGGTGGCAGGCGCTTGTGTAGACGACTCCATTGGAGCCGCACAGAGGGTCCCCGCCGGCGCTACAGTCACGGGCGCAGCCACAGCGCGTAATCTTCGCCCCCTCCTCTGGGGCTGCCGCAGGACCCCGCTCGCCCAGCGACCAGCCTGGGGGCGAAGCGACGTCGGAAAGGTCTTCGGGACCCCACCCCCAAACTGGCCGGCGCTTCCCACCAGGCCTGGAGTGGGGGGAAAGTCCCTGGTGGCTGGGACGACCTTCCACAGGGTGGGGACTGGGGCGCGACAGTTACTGGGAGTCCCTGAGCCCTGACCTGGTGGAATGCCATGCAAGTATTTGCCCACTATTTACGAAAACAAATAAAAGTTATCAACAAAGCAATCTAAACCTATTTCAAAATGTTTAAAAAATAAAGAAAAGGGCCCTGGAGGCACCCCAGGCCCGCCCAAGACCTTTGCCGCGGCCACTCTCTGAGCTCATGGCCAGGGTCCTGCAGTTCCTACACCTCTGGTTCGTGGAGGAAGGGGAACCACTGGTTCTGCTCTCGGGCCCTCCCACAGCAATCGCCCTAAGCGCTCCCCAATCTCATGTGCACCCCGCTCGGCCCCGCCCCTCCTCACTGCCCGCCCACAGCCCTCTCAGCCCCGCCCCTTCCCACTGCCCGCCCACAGCCTGCTCGGCCCCTCCCCTTCCCACTGCCCGCCTACAGCCCCCCTCGGCCCGCCCCTTCCCACCTCCCGGCCCCACCCTCCTCGGCCCCGCCCCTGCCCACAGCCCGCCCACACCCCCGCTCGGCCCTGCCCCCAAAGTGTGCACCCTTGACGGAGCGCCGTCCTCCTGCTTTTACTAAGCTGTCCTCCTCTGCCTGGAGACCCTGCTTCCCCGCTCTGATCTGAGTTCGAGAGGACGGTCGGGGTGCTGGTGGTAGGGGAGGCAGTGGTCCGCGCACTCACCGGGGCCCTGAGCCGGGGCGCGCTCCACCTCGTTGCACGCAGGCCCGGAGCACAGCTCTTGGGCAAGCGGACTTCGGGCACTGACGTTGTAGAAGCGCGAGGCTTCAAAGGCTGCGGGACGAAGCAGGGGAAGAGTGACCAAGCGATGGGGTGACAAGGTGAGGAATTGAGCTGGGGGTGCGGGTGGGCGCAGGCCTACCAGGCTCGTAGTAATCGTACACAGAGATGGGCAGCGCGGACGTCCTGCCCACGACATGTTCACGCAGCGCCCGGAACCGCACGCAGGTCAGGCACCGGCTGGGGATCTGCGGGGTTATCAGACGGGTTTAGGCCTGGTGGGGGCCCCTGGGTTCAGGGATGAGCTACAGCCCCTATGCTCTGCTATGCCTCAAAGTATGGGCCCAGAACTGGCCGATTTCAGGGTACCCAGGAGGTGTGAAACACAGAAACCTGATGCCACTCCGCTCCGTGGGTCCTTCCGTCCTACCTGGAAAAACATCTCTGCTGGTCTTTCACTCCCCATTCCCCCACCACCCCCCCCACCCCCAAACCCTGGCACCCTCTAATCTGCTGTGTGTCTCTACAGATTTACCTGTTCTGGGCATTTCATATACAGGGGATTACGCACCATGAAGCCCTTTGTGTCTGGCTTCTTTCATTGCGCACGTTTTCAGTTCATCTACACGCATCAGCACTACGTTCCTTTTTATGCCTGAATACTATTCCATCCCCTCCAGACTTTTCCCACCCGAGTGAGCTGGCCAGGGCACAAAGCCACCAGCTGCGTCAGCTCTGCCTGGACTGACTGTCCCTATTTCTTTTTCATGATATGAGATGGTTGCAGGAACTGCCCTGGGCCCTGACAGCTCTGCCCTCACCCACATGGGTGCTGCGGAAGCCTCCACCCCCGCCCCCGCCCCCGCCCCCACCCCCACCCCAGTGACAGTACCTCATCGAAGTAGAAGAGGACTCTGCGTCCAGCCACCTCGTACCTCTTCAGTGTGAAATGCTTGTCAAAGAGCAGCTGGCGAGGAAGCCAGAAGTCAAGGTCCACCCAGCCCCAACGTCCCCAGCGCTTGCTTCCTCCCCTGTCTCTGTGGGGCCTCTACTGGTCAGTGGGAGGTGGACCAAGGCCCCAGAGGCTGGCGGCTTGCCTATGGTCACCCAGCAAGTCCCCATGGGCCTGGGCCAGGGCCAGGGCCAGGGGATGGCGGTCAGGGCGACCCAGACCCTGCCAGCCCACCCAGCACCCGGGAGAGGGTATGTGAGTCTGGTTACCCCTACCCTGAGCTCCCGCCTTCCCTCCCTTTCCCTTCCTGCAGCATCCCTCGATCCAGCCCCAGCCCTAGGCTAGGCCTCCCTGTGGCACCCGAGGTGCCCAGCTGAGCCCTGCCACCAGCTTTTACCTCAACTGCAACATTCAGCCACCATCCAGCCTGGGACGTCACAGTTTTTGATACATAAACCCAAGGCCTCTGTGCGGGCCCTTCTCCTTACCCTGGCGCTCTGCCCAGCCTCCCTGATCACCCCACCCCCAGGACTGGCCTGCCTTTCCTTCTCTGTCCTCCCCACACTGCAGACCTCCTCCGGCCTTGGGCAAGACAGCACCCCCCTTTTGTGCCTCCTACACACAAAAGGGGACGTGAGACTGGTCTCTTTTGAATTTGAGGGCAGTGGCAGGTTTCTGGAGAACCAGGGCTGAGGGTACCCTATGGCACCCCACGTTCTCCCCACAGCACATCCGTATTTGCTAAATCCCTTCTCCATCACCTGGCTCCCACCCCTTCCCACCTGCCCCTCAACAGGCGACCAGCCCCAAAGCACCAACTATGCCCAGAAAGGGGGAAAAAAATTATGAAGGGCTAGGAAGTTGCAACCTGGACAGGGCGGTCAGCTAGAGACCCCACCTGGCTCCTGCCTGCCGGCGCCCCCTCACCTGCTCCAGGCTCTCGATGTCCACCCGGAAGCCCGAGAGCAGGGGCACCTCCAGGACAGCCATATTGGAGGACCCTGCATGCAGCCACCTTCCAATGAGAGGAGAGATAGGCCCTCGAGCTCAAGCCCCATGGCAGAATTCACGGCCCCCTCTGACACCCACAATCCCCGTGGCTGAAGTCCTGGGGGAGCCCACCCTGGGCTTGGCTGGGTGGCCCACCTGTACAAACACAGCTGGCCAGGCCATTGGTCAGCCCATTTCACAGCTGATACCCTAAGACCATAGGAGAGGGCTTTGCTGAGGGTTCTGGCCCCGATCCAGGTCTACTGACTCTGGGTCGTGCTTGCCCCGAACCCCAAGCTATGTCCCCAGCATAGGAAGCAGCTCCGTGGGGTGAGCCCCGGTGACTAGGGATCCCCACTCACTCCCCAGGGCCAGCCATCCATGTCCCCTCCTGTGACATGGGGTGTGCGTAATTGGCCTCTGGGGCCTGCTCCATGCCAGGCCCTCCCAGTGCCGGGTGCTGGTGACAAGGAGGGACCTGCAGACTGGGGGCCCAAGGGCCATGGTGGCCACAGCCCCTGGGGAGGCTTCCTGTGGGGGTGCGGCCTGAGCACACCCATATCTGGATGGCAGTGGTTCTTTCTGACACATCTGAGAGACGAACAATGATCTCCCCAGCAGGCCTGATGGGGCCAGAGTTGGGGCCAGCCTGGCTGCTTCCTGCTCCCCCGACCCCAGTTGACGGCAGGTGGAGGGTCATGGCGGAGGAGGGCGGTGTAGGCAGCTCCAGTGGGCTTTGGATGCCATGACAGCCATCCACCTTTGGGCTCCCAAACCGTCACCATGGCAACGAGCATCCTACGAGGGCAGCTGCCTGTGCCCCCCCCCCCCCAAGGACCCTCTGTGGCCTGGTCCCAGGATCACCGTCAGGGAACCTGGAGGCCTGGGTCTGGTGTATCCGGCAGGGGCCACAAACGGCTGTCCCCACCTGGGCCACCTGCCTCACCTGTCACTGGGGTCTGCTGCATCCATCTGGAAGCTTCCATTGCCCTCTTCATTTCAAAAACCATCGGCAGTCTAAGTGCCTGACAGTAAGCATTTGGTTGCAAAAGCTTCCATTTGAAAGATACCCATCTTGGATCAGCCTACTGCCAGCTGCGTGACGCAGCTGCAGATAAAAAGCTAGACGAGGGTCAGGCGCCCCCACACAGGAAGTTCCCCTTTGAGAAAACCCCGGGTCACCAAGAGAGAGCGGACCCGCTTTCCCCTTCCTGCTCCCTCATTCCTGCACTTATCTTTTTAAATTTGCCCGTAAGAGGGGACTGGCGAAAACCTAGGCCCCCACCCCTGCCCCAGTAAAAGGCAAAGCCCCACCCGGGTCCAGACCTTCTCTCCACCTGTGACCTCGCAGTGTGGCCCTGGGCCTGCCCGGTAACGAACCTTGTCCCTCAAAGCTCCCCGACGGTTGTTGCTGCGGTATCTTGCAACCACAGTGGGAACTGCCAGGGCTGGTCCAGCCACGGCAGCGGGAAATGTAGCGGGGGCCCGAGGAGGGCCCCGGGCATTCCAGCTGACAGCCTCGCAGTCCACAGGCTCAGACTGAGCACCTGCTCGGCACCCTGGTCCCAGGAGGCCGTGCTCCTCTGATACGGCCCCCCTCGGAGGCCCAGACAGGGGTGCCAGCCAGCGGGGAGGTGGCCTTACCTGGTGCACACCTCCAGGGTCACCTGGTACTCCTGGTGATGCTGGTCGGCCGCTGGGTCGTCGTCATCAGCGGCGGAGGCGGGAGCGGGGGTCCGCCGCGGCTTAGCCTCGGGCTCCTGGAGGCTCACGAACAGCTGGAAGGCTGGTTTGGCCACCGGGTCTGGCACGTGGTAGGTGACATCAATCTGGGGGTTGGGAGGACTGAGGCTTAGGGAACCCGGGGTGGGGGGAGGGGAGAGGCAGCGGCATGGCTGGAATGATGACAGAAGTGGCATCAGCGACAGACGTGGGGACTATTGTTACTTCATTTAGTCCTGCAATGGCCTAAGTGAGCGTAAGTCCGACCATCATCCTCTTTTCACACATGTGAAGCCCAGGTCCCACAGCCTCCAGGCCTCTCCCACCTATCCACTGTGTTGTCTGGGCTCCCATTTTAGAGATGGGGAAGCTGAGGCTTCCAGGGTCTCCAGGCAGACCTGCCCACTGATCACTAGCCACAGCGCACAAGCCTGGCCGGCTCCAGCCCAGAGTGCAGCTAAATCCCCGGGCCTGGTGACCAAGGGGCTACAGGGAGGGCGAGGCTGAGGCATCCTGGTCCAGGGGCTGAGGGAGGGCACCCAGGTGGGGCATCCTGGTCCAGGCCGCCGCAGGGACAATAAACATGAGGCCCTGGGCCAACTCCAGGGGGTGGGGGTGGGGCATTTGTTTATGGTCAGAGACCACCGGATTGAGGGCCAAATGGATTTTCTTGGGGGGCCCCCCACACCCGAGAGGAGGCACGGCCACCTGCCTTGGGCACACTGGGCTGCATTACGGGGGACAGTCTGCCCCAGGGTGTCTCTCAGCCACACACATCCGCCCCACTCAGCCTGGCCCACCGTTGAGCCTGGAGCCCCCAGCCCGCCCCTCTGGGCGCCCCCAGGTTCCAGGTGCCCCAGGGAACACCTGATGTCCCTGCCGCCTCACCTGCATCAGGCAGCAGCCTTCGCCCTTGGCACTCACGAACAGCCCCGTGGGGAGGCTGGGGATCTGAAAGAGAGAGGACACCGTGACGCCCTCCGCAGACACACAAGGGTGGGCAGGCGGGCAGCGGGGAGGGGCCCCCAACCCCTGGTCCGGGAAGACACACCGCCGCTGTCTGCAGAAGCTTCTGGTTCGCCCTGTGCAGCTCGAAGGTCTCCTGGTAGTCCAAGTTGGTCGAAGCCAGGGAGACGGTGAGGTTGACGCTGCCAGCGTAGGACAAGATGGCATACTCTGCCAAGGCCTGCAGAGCCACGCAAGTGTCCTGGGCATAGACGAGGAGGTGCTGTCAGCCCCAGGGACGGGTCACCAGCAGCCTCCCTGCCCCTACCCCGGGAGGTCTGGTCCAAACCAGGGGCACCATGCGTGTACCCTCTCTGAAGGCCAGAGACCCGTGTGGCTGGAACGGAGAGTGAATCTGGGGCAGACGTCCACAGCCTGGGGGCCCCGACAACGGGTAGGCATCTCCGCAGAGGCAGAGGCTGGATCCCAGTCCCAGAGCCAAGTGTGTCTGTCTGTCCGTCGGGATCCACCGCGCCCTCCCCCCCCCAGCCTTCCCCTGGACTCCATGTCCCCAAGGAGCCACCCTCGGACTTGAAGCCAGTGGTGCCTTCCTGGTGGGCTCTGAGCCCCGAGCCTGGGCCTCAGTGACCCCGCTGGGACCTGAGCCCCTTCCTCTGGCCCTGCTCAACTCACCTGAGTGGAGGAGAAGCCCCCGAGCGCGTTCCGCTGCTGGGACAGCCACTTCACCACGGGCAGGGCGGTGGCCACGTCACCCACGAGGGTGTAGGTCAGCAGGGCATAGGCCGTCATTTCCACCTCGGCTGAGACCACTGCAACGGACGAGGCTGGCTGGGGCCTTTCAATGCTGGGACCCAGCACCCAGCACCCAAAGCAGGGGGCCAGTACCTGACCGAGAGACCCCATCACTGAAGCTGGAGAATGCGTCCTTGTCCGCGTCCCGGGAACCCGTCAGGCTCCAGTGGGTGACCCCATCTGCAGGACCAGGACAGGTCAGGGACCACGACCTAGTGAAGTGTGCGGCCTGGCATCCCGTGGGGAGGGTCACCGCAGGTGGTCTCAAGAAGAGACAACCGGGGGCGGGGGGGGGGGACGGTGTGGACCCCAGAGGAGGAGGGTGCCGGGGCAGAGGGTTGGGGGAAGAAGGGCCTTGGGGCTGTCTCCGATCTGCAACTCCGTGACAGACCCCGTCCCTCCCGCACCCCTGGCAGACATCAATGGCCTCCCTCCTGATGGGGCCCTGATGGGGCTCCAGCCAACCCCACTCAGGACCGAGGAAGCCACTTGCAAAGGTTCCAAGGATTCTGAGCTCATGTGAGGCATAGAAGGGCCTCAGACCATAGAGAAATCGGCGCTCCCTGCCCAAGATCTGAAGCAGGCGCTCCTAGACACTCTCATCCAGGTGGCTGGTTTTAAAGAATTTTGCTTAAGTTTTTTTTTTTTCTTCCTAGCCATGAAAGCATTCCTCAGGTGACATCATAAGCTGAGCAGCTGCTGGGGAAGGTGGGGAGTGGGATGAGGGCCGGAGGTGGGACAGGAGGGGGCTCAGTCTAAGCCTCTTCGACTGGGGCTCCCCAAATATAGTGGATAGTCATTTTCTCGATGGGGAGACTGACATCCCAAAGACGGAGAAGGCTTCGCAAGGCTCACCCAGGGATGGAGGGCAGGGGCCCTCCCTGGGGTGGGGGTTGCTATCCCCTATTTCACAAGAGAGAAAAATGACACTCGGGCTCAAGTCAGTTCATCAAATGGAGCCACCATGGAGATGGAACGAGTAACAAACCAGAGTGAGCAAAGGTGCCTCCTTAGTGCCGGCGTGTGTCCATGAGCCGTCTACTGGGTGCACTGTGGGCTGGCCCCACAGTGGCCTCAGGGGTGGCAGCGGGGGTCCCCTACCCTGTGTGATGGCCAGGCTGCGGAGCTTTCGCAGTGCCGTGGGGGCTGCCGGGCTGTGGAGCAGGGTCAGCGCGTAGGTGGTCAGGGCGCTGCTGTAGGGGTCCACGGCCTGGGGCGCGTTGGACTCCAGGAAGTGCCTCGCTCTGGCAATGGCGCTCCTCTCCTCCTGCAGGATGGGGTGGGGAGCTGGAGCCCTGGGAGGCTGCTCTGTTCCCCCACCCACCTGCCCACCCACAGATTCCCAGGGCGCACCCAGGGAGAGCGCTGGATGGCTCACAGACTCTCATTTTGCCTCCCTATGGAGCTCCCACAAGCCTGCAGACCTGGCTTTCAAAACCCCATCCCCTTTATGTTGGTGCCAACTTTTTCTGAATGAGGTCTGAGCACAGCAGAGCAACTCAAAAGAAGTTCTGGGAAGAGTAGGCAGAGCCCTGACCACTCTGTCCCACCTACCCCACCACCAGGCTGGCTTCTGAGAGCCCTTGCCCAGGCCCACCTCACCCTCTAGGCCTCACCTCCATTGTCACCTCCTCCAGGAAGTCCACCAACCCTGATCACACTTCCCCCAACCCCAGTGTGAGCCACTGGACCACAGAAACTGAGTCCATATCCAGTGACAGCTTAATTCAGAGAAGAGGCCCAATAATACCAGTTAAGTGGGAAAAAATGAGTGGTTAGAAGCATTAATGAAGTTAGCAAATGAGCATTGGTGTTCCTGTGGGCACCAGTGGAGCCACAGTGTCAAGATAACCCACAATTCATCATCAGAGGATGCAGTACTGCTGGACACAGCTGTTAGCAATGGTGGGGTGCCTACCCCCAAGGCTGAGATCCACCATGGACACCCTCACTGCAGGGAACGTGCTACTCCCACCCCTGTTTCACAGAAGCAGCAATGGCTCCCGAGTCCTCCAGGACACCCAAACCTTGACTGGCTCCAGTACCAACTGTAAATGAAGGTTCTAGACACTTCCCCCCAAAACGTTCACAAGTTTTTGTATAGGACTCCCTGACCGGCCAGGAACCTGCTCTAGCCCCAGATGAGTCCCTAAACAGGGACTGGGGGCATCAGATCGTCCTGGGAGATCTCAGGATACAGCTCCCCCAGCCCCCCCACCCCCCGCCCCAATTATCACAGGAATTTCGCAATCTCCTGCCCAGGCTACAAGAAGGTGGACATCCTGGGACCGCTGAAAAGCACGAGAAGGAGTAGAAGGAGGGCATCAAGGAAGAAATAAGGCCCGCCAGAGGATGGCCAGCCTGGCCTGCAGGGGAAAGCCTCCTGCCGCTCCCCGGCCGCCCCGGGCTCACCTCCGAGGCCGGGCCCGTCTCCAGGAGCGCAGCCACCACGTAGGCCGTCAGCGGGACTGTGCCATGGACCCCACCCTGCAAGAAGACCCCCGAGCCTCACCCCGAGCCGGAGGGGACAAGCCCCGACAGCAGCGGGGAGCAGGCGGGGCAGGGCGAAGGTGCCAGAAGGAGGCGGAGGGGCCGCTCACCTGGATGTCCTTGTTCAGGATCCTGCCCACGGCCGGGAAGGAGCCGTCCCCCCGCTGCTGCCGGACGATCCAGCCCTTGGCAGCCGCCACCTCCTGCGGGTCGATGAAGATGAAGCTGCGCGCCTGCGCAAAGGACTTCAGGACAAAGGCCGTGAGCCTGAAATAGGACGAGGCGGGGACTGGGAGGGCCACGAGCTGGGGGCGGTTGTGCAGGGGAGGGCCCCGCCCATGTGCCCCCTGAGGAACGGCGCATGCTCCCCGCACAGCCCCGGGTCTCTGCCTCCTCACCTGTGACATGGGAGGGGCCGCCGTGCCCTCGCAGGGCTGCTGTGAGCGCTCCAGGGAAGGGGGTGGGCACCCAGCAGGGCCCAACGACAGAGGCCAGCCTCCCTCCCGGACCCTCCCGCCCTGGCACTCGAGGCCTTCCTGTGAGCTGGTCCAGCCCTGCCTCCCCCTGCCACGTGCAGTGCAGAAGACCTTCCTTGTTGCCCCTCCGCCGCCACTGCCCGAGGGATCCCCAGCCTTGCAGAGAGATCTCCAGTCTTTCTCTGGACCCTGTACCCAGGGTGTCTTAGACGCTTGGACCCCGTTAGGGGCATTTCAGTCCCTGGACCTGGGAATGACTTTTGAATGGGCACATGAGGTGAGGCTGGGAGAAGCTGTTGCAACTTTGCCACCACGAGGGGAGTAGGCACTGTGCTGAGAGAGCCCACAGGGACCAAAGGAAAGAACCGGGGGCCCTGATGCATTGCGGGGCTGCCAGACTGGCCGGCCCTGTAGCCTCCCCAGCCCTGCGGTGTGAATTGACATTTAGAATTGCCTCTCAGGGGGGCCTGGGTGGCTCAGTTGTTAAGCGTCTGCCTTCGGCTCAGGGCGTGATCCCGGCGTTCTGGGATCGAGCCCCACATCGGGCTCCTCTGCTGGGAACCTGCTTCTTCCTCTCCCACTCCCCCTGCTTGTGTTCCCTCTCTCGCTGGCTGTCTCTATCTCTGTCAAATAAATAAATGAAATCTTAAAAAAAAAAAAAAAAGAATTGCCTCTCAGCCAGATTTCTGTTGCTTGCAGTCGAAAACATTGCATCAACCCACTAGCCTCAGTTACCCCGTCCAGGCACTGGGCAAGTCGTGTGTCCTTCCTATCCTCACAGAATGAGGTCCCGCTTGTGTCTCAACACTCCGCCCCCGTGTCTTTCCCCAGAGGAAGCCTCTTGGGCACCCCCACTCTGGGATGGGTGTCTCTGGACTCCCAGGACCTCCTCACAGCCCACTTCTGTGTCATAGCTGTCCAACCTTGGCTTTGCAGCCTGTGCCTCGCCCACCCCGCCTCCGTCCCCACTGCATCGTGGTGCACCTGAGTGAGGTTGGTGGCGCCGAGGGATGAATGAGGGGGTGAAAAATCAACGCAGAAAAACCACTGAATGGAAAGCAAGGAGCTGAGAGGGACGAGCAACAGGGTGGAGGAGCAGGCCCCCCTCTTCAAGATCAAGTGGCTCCCCCACCCACGTCCACCAGGTGGCTACTGTCCAAACGGCAGAAACCAACAAGTGTGGCGAGGACATGCAGACCCTGGGACCCCTGTGCGCTGTCGCGGGACTGTAAACCCATGCGGCAGCTGTAAAAACCCGGCTGTGCGGTTCCTGGCCAAGTTAGAGGTCGAGCTCCCATGGGATCCGGTGACTCCACTTTTGGGAACATCCCCTGGGGAAATGGAAGCTGGGTCTCAAAGAGATATTTGTACATCCGTGTTCACGGCAGCTCTATCACCTATCACAGCAGCTAAAACATGGGATGACCCGGGTGTCTAGACTGAGGAAGAGATTCACAAAATGGGGTGCCTCCATGCACTGGGATGTTACTCAGCCTTAAGAAGGAGAAACTCCGAGCCCCGCTCCAGCACGCTTGAACCACAAGCACACCCGGAGCCGTGAAGCAAGCCGGGCAGAAAAGGGCGCTATGATCGCACTCACGTGAGGTCCCGGAAGTGGCCAAATTCACAGGGACAGAAATTAGAACGGGGGTGCAGGGGTCGGGGGAGGGGGTGCTGGAGCTGGGGAGTCTTGTGTAATAGACACAGAGCGTCAGATTTACAAGATTAAAGAGTTCTGGGGACGGATGGGGGTGACAGCTGCACAACAGCGTGAATATAGTGAATGCCACTGGACTGGACACTTAAAAATGGTGAAGATGATAAATTGTATGTTATGTGTACTTTACCACAAAAAAAAAATTACGAGAATGAAAATCAAGGCCGTTTGGTCAATTGCCAAAATGTGAAATAGCCCATAACCCCCAGGCTGCGTGGACCTCCCCTATCCTAGGAGTCTGCTCATCTCGGCCACTCTCCCTCCCGGACCCCCACACCCATCCTTTCTCCAGCCTTCGGGGGCACCTGCACAGCCAGGCCACGCTCCGCTCCCATCTCCCAAGCCGGCCCCGCAGGCAGAGGGAGGGGCCAGACACCGTGCGCATGCGCAGGCGCGGTGCCGCGGGGCTAATGGGGGGTGCGGTGCCCGGGGGCTGGGCAGTGTGGAATTGCCACCCTCTCCCTGGGCAGGTCGGTCCGCTGCAGCCAAGTGAGCAACACGGCACCCGGCGGAGCTCGGCCAGCTGGGTCGCTGCTCCCGCGGGCCCTGGCGCTGCTGCTGTGCCGTGGACACTGTGTGTCCGCTTCAGGACGGGGAGGGCAGTTTTCATACCCACGAGTCCGCAGGGGCGGCCCGGATGGCGCGCGGGGAGAGCAACCCCATCTGGGGACAGGAGTTGGGGTGCCCCACAGTCTCTGCGAACCCCAACGTGGATATGGCAAATCCTCAATCACGCAAACTGCTGGGCTCTGAGGATCCCAGGGAACAAGTCCCAGGGGCGCGCAGCCCCACGCTGGGCCCTCCCCCGGCCTGGTCTCCCCAAAAGCCAAAGGGAGCCATGTGCAAGGGAAACCAGACTCCGGGCTGCTCTGCCCACACACTCCCCCATCCTCAACCTCCCAGCGGTGGTACGGCCTCCCCTGTCCCCTCCTACATGGGGCCACCCCCACCCTCCCTTTCAGGGTCCAGCAGGCTCTGAAGAGGCCCCGAGCACTGAGGACCTGCTCCCAAGAGGCTGGAGAGCAAGGGCTCCGTTCCGGGCAGCGTGGCAACAACAGCGGAAAGAGTAACTATGAGAAAAGTCACTGTCACTGCCACTACCCACCCATCGCCGCACCCAGGGCCCAGCAGAGCTGCCCACATCCAGCCCTCCGAACCCCGGGGGGCCGGGACCATGGCTGTCTCCTGGTCACCCTGGGGATCTGGCCCCAAGCGTCCTGGCCACGTGGTGCAGCACGGGAGGCTGCCGCTTCGGGTGGGCGAGCCCCGTGGCCGTGCCCCCTGAGTGGGGACTCACCACATGCTCCCTGAGGCGTCGCGCTCCCCGAACGCGCTGTAGGAGCCGTCCTGGTGCTTGTAGGTCAGCTGCCGCTGGTAGCCTGCGGAGCAAGCGGAGGGGTCAGCGTCCTGGGCTGGGACTGGGCCTGGGAACGTCCCTGCGACCCCCACATGATGCAACACTCACAGCCGGGGTCGCCGAAACTGGCCCCCACCCACATCTGGAGTCTGGGAAGAGCCCCACACCCACCACTGGAGACCCTGAAACGGCTCCACACCACGGGTGTGCTGAAACTGCTATTTTGTTCCTCTCCTTTCCTGACATCACCTCTCTCACTCCTGGTCACACACAGGCCTTCAGTCATGCCTGGGAGGTCAGGGACCTGCACCATTTCGAGGCAGCACCCTCTGTCCCCAGGGGTGGGGAAAGAGCCAGAGCAGAAGAGCAAGGGGGCAGGGGAGGGAGGAGAGGCGGCCACTCGGGCCACACTGGGTGTTTGGCCTTATTGTGAGGGCAGCAGGCGGCATGGGCCGGGTGAGCTGGGGAGGGCTGCGAGGCGACATGGTCTGTAGGGTCTGGAGAGGAAGCAGGGAGACCGGGATGTGGGCTCCATCCAGGCAAGCAACAACCATGGGCCTGCATTGGGTGGTGGTGACAGGTGGGGAGGGTTTCTGCGGTATGGGCAGAGCCGCTTAGCTGGGCCAGGGCAGGAGGAAAGAAAGATCCAGAGGGAGCCAAGGTTTGCAGCTTACCCGCTGGAAGGATGGTGCTCTGCCCCCAGCGGTGGCAAAAGCAGCAGAAGGAGTTCTGTGCCAGGTGGACCATGACCCCCCCCCCCAGTTCATGTCCACCTGGAAGCTCAAGATGGGACCTTATGGGGAAGAAGGGTCTCTACAGTTGTGATGATGTTGAGGATCTCCGATAAGATCGTCCTGGAATAAGGTGGGACCTAAATCCGATGACTGGTGTCCTTAGAAGAGAAGAGACGCAGACACAGGAGAACGAAAGGCCCTGTCTGCGAAGTGCACTCCACGGGGCCATGCCTACAGCTGTGACAGCAGCCCCAGGAAACGAACACCAGCAAGCCTGGCAGAAAACCAGGGAAGGGGGCTTGACGGGAAGCTTGTAGAGTCAGAAACGCCCATGGGCTGAAGGGCACGGGGTCTGGCTGTTCAGGGAGCTCCCGGCTGCCATTGATGACTAGGGGTCATTAGACTCGGGGTGGCGTTCAAGGCCCGAGCCTAGACGGGTTCAGCGACCTGGGCGTCCCTGGGCACAGACCGAGTGGGCTTCTTGGGGGCTCCCGGCAGTCTCTGGCCAGCCTTTATCAAGCCAGATTTTTGGCCCACGGCAACCCCTGCCTTTGCCTTTCCGTCCCAGAGTTTCCACATTCACTATGAGCTCTTGTGCTTTCCTTTTCCTGTTGAGGACAGATGGTTCTGGATCATCAGGACTGCTTTTGGAGATCTTCTACAGGCAACTTTGTCAGGCCAGGAGGCAGGAATTCCAGACTCACCTCGGGAATCAAGGCGCTCACATGCCTCAGTTTCCCCATCTAAGAGGGACCCGACTTCCTCTGAGCCGGGCACGCGCTGGTCCTTCTTGAAGGCAGACATTTCCAAGGTCATGCCGGTGGGCTCTCCTCTCACTCTGGCTGGGACCTAGTGCCCTGGCCAGCCAATCCAATCCAGGCGAGCCTGGGGTCTCAGAAGCCCTCACCACTCGCCCCTGCATGGTCTCAGGCTGGCTGCTTCCGGGAGCCTCACTTGGGGGTTTCTGGGAGGGCAAGCTGGGGCAGCACAGGTGGAAGTGCACGTACCTGCCCGCTGTGAATGCCAGCTTCACAGCTGGGTCACATCCTCTCCTTCCTCCCCTTTGCTCCAGCTCCAGCCCAAGGCCAGAAGCACACCTCCGGAGGCCTCAGGACCTTGGCATCAACTGACTTAACTCCCTTGCTACACAGATAGGAAACTGAGAAACAGAGAACAGGTCCTACCTGAGGACACAGAGCAGGTGCCTATGACAGAGGTGAGGCTACAGCCTCCCCGGGGCCCCTCCTATGGGGCCAAGACATGCAGAGGGGGCGGGTCAGGGCACTCAGAGATCCAACCCTCCCACATGGGGGCTGTACCCTTTCCTAAGGATCTGATTCCTGGTGATGGAAGATACTTGGTGCTGCGTGATTTCTGAGGCTGTTCTGTGCTAATTTATTTCTGAAGATAGTGAATGCTGTATTATGTAGGGGGAAGAAACTGGAAATACCCCCGCCACGTCTAAGAGTTTAGGACGTTGTATTCCATAAATGTACGCCATGGACAAAGAGCGTAGCCTAGAAAGTGACTATGAACACATGCTGAGACCCAGCGATTTTACTTCTGGACACGCACCCCACAGAAACTCAGATGCTTTCGCCAAGCACACGGACAGGATGCCTCAGGGCAGCAGGGCTCTAAAAGCCCTGAACGTGAAGCTGCTCCAGTGCCCGTCATCAGACACGCTGCCCCGATCCCGTCACGCAGCAGTGGAGGCGCACGGACCACGGCGCCCACAGCCCGGGGACAAATTGCACATACACGGCGTGTGGCGGGGACACACTGTAGGACGCCACATGACGAGGCACGAAGAGCGACCGTGCTAACCTGTGTTGCTGGAGAGCGTAAATTCAGAGCCCACACAGACAGGGGGATTCTAGGGAATTGTTTTTCTTTTCTAAATGTTTTTTATAATGCTATTACATTGCTCTTTTTTTAAAGATTTATTTATTTGACAGACAGAGAGCACAAGCAGGGGGAGCTGCAGGCAGAGGTAGAAGCAGACTCCCCGCTGAGCAGGGAGCCCGATGCGGGACTCGATACCAGGACCCTGGGATCTCGACCTGAGCCACCCAAGCGCCCTATATTGCTTTTCTTGTTAAAAAATTTCTAGGGGCGCCTGGGTGGCACAGCGGTTAAGCGTCTGCCTTCAGCTCAGGGCGTGATCCCAGCGTTCTGGGATCGAGTCCCACATCAGGCTCCTCCGTTATGAGCCTGCTTCTTCCTCTCCCACTCCCCCTGCTTGTGTTCCCTCTCTCGCTGGCTGTCTCTGTCAAATAAATAAATAAAATCTTTAAAAAAAAAAAATTAAAAAAAAAATTTCTACATTTTTAAGAACTAGGAAGATCGGTAGGGGAAGAAAGGGATAAAGAAAGGGGGGGTTATCAGAAGGGGGAATGAAACATGAGAGACTATGGACTATGAGAAACAAACTGAGGGCCTCAGAGGGGAGGGGGTGGGGGAATGGGATAGACCGGTGATGGGTAGTAAGGAGGGCACGTTATACACAACTAATGAATCATCGAGCCTTACATCGGAAACCGGGGATGTACTGTATGGTGACTAACATAATATAATAAAAAATCATTAAAAAAAAAATTTCTACATTTTTAAAAGATGCCGTTCCTCTCCCCATAGCTGATTCCCAGCATTCAGAGCCTGTCCTAACAGGGGCAGACCCAGGACTCCTGCCGACAGTGACCAGATGGGGCCACTCCGAGTGGCCTCTTTCACCCACTTGGGTCCCTTCGTCTGCACCCGCTATGCCGGGCCTGTGGGCTGCCTCCCCCCTTGCCCTCCCCCCCGGGGCGACCCCCCCCGCCCCCGCATCCCCAGTACCTTGTACCAAGTAGTCCGTGGTCTCTCGCTCCACCTCAGGGCTGAGCTGCCGGGTTTTCTGCAGATACTTCAGGACAAAGATGTTGGGTGCAAAGTGGATCATATTTTGCTCTCCGCAGCCAAAGGGCAGCCTCAGGAGGTTGCTGAGGTGGTTCAGGGTTGGCCCCATGACGTCTCCTGGAGGGGAGGAAATGAGCGCCGGCTGTAGGCCAGCCTTGACTGCTCCCCTGGCTGTCCTAGGGACAGCTTTCCCCAGGGCGGCCTATGGCCTGACACTGGCCACCCACCCTCTGACTGCCGCTGCTGCCCTTTGGGACCAGACTGCACCCCGTGCCCACTTAGCCCAGCGGGGGCCCTGGCCTTGGCAGCCACCCGCTGGAACTCTCCTACACATCTCTCTCTGTGTTCTTTAGTCTCAACTCGGTGCTTTTTCTCTACCTCATCATTATGCTGAATGCTCGTTTCTTTGTGGCTTTTAAAATAGGTGCCTTTAAGGCTATACATTTTCCTCTAAGTACAACTTCGGTTGCATCCCACAAGTGTTGATAGGTCAATCCAGCCATTGTGGTTCCACTTTAAATATTTTTTTCTAATTTCCATTAGGAAACGTGATTTTCTCTTCAGCCATGAATATTTAGATTTTTTTTTTAGTTTCCATACACACATGACATTGTTGGTATATTTTTCAGTTCTTTTTTCCTTTCGATTTCTCCCGTGCTTTCCTCCCTTCAGCACTCTCCGTTCCTCTTCTTGGCTTCTCTATACCACACATCGCTAATGGGCCCTCCAGAACTCCTGCTGTTCCCTGATTATACCTCCCTTCCTTCCTTGGCTTTTCCTCCTGCCCATAGAGGCTGCCACTGCTCCTGCAGGCTCCATCCATGGCAGAGCCTGCCTACATTCTCATCACCTTCCTCTGGGCTTCCCAGCTTCTTTTCCACCTTCCATCCCACTGTGCTGAAGGCACTGGCACAAAGGTCCTGGCCTTAACCCCCTCTCCATCCCTGCTCTTCTGCTTGCTTCCCTATGCTGCTACCCAGGCCATTTGCCCCTACGGCCATCTCTGATTTGATCTCCTGGCTCAGAAATTGTAAGCTCCCACATCTTCTGATCCGGCCACAACCACCAACCAGTCTGGGCCCCAGGGCTTCTGTCCTCTGATGTCAGAGAGACCCAAGACCCCTACATTCAGGTCTGTGTTCCCCTCCCGGCCTCTTCCCCAATCTCCACCCTTCCAACACCCAACACCGTGTTGACCACACAATCCCCACTTTCTACTCCTGTACCTGGGCTACAGGAGACAACCCACACCCCTCAGACCCCTGGTCACAACCACTGACTCCTGCTCAGCAAATGCTCTGGATGTCTGCCCCTCTCACCAGGAACCCCACCTTCCACCCTGCACCTTGCTGACTTCACCCAGACTTTCTGTCTTCTTGCACATCACCCCACACTCATTTCCCTCCCAGAATTCACCACCTGCCCCTGGGGGTTGCCTCACATAGGGCTTGGACAGGCTGGGTCTGGACCCACCGTGGGCAGACTGGGAACACCTCAAAGACAGGGTTGGGGTCATCTCTGGATCTGCCCCGGCACAGAGAAAGCACCAGAAGCTGCTTGTTGGGTGAATGGGTATGGGGCTGGAAGCCCCAGAGAAACAGATCCCCAGTAGAGGCTGATGTGAAGTTGAGTCTGGAGTGGACACCTTGCCCCTTGGCCTGAGTCCTTGCCCCCATTCTCCCCCGGCCAGGTTACCAGGCAGACGCACCTATGACAGAGGCCACTGCCCGCTCAGACCCAGGGATGGCGCTGTGTGGGACTCCCAGGGTAAAAGCCTCACTGTAGCTCTCGTCCACCTCCACCTTCTTCCAGATGCGGAACTCACCCACCGAGCCCCAGCCAGTGGAGAAGCCGATGAATCGGACCTCTGGTGGTCTGGGGAGAGTCCAGGCCATGATGACAGACTCATTGGAAGGCTCTGGACCATGGCCAACCTGGAAAAAGAGGCCAAAGCTGCTGGATGCTGGAAGGAAGCACACAGTGGTGCTCAGGCAGCAATGACACTGGCTATGGGGGGGGGGGTCATAGACAGAGAATCTAAAGGTCACCTCATCCATTCAATGGCCAACAGAGACACAAGTGTGGCATCTACAGCTTCCAAAGTCATTGGGCTCCCTGGAATCTCTGGGCCTTTGCACATGCTACTCCCTCTGCCTGGAACACCTTCCACTCTCCAGTTTGCCTGGTGAACTCCTATTCATGTTTCAAAACCCCGTTTGGCTATGTCCCTCCTCTAGAAAGCTCTGTTAGCTGCTCCTTTTCTGTGTCCCCTTTGCCTGGCACCTAAAATACACCAGCCCCCATTTCACTTGCTTATATCCACTTTCCTTCTCCATGACCTCCCACCATCCCTCAGCTCCCAAATCCCTACACCCCTGTAAGTGACTCCAGGCAGACTATGAGCAGCCTGAGGTGATGCCCTGTGTTTACCCTCCCCCCTCCCTGCCCCCTGCCAGAGCTGGACACAGAGCAGGAGGCAGCAAATGCCCAGGAGCATGACGTTCCCAAGCCCACCCCAGTCAGCCCGGCCGTGCCTGAATGAACCCTCCATGCCAGCTGATCCAGAATGTTCTGAATTCATCCCAGGAGAGGATCTTTGCCGTGTGTGTGCTGGCCACAGGGTCGCCCATCTTGCTGGTGGAGATCCAGGACCTGGTGTTCTGGTGCCCCCCCAGGACGATCTCTATCATGCCTGCTGTGTCCTGGGGCCCAGCAGACAAGGCCACTCGGGCATCATTGTGGGCTCGCACGGCCACATCAAAACGGGTGAGACACAGCGGCCGCTGCACATACTGGAACTCGTATTTGTTGGGTGTGGAGATGTGGACTCTCTCTGGATGGAGGGAAGGAGAGAGGGGTTGAGGGCGCCCCTGGAGGCATCTGCCTCTCCCTGCCTGTGCCCAGAACTTAGAACCAGGACCACGGGGGGCCCAAGGAACAGCAAACGGAGCTGGCTTAATGACAGTTCTGCCAACAGCACACAAAAGAAGAAATGCTCCCAAGGATCAATTCTACTTAATCGATGTGCAGACTTAATCGAAAGCTGCAGTAATCCCAACGGTGCAGTACCGATGTCAACACAGGCAGGTGCACAACAGAACAGAGCAGGGAGTCCAGAAAGGGACCCACACGTGTACGAACAACTGATTTGAAACAAAGCTGTGAAGGCAATTCAATAGCGAAAACTCTTTCAACAAATGGTGCTGGAACAGCTAGTTAGCCAGAAGCAGAAAAGGGGAACTCCAATCCACACCTTGCATGGTCTCCAATGATCAACTCGAAATGGATCACAGCCATTTGATAAGCATACAACCTAATACTACAAAAACTCTGAGGAGAGAACATAGGATTTGGGAAAGATTTCTTAGATACAACAAAAGCATAATCCATAAAAGGAAAGACTGAGCGATTGGACTGCATCGACATGAGAAACTTCTGCTCTTTGAAAGACACTATGAAGAGAAAGAAAAGACAAGCCACTCACTGGGAGAAATGTCTTTGCAAAGCGTCTATCTGGTAGAGGACTTGTATCCAGAATATATTTTTTAAAACTTCCAAAACTCAATTTAAAATTAGTGTTAAAAGATCTGAATAGGCGCTTTACTGAAAAAAAAATATATCTATCATCTATCTATCTATCTATCTATCTATATCTATCTATCTATCTATCTCAGTAGTAAGCAGGCACATGAAAAGATGCTTGAATGATGGAAATGCACATTAAAACCACAATGAGATATCATCAGACACCTATTAGAAGAGCTAAAATTGGGGCGCCTGGGTAGCACAGTCGTTAAGCGTCTGCCTTTGGCTCAGGGTGTGATCCCAGCATTCCGGGATCGAGTCCCACATCAGGCTCCTCCGCTGGGAGCCTGCTTCTTCCTCTCCCACTCCCCTGTTGTGTTCCCTCTCTCACTGGCTGTCTCTCTGTCACATAAATAAATAAAATCTTAAAAAAAAAAAAAAAGAAGAGCTAAAATTAATCAGATGGGACAACCCCAAGTGTGGATGAGGAGAGGGAGGAAGTGATTGTCACCCCCTGCTGGTGGGAATGCAAAATGGTACTACCACTTCAGAAAACTGTGCAACCGTTTCTTAAAAGGTTGAACCCCTACCTACTGTATGATTTTGCTATTCCACTCATAGGTACTGATTCAAGAGAAAGGAAAATACATTACCCATACAAAGACTTGTTCATGAATATTCATAGCAGCTTTATTGGAAATAGCCCCAAACTGGATATAACTCAAATGCCCATCAACAGGTCAATGAATAAACAAAGTGCAATGCATCCATTCAACGGAGTCCCACTCAGCCTTAAAATGACCAAATCATTGATATACACAACATGGATGCAACTCAAAATTTCTATGCTGAGTGAAAGAAACCAGATAAGAAGAGTACATTTTACATGATTCCATTTATAAGAAAGTCTAGAAAGAGCAAAGTAATTTATAGAGACAGAAGGCAGGTCAGTGGTTCCCTAGTGACAAGGGTAGACAGAGCGAGTGGTTACAAGGGAGCATGACTTTTGGGTTTAATGGAAACCCTCATTATCTTAGCTGTGATGGTTTCATGGACGTACACATATGCCAACACTTACCAAGCTGTACACTTAAAATACGTGTGAGTTATTGTATGCCAATTATACCTCCATAAACATGTTAAAAATATTACTGACTCTACTTTGAATACAAATATATATTCAGGCTAGCATAAATTATGATGTAAAAAATAGAGAAAATATATAAGTGTCCAACAATGTTTCAAAACATTCCATAATGGTCAAATTATGGAGCAGTCGTTTTGGGTGTTTTGTTTTTTTTTTTTAAGAATTTTATTTATTTACTTGACAGTGAGAGAGAGTGTGTGCACACACGTGAGCACAAGCAAGTGGAGAGACAGGCAGAAGGAGAAGCAGGCAGAGGGAGAAACAGGCTTCCCGCTGGGCAGGGACCCCAACTCAGGGCTCGATTCCAGGACCCCGGGATCATGACCTGAGCTGAAGGCAGATGCTTAACTGACTGAGCCCCCCAGGCGCCCTGGGAGCAGTCATTTGATAGAACATACTGAAGCTGTTTTGAAATGCTGTGTATAAAGACTTTACAGTAACCAGGAAAAGTGCTTGGGATATGTTAAATGAGCGAGGCAGAATTCAAACTCATATGGCTCATTAATAACAACTACGTTAAAACAAACAACAATCAATCCTATGAAACCAAATACAACAAAATGTCAGAAGAGGTCATCTATGGATGCAAACCAGAGGAGATAATTTTCCTGCTTTCTAAATTCCCTGTAATACATAGGTATTGCTTTTTCTTTTCCCAGTTTTTTTATTGTGGTAAAATACACATAATGTAAGTTTGCCATCTTAAACATTTTTAAGCGTACAGTGGTATCAAATACCGTCACATTGTGCAAACACCAGCACCGTCCACCTCCAGAACTCTTTCATCCTGCAAAACTGAAACTCTGTCCCCATTAAACACTAAGTCACCAGCCCTTCCCCACAGCCCCCGGCTCCCACCATTCTTTCTGTCTCTGATTTCAACTTCTCTAAGTACTTCATATGAGTAGGATCATTCAGTATTCGTACACATGTATCACTTTCTTTTTTTTTAGAGGGGGAGGTGGGGAGGAGCAGATGGGGAGAGACAATCCTAAGCAGGCTCCAAGCTAAGCATGGAGCCTGACTTGGGGCTCGATCTCATGACCCTGAGATCATGACCTGAGCCAAAATCAAGAGTTGGATGCTTAACGGACTGAGTCACCCAGGCGCCCCACACATGTATCACTTTAAAAAATATTTTTAATTTAAATTTTACTGAAATAATTATAGATTCACAGACAACTGTAAGAAATAATATGGAAAGATCTGTGTCCTCTTGACCCAGTATCCCCCAGTGGTATCTCACAAAATTCAACTACAGTATCACAATTGGGATATTGACATTGATACAATCCACTAATCTTATTCGGATTTGCCCAATTTTATTTGTACAGGACCCCTCCTACTGTCCTTTATCACCATATCCACACCCGTCCTCCCCATCTCAGCAATGACTTATAATATGATCTCCATTTCTAAAATTTTGTCATTTCAAAAATACCATAAATGGAATCATTTATAGACCTTTTGGGATTGAGGCTTTTTCACTCAATCCCCTTTACCCAAGTTGCTGCATATATCAATGGTTTATTCCTTTTTACCAGTGAATAGCACTCCAGGGTATGAATGTACCAGAATTTTGTATAACCATTCATCCACCAGAGGACACCTAGGCTGTTTCCAGTTTGGGGCTATTAAAATAAAGCTGATAGGAATGTCTGTGTATGGGTTTTTGTGTAAACAGAAATCTTCATTTCTCTGGGATAAATGCCTAGTAGTGCAATTTCTTTGGAACATGTGTAGCTTTTTAAGAAACTACGAGCAGTGGCCATACCGTTTACAATTCCCACCAGCCATGTATGAATGATGCCTTCTCTCCACATCCCGGCCACCTTTTATTGTGGCAATGTTTTTTTTTTTTTATTTTAAGTCATTCTATAAGTGTGCATTGATCACTCATGATGCTTTATTTTGCATTTCGCTAATGGTTAAGGGTTTGAACGTCTTTTCGTGTGCTTGTTTGCCACCTGTGTATCTTCTTTGCTGAACTTTCTTTTTCCCACTTTTGTTTTTTTTTAAGATTTTATTTTTAAGTAATCTCTACATCCAACATGGGGCTCAAACTCACAACCCTGAGATTAAGAGTCATATGCTCCACTGACTGAACCAACCAGGTGCCCCTCCTTTTTCCCACTTTCTAATTGCATTGTTTTATTTATTGTTGAATTTTGAGAGCTCTTTATATATTCTGCTACTAGTCTTTTGTTGGATCTGGGTTTGGAAAGATTTTCTCCCAGTCTATAGCTTGTATTTCTTCCTCTTAACAGCATCTTTTGCAAAGCAGATTTTTTTTTCTTTGAAGTAGGTTCCACAACCAGCATGGAGCTCAACATGAGACTTGAACTCATGACCCCGAGATCAACACCTGAGCTGAGATCAAAAGTCCGATGCTTCACCGACTGAGCCACCCAGGTGCTCCTTGCAAAGCAGTTTTTAATTTTGATGAGGGTTCATTCCTCAGTTTCCTTTTATGGGTCATGCTTTTTGGTATCATATCTAAAAACTCTTCACCTAGCCCTAGATTCCAAAGATTATCTCCCGAATTTTTTCCTAAAAATTTTATAGTTTGACATGTATGTCCACAATCCATTTGAGTCAATTCTTGTATAAAGTGGGCTCTTTAGGTCAAAGTTCATGCTTTTGCCAATAGATGTCCAATTACTCCAGCACCGTTTGTGGAAAAGGCTCTCCTTCCTTCATGGAATCGCTTTTGGACCTCTGTCAAAAATCATTTGAGCACATATGCACCGTATTGTTATTTAGTACAAAAAAGGGGAAACACGTCAAGAGGAAGCCTGTGTCCAGAGTGGTCCATGTGGGTCACGGCACCTGTGGTGCTGAATGCCTTGGCAACGGCAACCCCCAGGGACTCCAGCTCAGATCCTCAGCTCCACCACCTGCCAAAGCCTGGTGGGGGACTGCCCAGTGCGCGGCCAGGCCTGGGCTCCAAGCTAAATGGTTCCTCTGGGAGGGACTGGACAGGGAGAAGGCAGACCCTCCCACCAGCAGCCCCGGGTCACGTTCTGCTTAGCATCTCCCTGACCCCGCCAAGGCAGAGGCGCCCACGGGGCACTCTGTACCCATTTCCTTTTCATGGGTCATGTACAAGTATAATGTCGATTTCAGGGGACTGAGGCAGACCCCGAATCGCACGCCTTCTGGAACCCACTTTAATTTCCTATTTTCTCTACAGGCTCAGGATTCTGGGTCAGCCTTGCTTCTCACAGCTTTCCCCTGACCCGACTCTAAGACCTCCCTTCCCTGGATCCTAAGCTCCTCACCCCGGGCCCTGCGGACAGCCTTATTCCTGCCCGGGGTCTCTCTTCTCATTGGCGCCTCCAGTCTACATTCGTGGGCACTGCCTTCCTGCATGGCAGATGCCCGACCCTCACTCTCGCTCATGCTTGTCAGCAGCCCAGACATCTCAGTTCTCCACTGCTGTGTTTTCAGAGCCCAGGAAGGGCAGGCATCCACTTAGCAGCGGGAGAGCTGCGACAGTGTGGGGCTAAGGGCCAAAGTCCTCCGCAGGGCGGGTGCAGGGACTCACCGTTGGGACAGAAGAACGCACTGTAGGTGTACGCACGGGGGGCTCCCTCCGGCTGAAACAGAGAGACGGGGAGAACTGAGTGCGGAGGGGTGGTCGGCTCCGGGGAGCGGCCGCCTTCCCATGGCAGCAGCTCTAAGTCTGGACCCTGCAGGGTGATGCCAGCGTCACAAGTACATGGAGAAGGACCAGGCTGCCTACTTCCCAGGCCCAGGTGGGGAAACTGAGGCTCATTTCCCTTCTCCAGGCTCTGGTCAAACCAACTCACCACCTGCTCCTAGACTGGTCATGCCTGCCACACTCCCCCCTTGTCCTCCTGGTGTCCCAGGCTAACCAGGGAGCCTGCCTCCTCCTCCATCCCGTAGAGCGCACGCAATGGCTCCCAGACGTCTTCCCCACCCTATATCTCTTGGGAAGGTATTTCCGTCACCTGCAGTTTCCCCCCCAGCAGACGGCAGGCAGTGTCGCGTGACCGGCCACCAAATAACCGATCCAGCAAACCAACCACGCCCCCAGAGCTCTCCCGTGGGGTGGAGCCGGAGAAGGGTTTTGCTGCTTTATCAAGCCACACATCAGCCACCTCCTGTTTCCAGAAATCCATTTTTCCAGTTCACACTTCAGTTTTTTTGCATTGACATCTCGGGTCTTCTGATGCCTGAACGTCACCTCCTGCTCTCAGACAGCCCGCACAAAGTCGTACCAGCTGATGCTGCACGCAGAGGACCACCAAGCACCTGGACGAGGGGCCCAGGGACAGAGAATCCCTCTCTGCATTGAGAAATTCCTTCCGCAGATGGAGGAGACAAGAACTCCAGGCCTGTAAGTCCGCCTGGCTGCTCTGTCTGGGTGGCCTGCCATCTGCTACGGCCGCAGGAGGGCGGGCTGCAGGCCAGGGAGCAAGCTCAGGCTGAGCAAAGGGCTGCCAGGGGTCTCCGTGCTTCCTGTTGAGGCCATCCCATCCTGCTGGCTCACGGAGACTGCATTCCTCATCAGATGACATGCTTGTCCCCGAGGAATCCATCCTGTCCTGTCAGCCACGCTGTGGCAATGACTCGTCCACCTCCAGGACTTCTGCCCCTTGCGCGTGTGGCTCCAGGCGCCGAGGGAAATCCTGCGTGCTCAGCACTGCCGGGACCACGGGCAGGAGGGAGGACAGCTGTTTGCAGCTGGGCCACGGGGGAGGGGCAGACCCTTGGGAGGCTTCGAGGAGCTTCATCGGCGCTGCTGGGCACCCTTCGTGTAGCGTGAGAGTCTCAGCAGGGCTCTGGGCTCCGATGTGTCCAAGCAGCCCCCAAAAGATGGGGCATCGCGGCTACCGCATGCCCAGCCCTGTGAGGGATCATGTGCATTCTCTCTGCCCCCCCCCCACACTGTGGGGTGAGTGTGAGCACCCCTGACTTGGGGAGCACCGCTGGAATATCAAGACAGGCACCCAGCTCACACTAAGTGGCAGATCCTAGATTCCCAGCCGGGGGGCGGGGGGGGGTTGTCAATAAGACCCCATCCTCTGGGCCCCTCTGCTCTAGGCTCTGTGTCCTTTCTGCACAGGTATTCCAATGACAGCCATCCAAATACCAGGTCATGACAGGTATGACAAATAGGAAGTCGGAGACGGAAGCACACCACGCTCTAAGATGGTCAACGTGGGGGTCAGAGGACACTTCCCCGCAGCCCTTGCCAGTCCCAGGCCGCTCCACCAAATCTCACTCTACTGCAGGGGGGCTGGATGCTGCAGTCCCCTAGGGAGGAGACACAGAGACCCCTCACCTGCCCCCAGACCGACAGCAGGACCCACGGGGGCTGCCCCGGCCCTGCGCAGGGACCATACACTCCAGCCAGGCCCCCACCCCATGGCTGATGGAATCAGGCCCTGGCCAAGGGCCCTGGGTGAGGACACGGGCTTACCTCAACCATCACGCTGCGCCTGATGTGATCCCTCCCGACGGGGACCCGCCTGTCAGCGAAGCTCTCCTCCAAGTGTTTGATGGACTTCCCATCCCGGCAGCAGCCTGTCTCTCCGTAAGCTAGGGCTTTGGCTGCGGAGATTTGAGCGCTCAGTGCTTGCTGTCAGAACAGGTTTCCACCTGGGGGGGGAGCCATACCGTCCCTCCCCCTCGGACAACGTGTTTGCACGTGCAGGAATGTGTGCACGCCTGCGCATGCTAGGCCGGTGTGGCACCTAAGCTCGGCTCCCTCCAGGTGAAGCTTCAGGTCCCACCCCTGGGGACCGCCCCACCCCACCCCTCCGTCCTGACCCCTGACCATCCTGACCCAGTCCCTCTGGCCTGCTTCCCCAGCTGCCGTCCTGACCTCATCTACTGCCCCGCCCACCCCTCACCTGTGCCTGGGCTCAGCACGCGGACCCCTTGGTGGCCCGGAGGGGGGATGCCTGAGGCAGCACGGGGCCTCACCTGTGACATTGCTGAGTCCCAGGTCACTGAAGGACAGAACCACCCAGGCGGGCTCTGTCTCCCCAGAGGCCACGCACATCTTCTTGGTCAGATGGCGTTTGCCGGGATGCCCGACAAACCGGATGCCCTTGGGAACTGAGATCTTCACATGCACCTGCAGAGGGCGGGATGCTGCTCATGGCACCTGGGTGCCCTTCCAGCACGTCCCACTGCCCACCGCATCAGCCCTCCCCCAGAGCCGTGCTCTTCTGGGACAGGCTCATTCCCGTTTCCAATCAGAACCAGCTACTTACCATTGTCTTGCTCGGAGCCCTCTCTTTACTTCAGCCCCCCAACACCCCACGGGGGCAGCTTCCCTTCAGGACCAAGGTGGATTCAAGGGCATCTTCTCCCGCGTCCACCCAGGGCACCAGAGGGGAGGGACTTGCTGCCCCACAAAGCACTTCTTCTGGCCCTCTGTCCCACCTCTGAGGTCCGTGGTGTCATAGTAAGAGTTCTGTGTGTGCACACGTGTGCCGTGCATGCACGCATCTGTGTGCATACCTACGTGCGTGTGTGTAAGTGTGGCATACGCACACACACGTGCACGCATATACACATGCACAGTGCCCGAGCGCGCACACACGCGAGTGTGTCTACGCGCATGTGTGGTTACCCCTCCCAATCTATTGCAGGCTCTTTGGTGCACATCCATTTGTCCGATCAGCACATATGAAGCACCTAGTGGGTACAGGCGCCCTCCTAGGTGCTTAAGTAATGAAGCCGAAGAGGACACGAGTGATCCCTGGGCCTCAGAGGATGAACACGCCTAAGTCACACATGAGACACGTGTGATGGGGAGGGAAGGAGAGGAGAAAAATCTAGTGGCAAGTGTGACAGAGCGTCTGACTCCTGCCTCGGGACAAGCCCAGCTGGACCCGAGTGCGAGGAGCTGCTGCAGCGTGTGTCAGGAGCCCCCACGTCCCTCTGAGTCAGCGCTCTTCCAAGGAGGGAAGAGACTTAAGAGCCAAGCGTCAGTGAGCTGTATTTTCCAGGTCCTGGGTGGAACGACCAGCTGTCCATGTTGGGGGGGTAAATGGGTCTGGTTCCCTGGTGCCTTGGGGACGTGTAACAAAGCAGCCGCCAGTGTGGGCTTGGAGCTAAAAGGGGCACCTGAGGGTCCTGTCTGCCAACTCGGTGAGGACCCTCCCTTGGGGGACCGCCCTCTAGATCAGGGATCAGTCTGCACTTATACCGGCTTTTTCAGACTGCGGTCTTACTCCCCCTGGCTATACGCTACCAAAAAAGAATGACAGAGAATGGATCGTATGCCTGTCCTGAGCCTATTTCTCATGTCCCCCTCGGCCCCCTCCAGGCCACACCATAGCCACTGCCTTGGTTCCTGGCACAGTGGCTCTCACCCAGATGAAGGCACGAGGCTCTGACCTCCTCTCTCCTGCTTTTCCCATCAGACCCTAAAGCCCAGCCAGACCATGTCATGGGCAGTTCCCAGGACAGGCTAAGCTGCCTCCTGCCTCTGTTGCTTGCACATGCTGTTCCCTCTTCCAGGGATGTCCTTCCAGGCCCTGGTGCCTGACTCAAACGTTGCTTGAAGATTCCTGAGTTCAGGGGAGCTGCTCTTTCTTGGGGCTTGCCCGGCTCCCTGTAAACACCCAGTTCTAACACAGCTCGGCCCCAAACTCCCTGGGAGACCTTGGACATGTAACGGTGCATCTCTGAGCTTCCTATCTGGGAACGATTCCACCCCCAGCCCTTCCTCCCCGGCCCACGCAGGTGCTTGGTATCAATGCGGACAAAATCCTGAGACCAGCGCTGGCCTCAGAGGTTAGCAGTGTGAGCGCTCCGAGGTCGAGCGCAGGAGGACCCCACGTCCTGGGCCCTGGGGTCTTCTGATGTCTGCACAAGGCCCGGCACACACTGGGGACTTGGGCACTTGGTTCCAAGGGATGATGAATGAGAACCACCAGCATTTCACACCGAGGAGCTCATTTCCCATGGCCTCTGGGTGTTTCATTCCTATTTCAGAATCTGCACTGACTGCTTTTTTTTTCTTTTTTCCAGTTGACATTTTCCTTTAATTAAAGGCTCGAGGGACAAGAAGCTCCTAGGTGACAGCACATTAACGTGAGGCTCTTCTATAGAGTCAAAGAGACACTGGAGGGAAAGTCACGTGTAAACGCCAGCATCGGACTCATACTGTGCCCGCTGGACGCCGGGGCGAGAGCTCCCTTACGAGCCTTGAGGCTGTCACACACCATCGCGTGCAACAAGCTTCTGGGCAGCGTAACCATTCGGTGGACAGATAGCATTTGCAAAGGGAAAAAAGGAGTAAAGCATCGCATGTAAGCTCCAGGTCCCCCTCTGCGCCTGACTCAGAACGCTTGCTATCCTGGCTCTGGGCCAAGCTCAGAAATGATCACAGACCACAGCCATCCCTGTTGAGGCTCACGAGGGGCCCTCGTGCCTGCTCTTTCCCTCCTGCCCCAGAGAAGCCGGCGGTGGGGGTGAGCGGGGCCAAGGTGAGCTCTCATGTCTAGTTTACAGATAGGGAAACTGAGGCAAACTGAGGCCGTAAATAGAAATGCCAAGCCAAAGTCCAGTCTTCTGGGGGACCAAGAGGTGTAAACATGCTGGACCCCCAGCAGCCTTGGGTGCCCTGCAGGTAGCAAAACTGCTCTCTAACCAGATGTCCTCATTTTTTCAGGAAAAAAAAAAAGGGAAATCTGGGGTTTGGGGATGAAATCTCTAGTTTCCACAGTGTCTGGCTGAGGCTGCAGCTCACATCTTCTGCCCTCGATGTGGAATGAGCCAGCAGCCCTGGGGGTCCCCACACACTTGGCCAGGGCCAGGAGGAAGTCAGCCATGTCCCCAGCACGTGGCTTGTCGGGGTGAAGCTGAGACCTGCAGAGAGCAGGCCTGCTTCCAGCTGGACCCCTGATCCTGCCCCTCACTCACCCCTCCTAACCGTGGAGAGCCCTCCATCTCCCTTCCTCCCTCCCACCAGCTGACGTCCAGGTCTAGCCAGCCTCAAGGATCACAAAGGTGGGGGAGGGTGAGTGGTCCTTGCCTCCCCAAGTTGCCCTGATACTCAGACCCCGGTCCCCTGAAGCCCCCTTCCCTATCATGCACCCACCTGGTCTCACAGGCCCCCTCGCCTGCCGTCCTGCCTCATCACCAGATTCTGAAATTCCCCCCAGCCTCCAAGGTCAGTCCTAAGCCCACCCCCTCGGGGTAGCTGTTACGGGTTCATTCGTGGCTCCGGGAAAGATATTTTGAAGTCCTACACTCCTGGCACCTGTCAATGGGATCTTATTTGGAAACAGGGTCTCTGCAGAAGTCACTACGTTACAGCGAGGTGAGGGCCCACCCTACGCCAATAGGACTGGGATCTTTAGAAGAGGACCCACAGACCCAGAGACGTTCATGGTGGGGAAGACTGGGAGGGACGGCCACGTGCAGACAGACTGGAGCCAGGCGGCAGGAGGCGTGAGAGGGGGGCTCCCTGAGAGCCTCCGGGAGGAACCCGCCCCGCCCACACCGAGACCTTGGACTCTGGCCTCCACAACTGAGAAAGAATCCATTTCTATTGTCCTCAGCCTCCCAGTTGGTGCTACTTTGTTGCGGCAGGAAGCGGAGAGAGTCACCTCCTCCACGTCCTCCCTCCGAGGAAGTGGAACCTGGGGCCCCGCTGCCCGGCCCCTGGAGTTTGCGCAGCATCAGCAAGGTCTGCGGTCCTCATTGTTCCTAGCACGTGCTGACCCATGCAACCCGTAACCGCGGGCGACTCCTCTGTCCCTGACGTTTGTGGAAACCGAAACACCAACCAGTGGAACAGCGTGGCCACGTCGGCGAGTGTGCAAGTGTAAACGGGGATGGCGAGCACCTGCTTTGCAGGATTTCCTGCCCGTCTCCCCGGTAACACAGCTGCCGCTGCTCCCAGGTCCCCCTCCCCATTTACAAAGATGCTCTGTCCCCTTCCAAGCCGCTCAGGCTGACCCCCCCATCCCTGACTCCTGACATCCAGGTGCCCCACCCCCACCCCTGGGCACAGGGAAGGCTGGGGGAGGGGGCGGGTTTAGTACCTCGGCACAGGTGCCCACGTAGTTGTAGACACTGAGTGGGATCTTGGCCTGCTCCCCACGGACCACGTTGGGGGGCAGTGTAAAGTCGACAAAGAAGGGCTTGAAGGTCTTCAGCAGGGCAGGCGCGGCGACACCCAGGCCCCAAGCCTCGGACAGACCCACGGCGTCACCCACCCAGCTGGTGATGGAGTCCGGGACCTGCACGCTGAGCGTCTCCTCACCGGATGGGTCACTGCGGAAGGATGGACAATCATAGGCCCTTCTCCAGGGTCAGGCCAAGGCGGCCGGATGGGGAAGGGGGGACTGCAGCAAGGCCGGGCGGGGGGGGGGGGCCCAGGTAGGCGTCCCCGCAGCCAGGAAATAAGCATTTAGGCACCACACGGCGCGCGACAGGAGAGAGCCGCCCCTCGGCCTGAACTCATATAATCAGAAACACGAATGGCTCTCAGGACAGCTGTGGACACAGGGTCACCCGCCACGTGGGTTCAGCCGTGCCGACTCTGGTAGGGCACGCCCCGCCCTCTGCAGGGGAGAAAGACATTGAATTGAGGGGACCAGTCATTGGGGGCATGCTTGTGTCTCCCAGAAAGGTACATCCGAGCCCTCACGCCCAGTGCCTGCGGACGTGACCTTATCTGGAAACAGGGTCTTTGCAGGTGAAATTAGTTAAGATGAGGTCAGGCTGGAGTAAGGCGGGCCCCAATCTAATGCTGGGCGTCCTTCTAAGAAGGAAATTCAGACACAACAGAGGAGACGGAGGCAGAGATGGGAGGGATGCAGCTACAAGCTACGGACGCCAGAGCCCCCAGAAGCTGGAAGAGGCCCGGAAGGCTTCTCCCCTGCAGCTTTCAGAGGGAGTGCAGCCCTGCCCGCACCTGGATCTCGGACGTCTAGCCTCCAGAACTATGACAGAATAAATTTCCGTTGTCGTAAGTCACCCAGTCTGGGGCACTTTGTGACAGCAACTGTAGGAAACTCACGCAGTACAAAACAAACAAACGTAAAACGTACCACCGAGAATTTTTAGATTGTCTGTGGAAACAATAATATTTGGGGATATCTATTGGGTTAAATAAAATATATGATTCAAATGAACTCCACTTGTTTCTCTTTGCCCGTTGTCACGTGGCACTAGGAAATCGGGAATGACGCACGTGGCTTAGGCGCAATTTCTCTCAGATGGCACCCGCTGCTCAAGGCTCCCCCTGCCTCCGGCCAGTGGCACCCCTGATCACTCTAGGACAGCTTGCGAGGACAAACGCTGTGGTCTCCTTTGCATTTCCAGGATGTCCTTTTGAGATTTATCTTAATTTGGTGTAAGAGTCCTCGGAGGAGAAAACCCATGACCTGGGGAGAAGCCCAGGAAGTGAAGCCCAGACAGCTCCCGGCCTGGCAGGAGGCCAGGCTGTTCCTTACTCACCTGCCTGGACTCTGTCCGCTTCCCAGGAGCCTGACCCTGGAGGCCCTCATTGGGCGGCCGGACACCCCAGCCTATGGCTCACAGCAACCCCACAGGACCTGCGGCCTCTATTCTCCCCTCTATGAGGATCACATGCTGTCACCCCATTACAACTCATGTGGCCTCTTCCCAGTTGGCAGGACATTTGTCCACTTCATATGGTCACAGCCAACTTTTCTGTGGACCCTGGGTGCCACCAGCCTGCCCCCCCAACTAGGGTACATCTACTCTTCCTGGCCTGGTATCCTTGTCCCAAGAGACTCCTGTGGAGCCCGACTCCCAGTTAATAATCCTTTGTGTGATTCTTTCTAGTCCTGACTACAGGTCATTACAAAGGCTCTCCCTGGCTGCCGTCAGGGGACGCTGCCTTCCCCATAGCAGGTTCGAGGCACAGCCAGCATACTGTGGCCTCTGAGGGGAATTGCCAGCCACACTTTGCCTTCCCAGCCCCACTGCCTCCGTTCCTAGGTCTGTGTGTCACTAAGGACCTGCCTGGGCCCCAAGGGCTTTAGGTGTCTGAAGACCATTGCCAAGGTCTCCTTATCAGTGGGAGGAAATCTCAGAGGCATTTCTCCCCGCTTTGGCTCAGCACCCAGTACTTTCCCACTCTGAGCCCTCCTTCCTCCATTCCTCCAACACCAGGGTCCGTAAAACTGTCAGAGTCTTTTGCCCAGGGCTCCCTCCACAATGAGACAACTCCATGTCTGATCTACTTGCAAGGTGTGACATTCTGTGGGAAAAACAGAACAGGAGGAGTCAGGCTATACTGTCAAGGTAATGATGAAAGGCTTCACCATGGCTCCTTGTGGTTGCTTGAATTAGCCACTCCAACACCTGACAGCTCAGCTTTCCCTCTCTCCAGCTCAGCTGAACTCTTGAAAGCTCCAACCTATCCCACCTTTGTTGCATCTTGACCCTTGAGCCTTGCCCAACTGCTCAGGGTTACCTGTTGCTTTCACGCCTGCACCACACCTGGCTCTGCCCACCAAGATCAGACTGTTCCCTCTGCCTGAAATAACCATGAAACAACCACAAGAATGGGAGCTGCCTGCCAGCCTGGCTGGGCTCTTGCTATGAACCGGGAGCTGCACAGTGTACTGCCACTATCCCCAAGACCTCACAGAAGGGAAGTGGGTAACATAGCCAAGGATGGAACATCCCGGGTGCTGGAATGAGGATGCTGTCCCTGATCCCCGCCATGTACCCTGAGCTAGGTTCCTGCCCTGTGCTGGCATCTCAAAACTGCTCTAAGGCACATAGAAAACAAAGAGCACAATGACAGACGTGAGGCCCTCCTTATGAGTAATTACATTAAATGTAAATGGATTAAACTTTCCAATTAAAAAGCAGAGATCAACGGAGTGCATTAAAAAACATGACCTGACTATCTGCTGTCTACCAGAGACTCACTTTATCTCAAGACAAAAAATTGGTTGAAAGTGAAAGGATGGAAAGATATGTCAGGTCAATAGTAACCAAGAGTGAGCAGGTACAGCTATCCTGATATCAGACAAAATGGACATTAAGTCAAAAAAGGCTACAAGAGACCAAGAAGAACATTATATATTAATAAAAGATTCAGTAGAGCAAAAAGATATAAAAATTACGAACATGTATGCACCTAATAAGAGACCACTGAGATATAGGAAGCATACATAAATGGACAGAATTCAAGCAAGAAATAAATAGTTCTACAGTAATAGTTGGGAGACTTCAATATCCCGTTCTGAATAACAGACAGAATAACCAGACAGAAGATAAGTAAGCAAGTAGAAGACTTAACACAATAAAGCAACTAGATCCAGCAGACATTCACAGAACACTCTACCCGGCAACAGCACACACATTCTTCTCAAGTGCACACAGGACAGTCTTCAAGACAGATCATGTATGAGGCCATAAATGAAGTCTCAGTAGATTTTAAAAGGTAGATATCATACGAAGTATCATCTCTGACTATGATGGGACAAAGTTAGAAATCAGTAGGAAAAGGAAAACTGAAAAATTTACAAATTTGTGGAAACTAAACATAATCTTCATTAATCAATGGATCCAAGAAGAGATCACAAAGGAAATTTAAAAATACCCAGAGATGAATGAAAACAAAACATAACCTATCAAAACTTATGGGATGCAGTAAAAGCAGTGCTGAGGGGGAAATTTATAGCTACATATCCACTAAAAAAGAAGAAAGATCTCAAATAAACAACCTAATTTCACAATTTAGAGAACTAAAAAGAAAAACAAACTAAACCCAAAGCTAACAGAAGGAAATAATAAAGATTAGAGCAGAGATAAATGAATTAGGGAACAGAAAAGAGTAACAGCAAAACCAAAAGTTGGTTCTTTGAAAAGACCAGTGAAACTGACCAACTTTTAACTAGACAGACTAAGGATAAAAAGAGAGAAGACTCAAATTACTAAAATATGAAATGAAAGTAGGGACATTACTATCCATTCTCAGAAATAAAAAGATTAAAGAAAAGTACATGAACAATTGTATGCCAAGAACTTGGGTAATCTAAATGAAATGGACAAATTCCTAGAAATGCAAAACCAACCAAGACTAAATTACAAAGGAGACCAAAATCTGAATAGACCTAGAGCTGAAGAGACCTGCAAGAAGATTGAATCAATAACCAAAAATCTCTTTACAAAGAAAAGCCCTGGACCTGATGGCTTTACTGGTGAATTCTACCAAACATTTTTTTTTTTATTTTTAAAGATTTATTTATTTGCTTTAGAAGGGGAGAGGGAAGGGAAGAAGGAGAGGAAGAGAGAGTTCCAAGCAGACTCTGAGCCAAGTGTGGAGCCTGATGCTGGTCTCGATCTCACAACACTGAGATCATGACCTGAGCTGAAACCAAGAGTCGGAGGCTTAACCAACTGTGCCACCCAGGTGCCCCAAATTCTATCAAATATTCAAAGAAGAACCTTGTGCACTGTTAGGGGGAGTGTAAAATGGTGCAGCCACTGTGGAAAACAGTATGGCAGTTCCTCAAATAATTAAACATAGAATTACCATATGAGCCAACAATTCCACTTCTGGGTATATACCCCAAAGAACTGCAAGTGGGGTCTCAAAGAGATACTTGCACACCTGTGATCACAGCAGGATTATTTGTCATAGCCAAAAGGTGGGAGCAACCTGAGAGTTCACCTTGTTCAAGGTGCCAACCCTGGTACCAAAAACACTATCCAGCACCAAAAACATCTGGCCCCAGAAAAAATAGATACATTTGAATGATAGCAGACAGACAGCCCATCTTAGATTTAGACCCCTAGAACGAAACGCAGTCATCTGGATCTGTTCTGACCAGGAGTGAAGTCTTTCCATAAAGGGGACACACACATCTTTGTGAAAGCAGCCAGAGGAACCCCCAGCTGGGAGCTCCGTTCTGTGATGACCACGTGCCATGGCATCTTGTGTCTAGAAGGGGGGCCCACCTCAGCAGTAAGCCCACCCATGGCCTGGGGGGCATCTGACCTTTCCTGCCTAACTAGTTTCCCAGGGCAGGCCATCATGACCTTCCACTAGTACCATTGGTGTTCTGCCACCAAGCATTGAAAGAAAAAAATCCAAGAGCATCTGGCAGGAATTTGGCACAGCAGGGCTTCTTCAGAAAGAACTGAAAGGGGGGAAAATGTGGAAAGGAAATATGCTGAGAAAAGCAGCCTGTTTTGTGGGCAGGAGCCCGAGTCCCCTGAGGAGTGAGGGAGGTGGGGAGGGGGTCAAGTTCATGTTCCAGGGAACTGTAATTGTTTTAATGAGCTCGTTATGCAAACAGAGCAGATAGAGTTACCCCAAGTGGGAGTCGTAAGAGGCACGAAGAACCTGCATTTCGTATTTCCTGAGCAGATGTCCGAGGCTGCAGCGGGATTTGGGGCTGACTTCATGGTTTTGAGTTTTATGTGTTGGAAAAGGATGCCCAAAGTCTGACTCAGATGCTGATGTCAGATCTGAAAGCAAATCCACTGGGAACGATCTGGATTTGCCTGAGTGCCTTGAGTCAGCCCGCAAACACAGCGAAGGCACAGCAACTTACTGTTAAAAAAAAAAAAAAAAAAGCTCACTGTACCTGATGTTCAGACAACGCCAAATCCATGTTTCAGGGAAGAAGGTCCTTTTTCTCTTCTCTGCTCTATGACAATTTAAAAAAGAAATGAGAAAGTGTCATGGGGCATACCTTAATTCTGTTACCTGGCAGGTAAACTTCTACCCAAGTAGAACTTAACAGAGTAAGTCTTACCTGGAAAGACTAACATTGGACTCAGTCAGGGTGTCGTGGGTTAGTTCTCGTGGCTGTCAGTTAACACTCTGCCTGATTAGGATGGAACGTGCTAGTTCTTTTACCTGGCAGGGCTAACATCCTACTTGACGAGGACTCGTGGAAGTGACACATCAAAGGTTTGACAGAATCACCTTAACTCAACAGTGGCACGTCACATCCTGAGTTTAGAAGGTAAGAAGGGTCACAGGGACCCCCCCCCCATGTCCTCCCCTTTGCTAATTTCCCTCCCTGGGTTTGCCATGTTTTTCCCTATCATCACATTGAGCTATCCACCCCCCCCAGCCCCTCCCTGTTTCCTAAAGAGCACTTCCCATCCTAGGTTCATCCTCAGAAGCCTCACGGCCCACCTTCCTCAGGGACTGTCTTATCCTTTAAAATAGTAGTAGTAGTAGTAGTAGTAATAATAATAATAATAATGATGGGGTGCCTGAGTGGTTCAGTCAGTTAAGTGTCTGCCTTTGGCTTAGGTCATGATCCCAGGGTCCTAAGATCAAGTCCCACATGGGGCTCCCTGCTCAGCGGGGAGCCTGCTTCTCCCTCTGCCTGCCACTGCCCCTGCTTGTGCTCTCTCTGACAAACAGACAAATAAAACCTTTAAAAAATAAAAATAATAATAAAAACAAGCCCTACTTGAAATTTGGCAAAACTTCTCAAAATTAAAAATGCTCACATCCTTCACCCTGGAAATACCCATGGACACAGGTGCCAGGACAGACAAATGGACTGGTTCATGGCAGCAAACAACCAAAAATCTCCATCAAGAGGGTGATGGGTTAATCAGATGGTAGCACATTCATGCCATGGGATGCTACCTGTCAGTCTAACCAAGTGAGCTCAGTGCAGACATACTCAGATGGATTGGTCTCCAAGACTTACTGTTGGCTTTAAAAAGGAAAGCCCATATAGTGTTTTCTAATTGCTTTTTTTTTTTTTAATTCTCAGATAGGGGCACCTGGTTGGCACAGTTGGTGAAGCGTCTGACTCTTGGTTTCAGCTCAGGTCATGATCTCAGGGTCCTGAGATCAAGCCCTGAGCCAGGCTCCGTGCTGAGCACTGGGTCTGCTTGGGATTCTCTCTCCCTCTCCCTCTGTCCCTCCTGCTCGTGCTCTCTCCCCCCTCTAAAATAAATATATAAATCTTAACAAAAAATCCTTGTATATGCACAGAAAATTTCTAGAAGGATATCTAAAAAAATACTGACCACAGTTGCCTCTAAACAAGGGAATGGAAGGTCTAGAGGCAGGAGAGAGACTTACATTTAATTACATAAACTTTCACACTGCTTGAAAAAATTTTAACTGCTGCATGTGGTAAAGGAAAGTATCTTGTCCTCAGAACATGGATGTATGGATGTGTGATCCAGTTACAAAAAGGCATGGACACTTCCTTTTAAAGGCATGGCTTATGCGTTTCTGCACTGGGATTTACGATTGCCTTTGTGGTTTAGGGTTTCAGAAAATTACTTTCATACCCACTCTAGGTCAAGCTCTTGGGGGTCCTGGCCCCCATGAGAGGGTCAAGACCCCCAAGGCGGTTTCTAGTGGTGGGAGGCCCTCACCCAACCACGTGCTAGAAATGCCTCCATATGCATCCAAAGTACCCAATGGGGAGCTTGGTCTGCCCATTCCATGATTTGGAGTTTAGAAACTGGGACCCTTGTGGGTCTGCCACGCTCTTGCTAAGTGTGGAGCCCAGGCAGGAAGAACCCAGGAGAACAAAGTATCCAGCATCTCAATCTAGATAGAGAGGGTATGAAAGATGGAGAGGGCTTTTGTGGATAGGCCTACCAGGGCAAGAGGTCCTCTGGTCCACTTCTGGCTCAGAACAAGGGCTGAGGAGTGTGGGGCCCACCCTCAAGGTCTTCAGAGAGACCAGATCCTGAGGCATTACTGACCACACAGACGCCAGCCCCAGCCCCTTGGTTCTGTGTCCCTCTTGGAGGAGTGGGCAGGAGGGAGTAAAGCCAAGGCCTGCCTCCTCCATGCCAGCCCCTAAATCCAGACAGAGTGGGGAGCCAAGGTCTTCGGAACACTCCCCCTTCCCCAGCTAGCGGGCTGAGAGCTGGGCTTGAGAAGGGAGTAAGAGAGGCAGCAGAAGAAGGGGGTGGGAGAGAAGGGAGGGGAGAAAGGATGAGACAGGAGAGAGGAAAAAAACACCACCTCCTGCGAAACAAACTTTCCAGGACTCCAGGGACAAAGTCACAAATCTAAGGGGGAGATGTGAACCCCTCTCTCTCAGTCATCGATGAATTAGCAAACAGACAAACAAGAAGTGAGCAAGAATATGGAGGATTTGGGCATCCCCATCGATAGGCTTGACCTAAAGTATGCATAGTGAGCCTTGTAGAGAATTGATGGGGGCTGGGTCTTCTTTTCAAGAAGACATGAGCCTTTATGAAAACTGGCCACACAAAAAGCCTCCAAAGTAAGAACCAGACAATTGATAACGTGCAGACCACGTTCCCTGACCATAATGCATGTTTGATACAAATTTATAAAACATATTAAAAATATTAATTTAAAATATCACTTTAAAAATTTAAAACATGTCCACTCCTGGAGAAGTCACAGCTCAAAAAGTTAGCACCTATTTTGAACAAGCAATAATGGAAACACTTCACAGCACAACTCGGGTGCTGCCAGAGCAGCACTCTGAGGAAAATTCATAAGCTCCAAAGGCTTAAATGTGTAGAGTTAAAATAAGAGACTGAAAAGCATTACTTGGTGTCCAACTCAAAAATGCAGAGAATTGAAGGAGAAAAGGGAAGAGAGAAGAGGAGAAGGAGGAGGAGGGAACAGGTGGAGGATAGAGGTAATCAAAAGAATGTTCTAAGCACAGTCCCTGGGAGAGGGAGGGTCAAAGCCCAGCTTCCCTCCCCACCCCAAACCCTCTGTCCCAGGGAGCTCTGCTCCTGATGCACCTTGCTCCCTCTGCAACCCCACCCCCCACCCCTGCTGCAGGGAGGTGAGGAGGGGGACTGAAGTGCTTGGTTCCCCAGCCCACTAGGTCAGTAGTGACTTCACGATATCTGAAGACATTTTCGTTTGCAATAACCAGGGGAAAGGGGTGCTATTGGCATCCGCTAGGTGGGCACCAGCGACGGTGTTCGGCACCCACTGTGCATGGACAGCCCCGCCACGGAGAACGATCCAGCCCCTAATGTCCACGGGATGAGGTCAGACAGCGCTGCGTGAGGCAGCAATTACCTGGGGGGGTGTCTGGAGGACCCCGCTGCCACCAGGCTTCCCGTGTGGGGCTGGAAGGCAGGGACAGCCTCATCGGTGTACAGGCCGCCATCCTGTCTGTGGTTGAGGCTCACCAGGTTGGTCATCACCACCAGGCCCGTTTCCTAAGCAACAGACAATGCCCAGAACCCCGGTGGGGAAGCGGATGTGATGGCCTGAACAGTTCCATCACTTTGGGGCTACCAGCCCAACATCACTGCTGCATCATGGCTCTGGGGGGAGTCAGTGCTCTGCTCTGGGCTTGGTGACACGGGCTGAGGGGATGGTGGGACCCAGTAAGCACGCAGGGCAGAGCAGCGGGGAGGCCAGCGCATCTGCAGCCCAGGCACAAAGAGCCATGTGTATGACTCTGTTTATGTGAAATGTCCAGAACAGGTCAATCCATAGACACAGAAAGCAGATTCATGGTTGCTGGCGGCTGCGGGGGGGGGGGGGCAGGAGTGACTGCTCATGGGGACAGAATTTCCTTTTGAGGTGATGAAAATGTTCTGGAATTAGAGGTGCTGGTTGTACAACATCTTGAGTGTCCTAAATGCCACCGAAGTGTCCCCTTTAAAAAGGTTCATTTTGGGGTACCTGGGTGGCTCAGGTGGGTAAGCGTCTGCCTTCAGCTCAGGTCATAATCCCAGGGTTCTGGGATCGAGCCCCACATCAGGCTCCCTGCTCAGCAGGGAGCCTGCTTCTCCCTCTCCTGCTCCCCCTGCTTGTGCTCTCTGTCAAATAAATAAATTTAAAAAATGGTTCATTTTTCTGTTAATTCTGCTAATTGTGAATTCCACAATTAAAAAAAAAGTCAGTTGGTACCCTGTCTGATCTAGCCCAGAGACAGACAACTGCCATTGTGACTGTTAATAACCTTCCTCACTGTGCTAAATTATGGGATGGGGCGCCTGGGGCTCAGTCGTTGAGCCTCTGCCCTCAGCTCAGGTCATGATCTCAGGGTCCTGGGATCCAGCCCTGCATCACACCGGGCTCCCTGCTCGGCGGGGAGCCTGCTTCTCCCTTTGCCACGCCCTCCACTTGTGCTCTCTCTCTCTCTTTATCTCTCTCTCAAATTAACAAATGAAATCTTTAAAAAAAAAATACTGGGAGCAACTTGACTGCGGAGAAGCCCCACCCTAGACAGGCCAGCTCTGCTTCTGGAACAAGGAATGTAAAGTCAGAGGCATCGCCTCTTAATTCCAAAAGCTGCCAGGGCCCGGGAGTTCAAGCTGCCCGGTCAACAAATGTGTAACTGAAACGTCATCTGTTCCAATGCAGAAAAAGATACACGTATCAATACACATAGACAGACATAGATGTGTGATGTGTTTTCTAGCTACTGCAGCAAAATGTTAATTGTGGGATCGAGGTGGTGGGTATATACATGTTTGCTAATCTGTTCAACTTTTCTATAAGTCTGAAAATCTTCCATAATAAAAACAGGAGAAAAAAGATGTGTTTTAAATGATTCTCACAGTGGGATGAATAGCACTCACAGATGGGCCGTGCAGTCAAGTGGGGACCACCAGCGTGCTCATGTGGGCTCCCGGCATGATCTAGAAGGATGCTTGCGCCTACTGCACCCTGGGACCCCTGGCCCCCGTAGCCAGGAAGGAGGAGGACGGATGTGAGCTACAAATGTCAGGGTGGGTGGCTGCCTTCCCAGGGTGAAATTTTCCTTCCTGCAAAGCACCCTTGACGTCTTTGCTCCGTTCCAAGTTCAAGTTATCAGTCGACACTCATAACGTGCTGCACCTTGTCTGCCTTGCATATTGGGGGGGTCTGCTTACGAGCTCTCATTGGGGAGAATCAAAAATTAGTTCTCCCCCAACCAAAGTTTGGAAACTCCCCCCCCCCGACCGTCTCTGTATCCCCCAGATCGTCTGTTTCAAAGTGAGAGGCGCTAGGAAGGGGGCAGTGGGTCTAAGACCATCTGTCCTTACAGCGAAGGCAGACCCGGAGTCCTTGGTGATGCCCCAGGGCCACGGGAAGACGGAGGAGCGCCGGCGTCTTCGGGCCGCCAGTCCGGCCCACCAGAAGGACCCATCCTCCCGGGACGCCCCGAAGGCATCAGAAACATCATAATCTTCCAATTCCTGGAAAACCTACAGGCAAAGGGGAACAGGGACCGGTCGACTGGAGGTTTCTTGTCAACCCAAACCAGCTCTCGGGGGTCTGGCATGCTCCTATCTCAACCTCCTTTCACGAAAACACTTGGAGACCATCTTAGGGGATGGGCCTCAGTGTCATCAGCCCCTTCTAAAGATGGGCAGAGGGGTTGCAGAGGTAGGACCCGGACAATGTTATATTGCAAGAGTCTGATGAATCTGACCCCAGGATCTTTCAGCTCACCAAAGCAGCCATCAGGACTGGGTTCACCAGTAAGAGACAGAATCTAGACTCACAGGGGGCCCTTCACTTACTGGAAAGGGAGAGCCCCCCGTGGAGGTGCTGGACCCTGGTGCCCGAGGGCCCCCACGTACCTGGGCCGGAGTCAGCTGGAACCCAGACCTAAGCAGGTAGATGCTCTTATCCACGGCAGTGACACACACACAGCTGCCCCTCGCAGCCCTGACCCGCAGGTCAACCACCTCCCCGGGCTGGGTCTCGTTTGCCGAATAGGTCAGCGAAACCTGGACCCAAATACAGCAAAGAAATCGGGAGCTTGGCCACTTCTCCTGACTGACCCACCCACCCTCTCCACCTGCCAACAAGAGTTGACCCTCGCCAGCTCAGTGGGGACCCTGGCCTTGCTGCCCAGGCAAGGACAAGGGCGGGAGGCAGAGTGACAGGAACAAGGCTGGTGCAACTGGAACATTCTGTGCGGAGGACGGGAGATGAGGGGAGGGGTGGGGAGACAGGCACCAGCTGAGGGCATGTGGCAGTCAAAGGATGCAGGGAGAGGGGGCAGAAGGCTGAGCCCACTGCTGGGGACAGGAGGGGTGTCCCCTAGGTCTGGAACCCAGTGGGGACACAGAACAGCAGACTGCTTTCCCTGGGTGGGATTAATGCAATCCCCCTCTGGGGGACTTTTGGAGGAACTCCAGTAAAAATGCAACTTGTGTTGCAATTATTCCTGAAGGCAGTGTGGCCCTTGCAGTCACCCTCTGGGGGTCCAATGACAGCTGTGAGCAGCCCACCCAGGGACAGACACCCTGGACAGTGCTTGCCTGTCCCCCGGCTCCACTGGCTGGTTCCCCACGTCCTACCTGGTTTTCAAAGAAGGTCTCAACGGCAAACTGGAGGCTGTCGGCAACCCCTTCTCCATTCTCCCTGACATAGAAGACGAGCAGGCGGCCCAAGGGGACCATGCTGGGGCTCACGGCCAGCTGAAGGGAGGTCACACACACGTTGACCTCGGCTGCTGGGGCAGGAGGGGGCTCTAGGACAAGTCAGAGGTGGCGCAAGGCATGAGAACCCAGCAGCCCACAATGGGACCACCACTGCCCCAGGCTGCCCTGGGGGTGACATGGGGCACCTCAGGGGGAAGGGCTGGCCCTGGGTGAGTGCTCCACGGATACTCACATCCCCTGTTACTTCACCTAGAAGGGAAGGGAAGCCCAAAAGGATGCGGGGATATGATTCCCAAAGCACCATGCCCGGCCAGCAGTTCTCAGCCAGGACAATGCTGCCCCCCAGGGGACATTTTTGGCTGTCACGACTTGGGAGTGCATCTAGGGCGCATCCCCGGCTGTGCGTCATCCCCAGCCTCCCCCTACAGAGCACAGGGAGAATGATCCAGCCCGAACATTAGTAGCACTCGGGGTGGGAAACTGCCTTCCCATGAGAGGGACCCTGTCTTCCAGTCTCTCTATGCATCTAGTTAGCTAGCTAGCTCTGATTCTCATCTACTGGTGACTTTTCCTCTTAGGGACACCGGCAATGTCTGCAGACCTTTTAGATTGTCATACTGGATGGGTTGCTGCCGGCACCAAATGGGTAGGAGGCCAGGGACGCTGTTTCATACCTTGCCCCGCACAGGACGGCCCCACCCCAAATGGCCTGTCTTCAAGTGTCCCCACCGCCCAGTGTGGGGATCCTGCTTGAGGCAGAAGGGCTACGAAGCAGGAAGAGGCTGGGGAAGATCCAGGGGAGGCGGTGGGTCTCGTGAGAAGCACATGGAGTCAAGGAGAGAGAGGAGGGGGGCTCCTAAGTGGGAGGGGGACCTGGGCAGAGTCAGAGAGGCCCGCTGGCAGATGGCAACACGGCATGGTGGGGGCCAGTCTGCCCCTATTCCCCTGCAGACAGGCAGTGAGGACAGCCTGGAGAGGACCTCTCCACCTCCAGCAGCTGGTCACTGCCCGCCTCCTGGCCCCAGCCCCATCTTGCCCAGAACAAGTGCCCTCCGCCCCGAGGCAGGCACCCCTCCGGGCTGAGCCCTGCTTACCCCTCCTTTCTGGGGTGACTCGCCCCAGTCTCAATGGTTCAGAAGACGCAAGGAACTCCTGCCTGTGGCCTGGCTCACCTGTCTCAGAAAGGTGCATTAAACGAATGGGTGTCTCTGGGGCCGCCCGCCTGCTTCTCTGCTGGGTGAGGCGGGCGGGCTGCTGGCCCGAGAGCACGATATTGCCCCGCGCAGTCACCTCGTAGTACAGGGTGAAGTTGCAGGGACACGTGGACTTCACGGGGAAATGGGCTTCCTCTCCGACCTGGGGGAGACATGCAGCGTGGGGAGCCCCGCCTGGCACCCCACAGCCTGGCACCTACACAACACCCACCTTGGGGCAGATGGCTGCTCTGGGGCCACGGGGAAGCCAGGACCTGGCTGAGGCAGGGGCGAAACCCTCAGAGCCGAGAACTGGGCATCATGGCAGTGGCCATGTCCCATGGCAGCCTCAGCCGTGGCTCTGCAAATGGGACTGTGGTCGGATCAAGCGTAATCGGGCTGATTACGACGGGCCGACTGTGCAGTAAAGAAGTGAACTTGGCCCAAAGAGCGGTCTGGCCTTTGTCCCCCAGCCCCCGAGAGGGGATCTCTAAGCCTCTGAAATGTTCTGCCTCATAAGTATCTTGGTTTATCCAAGGCCTCAGGCCACACGAGATACTGACGATATGATTTATGAGGGCTGGGGGGCCTGGGTCACACTCCGTCAGTTTGACCTCTGGAGGGGCTGGGACTGAGGTCAGCTATGCAGGTGGTCAGCCAGGGCTATGGGACGGACCCCCCCTCCCGCCCATAAAAACCCCAGACCCTGAGCATCCCTGGTCACATATCTGGTAAGGGTCTAGTGTCCAGAACACATAAAACTCTCACAACGCAACAGCAAAAAGACAAACAATTTTCTAAAACTTAAAAACAGCAGGGGAAGCTGGGAGGAAGGATTTGCGGGATCTCCCTGTACAGTCCGAGCAGCTCTTCTGAAAATCCAAAATTATTCCAGAATTTAAAATAAAAAAAAAGGAAGTACGATAACAGATGATAACATATTGAGCAATTTTGTTTAAAGGCCTTAAGTCTGTAACATACTCTGAACCATCACGCAGCACCAAAAATAACAGGAGGGAGGAGAGCTGGAAAGTTCTTTCTTTTTTCCAGGGGGATCCCAGCTAATAAACACAGAAGGAATGACAGCATTCAGAACGGCCGTCACGCAGCCCCTATGGCGGTAACGGATTACAGCAGGAACGGTCAGTGATGCCAAAGGCCACGCGGGAAAGGTTGTTGGGGGTCAGGACACTGCGGCACGGGCCTTGGATTGTCACCCGATTATTTGGCAGTCTCACCTACAAGGGGAAAGCGCTGGTAGGCATCAGACCCAACGCAAGGATAAGATCGGCTTCAGCAACACTGGGGCCTCCTAAGTCTGTGCCTTTCGTCAGCGCGCGGCCGGAGCGACACGCACGGAGCAATTTTGCCTGATTCTAGTTCAGAATGTGGGATCATCTACAAGACCACAGGCCTGGATTCTTCACGAAAGTCACGGCGATGAAAAGGCAGAGGCAGGGACTGTTGCAGAGCGAGAGCAACTATGGACACAGAAGAGCCAAATGCAGAACGTGAAGTGATTCATGCGCGTTCCCACAGGCACACACAGGTGGTTGCATGCTTACGCGTGTGTGCACGAGATTGTGTAGTCGTGCATGGGTGTTCACACGCAAGATGTAAGTTACATCTGGGGGCCATCTTTGAAAATCGGAATATTGCCTGTGAATTAAACAGTATCTTGAGTTAACATAATTTTCTTAGCTGGGACAGTAGCCTTGAGATCATGCTGAGGAATGCCCTTATTTTTAGGACATGTTATGGTCAAGTATTAAAGAGTGAAGCATCATGATATCTGTAACTTATTTTCCAATGTTGCAGCAAAAAAAAAAATCTGAAGGAATAGATGGATGGCTGGGTGGTTGGATGGCTGGGTGGGTAAGTGGACAAGTAGGCGGGTTGAGTGGGAGACCGTATGGATAGAGGCAAAATGTTAATTCATAAATCTAGGTAAAAAGCATACGATTATACCGTTTTTTATGATTTTTAAGTTTGTAAATATCCACCTTATAAAAAGACACCTAATCAAAAGTCCCCTTGAGTTTCAGATGTTGGAAAAAAGAAAAGAGCAAAACCTTTCTCCCCTTCACGCATGAATCCCATGACATCACAGCAACCCTAAAAGACTGGCTTGACAGCCCCCGTTTACAGAGCAGCTCCCCGCTGCATGCGCCTGGGAGCTAGAGGAAGGGGAAAGGACCCTGACACAGAGCCCAGGCTGGACCCAGAATGGCCACTCTTGTCTCAAAGGCCTGAGGTTGCACCCAGGGCCCCTTGTGACAGTCGCTGGGAGAGGGGCTGGCTGGAGCCTGCTGACCCGACCCAGGCAGGATGGACATGTCCCTCCAAGAGGAAAGTCTGAGTGGCCCAGCCAAGTCCTTGCCTACTGGGAACTGCAGTGCCGGCGGCTGGGGACACAGGGCTCCTTCCCGCCCCCATGGGACGGCAGCCAAGGCCAGCATCCCCACAACGCGGGGCTGGTTGAATAGCATTACAACAGGAACGGCGTGTTCAGCCAAGCCAGACACAATCTCATCCGAGTTTCTCATTCTCATAACCCCTGCAGCGGGCCATTAAGCCCCCAAAACGGGCAGCCCCGGCGCCAGGATTCCTCTGAGCTGCCTCCCAGGGGCCCCTGGCAGCCTCGGGTCTGGGCATCGGCTCTCGGAAAGGGAGTGCCAGAGGTTTACGGGGCTGGTGAGGCCTGGCAGCAAGGTCGGGGAGCCCGCCCCCACTCACGGCAGCCAGGCTCTGCCCTTGGGCCTCTCAGCTAAGGGAGCTAACAGGGTGCTCTATCATACATCCATCCTTCTACAGATGAGGGGGTAGGCAAACCACAGTCTGTCCATGCCATACGACGGAAAGACAAGGCGGAAACTTCGATGCATGATCAGCGATGGAAGTAATGTGAAAAAGCTACGTGCCGTGTGGTTCCAACTACAGCAGTCCCCCTTCTCCGTGGTCTCGGTGACCCGCCATCCAGGGCGGTCTGGAAGCCGATGCTCCTCGTGACATATCATAAGAAGGTCAGGGGCAGCCTGACTCCGCGTCTGAACGCCTGCGCCATTCACCTTACTTTAGCCCCTCACGCAGACATTACACCACCTTGTGAGCACAGGACTGTGTATTTTGAGAGAGAGAAACCACAGTCACATGACTCTTATTACAGTATATTATTAGGGTGGTTCTATTTTATTTTGAATTATTGTTGGTAATCTCTTCCTGTGCCTGGTTTGTACGTCAATCTGCGTCATAGGTATGTACGGACAGGGAAGAACGAACAGGTAGGGTTTGGTACTATGCGCGGTTTCCAGCAGCACCGGGGATATAGGGATGTATCCCCCTGGATAAGGGGGGACGACTGTATACGTGGGATGGGAAAACAGCTATTTTGAGTTGCTGCCTGGGCATGTGATGGCCTGACAAGCTGCTCCCAGAGTCTGGGCGTTTATAGGACGACCCGAGCTTAGGATTCCGGCCACAAGTTTACAAGTTCCTGCCTCACTTTTCCCTGCGTGTCTTTTAAAATAACTACTTAGAGGCGCCTGGGTGGCTCCGTCAGTTAAGCGTCTGCCTTCGGCTCAGGTTGTGATCCCAGGGTTCTGGGATCAACCCCCGCATTAGGCTCCCTGATTAGTGGGGAGCCTGCCTCGCCCCCTCCTCATGCGCTTGCTCTGAGAAGTAAACAAATAAAACCTTTAAAAGAAAATAAGCACTTAGCACTGACCCCCAAAATATTAGTGACCTCCTCTTCAACCACCTTATGAGTCACAGGTGCTTGCTGCCCTGCTGTCTGTCTCCTGCTTGCTTGAGACCTGGGACGGAGGACTGCTCTTCCCCCGGGGCACTGGGCACCCGCCCACCCCCCTCCCAGATCTGTAAATAAATGCCATGACGTGACTTCCTTTTGCGCATGTGTATTGAAATTGTGCCTCCAATCCAAACAACCCGTTTTCACTTCTCCCAACACGATGAGACATTCTGGAAAAGGCAGAAGGATCAAAACAGTGAAAAGATTGGTAGTCGCCAGGGGCTAGCGGGGAGGGAAGGAATGAATGAACAGGTGGGGGGAACCCAGAGGATTTTTAGGGCAGCGAAATAATTCTGTACGATAGGCTATAATGCTGGATGCATGTTGTTATATGTTTGTCCAAACCCACGGAATCGGCAATACCAGGAGAGGCCCCTAACGTACCCTGCAGACTTTGTAGTTAATAACGACACGTGGACACTGGCTCACCAATCGTACCAGGCGTGACACCCTAAGGCAAGCTGCTAATCTTCAGGGACACTGCACGCAGGGGAGAGGAGATCCAGAGGAACTCTCCGCACTTTCTGCTCCGTGTTTACGGCTCCCTATCTCCACACGCATCTCCGAGCATCTTACTTAATTGGGATCTTTGAAGAGACTGGGAAGAAGGATCACGAGACCCAGCTCCGCGGCTGTCTCATCTCTGTACCATGTCTACAAGCGTCAACTGGGGAAACCCGGTGTCTGCGCCCAGCAAGTGCCAGCCTGCAGACGGGGGGAACCTGGGCCAACAGCAGGGGTCCCGCCTAAGGCCTGGGAGCAAACAACAGCACACTGAGGGCCAGGTTTATCACAGCAAACGCCGGGCTACAGCCTAAATGTTCACCATAATTAAAGCACGGGCGTTCATTCCGAGGAATCGCCCCTTGCTGGAGGGACAGGGGCTCCAGCATCAGTACCAGCAGCAACCCTGCTGGGGCATGCGCAGATCCCCCCAAAGGTACGAGCTCACGGCTTCCTAGGCACACACCTGAAAGCCTTACCTGCAGAGGGCGGGAAGGCAGTTGCAGCTGCAGATAGCACTGGCTGGGCGAGTACCAGCTGCTGAGAGACAGGTAGCTGGGCAGGTACTGGGCCCCCACGGGCTTTCCACTGAGTGCCGTCACCTTGGTCTGAAGAAAAGAGGGTACTTGGTCAAGGCCTGGGTGCTTGGTGGAAGAATGGGGTCTTGGCGATGCTTCGGCCTGCCCTGGCCTGCAGCAAGACCCTCTCATGTTCCAGTTTGCCTTTGGGGACCCCCGTCGCCAGTTCTCAGAGACCAGGGTGCAATGTGCCTTAACGCACTGTTCCTCCGCTCCAGGGAGCAAGTGGCCAAGACTGGTCACAGGGTGTTCGGGGGTGGTCACCAAGAGACAGTTCTATCACAGGCGTATTAGGAAGCCCTCCCCAACCCCCTTTCTTTCTTTCTCTCTCTCTTTCTCTCTCTCTCTGGCTTGCCAGTGGCCCTGGTGGCTTCTCAGAGGGGATAACAGGCCTGGGAAGTGACCACGGAGAAGGTGGTCAGGAGAAGGAGCGGCGGTGCGGGAGAGCATCCGCGGGGCTCTGGACACTGCTGCTCCCTGAGCTCAAGCCCTCCCCCTCCGCGTGCACCATGCGGGGTGGTTATACTGCTTTTGTTCCCTTGGGGTTGGAGCCTGTTCCCTTCACTTGCTGCTGAAAGACTATAGGGCCACACAAGGGAGAGGCCAGAGGTGCAGATCAAAGACTTCTGTGAGATCAAGAATAAAGAAGTTGGCCCATTTTGTGCCCAGTTTCTGGGAGGTAGCCTCTAAAGCCCTGGGATCTCTGAAGGGATGAGAGTATCTCTGTTATGCACGTTGTGTCCTGGTAACCTGTGCTACCAGGCTGACTCAGGGCAGGGACAAGGGGCTGGGGCTTTGAGATCTGTGCTACCAGCCGGACCTCCGAGGGAGGGAGCTCTGGCTAGAACCAGAGCTGAGGCGCAGAGCCAACGATTCATGCCTATATCACGCCTACGTTATGGACCCCGATGGACACCGGGGCTCGAGTGTGCACCCCTGGCTGACAGTTCTCTGTGGCTACCGTCACATGTCACACGTCACGAGCCGGGAGGGCAGTGTGTCCCAGGGACTCCACAGGGACAGCACGAGAAGCTTCAAATGGGGGACCCTCCCAGCTCTTACCCTCTGCCTTGCTCTCTTTGGTTTTTTTAAGATTTTATTTATTTATTTGCGAGCAGAAGCAGGGGAAGCAGCAGAGGGAGAAGCAGACTCCCCGCTGAGCAGAGAGCCCAGTATGGGACTCGATCCCAGGACCCTGGGATCGTGACCTGAGCCGAAGGCAGCCGCTTCACTGACTGAGCCACCCAGGCGCCCCTGCCCCGCTCTCTTTGGCTGGTCCTAATTTGCCATGTCACTGTAATAAAATTGTGTTTGCCAAAGATACAAACTTCCAGTTAAAAAGTAAGCCCCGGATGGCACGTCCAGCGTGGTGACCAGTTAACACAACTGTACTGTATATTCGAAAGCTGCTAAGAGTAGATCTCCAAAATTTCTCAGGATAAGAGAAGAAAAACGTGTAACTACGTGTGGTGCCAGCTTTGACCACGCTCACTTGGTGACTGTTTCACGACACGTGCAAATATGGACTCACGTCGTCCACCTGAAAGGAACATACAGCAATGTGTCAATTACCCCTCAGTTAAAAAATAATTAGGGCCGCCGGGGTGGCACCGCCACTTAAGCGTCCGAATTGATTTCAGCTCAGGTCGTGATCTCAGGGTCCTGGGCTCCAGCCCCACGTCGGGCTCTGCACTCAGCGCGGAGTCGGCTTGTCCCTCTCCCTCTGCTCCTCCCCCCAGCTCATGCTCTGTCTCTAAAATAAATAAAGACATCTTTAAAAAAATAAAAAATTAAAAATAATTCTCATTTACAATTAGTTTTGCTTTTAAAAGAGTAAAAGGCCTTTTCCTAACCATATTTAGTCACAGAAACAGAACATCTTCCTACTAAAGTGACATTTTTGAGAAAATCTCGTTTTTAGACATGTATCTATGAAATAAAAAATTATTCAGCTAATTCTGGTATTTGTAGTCATTTCGAGGCTTTGCTGCTACTTAATTGCTAGGGGACTAATGGAAATGAAGGAATGTCTTTCAATCATTAAGGGAAAAAAGCTGTAACTGTAATAATGGATTTGTAGCCCGGTGAAGGGCTGTAGCCTGGAGACTCTTGAGCCTGCAGTGTGGATGGTTAAAAGTCTTTAAGGACATGCCACCCCACAGAGGCCATTGTCACCCCAAGTGTCCTCAGCTCCCACCTACACATTTACTCTAGGCTGCCCCCCACCCCTTCCCTGCCATCCAGCATCTGTGGGGCCGTCACAGAGACAAGATGAGGGGTGCTGGGACACTCTCTTCTATCACTCCCGCTCTTCCCTCCCCTGACAATGGGACCCTATGTCCTGCCCAATCTACCTTCACAGCTCCAGGCTCGGTGGCCTCTCCGTCATCACCTCCTGTCTGCCCACCTGTGGCCCCCTCCCCCAGTACTCTCCCATTATAGTCACTGGAGCAACTGCTGGGTATCCAAAATCAGACCACTCTGTCCCCCAATGCTGCCTACTGGGTAAACCCCAAGCACCCCTGTGAGGTCAGGTGCACCCTTCCAGCTACCTCTTCTGTATCTTCCTGAAGGGCTCAGCCTGGCTGGGCCTTGCAGGACCCAATTACACAGAGGCCTCTGGGCCTCTGCATGCTGTTCCACCTTCCTGGAAGCAGCCTGGATGACACTCCCTAGGGTCAGGAGTCCACATGATGAGATCCTTTCGGGCCAGCCTCCTTCAGCATGACAGAGCCCGGAGCCCTCACCTCTCCATGACCTCCCATCTTGCCCTGGGTTGGGCTGGTTATCCATCCCCCAAACTCCCCATCAAAGACTGTAAACTCCCTCAGGGCAGCAGTAGGCCACAGGTCCACCAAGGTGGTGCCCAAGCATGGACTGGGAAAGGCACCAAGGCCGTATCTGGTGGCTGAATGACAAGGGTCCAAGCAACTCACCCACCTCCAGCCACACGTGTTGGGCTGACATGGGGATGAAGGGGATTTCAAACCCCACCAGCCCTCCCCGGGACACAGATTCGATGGTGTAGATGTTGTCCTTCGGTGTCAATTCTGCCCTGATCTGGACCGTCACCCCCTCGGCTGGGCTGCCATCCGGGTAGGACAGCTCCACCTGGAAGGAGTCACCAAAGATTCAACACGGTCAGGGCAGCACCACTCCCCAAACTGATCTAATCCCCCATCAGAATCCCAGCCAACTTCTTCACAGAAATTGACAAGCTGATCCTAAAATTCACAAGGAATTGCAAGGACCCCCAAATAACCAAAATAATCATGAAAAAGAGGAACAAAGGAGAACTCACATATCCCAATTTCAAGTCTCACTGAGAAGCTACAATACTCAAGACAATATGGTACTGCCATAGGAGAGACAGGGAGATCGATGATGGGATAGAACTGAGAGTCCAGATGGAAACGCACACATCCGTGGCAAACTGGTTTCAATAAGGGTGCTAAGACCATTCAATGGGGGAAAGAACAGTTTCCTCAACAAATTTCCTCAACGAATGGGACTGGGTGCCTACACGCAAAAGAATGAAGGTGAACCCCTACCTCACACCATCTACAAAAGTTAAAAATGGATCACAGACCTAAAGTTAAGAGCTAAAACTTTGAAACACTTAGACGATGGGGGGCGGAGTGGGGGACCTTCACGACCTTGGACTTGGCAAATAAGTCACAAGGTAGGAGTCACCAGGTGCTGGCCGTTAGCCTGGTGCTGCATGGAGAACTGGACCTCCTGGGCCACGTGGTGTGGAATTAAATGAAGACCACCTGAAAAAGAATGAGCAAAGGCTATTTATTCCGAGCTTGCTGTAGCAAGGGAGTCACAGCCACCATCACTGGTGTTTGGCAGAGGCTCAAATGCAGGTGAAGTGGGAAAGCCTTACAGCGAGAAACAGGGAAGGTGTCAGGTGTGTCCCAGTTGGAGGCTACTGGTCTAGAGAAGCTGTAAGTGGCTAACTGGAAGCACGGTATCCCAGGCAATCGGTTAGGGGAGCACACAGGGACTCAGTATCCAACCAGGGTGTGGATTTATTTCTGCACTCTGAATTCTATCCCAACGGTCCCCATGTTCAAATCACAGTGTAGGAATCACCACGTGTTGGCCATTGGCCTGGTGCCACGCTGAGGTAGGAACAGAACGGGCAATGCTACAAATAGTTCCGTGTGATGCTCAGACCTCATTCAGACAGGTAGAAAAGGCAGTCAGAACAAGGGATTCAGAAGACAGGGATTGTGGGGCGCCTGGGTGGCTCAGTGGGTTAAACGTCTGCCTTCGGCTCAGGTCATGATCCCAGGACCCTGGGATGGAGCCCCACAACAGGATTCCTGCTCAGTAGGAAGCCTGCTTCTCCCTCTCTCTCTCTGCCCCTCCCCTCCGCAAGTGTGCATGTGTGTGCTCTCTCTCTCTCTCTCTCAAATAAATAAAATCTTTAAAAAAAAGAAGAAAAAGAAGAAGAAGACAGGGATGGTGTGAAAGAAATATGGTCTGTGGGCCCCGAAGGACCCTAGAGTAGTCCCTCGCCTGTGCAGAAATCTTGTGACAGGTGACGGGGGCTTCAGACTACATAATCCCCACTTACAGCTCTGTTTCTTAATGCAGACGGTGGGTAATGTCTCGACCCTACGTGAAATGCTCTCCCATTCATTGATCTGACAGCCCAAGCCCCTTCTTCATGCACATTCCGACCCCACTCCTTGTGCTTTAGCTTCTATACAAGCTGGGACCCTCAAATCCAGGGGCACACAGGTGTGTGTCTGTGCGCAGACAAGTAGGGGCTGGGATCCGGGCACAGAGAGGAAGGAGGTCTCAGAACAGAGGGGGAGTAGCAGGATGCAGCATGAGGACAGGCCACCAGGATCCTATGAGTGACCCACGGAAGGTAAGTGGGGCCAGGGATGTGGGTGGCGGGCAGAGCTGGGGTCAGGGGTGCAGCCAGCTTCCCTCTGGGGTAACACCGGGTGTCACTGGCCTTGCCCCCACAGGACACAAATGCCCAGTTCAGCAATTAAGACAAGGATCTTGGGTTTGTAGTCACCTAAAACCTGACCCTGTCTAAGAATGGCACGGTGGGTGGGTAGGAGGTGGAGGCCTATTCAAAATGCCACGTTCCCCGGGGGCCTGACTCAGTCTGTCTCGGAGCAGGAGATCTGCCTCTGCCGGCATTCCTTTGGATGCTAGTTCCTCCAGAAATAAAGTCAACCGAAATAAGAAACACATTGCCTTAGAGAAACTGACTTAATAAATGGATACACCAGGGTCTTGGTAGGTACGGGCATGTCTGTCTATGTTGAATAAAGCGGACCATCCTTCTAGATGGAGCAAAGTGTCCAGTGCCTCTCCCCCTGGGGTACCGGCTCTTGCCACACACAGCAATGCAGCCCTCGGTCCCCCGAGAGCAAAGGTTACACGGTGCAATTAAAGGACGCCGTCTTCAGCAGGGTCCCCACTGCGGACCCACGATGCCACCACAGTGGTTTCATGGTGGTCCTCGAGCGGAGTTGGGGCGGGAGGCAGTGTGGAGCCTGCGCCCTCGGATGCCCCCCACCCCCGCCCCAGGCCCCATCCCCAGCGCTTACCTTCCCCACGTAGGACAGACCCGGCTTGAACTGCTTCCTGGTGTCCCTGGAGTAGCGGACATCCACCAGCTGCCTCTGCACAGGGGTGGAGGCGTCAAACGCCACCTGCTGGCTCCCATCCACACTGGTCACCGTGGCCCAGATGCTGACGGTGCCCCGGAAGTGCTCGGGGACATCGGCGGGGATCATGTCCTTCACACAGATGTCGAAGTCCTGGAAGCCGTGGATCTGGAGGCAGGAAGCGCACAGAATGTGTTCACTCAGGGTTGGAGTGGCTTCGAGGAACGACTCTCAAAAACACATCTGAAGTGCAGGACACTCCACGGGCTGGAGGGCCAGAGGGACACGCAGTGACACGGCCGACCTGCACTGGGGGTCACTGGATCCCTTGCTGGAGATGCAGCAATGTCCCGGGGAGTAAGATGTCCCCTGGAGTAAGATGACTGCCCGCCAGCAGACAGCGGGGCAGTGATTTGAACCGGGTCACCCCCACTTTGGAACACTCACTCCGCTCCCACTCCTGGGGCACAGAACGCCCCCATTCGATCCCTATCTCAGGACCCAACTGGGGGCCTGGCAAACAAGCCACTTGCAGAAACAGCTTCGGAGAACATTACTCAACAAATCAGAGAATAAGGCAAGGGACACCACCAGCAGAAGGGATGACAGGGTCCAGGGCTAGAGGCCCCACAGAGACAGAGGACCCCCAGACTCTACATACTTGGGAACGTGAAGTCATGCAGCCACTTTGGAAAACAGTCTGGGAGTTTCTCAAATGGCTAAACTTAGTTACCCCTGAATATACAAACAGACCATGGCAGGACCATATAGAAAAATGGCCGACCCATTCTCTACGAGCCAGCCTCGAAGGACGTCTGACCCCCATGTCTAGCAACCAGTAGGAAGACAAACCCCTGTAACAACCAGCCCCAAATGGCTGGGACTTGATTAATAACTGACAACTTCAGGCGCCTGGGTGGCTCAGTCAGTTAAGCATCTGCCTTTGGCTCAAGTTACGATCCCAGGGTCCTGGGATTGAGTCCCCCATCAGGCTCCCTGCTCATTGGGGAGCCTGCTTCTCCCTCTGCTCCTCCCCCTGCTTGTGCTCTCTCTCTCTCTGTCAAATAAATAAATAAAATCTTTAAAAAAAAATACTGACAACTTCTCTGATTTTTGTCCTTACTTCTTTTTTTTTAAGATTTTTTAAATTTTTAAAAAATGTTTTAAAATATTTATTTATTTAAGTAATCGTTACACACCACGTGGGGCTCAAACTCACAAGCCCGAGATCAAGAGTTGCTGACTCACTACTGACTAAGCCAGCCAGGTACCCCTTTTCCTTTATTTTATTAAAGACTTATGTATTTAATTTCAGAAAGAGAGAGAGTGTGTGCGTGCATGAGCGGAAGGGGCAGAGGGAGAGGGAGAGAGCATCTCAAGCCGACTCTGCTGAGTGCAGAGCCCGACGTGGGGCTCGATTCCACGACCATGAGATTCTGACCTGAGCCTAAACCAAGAGTCGGATGCCCAACCCACAGTGCCACCCAGGTGCTCCCAGGTGCCACTTTTTAAGGAAAAAAAATTTTAAGTAAACTCTACCCCCACGGTGAGGCTCAAACTCATGACACCAAGATCAAGAGTCTCACGGTCTACCTACCGAGCCACCCAGGTGTCCCATTCTGCCCTTACTTCTTAGAACCAACTGAGAAAGCCAAATATGCACCCCTAACCAATTACGGGATGCTCCCCTTCTAGTTAGGTGCTGCAGGGAACGGGTACACTAAAATAAAATAAACGATCATGGAGCTGAAGCCAAGGGCAGGCCCTGCAGGAAGGGATCCATTGGGTAAGCAGCATGGGGTCTCTGCTCCTCACCTTTGTGGTTCTGAGGACGGGGCGCCCCACCTCCTGGCTGTAGTACCCCACGCCATTTACAGTCATATTGATGGCTAAGGTCCCTGAGACAGGTTTCCCAAAGGTATACCTGAAACAAAAGGACAAAAGGGGTTAATCGCACACGGAGCAGCAGGGGAGGGGAGGGGTCAGCCTCAGGAAGGCCAAGCCAACCCCCCAACGTGGTGTGGTCAGCTGATACAGGGGTGCTTCTCCATCCTACATTCTGTGCCTATAGCCCTTCCCATAGCCCAGAGTCAGCATAGATAGGCGAGCATAGGGGCCTGCAATCCTCTGCACCAAGACTTGTATTTGACAGAAAAAGAGACCAAGGGTCAGAGAGCCTGGCACTTGTTGAAGCAGGACAGTACAGAGGATCTAATAACCATGGGCACCAGGGAAACCTGGGCCTAAGTGCTCTGGTGAATTCAACTTTGAACCAGGGATCAGACCACTTGGTTTCCTCACCCAGAGAGTGGGAATAAAACGATCCTCTCAGAGAATGCTGGTAAAACTTAAGTGTACATTTGTCATGCCTTATGCAGAGGGGACACCTGCTTACAGGGGCCCAGGAGCAAGATGGCAGATCACAGTGAATTAAAAAGTAACACCAGGCGTTTTGATAGTATTTTCTAAACTATACAAAAGGTGTGTCTACCCAACATATCTTTGGATTTTATTTTGCTTTTCAAAATCTTATTTGAGTATAGTTGACAACATCCTTCAATTTTAAAACACGTAGCTGGGGCACCAGGCTGGCTCAGTCAGTAGAGCGGGGGCACTCTTGATCTCAGGGTCATGAGTTCGAGCCCCATGTTAACAGGCGAGATTACCTAAAAAAAAAAAAAAACACCCAAAAAGAAACAAAAAAAACCACACAGCTAGAGGAGCTGAGGGCAGGAGAGCCAACCTCCACCATAAGCTCTAGTACGTGGCAGAGCTGGGCAGGAACACAAGCCTTGGAGGACTTTCCCTGGGGGGCCCGCAGAAAGGGACAGGACACCTGGTCAACCCTCACTTTGCAGCTGGTTATTAGCCTGGTCATGAGACAGGCAACCCCTTCAAGAACTCCCTTGCGGGTCAGCCCATTTGTTGTGGGTACTGTCTGCAAGGAAGATGGGGGACACTGGAAGGGGAGAGAGAGGGGTGTGCCCCAGGAGGAGGGGAGCAAGGGCGGGAAAAGGGGGCTACTCCCCCAAGAGGGGCGCGTCTGAGGGAGAAGAGGCCTGCGGGGGGGGGGGGAGTGTCCCGGGAGGGGGCGTGTCTACAAGGGGAGGGGCTCGCCCCTGCTGACCCCCTTTCTCACCTGGCCCGCACAGTGCCCTTCTCGCATGTGTCCAGGTCCCGGATATATGGGGGCGGGTCAATAAGGAGCTCAAATTTCGGCAACACTGAAGGAGAGAGCAGAGAGAGGGAAGGGCGGCTTCCACCGCGGGGGTGGCCTCAGAAAGTCCTGGAGCTGTAGGAGGGATAACAGCAAAGCCGCAGCCCGGGGCCACCACGAGGCCAACACCACAGGAATCCACACCCCCACCCTTCGTTGAGCACGGGCAGCATTCTGGGGATTTTGCTGACCCGCATCTATTTCCTACTTTGGGGGGACGCACACTCTTTTTCTCCTGAGAGGCCCACATCTCATCATTTTTAGGCCATTTGCTCTGCGTGCAGCCCGGCCCAGAGGTGTGCAAGGGCTCAGCCCAGGGAGCGGCCAGCCATCTGGTCACCCTGGGCAGCTTGGAGAGGAGGGACGAACACCCCCAACACCGGGAAGCTGCACGGAGGAAACGGGAAAAAGCTGGTCCTTCCAGCTTATGACACAAGGCCATAAATTCCTTTCCTTTTACTTCCAGAGCTTGCACTGGGCTTCTGCCACTTGCAACCAACAGCCCTGCCCTCTACACCCTTTCCTTCTGGGGACTTCTTCTTGAACAGAGAAACCCCTGACCAGGTTAAGGGAGAATTTCAGCACAGAAGCAGAGTAAGTGGCTCTGGTCCATGATCGGTCCCCAGCTCCTGTTACTGGAGCCATTTCCTGAATGGCTCTCAAGGTCTCAGCTCCCCCATCTGTGCACAGGGTCGGGATGACGACGAAGGAACCAAAAGAAATGGACTTAAAAAGGAAGGGAGGGGTCGCCTGGGTGGCTCAGTCGGTGAAGCGCCTGCCTTCCGCTCGGGTCATGATCTCAGGGTCCTGGGACTGAGACCCGGCATCGAGCTCCCTGCTCAGCGGGGAGCCTGCTTCTCCCTCTCCCTCTGCCTGCTGCTCCCCCTGCCTGTGGTCTCTCTCTCTGTCAAATAAACAAATAAAATCTTTTAAAAATAATAAAAATAAAAAATAAAAAGGAAGGGAATTCTGACCCAGGCTACGACATGGATGGACCTGGAGGACATGATGCTGAGTGAAATATGCCAGACCCAAAAGCACATATACCACAAAGCCCCTGGGCGAGTCGGTCATAGAAACAGGAAGCAGGACAGCGGGCGGGCCAGGGGCTGGGGAAGGGGACGGGAGTTAGTGTTTCCTGGGGTCCGAGTTTCAGTCCAGGACGATGAAAATGTTCTGGAAATGGAGGGTGGTGATGTCTACCCAATAACACAAATGTCCTTAATACCACACAACTGTACACTTACAAATAGTGAAGAGGGCAAATTTTGTAACGTGTGGTTTATGATAATTCTTCCAAAAGGGAAATGACAAAGTGCCCAGCTCTCTGCCCGGAGCCCCAGCCCATGGGGCTGCCGCCGTGCTCCCCCATCACCGGCGATGTCACCGGGTCTGTGGTTTCGCCCAGATGTGAAATCCTAAGATCGTAAGATTCTCCAGCTTACCATACTTCTGAACTTCGAAGGACTTGTTGTACACGTGGCCTTGCATTTCAACAAAAATGAACCATTCTCCCAGCACCGGCTGGTCAGACAGGGGGAAGGTCATGTTGGCCACACCTGTGCACGGAGAGACGACCGGTCATCCTGGGGCAAGAGCGTGTGCAGAGAGCCAGCCAGGCCCGACCATACTCCATGGTTGGGGGCTGCCCTGTCCATCCCAAGACATCACGCGGCATCGCTGGCCTGCACGCACTAGATGCCAGTAGCTCCTCCCCCCAAGTCACGGCAACCCCACATATTCCCACATAATGCAAAGGTTCCCTGGGGGCAGAATCCCGCCCCCCCCCCCCCGCTGCCCCCGCCCACCAGGCAGTTACTGCTGCCCAAACTGAGCAGATTCTGAACAGGCTTCAAGACAGAGCACCGCTCTCCCTGCAAATGGGCCCCCCAAAATGCCACCAGCCTCAGACAGACAAGGCAGCTTTGGCTTTGGGTCCGTTCCTCGGAACCCCGACAGGAGCTGTTTTCACGCTGGGAGGAGAGTTGGGATTTTCCACGAGGCTCCAAGGGAGGAATCTCAATGGCGCAAAAACTCCAAATGCCGCGTGGGTATCGGTCACTCCCGAGTGGCACTTGCTCTGCCTGTCCCCAACAGTGACACCGTGAGGGCAGCTCAGCGGGACTCCGGGGAAAACCCAGAGACTACACAGCCCCCACCGCCCCTCTCCGTCACTGTGGAATTGGCAAACGTGACGGCAAAAGGTCTCTTTCCTCACATATTCTGAGCCTTCGAAGGTCAGAGGATGTTTGGGGGTGCATGTCACCAACATACCTTTTCTATGGGGCCTCATTAGTCCGTGGTCAACATTACCAGTCACTCCCCAGGACGGGAGCAAAACTGCACCAGTTGAGAACCCCTGGTCTACACATATCTCAAGGAGCTTTTTAAATGGGGGCCCAGTCATTCCCTTCCCCCTGTGTTCTGAAGATCAAGTCCGTACACCTCCTTGCAGCCCGAGAGGCCCCCTGGGCTCACTGCTGCTTCTGGCGTCAGCACTCCTGACACGTAGGGCCTCCCTCCTGTGCCCGGCCTCACTCTCCCTGCCATCCACCGGGCCTCCTGCATGCTGGGCCTCTGTCTGGAACACATTCCCTGGCCCCTCGTTTGGCCTGGCTAACTCTGCTCCTTCTCCACTTTGTTGCTGGAAAGGCTTTTCCTCCAGGCAGCCTTCCAGGATTGTCTCTGCTTCCCCAGGCTGGGCAAGAACCCTGTTTTGCCCTCTCTGAGTTTGTACTTCTCCTTGCTAGCACTCATCATGGCAGATGTTATCCGCGGTTTAATGTCTGTTTCCCCCACTGGGCAGAAAGTTCACCCTTTGTCAGCATCTACTTCAGTGCCCAGCAGATATCTGCTGGTAGGAAGACAGTCAGTGAGAGGGAGCGAAAGGGCCCGATGGGGAGGGTAGAGTAGAGGAAAGCAGGCCGAGTGCCAGGCAAGAAGGCAGGATGGGTCACCAAGAGAGTCCAAGTGTCCTGCCCTTGGCTCCACGTGGCCCCTGCAGCCCCAGGCTGGGAACTCAAGGAAGGACAGTCACGGAAGCCCTGTCCCTGCTTGTCAGCCCTCCCCGAATATCTCAGAACAGGAAAGAGGGCTCAAGGCCAGACCAGGGGACCCGGAAGTGTAACACTGCATAAACCACCACAATCCACCTGCCTCCTAGATCTAGGCCCTGCACTCACAGAGGCACTTGGGGTCCAGGACCCCTCAAGGGGATGACGAGGCGGAAGATCTGCAGTGGGAGGAAGACGGGAGGTGCCAGCAAACAAGACCCTCATGTTCCCCCAAAGGCCTCAAGTTATGTGCAGGAGTCCCAGCTGGATGCCGGGGCCAGAGAAGCATGGGTGGGTTGTGATGCCGCAGGGAACGGGTGCACTGAGAGCACAATCTAGTTTCCCTGGAGATTTATTGCATCTGCCCCCCAAAACTGCAGAAGGAGAAAGGGGAGGGGATGGGAAGAGGCTTACCACAGCAGAATGGCTCCAAGTGTCTCCATTCCGTCATCCTCGAGCCCCTGGGGTCCTGCGGCGGACAAACACCCGTAGTCAACTCAGGCCAGCCGGTGTGTGCCCGGCACACGTGTGTACCCTCCAAGCCCTCTCTCTAGGGTGGGACAAGCGTGGAGGGCAGGCCCCCAGAGGAGCCATTTACACGGGAGCAAATGAAAGCTCGGGGCACAGAAGCCACTGGTCTGAGGACACAGGGACAAAGGGGCCGGATCTGTCCCCATTTAAGGAGCTGGGTGCAAATCTACAGAGGCAAACAGACACACGCTTAGCCTGCCCCAGGGCAGGTCTAGGGCCCGCGATGGACCCCGTGCCCGCCTCGTGAGGCGCTGGGACAGGCAGGGACTACCTCGGCAGCAGACGGTCGGGGAAGACAGAGAGCAGGCTACCGGGCCCCGAGTCAGAGCGGAGGGGGTCACATGCCACTCACCAGAATGTAGGCTTCCAGCTGCAACACAGACAGACAGGCAGTGAGCGCAGCCCCCTGCAGGCCCCCAGCCCTCTGAGCATGTGCCACACGCCCGCAGTGCTCTGGCCTCCCTCTGTCCCACAGACCTCCCCCTGGCTCCCCAGGGGACTCGGAGCCACAGGACAAAACCCAGAACGGAGGTCGAAACTGGAAAGAATGGGGGGAAAAGACCAGAGGCTGGCAGTGCCCCTGGCCAGGTGGTCCCAGGCGGGTGTGTTCCAGGCACAGGGTTTTAGAAGCCGATCTCACCTTCTGGCTGACGGGCCTCAGGTTTGGGGTGACAGTGAAGATACTTATGAGCACTGGAAGGGAAGGACACCGTTGTGTAGCAGCTCCGGCCATGGCTGGCCCTCCCCTCCCCCCAGCCTGCGCGAGCCGCCCACCTCGGTGCCGGGGCTTGTACACCGGCTTGTCGGTCTGGATGAACACGGAGGCGCCCCGGCCGTCCACAGTCACAGAGGTCTGGTTGTGGAAGAGGGGGCCCTCCTCCGCCCGCCAGCCGCGGCCCCACACCTGCAGGAGGGCCTGGCCCCGGACGTCCGTGGGCACCTGCAGGCAGACCACAGAGCTTTGCGAACGACAGAGTGTTTCTCAACGTTGGCACCAATGACACTTAGGACTGGATCATTCTTTGCAGGGCAGGGCACCCCATCATTTCACGGCATTGAGCAGCATCCCTGGCCTCCACCCACCAGATGCCAGTAGCGCCCCCCCCCCCCCCCGTTAGGACAACCAGAAATGTCTCCAGCCACTGCCAGTGTTCCCTGAGGGGCCAGAATCCTCCCTGCCCAAGCTGAGCATTGCTCTTCAGGAGCTATTCTAAGAGTTAAGGATCCCAAGACCTTTTTTGGAGTCTCTAGTCTAGTCTGAAGATTCCCCTGGCCCCTTCTCTCCTAGAATTATACAGCCCTTCACTGGTCTCTTCTACAAAGCCACAGCACCGATCCTGTGAAGTGTCCCTTCTGAGGAGCAGTGGGCAAGGATCATGCATAATCTTAACCCCTGTCCAGTGCGGCCCGGCTTTCTGATTCACAAGAAAGCCGATCTGCTCAAAGGGCAGCTCTGGGAGACTTATCAAGGGCTTCCCAACTATTGACATCTGGGGCTGGCTCTTTCTTGGTCATGGAGGCTGTCCTGTGCACTGTCCCCAGCACATGGAGGCTATCCTGAGCACCCAGGAGGTGCCCTCCCCTGTTGTGACAACCAAAATGGTCTCTAGACACTGATGTCCTGGGGCCGGGGGCGGGGGGTAGGGCAAACATCCCCACCAGGTGGGAGCTGCTGCCTTAGAGAAAAGGTTCTGCTGTTGTCAGGAAGGTAGGAAGGCCTCTGTCCCGCAGCGCTCAGGCACTAGGGACACCCTGCAGAGGAGAGGAACCACTTCAGACTTGGTACGGATCACTGGGGGAGGGCACACTGTAATTCAGAATGACTCTCGATGTCACCCATTCATTCCGGGACTCCTCTGAGTGCCTGATAAAAGTTAAGGAACAGCTAACCCAGAAAATACCGACAATTTCAGGGCTTGTGAACCCCTTGAAATCCAAAGATTCCAGTTCAAAAACCCACATCAGAGAATTACCTACGGTGTGGTCTGGTTCACAAAATAATTTTAAAATAATAATATTCAATGCCGGTGAAGCTGTGGGAAGTTTGGTCTCTACTACGTCACAGGTGGTGCCGTGCAGGGGGACTGCTGTGTCTTGAAAGACAAAGCAGGACCAAGCACGAGGCTTGGTTCCTAACCTGGTCATTCTTCTTTCGGGGTGTTCAGCCCAAGGCAGGCATTCAGAATGCTAAGACATCTTGGGGGCACCTGGGTGGCTCAGTCAGTGAAGCACCTGCCTTCAGCTCACGTCATGATCCCGGAGTCCCAGGATCGAGGCCCACATCGGGCTCCCTGTTCAGCGGGGAGCCTGCTTCTCCCTCCCCCTTTACCTCCCACCCCCACAGATGCCCACACATGCACGCGCATGTGCGCGCACTCTCTCTCACTCTCTCAGATAAATAAAATCTTTTAAAAAAAAGAATGCTAAGACATCTTTATGTGCAAAGATGCCTGCAATGTTTGGATTATGTTATCAAAACCCTGAAAACAATCTTTTAAAAAATCTAACCATGTACAAGGTGGAGAGGGTTAATAAATTAGTACATAAAAGAGATGGGATAGGATGAGGTTAACAATAGGAGGCAAATTACTATTATAGAGATTTGAACACATGGAATTATGTTTACACAGCGCGTTAAGAGAAAATAGCAGGAAGTGAAAGGGGGTCTACCCTTTAATTGCAGCTATGAAAGAAATGTCTTTATGTGGATGAGGATTTATGGGAAACATGAGAAAGTGAAAAGTATGGGGGGATGGGATTATGGATGAGTTTTCTCCTTTTCTCAATTTTTTCTTCATTATTCATTGCTGACATCACCACTAATGATTTTTCTCACCACACATGAAACTTCTCTTGTTCCATTCCAAATCAGTTACTTCCAAGGTAGGGTTCGGTAAGATGTTACAAATTCATAGCTTACCTTCAGTTTGATTGTCCCTTTATCTAAAAAATAAAAATTAAATGAAAACAGTTAAATTGGAAGCTGGGTTTGCCTACCTCCCTGAGCTGTAGCCTTATAACTGGGGGCCTTCTCAACCCAGAGGAATTGTCTGTGGACGGACACACACACTGGGTCATGCCGGTCTGGGCTGGGATTGGGAAAAGTGAGAGGTTTCCTCCAAGCTGGTGAGAGCCTGAAGGCCAGAGGGGATGGACAAAACCGAACTATTCAGGGGAAAGCTGGCCAGCCCGCATACTTAATAATTCACTTCACCCCTGGCCCCATGCCCAAGGTGTGCTGTAAGGGGAGCAAAGAGAAGAGTCCAGGGCAGTGGAACAAGAAGGGTAGAGAGAAAGAACAGGAGACTGAGGTCCCCAGTAGACCTCCCTCCAGTAGATGTTTTCCCATCACCTTTCTCTTGACCCAAGCCGAAATATTTACCATTGTGACACCTGTCCGGGCTTTCTAAGACTTGATTTACTGTTTTTGCCTCCCAGTATCCGTTCCCCATTTTTTACTAGCAGAACCCCAATTTCCTTGGGGGGAGAGACCTGCCCAGCTCCCAGCTCAGGAGGTTTGGTGCGGCTCCGCCCATCTCTCTTGGGGCTCTGCGAAAATCTACATAGGCCTTCCCCCAGTCACAGTGATTGGTTCAGAGTTGAGCACATGACCCCAAATGGGCCAATCAGCATAGGCCTCCCCCCTGGACAGAGGGGTTGGGTCAGGATTGAATACATGACCCAAGTTAGGCCAATCAGAGAGAATGCTGGGACATTTCTCAGCGGGTTGGAGAACCTGTTATTCTCTCAGCTTGGGGGAGACGCAGGCCGGTTCGGAAGTGGGGCTGGGAGACGCAGCCAGGGATGCCAGTGGACTTGCCGAGTTATGACAGCCCATAAACACTTGGTTGCTGAAGCCAACTTGATGTGAGTTTTGGGGCGACCCACAGAGTCAGGACTGCCTGCACTCCTGCCTACCCAAGCCCTCTCCTGGTTTCCCCTCCAGGCCAGCCTCTCCCTCATCTCACTGGGGGATAGGTGCTGCCTCGCTGGCCTTAGGACCCCGACATCGTCCGTCTGTGTCTCCTGTGGCCAAATCACATTCTGTGTGAGGAATCAGGTGTCTCCCTGCTGGACTACAGACCCTGAGGCAGCTCCCTGCTCTCACCACCTGTGTCCAGGAGGCCCTCACTGTTGTTATCTGGCACCTAACACCACAGGGGCGCTAGAAGCTCGACCAAAGGTCTGAAGAGGTCCTGAGAGTCCCTCTGGGCCCCAGGCCCACCTCCAACCAGAAGGATGCCCGACTCCAACCAGATCTGCACCCACAGAACCTGGGCTGCAGAGAAACGATGCACCCTGATTTCCTAGACAGGGCAAGTTGCTGCCTCTACTGGGTCTCACTCTCCCCATCTGAAAAGTGGGGGGAAAAGAAATCTGCTTTCCTTCCCCTGATGGGAGGTGGGATGGAAGAGAAGCAAAGCAGTGCCCACACTGCCTGAGCCACGAAGGCCACTTTGCCAAGGGAGAGGAAGCCCTGGTCAGGCACCCCAGGGACCTACCCAAGATGGCTCCCTGGCTCCACGCCACCGCCTCGCCCTGGGCCACCAGCTGAGCCTGGACCATGACTTCCCGGGGGGAGTTAAAGATGGTCACACTGATGACTTCCTCCACTCCGGAGCGGAAGACAGAGGGCGCAGCAATCAAGTAGGCCCTGTAGGAAAGGAGAGCCTCAGTGAAGGTCACTCAGTTTGCAGTCAGTGCATTCTGCCACAGGACCTTTGCGAATGCCGCACCAACACTGTGAACCACTCTCCTGAGTAACTGGCAGGATCCCACTTCATCCTCACAGCCACCCTGTGACAAGCGCCAAAAAGCCATTTACAGAGTCAGAAATTAAGCCCTGGAAAGCCAAGCCACGTGCCCGAGCCAGTAAGAGACCAGGATTCAAACCCAGGCAGCCAGATTCCAGAACTCAGTGGAAAGAAACAAGGAGCTTCCTGCAGCATTAATCATAAGAACAAAACCCTGAAAATAAACTAAATGGCCCGAAACAGGAAGAGCTCTGTGAACAGTGGCACCAAAACAGGCCTCTCTTCCTGAAAATCCTCAGCTTCACCAACTGTGAAGATACTCCTGGAAGGTAGAGAACATTATCTTACTTTCCAGATGGGCAAGCTGTCGCTTCAGAAGGAGAAGGAATATGCCGCAGATCCCACAGACAGGGGAGAACCTTGGGGTGCCCGTAGGGCACCTGACCAGAGGCACACAGGTCCTCCCCACCTGAGCTCCCGCCCCTGGTGTTCTACAACTTTCCACGGATAATCAGAAAGTCTCATTCATCTCTGACCGTGAAAACTGCTCACAACGCAAAAGCAAGCACCAAGAGCCCAGACAGCAAAGGCAGCACAAACCCAGCTATGCAGAGAACTACAGGCACCAGGAGGAAACAGGCAAAAGGGAAAACACTAAGCCAGGCAATGAGAGTAGGAGAGATTTGCGTGTCTCAAAAATCCTTTCTGGGACAACCGGATGTCCACACACACAGAGACGAATTTAGACCCTGACGGAACGCCATACACTGAAGTGAACTCAAACTGGGTCAGAGATCTAGCAAGTATAAAACTAAAAGAGCGCTGGAAGAAAGCAGGAGAAATGGCTTCGGGAGCCTGGGTTAGGCAAAGATTTCATGCATAAGGTACTGATGCACGATCCATCAAAGAAATCATTGATAAACTGGACTTCATTAAAACTTCATGAAAAATCTGGCATTTTAAAAGACACACTGGGCTCCTGTTGGGTACCGTCCGGCCGCAGCACTGACCCTGGGAGCCCACCATGCTTTGTCCAGCTTGAACGGTGGCCAGAGCTCACGCACTCTGGCTTCCTACATGGACTGTCCCACTTCAGGACTGACCGGAGCCTGCAAGAACCTCGGGACATACCATGTACTTCCTATGTAACTCCAGCACTGATGAGAATGTGCCAAGACCCTACTTTTGTAAGCACGCAGCCCACATCCAGCAATGACTGGAACCAGTAACGACCCGGGGGTCCAGTGTTCCGACCGACTCCAGCACCACCCACCACCCACAATGACCGGGTTTCTACGTGCAGCGTCTGGCCTCAGCTGTGCACAGAGCATGCATTCATCCTGGGCATGTGACTGCATCATCTGGGGCATCAGTGACCCTGGGGTTCGTGAAGGCACTGTCCAGGTCCAGCACTGACCAGAATGTGGACGGATCCTGGGTCTTAGGTGTTCTCTCGGATTCTCATGCCAATGGGGTGTGCAAGCAGTGACAGTGGGGGAGACATATACTGCCTCAAGCATGGGAACTCTTGTTCTGTACGTGCTGTGTAGTGTCTTGCTGGCTCCAGCACCCACCAGAGCGTGCAGGGAGCTCCCTGAGCTCCCACGCACAGTGTCCGGCCTCAGCAGTTCACACAGCGAACAGCGATCCCAGTCACACTAGGTAGTGCCGTGTATTATCTAATCCCAACACTGGCCCGGGTGTGCAAGGCCTCTGGCTTCCTACGTGTCCTGCCCGCTGCAGCAGGACCTCAGGCCCCTCTAGGAATAATCTTTCCATCTAGCTCCCAGCTGATCCCCAGGACCTCCCACATAGCACACGCAGACCATGGAAGAGCATTCAGGGAATAGACAAGCCACACGTTCATGTTCCTTGGTCACGTCTTAAAGCCCGTATCCAGATCTCAGTTAGATTTTTCACCCAAAGGGCCTAGAGAACCCGACAGAACCAAATTAACTCTCCCTGAGGTTCAGGAGTTGCAGCTGTTGGGATGCTTGCCAGCCAAGCATTGGTGACCTGATGCACACACACGCCCCCCCCCCCGCCCCCCGGCATCAGGACTGACACTGGTTTCAGTCTCAGAAGGTCTCAGAAGGTCCCGGCCTGGGAAGGGTGGTGTTTGGTAAAGAGTAGACAGTACTGGTCTTTTTTTTTTTAGATTTTATTTATTTCTTTGAGAGAGGGAGTGAGCAGGAGAGAGCACAAGCAGGGTGAAGGGCAGAGGGAGAAGCAGGCTCCCCACTGAGCAGCAAGCCCGATGTAGGGCTCAATCCCAGGACTCTGGGTTAATGACCTGAGCAGAAGGCAGATCCCCAATGGACCAAGCCACCCAGGTGCCCTCAACAGTACTGGCCTTAGGACAATGTGCAAATCCGTGCTGCTTTCTGGGGTCAGGGATTCCTCATTCAAGTATCACATGGGTCAGGGCGCCTCAGTCAGTTAAGCATCTGCCCTCGGCTCAGGTCATGATCCCAGGGTCCTGGGATTGAGCCCTGCATTGGGCTCCCTGCTCAGCAGGGAGCCTGCTTCTCCCTCTCCCTCTGCCCATCCCCCTGCTTATGCGCGCTCTCTCTCTCACTCTCTCTCAAGTAAATAAATAAAATCTTTAAAGAAAAAATCACATGGGTCACAGAAGTGGGTATCCAGGGCTATTCCTAAACCCCAATCACTCTAGTGGGTTAGGCCACGGCTCTGGCTTAGAGGCCGACTAATCTAGAACTCCAGGTCAGTAATTTTGCAACTTCACTTCCTAGCACTTCGAGCCCCACACAGGGATTCCATTTTCCTTGACAGAAGGTAATATCCCAGGATGACTTTAGTCAGAGGCAAACACTCTTGAGAACGGCTTGAAACTCTGCAACCCAGAGACACTTGGTCTGTATAAGGCAGGGTCTGTACTTTAGGGCCCAGTCGAGCTGTGTGGTGGGGTGGACCTGTGCATGGCCAAATGTTTCTCAGCACCCCCAGCCTTCACTTAGTAGATTCGGGCAGCATTGCTTCCCCCTCGATGTGGACCAAAAATGCCCCTAGTATTACCCAATGACCCCAGGGAAGCAAAAATCATCTCCCCCTGGCTGAAGACCTCTATTTTAAGGAATGCCTTAAGATCCGGACAAAAATTTGCTGGATTCCAATGTCACAAGGCCCAGGGGAGGTAAATCCCACTGCTCAAAGCCCAGGATGGTGTCTTACTTTTCAAACTGTGATCCCAAAGGCACCGTGGCTGGAAGCGACACCACCCACCTCATCCCACGGTTGACCTGTTTTCTCGGAACTCCTAAGCAAGCGCTGCTGGAACAAGCCACCTCATCAAGGCTGAGGCCGGACTACACGGCTGAGCTCCGGCAGCTCCGGGCGGCCCCCCTGAACCCACAGCCTTGCAGGGCTCACCCCAACTTGGCAGGTCTGGGAATACTCCCGGTGAAGCCAACTCCTGGGAAATTCTCCTTAGCAGCTAGTTAATTCACCTCCTCAGCAGAAGCTCTGTAGTCAAACTTCAAGAAAAATGTGGAAGCCAAACAAACACTCCCTCCCCGCCACCACGCCCTCCCAAGGAAAACGGAACGGTAGGGCTCTCCTCCGGTTTCCCGGCCAAGACGCGCACCTCTTACCTCCATGCCACGGACAACTCGAAATCGCCACCCAGGACGACAGCCCCCGTCACACCAAAGGGGCAAGGTGGGGAGGAGGAGCTGGCCTCGCAGCCTTAGCTCTGGGGACTCCCTGTACCTCCGTGGGTTACCTCTGAAGGTCAGGGCACCCCCTTCCCAGTCCGACCCCTGGGAGTCAGGGGACAAGACTCCAGGTCCCGCCCAGTGCGGAGGCTGTGTAGCTTTGGACAAGTCGCTACACCTCTCTGAGCCGGTCCCCGGGACCCCCTCCCCGAGGACAGCCAACCTCCTCCGTCGCCCGGGGCAACTCACGGGGCCTGGGGCGCGGCGCACAAGCCGTCCCGTGGCGACAGAAGCAGAAGCAGGCGCCCGAGCAACGGGCAGAGCAGGGCGCCCCACATTTTTCGGCTCCGCGGGGGCGCCGCGCCCAGGGATGGGGCCGGGCTGGGGCTGGGCCAGGGTCGGGGTCCGCGCGCTGCGGTGCCCCCTGCGCCACCGGGGGCCCTTTGTTCGCAGCCCCCGCGCCGTGCGCACGGCGCCATGCGCCCCGCTCCGTGGCCGGCCAAGCTGGGGCAGCCCGGGACCAGCCCCCTCCCTGGACCCGCCTCGTCCCCGGGCCCGCCCCGCCCCAGCCCGGGTGCGCCCCGCCCCGCTCGCCCCCTCCCGGACCCGCCCGCCCCGCCCCGCTCCTTTCCCGGGACTCAGCCCCTGCACCTCACTCTCCCCAACCCGCTCCCGGGCCCTCCCCGCCCCCTGCCCGGACCCCTCGGTGGATCACCCACCGACCCTGACCACGCCCTCCCCGCTCCTCGGACCCGACTGGGCCCCTATGCCCCCCGCCCCCTCCCTGCACTGCTCTCTCCATCCTCCCAGCTCGGCAGCCCGCCCCGCCCCCTTTCCGGACCCCGACCCGCCCCCGCTCCCTTCTCGGGACTCATCCCCTCCGAGGACTCTCTCCGGACTCGCCCCACCCCCTGCCCGGGCCGGACCCCACCCTGGACCCACCCCCAGGCCAGGCCCAAGTCCTCCCCTTCCTCGGACCCAAGCTGTCCTTTCCTTCTCCCCCGATCTTCCGCGCTCCCGTCTCCCCGGGTTGTCAACCTCCTGGGACCCACCTCCTCCTGGGGCTGCCCCCCTACCCGACATCCCCTGCCTCCTCTCCAGCCTTCCTCCCCAGTCGCCCCCACCTGGCCCCCTCTGCGGACTCGCCCCGCCTCGGCCTCCCGGGAGGGAGCTGCCTCTCGGTGCCGCCTTCAAGCCCCGACCCGGCAGGGCGCCCACTCCAGCCAGGGCCCGGCGACCTGTGCAGTGCACGTGGCCTCAGGAGCGGAGCCCTTTGGGGAGACAGGCTGGCCAAGGGGTGAAACTTCCAGATGCGCAGCTGCCCCTGGGCCCCTGACTGCCGGTGCCCCTGATTGCGGGTGCCCCTGACTGCGGGTCCTCTCTTCTACCCTTTCCGCACCCCTGCCGCTGTCCACAAATCCCCTTGGCCAGGCCCCTCCCTCTCTGAGCCTCCCTTTCCCCTCTGACATACAGCAGGGTTGGACCCCTCAGAGTGCCCCCAATTGAGCAATGGCCCCATTGTCATAGGTTCCTGGGGGGGGGCGCACCTCCCTTCTATATCATGTCCAAGTCCTGTTCCCCCTCCTTCCAGCATCACCCCCCCCCAACTGGCACCATTGGCCCCTCTAGGAGGACCACTCCAGCTACCAGGGCCCTCCTAAAACTCTAGTGCTGACCACACTTCCCTCCTGCCCCAAATCTTTGGGGATCCCTGTTCATTGGGACCAAGTCCAAACTCCAGGCTGCCCTAATGGCTCGGCCTCACCCTGGCTCCTCAGATGCTTTGTGCTGAGCTCTTAAACTCTGCTCTTCTACCCTTTTCCTTTGGCTGCCCGACTCCTGCTCCTCTTGGAAGCTTCCTTTGAACCCTCCCTGTTCCCAGGCACCCTGGGTCCTTTAGGTGGCCTCCCCACCAGCCCTCTCTTGGCTTTAGGCCAAGCCATGGGCAGGGGACAGGAGGGCAGACAGGGCTTGCCCAGCAGATGTGGGAGGGGCCCTGCAGGAGCCTGGGGGGAAGGGGGAGGCAGCAGGCACAGGAGGGTGCTGAGCCCAGGAAGAGGTGCCGGCCTCTGATCTCAGCCCACTCCGGCATCAGGCAGGGCCTTCTAGTATAACCCTCCTGATAGCCATCTGTCCTGCCACTCCTCTTGCCCTTCGGTAAACTGGGCCCCACAGCTCCAGCCTCGAAGCCAGCCTCCTGCCCCTCCCTTCGCTCCCTCCTCCTTTGGGCTCTGGCCACACTAGTCTCCATGATTCCATGGACTGCCACCCACCACCACCACCAAGAAGCCAGCTGTCCCCTCTTCCTGGGATGGTCTTCCTCCTGGAGTCACAAGGCTGCTGCCCCCCCGCCCCGACGCTTCATGGCTAGCCCCACTGTCCCTCCTTCCCTGACTGCCGGTGTTGTAAGGCCTCAGATGTGACGGGCTGCCCTTCCAGGTCCCCAAAGGCCTAACTGTGAGCTCCCTGCTCTCACCAGGTATGCCCCCCACTCATCAGAAGAGGCTGTTCCCCACCTGTTCCCCTGTTAGCCTGACCAATTACACCCCACACAGCCTCAACCCAGCAGATCTCACCTCCTTGTTTCAAACAAGCCAATCACATCCTCCTCTGGGAACCAAGGGCACCCCACCCTCCTGTTACTACAAAGTCTGCCTCCTGCAGCCTCGGGCGGTTCACTCCCCTCCCAAGGGCAACCCCCACATGGTCTTGTGTGGCCAGCTGGGTCCTCCCCCCAACCCAGGGCTGTGAGTATATGACTGACTGCTGTCCGTCTCATCAGACCAGTGTTGGGTGTTGTGTGTTTGGCCATCTCAAACTGTTCAGGACAGGAGATCGATCCCTCCTTCACTGATGGGGTGAGAGGGAGGCGACCAGACACCACCATGCCCTCATCACCCAGTTGGACTCTCTGGTGCTCTGCACAGGAGCCATGACGTATTATCCCAGGGACACTTGCTGCCTGTCTGTCCCCCCTGGGGTAGCAGCCCCATTTGCTGCTGGACACCGGGTCCCTGGCTCCAAGTGGGCACGCAGTACACCTGTGCTGACATCCTCACCGGGCCCCCAAGCTGCTGTGGGGCCCTGGGGAAGAGCCAGTTGATCCATTTCTAGGAAGCGTGTGAGCTCTTGTTTCATAGGGTCATTGCTAAAAGTTGAGTTGTACAAACTTGCAGTTAAATATATGGTATTAAAAATAAAAGTTGTGGGCACCTCGGTGGTTAAGTCGGTTAAAGGTCTGCCTTTGGCTCAGGTTGGGATCCCAGGGTCGTGGGATCAAGTCCCACGTCAGGCTCTCTGCTCAGCAGGGAGTCTGCTTCTTCCTCCCCCTCTGCCTGCTGCTCCCCCTGCTTGTGCTCTGTCAAATAAATAAAATCTTAAAAAATAAAACAAAATAAACCAAAATAAAAGTTGTAAGTACTCTAAAGTGATCACTTCCTCATTTCCCCCACATCTTACTATTCTCTGTGCTCCTGAGGATATCCCTGACTCTTGTTTGTATCTGATGGTGAAGTGACTGTCATACTACACATCCCTCCCCAGGTCACATTTAGTGACTTCCTGCTGGTAGCTTCAAACTGGTGGGGCGGGGGTGGGGGGAGTCCCATCAATTCTGCTCTAATTTGCTTTGAAAGCACAAATTTGTTCCAACATGGTGGGTACGTCAGAGATGGGTTTGAGCACGATGAGCTCGAACGTGGTGTTGCCTGCGCAGGATTTTGTCCAGGGGCAACGCTGGATGAATGCGGAAAGCTGCGCCCGGCTGACCCGAGGTGCGTGGGAACGTACAACCTCCCCACTGCCACCACCACACACACCCCCGCCTCACCATCTACAGGCTTCCCCAGCTGTTAGGAGCTACCATGCCAGGCCCCACCTGGAAACCCGGCTACAACCTCCCCACACCATGTCCACCTGTGAATCTCAGGTCCCTTCCGAAGGTCAAGTGCTGTGTTTGCTGTTGTAGTCACATCTCTCTAAGCCACTTAATGTGTGTACAGCAGTCCTGCCATTTTTAGTAGGTGCCTTTTTCTAATGTGTCAATGACACAGTTTCTGGGTGGTGCCCTGACCCCGTCTTCCCATACTCCCTGTGGTTGGTGCCAGTTTGCAGGGCATGGTCATTTTTAGGAACGTCAGGTCAAGGCAGGACTGACGGGGTGTGTCCCACCGGGAGATAATTAAACATCTCTTAGAGGGCCAGAGATGCACTGCATAGCGGGCCGGGCCGGGTCTGGGTGGGCGGGTGAGGGAGATGGTCTTATTGTTAAAAAGCCTTTTGTTCTTTCGTGGAGCCTCCAGCTCCTAGACCTGCTGAGGGGTCGGAGTCTGGACGTCTGGACGTGGCGCGGGAAGACAGACGTGCAGACTCATGGCCCGCAACGTAGAGGGTTTTAGCACAGCATGGCAGGGACCCCGAAGCCAGGACAGCAACAGGGCATGCCTGTGTGTGGGAGCAGCTGGGGGGCATGATGTTGGCTGCCCAAGGGGGCACAGCAGAGACAGAACCAGGGCAGCCGCTGGCCGTACTCACAAAGCCGAAACTGCATGTGACCTCTGACCCTACTGGAAGGACACAGACGCCAAGGTGCTCCAGGGAAGAACGTTCCCAGCAGCCCTGTAAGGGGCAGTGAATAACCAGGAGCAGCCTACGTGTTCATCCAGGCGATGAGGGACACGCTGTTGAAGGAAGGAGGTGCCACGTTCGATCCCCCTCCCCCAAAGCAGGGAAAGTAGGGTGTGGGGGAAAACAGCAGCCAGGGAGAGGGTGTAGGAAGGCAAATTCGACAAGACCTGAGCACTTTCACTTCCTGAGGTGGGGGGGGAGGTCCAGACTAGGAGGGGAGAATTCCTGCATCTCGTGTTCTCTCTGCCAGGAGATGGGAGGACCAGGGGTGCTGGCTCTGCAGAGGGTCAATGGTCTGTCCCCACTGCCAGCGTGAGCCCACTCCCAAGGCTTCACGGTAAGCGGTGAGGTCCACCCGTGCAACGGAGTATTAGCTGTAAGAGGAACGAAGGCCTGAATCTTGAAGTCATCACGCTGCGAGACAGAAGCCAGACACAAACAGACAAATAGTGGGTGATTCCATGTCCATGAACTACCAAGAACAGGCAAATCCAGGGCGACAAGGAGATGCGTGGTTGCCAGGGGCTGGGGCAGGGGGATGAGGAGTGAGTCTGATGCAGACAGGGTCTCCTTTGGGGGTGATGGAAATGTTCTAGAATGGACCATGGTGACAGCTGCACGACTGTGAATATACTAAAAACCAGTGAAACCTTTGAAAAGGTGAATTGTTTGAGATGTGAGGTATTATCTCAATAAAGCTGTCGCTCAAGAAGCAGCAGCCCCGGGCGTGGCTCTTCAGCGGGAGTGTGGCTGGCTGGGAGTGCCTGGCGCTGCCGGCCACACCTGGGCCCCATGTGCCTCCTGGGCAGCAACTTGAAGGCCAAGTGCGAGCTGTCGAATTTGCTTTGGAAATTTGGAGCTAGAAAGTCCATCGTGCTCCAGATCCCTGTGCTTGGAGCAGCTCCCCCCACCACACCCCCAGCGCCTTGCTCCCCAATCTCCGGCCCCCACCGCCCCCAGAATGCCAAAGTTTTTCTCTGTGGCGTTGTTCCAAGGGTCACAGGCTCTGCTCGTCCCCTTGGGGAACATCTCGCTGAGGTGTTCAGCATCATATGAATGTGGACAGGCCGTGGGGGACTGTGCTGGTCTGTGCTGAGCAGAAGAGTTGGCTCCAGGCCAGCGTGGCCCTGCAGACATGGGGGATCGCTGGGAAGTGGAAATCTTAGGGCACGACCTGGGATTTCCTCTCTCGCTGCAGTTATGAGTGGGGCTGGGGTGTTGAGAGCTGACACACAGAGCCTGAGTACCTTCTTCCACTGCCCCCCAGCACAGGGAGCCCTGCCGGGGAGGGGCAGGCAGGCGTACCACCCCTTGGCCTTTGCAACAAGTACAGATCTGGGGGGTCACACTGGAAATCTAATTGCTGGTTACTTTCAGGATTCAAGGAGGAATGAGCAGTGACTGCTAATGGGTATGGGGTTTCATTTCTTTTTTTAAATTTTTTAAATATTTTACTTATTTATTTGCCAGAAAGAGAGAACGAGCAGGGGGAGCAGCAGGCAGAGGGAGAGGGAGAAGTAGGCTTCTCGCTGAACAAGGAGACCGAGGGGCCTCGATCCCAGGACCCTGGGATCATGACCTGAGCCGGAGGCAGACGCTTAACCAACTGAGCCACCCGGCACCCCAGAAACATAATTTTTTTAGATTCAAGAGATACGGCAGGAGAAAGTGTCGCAGGACCAGGACCTTCCAAGGAGGCAGAGGTATCTCAGAACTCTGCCAAGTGGGGTGCGTGGGCCTGACGTGGACTCTTGGCCTCTGCCTGCTCTGGGTTGGGGAGAAGCTAGCAGCCCCCTGAGGCTGCCGTGGGCATAGCGATGTCCACAGCTTCCTGTCTCCAGGAAGGAGCTCGTGCCCGCTCCAAGGAGCATGGGGAGATGGGGAAGGTTGAATCCAGCTGCAGTGGGCCCTCTTGGGGTGGAGGGACCCAGAGATCAAGCCAGGCTCCTCTCCTTGCCCTACAGGTCCTACCCTGTGTCCTCGGGGCTGGGTGTGGATGCAGGCCCTGGTGAGGGAGTGCTGGGCAGGGGGTCCCCGGGCCAGGCATGGCCACACTATCAGCTCTCAGGTCAGCCGTGGGCCGCTGGGGTGGTCTTGGGGGGCCTGCTGCTGCCTTGCCTCCGTTTCTGGGAACACGCACCAGCCTTGCTACTCCAGGCTTGGCAGCAGAATCATCGGGTCGGATGTCCCCAGAATCACTTCCTTGAGACCCCGATTTCCAGGTTTTCACTTCAAGGGCAAGCGCTATACCCTCCATGATCTTTGGGCCCCACAGTCCCCCGGACGGACCCCAGGCATCTTCCCCGCAGGCCACCCTCAGGAGGCCACTCAGTGATGTGCCTTCTGCACTCCCACGGCTCATTCTCATCTTCTAGATCCTGTCCCGGTGCTTCGACATTGTGAAGCCCCTCCCGGGGGGCTCCTCAGCTGTGTGGCTGTGTCTCCACTTGAATCCCTATAATGTATGCTCACCTGGGAGGAGTGTGGCGCTGGAATGTGTGTGTCTGTCCTGGGAGGAGGGTAGAGGTGCCATCGACAGCCCTATTTTTTTTTTAAGATTTTATTTATTTATTTGTCAGAGAGAGAGAGAGAGCGAGAACACAAGCAGGGGGAGTGGCAGAGAGAGGGAGAAGCAGGATCTCTGCTGAGCAGGGAGCCCGACGCGGGACTCGATCCCAGGACCCTGGAATCATGACCTGAGCCAAGGACAGACGTGTAACTGACTGAGCCACCCAGGCGTCCCCATCGACAACCCTTCTTACCAACACCAGGCACCTTAATCTGTCCCTTAGGCTGCCCCAAGGGCCCAACGTTCATTCTTTGAGACTCCAGCGAGAGGAGAGCAGGGACCAGCCTCAGGCAGCACTCAGGCCAGCTCTGAGCTTTGGTGGATGAGAACACTGAGGGCCAGACAATTCAGCCCCCAATGGGCGCCCTGGCTGGTTCTGCCTTCTGGGCAAACAGGCTGGAAATAAAAGCACCACAGTAAATGCCCTGGCCCGTCTCGGCTCTGCCGGCCACTTCTGTCCTGGGGAAGATGCCAGCTCAGTGCCAGGAATATTCCGGACACACCCTGGGCCAGGAGGCACTGAAGCGGCACCAGGCTGCCAGAAGCTCTGGGCGCCCTCTGCGCCCTGTGGGTGGATTCACCCAGCCTTGCAGGGGATTGGGTCTGCGGGGAACAGAGCCCAAGACAGCCACCTTGGCCAATGGCATGCCTGACCCAGTTGAGGTGGGCAAGGGACAAGGCCCCCTGGGTCGGGTGGGCAGGTGCAGACAGCCCTCAGGTAAGGTGACTACTTCTTCCCCTTCTTCTCTCATCAAGTGTCTATGGACACCACCTACTAGGCCAGTGAACCAGGTGCTCAGAGGTGGACCATACCGGCCCCGCCCTCAGATCAGCTCTAAACAGGTGAGTTCCAGAACCTCTGACAGCAGAACTCACCTCACAGGGGACCAGTAGGGACTAGAACTGGGAATGCAAGGCCAGCTCTAAGCCCAGGATGAATTCAGTGTCCATAAAGGGTACCTCTTAGTGGGGGGAAGAGGCCTCCCAGGTGTGACCCAGGGGCCAGGTAGCCTGGGAGCAGGAGGAACCAGCTCCCAGGAGGGTGGGGGGTGTTGCGGGAGGAGATGTTTCCATGCAAACCTTCCAAGGCTTCCTCGCCATGCTGGCTCCCCAGGCCCATGTCTCAGCCCAACCTGGGCACTTCAGCTCCTGCTGTCCTGTGAGCCGGGGCTGTCATTCCACCTCCCCAGCCTATCTCTCATCACCTGCCTTGTCTCCAACGGCTTCGGCGCTAGGGGGGCAGACTCCAGGCCTCACCACCCTCCACCTCTCCCATGGCACTCTTTCCTTTCTTTTTTTTTTTTTTTTTTTTTTGGTTTTAATAATTTATCAAGATATCATTTACTTCCCGTAAATTTCATCCATTTAAAATGTACAATTCAACCGTTTTTAATGTACCTACAGAGCTATGCCACCATCACCATAACCTAATTCTAGAACATTTCCATCACTCCAACACGAGACCCTGTCCCCATGAGCAGTCACCCCCCACCCCCTTCCCCCGGCCCCTGCAATCCCCCATCTGCCTCTGTCTCTATGGATTGTTCTGTTCTGGACGTTTCATGTCAGTGGGATCACACACTGTGTGGCCTTTTGGGACTGGCTTCCCTTGCCCAGCACGATGCTCCAAGGCTCATTCCTGAGGCCCTCTTCACAGCCTTGCAAACTGGTGGAGAGAGCCACTCGTGGCTCTGCTGAGGACAGGCAAGGGCCCTGGAGTCCCTGACAAGAATCAGACTGACAGCAGCAACAATAAAACCAGCAGTCACAATAGCGGCCGGCTTTCACCTCGTGAGCACCATGCACCGGGAAAGAATCAGGGCATTTTTTTTCTCCTAACCACCTTCAGCAAGAAGGGCTGTTGTCCTCAGTCCTCAGCCAAGGAGGCTGCAAACCAGAGACACTGGCTGCCCAGTGACAGAGCGGGATCTCCGTACCCCCCATCTCGCCCACACCCTCCAGCCACACTCTGCCCTTCTGCCCCTGGCCCTGCTCTCTCAGCGGGGAACACTGCTCCCAGAAGCCTTTGCATGGCCAGTTCTATCCTGGTGGGGGGACGGGAGGCTGTTGGCTGCCCTGCACCTGTGGTGTTCCCCAACACAGCAGCCTTGGGACTGTGCACCAGGCAAAGAACTTGTCCCCCAACTTGAATGTTCTCAACAAAGTAAGAGAGAAAGAAGAGAAAAGGGAAGGGAAGGGGAGGGGAGGGGAGGGGAGGAGAGGGGAGGGGGAGGGGACAGAAGGGAAGGGAAGGGAGGGAAGGGAAGGGAAGGGAAGGGAAGGGAAGGGAAGGGAAGGGGCGAGGGGAGGAGAGAGAAGGGAAGGGAAGGGAGGGAAGGGAAGGGAAGGGAAGGGAAGGGAAGGGAAGGGAAGGGAAGGGAAGGGAAGGAGGAAGGAAGGAGGAAGGAAGGAGGGAAGAAGGGAAGAGAGAAAGGGAAAAAAAACAACAAAAAAAAGAAAGAAAGTGCTTTCAGTGCACTAATCTGTGAGGATCTCAAAAAAAGTTTAAATCTTATTGGTATCGGTGTCCTGACTACATTTTGCATCTCACAAGCAATTTAAGTCATCCTCCGACTGTTTACTATACTAGGAGAGTATAACTGGGTTCCCAATCTATTTAATTTATTTTTTATGAAGTTTATTTATTTATTTTAGTAACGTCTACACCTGATGTGGGGCTCAAACTCATAACCCCGAGATCAAGAGTCACATGCTCCCCTGTCGGAGCCAGCCAGGCACCCCCTGAGTTCCCAATTTAAATCTATGATACTTCCACTAAGAATCAAATCTCTGAGAAAAAATACCATTTACCATTCATAATCTACAAATGATCTATTTTATAATATCACGATTGTTTAATTTGACATTATGAGAGTTTTGTCAGGAAAAAGTTGAGCGCTGTTAAGACTGGGAAAGAGGGGCGCCTGGGTAGCGCAGTCGTTAAGCATCTGCCTGCAGCTCAGGGCGTGATCCCGGCGTTATGGGATCGAGCTCCGCATCAGGCTCCTCTGCTGGGAGCCTGCTTCTTCCTCTCCCACTCCCCCTGCTTGTGTTCCCTCTCTCGCTGGCTATCTCTCTGTCAAATAAATAAATAAATAAAATCTTAAAAAAAAAAATTGGGAAAGAAAGAGCTTGGCCTCTGCAGTGAGTTGAAGTGTGTCCCTCCAAAAATATTATGTCCAGGTCCTAATCTCTGCCCTGGAATGGGCAAATGTGACCTTATTTGGAAATAGGGTCTTCAGGCCCCAGCGCTCACATCTCATCTGCATGCCTCGTTATCAAAGGAGACGCAGGGAGACGTGAGATGCCAAGACATTCACGGGGGTGACAAAGAGGTACTGGAAAGAGCAGAAGACCAGGCTGCACCCCACATAACTTCCCCACGTGTCTTCTCTCCAGGGATTAGGTCACGGGCGTTTAGAAAGGAGAGCATAGAAAGCCTTGTCTCTCTCTACAATGGACACCGTGTCATTTCACACATCTTTTTGTCTAAAATGTCTCCAAAGCTCTATAAGAAACGTCTTATTCTGGGGCGCCTGGGTGGCACAGCGGTTAAGCGTCTGCCATCGGCTCAGGGCGTGATCCCGGCGTTATGGGATCGAGCCCCACATCAGGCTCCTCCGCTAGGAGCCTGCTTCTTCCTCTCCCACTCCCCCTGCTTGTGTTCCCTCTCTCGCTGGCTGTCTCTATCTCTGTCGAATAAATAAATAAAATCTTAAAAAAAAAAAAAAGAAACGTCTTATTCTGCTTCATAATTGCAGGATAAGTGCAAAGCACTTTGGCTCGGCCACTGCCCTGGTTCCCCTTGGAACTCCACACCTCCACCCCCCCCCACCCTGGTTCATTCCTGACACCAAATCTGCGAACAGGACAGACTAGGAGGTGGACCCCAACGGCCCGGTGTCCCTGCGCCTCTCCCAGCAGCTCAGGGAGGCTGGTGAGGATCGGATGCTGCTGTGTGAGCCCACGAATCATTGGCCCAGGGCCAGGGCAGCCCCTGGACCCAGAGTCCAGAAGCCTTCAGCTCCCCCCGGGGAAAAGTGTGGTGCCGACAGGAAAATATTTGTTGGGGTTGTAAGTCGAGCTAACCCGCTATGGAAGTGATTGAAGAGACAATAAAGATAGAAACCCGTGTGGTCACGATGTTGGGAAGGCTCCCGCCTCAGCTTCGCCAGGCAACAGGGCAGGTGCGGTCCTGGGGGGCTCTGCACGGAGCTGACGGACGTGACCTGCGACCCTCTCGCTTTCTGAAATCATCAAATATCTGCTGAGTGAGCTGTTTGGGAACGGGTCCCAGGCGGTCGTGGAGGGAGCGCAGCCAGGGGTGGGGGTGGGGCAGGGGGCGGAGGAGCCCCAGGGCCCTTTTCATCAGGAACACACATGAGTCATTTTTAATCAGTCAAGAAGAGGGGAAAAGACCAAATGCACTTAATGAACGCTCACATACCACGCTGGGACCGGATGGGGGCGACCTCAAAATCGTGGAGGGACCTTAAATGTCCATCAGGAGGGGAGAAGGACTAAGTCAACAAGGTTGGTCCGCAGGATGAGAAGTCAGGTAGCTGATAAAAAGAGCCAACCTGGGTCAGATACGCTGACATGGAAAGATAAGGGATAGACTGTTAAACAAAGGAACGACTTCCAGAACAATCTGTATGGTTGACCTTGAACAATGTGGATTTCAAATGCGCGGGTCCATCCATACAGTACAGGACGAGACATGTATTTTCCTTTCCTTTTGATTTTCTTAATAGCCTTTTCTTTTTTTGTAGCTGAATTCATTGTAAGAACACGGAATACAGGGGCGCCTGGGTGGTTCAGTCAGTTGAGCCTCCACCTCTTGGCTTCAGCTCAGGTCATGACCTCAGGGTCGAAGATCGAGCTGGGTCAGGCTCTGCACTCAGTGAGGGGTCTGCTTGTGAGTCTCCCCCTCTCCCTCTGTTCCACCTCCCCCCTTCGCATTCTCTCTCTCTCTCTCCCCCTCTCTAAAATAAATAAATACATAAAATCTTAAAAAAAAAAGAATACAGAATAGAATACATGTAACATACAAGGTGTGTGTTAATGGACCATGTATGTTACTGGTAAGGCTTCTGAGGAAGCTACTAGCAGTTAAGTCTTTGGGAAGTCAAATGCTATCGGTAGACTTTTGATGACAGTCAGCCGTCCTAACCCCCCCGTTCAAGGGTCAACTACAGTTGCTTCCTCTGGCTGCTGTAACAAGTGCCACCAACCTAAGGGCTTAAACAACACAAACTTACTCCCTTACCGTCTAGAGGCCAGAAGTCCCCAGTTAGTGGCACAAAGCTACAGGCAAGCTGTTGGCAAGGCTGGCTGCTTCCGGAGGCTCCAGAGGAGAAGTCACGTCCTTGCCTTTCCCAGCATTTGGAGGTAGAAACAGCTCGTGACCCCATCCTCCTTACTCCAAGCTCAGGCTTCTGTGGCCTCATCTCCTACGCTGGGTGAGACCGCCCTCCACTTCCCTCTCATAAGGACACTTGGCATCACGTTCAGGACCCACCTGCAAATCCAGGACAATCTCACCGTCAGCTCAAGGTCCTTAACGTCATCCACCGGCAAAGTCCCTTTGGCCACAGACAGAACATTTGTAGGTTCCAAGGATGAGGACACGGATTTCTCCGGACTGGGAGGTACATTATTCAGCCTACCACGTTCCTCCTTCAGGGTGACTGAAATCGTGTCTGGTTTTACGGATGTGTCGGAATGTATTACGTATCATAACATAGTGTATCAGTCAGGGATCAAGGGGGGAGAACAGAAGCCACTTGAGGTCTTTGAACAGAAAGATAGAGGCACACCTCAGAGATATTGTGGGTTCAGTGCCAAACTGCATATGAATTTTTTGGTTTCCCAGTGGATTTAAAAGCCATGTTTACGCCATACCGTAGTCTATCAGGCGTGCAACAGCACGGTGTCTAAAAAACAATGTACATACCTAAGTTTAAAGATACTTTGCCCTAGAACATGCTAACTATATCTGAGTTTTCAGTGAGTCCTAATCACTGATCACAGATCACCATAACCAACATAATAACACGAAAAAGTCTGAAATATTGTGAGAATTACCCAAATGTGACAGCCAGATAGAAAATGAGCAAATGCTGTTGGAAAAACAGCACTGACAGACTTTCTTGACACAGGGTTGCCACAAACCTTCAATCTGTAAAAAACACAGTATCCACAGAGCGCCATAAGTGAGGCACGCTAAAATGACGTATGTCCGTACGGGAAACTCACCACTCCACGCTGCCATTGGAGAATGAAAGCGGCCACGATGCGTCCGTGAATGAGCGCAGCTGTGTGCCAATAAAACTTTATTTACACGAACAGGCTGTGGGTTGGATTTGGCCTGGGAGCTGTAGTTTACCACACAATCTGAAGATGATCATTCTGTTTTGGTATGGAAACTGAAGAACTGGACAAAAGCTGCGGGATTACAGTGCGCGGCAGCCCCCTGCTGCGTCTGAGGTAGTCATGCAGCCTCTCTCTGTAAAGAAGTTTCCAGAATGTGCCCATTTCTCCTCGCCTCCCCTGTCCTGCTCAGGTCAGCCCCACCATCACCTGCCTAGATGACACGGCCCCCCACAAGACTTCCAGCCCCCATCCTGCAAACAGAAGGCAGAGCACTCACACCTCCCAGAAGCTCCGCATCCCACCCAGACATTCATGCCTCAGAGCCTTTGCACTGCCTGTTTCCCCTGCCTGGAACACACTTCAGCTGGATACCATCACAGCAAATCTCCTCACCACCTTCTTAGTAAGACATACAAGGTCAGCTACTTCGGATGCATTTGCTTTTACCTGCTCTGAGTGTCTTTGTCACCTGCTGCACAAAGTACCACAAACTGGGGGCATAAAACAATAAGAATTCAGGGTGCCTGGGTGACTCAGTCGCTTAAGCGTCTGTCTTCAGCTCGGGTCATGATCCTGGGGTCCTGGGTTCCAGCCCCGCGTTAGGCTCCCCGCTCAGAGGGAAGTCTGCTTCTCCCTCTGCCCTCTAACCCTCCCCCTGCTCATGCACGTTCACTCTCTCTCTCTCTGACAAATAAGATCTTTAAAAGGGGGGGGATTTGGACACAGAGACATGCACAGAGAGAAGACAGTGTAAAGAGATGGAGGAAAAAGGAGACAAGGCAGAGACTGGGGTCACATGGCACAAATCAGGGAACGCCAGAGCCCCCAGGAGCTGCAAGAGACCAGGAAGGATCCTCCCTAGATCCTCGGAAGGAGCACGGCCCTGCTGACACCTTGGTTCTGGACTTCTGGCCTCCAGAACCGTGGGATAATGAATTCTCTCTCTCACAAAAATAAATGAATAAAATCTAAAAAAAAAAAAAAAGACAAAAGATGAACATCAGCCTGGGTCCTTTGGAAGGGGGAATGAGCTGGATGCTGGGTTCACAAAGCCATAAGCAATCTGGGTCCACAGAGAGGGCATCTGGCCCGAGGTCTGGTCCGCAGCGTCTGCTCACAATCCCAGCAAATGCTCTTAATTGTTCAGGGTCAGCAGTTCATTGAGCAAATCCTTGGGACACTGCGGGGGTCTCTCCGATCGCTAAGGGGGGCTTCCGGAACTCTCTGGAACCCAATCAGTTCCAATTAGCCAAAAAAGGCAGGAATGTGGGCTGGAGACAGAACAGGGATGGAAGGGCTTCTCTACAGGAGATGAGGCCCAGCCTGGGGGCTGTCCCATGGAAACAGGCACAGGGAGGAAGGGAGGGAACCCAGGCCTTGTGGTCAGTGGGGGCTGCCGGGGACTTAGCAACACCACCCTTTACGGTTCCTTTGTTCATTCATAAGCTACGTTTCAGTAAACCAGAGAAGGACAAATACTGCATGATTCCACCTAATGCAAGGTCCCTAGAATCGGCAAATCCGTAGAGTCAGAAGGTAGAAGAGAACTTACCAGGGGCTGGGGGCTGGGGGGAGGGGGCGTTACTGTTTAATGAGCAGGGAGTTTATGGCAGGGATGATGAAAAATTGGGGGTGCAGATAGTGCTTACACACCTTGTAAATGCATTAATGCCACCTAACTGTACACTTAAAAAGGAGAAAAGTGACAAATATGTTATGTGTCAAGTCTATCACACTGCATTCAGTAAAGGAAAACAAAATGAAAAACAAACCGGATGCTTGCATAGAAAAGCTGGCTTCCTTGAAAGTGGCTGTCACCATCTTCACATGTCGGGGACAAATGTGCGGTCCAGGGGGACAGCAGCATGTATCCCGTGGTCACCCCTGAGCACCGTGGGCAAGCATCTGAGTGCAGCCTCCGGCTCCGCGGTCCCTGATCCCCCGTCCGCGTCTACCGCCCCACCTCGGGGTCAAGTGGAGCCTGCCATTTGCCTGCTAGGGACAATTCCAGCGCCCCGGCCAAGGCAAGTGCTCAGGAAGGAGTGTCTAAATCTGAGTGACGGGAGGTGAGACAGTCCAGATCCAGAGAGTAAGGACATCCGTCATTCTACCCTGTCCCAATAACGGCCTTCCTCCAGCTCTAACTGGTCAGGTCAGGGCATTCTCGCAGGTGGGGGCCATTTCTTCCCCGAGGCTCCTAGTTCATGCCAGTGCCTGCACCGGTGGCTGCAGCTCCTGTTCTAGAATCGAGGCAGCCTGGGGAGGGGTTTGAAAACTGCTTCCTGTTCAAATTCACTAAACAATCTTAAGCCAGAGGACCCCAGCCCCAAATCTGTGCAGCAAGGGAGTCAGCTCAGGGGGCAGTGGAGTCCTTAGGAGCTGACTGAGAAGCATGACCAAGGCCACGGCACCCATTTTCCCAAGGAAGTCCCTCTGTGTCTCTGACTGGATCCTGTATTAGATTCCTAGGGCTGTTGAAACAGATAACCACAGACTGGTGACTTAAAACAACGAAACTTACTATCTCACAGTTCTAGACGCCAAAGAGTCTGAAAGCAAGGTGTCAGCAGGGCTGTGCTCCCCTGGAAGGCTTTAGGGGAGGGTCGTTCCTGGCCTTTCCCAACTCGGGGTGGGGGGAGTGGCTTCTGGCATCCTTGTCTTGGGGCCGTGTCCCCCCAGTCTCTGCCTCCACCTCCACAGAGACTTCTCTCCATCTCAAATCTCTCTCTGCCTCTCCTTTAAGGACCCCGGCATCAGAGTTAGGGCCCACACGGATAACCCAGGATGATCTCATCTCGAGATCCTCCACCTAATTTTATCTGCAAAGACCCTTTTCCAAATCAGGTCACAGTCACAGGTTCCAGGTGTCGGGATGTGGATGTAATTTTGGGGGGCTGCCATTCACCCCACTATGGCCCCCAAGCACATTCTTCCTCAAGACCGGGTGTCTGTCTGAGCCTTATCCCTTCTTTGGGCAAATCTTGGGTTTTATCTCCCTTCCTGGTGGTGTTCCAAACAGACCTAATCTCATGACGTGGAGGTCTCTATGAAGATTGACAACCCCGGGATCAAAACCACCATAGTAACCAATGTTCCGCATTACAGAGCTGGACAGTCCAGGCAAGGCCAGGACTCAGTGCTCGAAGTGCTCAACTGAGGGGTTCCAGGAGAGGGCTGGGGCTCACATCTTACCTGGGACGACGCCATTCAGCACCAAAATGCAAAATAAAGCACATTATGTCTTTAAGAGTGATGTCATGCAAGGATACTTGACACAAAAAGATGCCCATGATATTACAGATAAAGGAGAGGCAGGTTACAAATGTTTCCACTTCCACTCTGTTTTTGTCTGAAATTCGATTGGAATTATATGTTCCAGAATGTGCATCGTGCTGACCTGACTGGTCACAATTCCAGATGACTGAGAACTCTTTCCTTGATTATCTCAATTTTCTGCAATAGGCCTGTCAAAAGAAGTCCACTAAGATCTAAGACATACTAAAACACTAATATAATCTGTGAGCATTGATTTTTCTTTTTCTCCAAAGCTTGCAAAGACACTAACCCTTTCATCTGAATTGATGGGTGGTGGCAGCGGCGGGTGGAACTGGCCAGAGGGCCGTGAACCGTGGACGCTGGCAAGCCGGGCACTTGCTGCCCCCTAGAGTCCTCTGGGAGAATCTCTGGCAGAGAATGGGAACAGACGACGGAAGGTTCCTTGGAGCCAGGCGGCAAGGCTGTGGAAGACCCCTCTGTAGAGTGCCCTGATTTGATCTCCATGAAGACTTGGCTGGGCAGTGGCCCCTTGGGGGTGTTGTGCTCCCCTCCCCCTGGGCCGCCTGTTCACCTCTCAGCTGCCAGCCGCCCGGCCGAGAAGGACTTGGTAGGGAGCAGAGGCGCCATCTCACCGCCCAGCCCAGGTGCCTGGGACAATCTGAGGCACAAGGGATCTCAAAGCTGCCTCTCTGTGACGTCTTCCTTTGGGTCTCATCTCCTCTGCCTGCTTCAGTCCCCGCTGTGCTGACCAATTACAGCCTTCATCAGGCCTCCTGATACCCAGCAATTACTGGGCTTCACTCAGCCGGAATTACCTTAAATCAGCAGTTCCCGAGCTGGGTACTACAGACATCTGGGGCCGGGATCATTCTTTGCAGGTGGCGGCTGGGGCCCACCCTGTGTATTGTAGGATGTTGGGCGGTATCTCTGGGACGACCCACTAGGAGCCAATAACATCCCCCACCCCAGAGCCGACAACCAAAAATTCCCTGCCCATCACCCCTATCCCTGGGGGTCGGGGCGGAGAACCGTTCTGGTTGAGAACCACTGCCTGAAATGAACAGGGGCTGTGCACAGAGCAGAGCACAGCCCGCCCCCAGTACTGCCCCCCCGCTCCGAAACACCCCCAGCCTCTGGTATAGACGGCAGGCTTTGCTTTGGGTCAGGACCTCAGAAGTCCAAGCTGGAGCCCTGTATTCATGATGGGAGGCAATGGAGGAATCCGAACGGACTCACGGGCTCCAGGCGGTGCTCAAGGATCTTTCACTCCTGCGTGTGACTTGCTGTGTGTGTCCCCAGGGGTCATACCTTGAGGACAGCTCACTGGGAACTCCTGAGAGAACCCAGAGCCTACAGCAGCACCCACTCCACCACACTGGAACTGGAAGATGTGATATTCAGAGGAGGTGGCCCTTGAATGGCTGGAGGACACTTAGAGTCTGTCTGTCTCCAGGCAGACAAAGGTGGCCACGCAGCTCTGCTCTGTGGCTCTTCCAGGCTGGTGTTGTTCCAGCCTATACAATGAAGTCTCCATAGAGTCTCCACTAGGTCCCTATGTTTCTATTGTGAAATGCATCATACCTGCCCCAGGTTGTATAAAGCACATAGATGATAGGAAACCAGACTTCCCCAAATTTAAAATCTTTGCACTTCAAAGGACACCAGCAAGAAAGTCAAAAGACGACAACCCATGGAAGGCAGAAAATATTTGCAAATCACACACCTGAGAAAGTATTTCTATCTAGAATACATAAAGAACTTTTATGACTCAGTAATAAGAGGACAACATGATTTAAAAGCGGACAGAGGGGCGCCTGGGTGGCGCAGTCGTTAAGCGTCTGCCTTCGGCTCAGGGCGTGATCCCAGCGTTCTGGGATCGAGCCCCACATCAGGCTCCTCCGCTGGGAGCCTGCTTCTTCCTCTCCCACTCCCCCTGCTTGTGTTCCCTCTCTCACTGGCTGTTTCTCTCTGTCAAATTAATAAATAAAATCTTTAAAAATAAATAAATAAATAAATAAATAAATAAAAGTGGACAGAGGCATGCAAAGATGCTCAATGTCACTCACCATCAGGGAAATGCAAACCAAAACCACATTATCAAAAAGATAAGAAATAATAAGCATTGGCGAGGATGTGGAGAAAAGGGAAGCTCTGTGCACTGTTTGCAGCATTAAAATCAAGGACAGAGACCGGCCTTGAAGATTCCCTGAGACAAAACCAGTCTAGTCGTGGAGGCAAAGCTTAATTTAGCTTCCTTTGCAAGGCTAACTCGACCTGGATCGTTTCGCTTGTGCCTCTGGAGATAACAAGTAAAACTTGAACTGTTTCCCAAGGTTGACATGAGATAACCCCTGAAGACTATAACAGTGTAACCAGTCACCGCGAGGAATCAGCAGTCACTGCGTTCTCACTGCATGTGCTGCACCAGAGCCTGCACGTCCCCGAGCCTCATCCCACGTTCTGGTTTGAGTGCTCCCGGCTTGCAAACCGTCTTTTCGGCGTGTGTACAACAAATGTTTACCAAACACTACTTCAGTGATTCATTGGCTTCACTTTGGCTATTTTGAACCTTCGATAGTGCAAATGTCAATGGGTAAAGCCAGAAAACAGCATGCACGTTCCTCAAAAAATTCGAAACGGAACATCCATATGAACCAGCAATCCTGCTTCTGGGTATCTACCCAAAGGAAACAAAATCACTAACTCAAAAAGGTATCTGCTCCTTTGTGTTCACCACAGCATTATTTACAAGAGCCAAGAATGGAAACGACCTAAGTGTCCACTGGCAGATGAATGGATAAAGAAGATGTGATGCACACACATCCATATATATAATCGTGGTATAATATGTATGTACCTATTATTTATTATTTATATATATTATTATATATATTATATATAATGGAATATTATTCAGCTATAAAAAAGGAAACCCTGCCATTGATACAATGTGGATGGACCCTGAGGGCATTATGCTAAGTGAACCAGGTCGGAGAGAGAAAGACAAATACTGTACGATCTCACTTATATGTGGAATCTTTAGAAACATGGACAAAAGATCTGAAGAGATATTTGCTATGGCCTGCATGTTTGTGTCCCCCCAAAAGTCATGGGTTGAAATTTAAATCCCCCATGGGATGGTATGAAGAGGCAGGGCCTTTAGGAAGTGACTAGGCCATGACAGTGGAGCCTCTTGAATGTGATTGGTGCCCTTATAAGACATCAGAGAGATGCTCTCTCTCCATTCTGCCTTGGGAGGATACAACTAGAAAAGGACTATCTGTAGATCAGGAAGAGGGCCTTCATCAAGAAGCGAACCATGATCTCGAGCTCCCCAGCCTCCAGGACCGTGAGAAATAACTCTTTGTTGTTTAAGTCCCCCTCCTTCCACCCAGTTTATAGCTTATTGGTTGTAGCAACCCAAACTAACACAACATTTCGCCAAAGAAGATATACAAGTGGACGATACACACTTGAAAAGATGCTCACCATCACCAACGATTAAGGAACCACAAACCAAACCCACAAGGAGATATCACCTGACCCCCACCAGAACAGTCAAAATGTAATCAAAAAGCCAGCTTGCCCGCGTTCCGCTGCATGGATTCCTTGGGGAAATGGGATACACGCAGAAGAGGAAAGGTTGGACTGAAATGCTTAGGGAATGTAAAATGGAACAAGAATAACAAGAGAGCACCCCTCCCTCCTCCCTCGGAGCCCCCAGCCCCCAACCTTGGACACGGCTTCTCCCAACGCATTTTCATTTATCTTTCCAGGTTTTTTTAGAAATGTCAACACCAATTGTTCTATAGCTTATACATTATTTTGACCTTTCTGTTTCCATGTAAGAAATACGGCAATCTTTCCCCATGATTCATTGTCACAACGCACAGTTGCTCCTTAAATACTTAAAAGTTTAGTTTCCAACACGACAGAGCGTATTTTGTGTACCATCTGTTCATTTGGTGGTGGTCCGGAGCCCTGGCTTAATTGAAGCATGCAGTACGCCACTGCCCGTTTTACACGGTGGGAGGCACAGTTTCACGATTATAAGTAGAGCCCACAAGATGAAGGGAACTCCAGGAAAGATGAATAGTCCAAAAGCTGCCCGAGAAAGGAAGAAGAGCAGAAGGAAGAACACGTATATGGCGGAGTATCGGACTCCTACATCCCGCATATAGGGCAGCAACAGGGTTTGCCCTGGATGCCGGAAGTCTGGATTGTCACTGGTGGAGACGCGGAAGGCTGCGGGAGGAGCAGAGTGTGTGTGTGCATGTGTGTGTGTGTGTGTGTGTGTGCCTCTGTATGCACACACGTGTGCGCTTATGTGTGTGTGCTTACCATTATAAATTGTATCATTCAGTGATATATTGTTTCCTAAGGCTGTCACAACAAATTAACACAATGAGAGACTGAAAACAACTGAAATTTACTAATCTGGAGGCCAAAAATGAAAATCAAAGTGTGGGCAGGGTTGATTCTTTCTGGAGGCTCCAAGGGAGAATTGTCCTGTGCCTCTCACCCGGCTCCTGGCGGCCACCGACAGCCCTTGGCTATGTGTCTCCAGCCTCTGCCTCTGTCATCTCACAGCCTTCTCTTCTGCGTCTTGTGTCTGTTTCCCCTTATGTTTTCGTATAAAGTCACCTATTATTGGATTCAGGGCCCACTGCCAACCCCAGATGATCTCACCTTGAACTCCTTATGTTAGTTACATCTGCAAAGACTTACTCCAAATTAGGTCTCATCATGAGTCCGGATGAATGTATCTTGTCGGGGACACAATGTCACCCCCTACAAGTGGTTTTTAGTGTATTTACAGAGTTGTGCAACCATCACCTCTATCTAGTGTCAAAATATTTCATTACCCCAAAGGAAATCCCATCCCCATGAGCAGTCATTCCCCATCCTACGCCCCCTTCCCCCTCAGCCCCTGACCAGTAATCTGCTTTCTGTCTCTATGAATTTACCTACTCTGGACACTTTGTAGAAAGGTTAAGATGGAATCGTACAAATCTGTGGCCTTTGTGTCTGGCTGCTTTTACTCAGCATGACATTTTCCAGGTTCACCCATGTGCTGGCGTGTATCCGGGCTTTATTTCGTATGACTAATCTGCCATTGTTTGGATGCACCCCGTTCTGTTCATCCATTCACCCACCAATCGGCACTTGGGCTGTTTGCACATTTTGGCTACTGTGAATGGTCCTGCTACAAACGACGTGCTCATGTATCTGAGTCTCTGCTTCCAGTTCTTCGAGGGCCATACCTAGGAGTGGGATGGCCGAGCCACACGGTAGCTCTACGTTTAGCTTTTTGAGGAACTGCTACTCTGCTTTCAACAGAGGCAGCATCACTGTCCCTATTTCTGACGCCTCCCGCAATGGTTCCCGAAACCACTGTCAGGTTTGAGCATTCTCTAGAAGGACTCACAGAGCTCACCGGAAGCTTATACTAATGGTTACAGTTTATTACAGTGAAAGGATAGGGTAAAACCAGCCTAGGAAAAAGACACATGGGGCAGGGTGCAGAGGGGGTCCAAACGTGGAGCCCCCGCCCCAGTTACCCTCTCCCAGGGGAGTCACAGATGGCAATTCCTCCTCCCAACCACACTGTGTGGCAATACGCACCCATCTTGCCAACCAAAAGATCTTGCCTGACCCTTGGTGCTCAGGGTTTTGTTGGAGCTTAGTCACACGCGGCTCACATGGCTGACATTTAGTCTCCATTCTCTTCCAGAGGCAGTACTGAAATGCTGTGGGCCAAAGCCCTCAGACAAACACACACTCCTGTCAGGCAGAACTTTCCAGAGAGCTAGCGGTCACCTCCCAGGAGCCGAGAGCAAAGGCCAACCTCTCTTAGGCAAGGTTAACTCTTCACCACACACATCCTGGCAGAGTTTGTTCTGTTACTTTTTCTATCTCCCTCTTGGAGTGTGAATAATTACCCTTCCCACATTGTTTAAAATTTTTATTGTGGTAAGAAATGCAAAAAATTTACCATCTTAGCCGTTTCTAAGCACATAGTTCAGTGGTGTGAAGTATGTTCACATTGTTATACAGCCATCACTACCATTTTGCAAAGCTGGAACTGTGTCCCCACTGAACACTGACTCCCCAGTCCTCCTCCCCTAGGCCCTGCCCCCCCGCCATTCTACTTTCTGTCTCTTTGCATTTGACTCCTTTAGGGGCCTCGTATAAGTGGAATCACAAAGTATTTATTCTTTTGTGGCTGGTTTGTTTCACTCAGCATAATGTCCTCAAGGTTCATCCATACCGTGGTATGTGTCAGAAGCTCCTTCCTTTATAAGACTGAATATTCCTTTGTGTAGAAAGGCCACATTTTGGTTATCCAATCATCTATCGATGGACACGTGGATTGCTTCCACCTGTTGGCTAGTGTGACTAATGTTGCTGTGAACATGGGTATGCAAAAATCTTAAGTTCCTCCTTTCATCTCCTTTGGATAGATATCCAAAAGTGGAACTGCTGACTCTATGGTTTTTATATTTTACAATTTTTGAGGAACCACCATACTGTTTTTCACAGTGGCTGCACCATTTTACATTCCCACCCACAGCGTTCCAGTAGGGTTCCAACTTCTCCACATCCTCGCCAGCACTTGTTATTTTGATAGTAGCCACCTGAAGGGTGTGAGGGGGTATCTCCCTGTGGTTTTGATTTGCATTGCCCTGATGATGAGTGGGCTGGGCATCTTCGTATGTTTGTTGGCCATTTGTAGATCACCTTTGGAGAACTGTCAATTCAAGTCTTTTGTCTATTTCTTACTTAGGTTATTTGGGGGTCTTTGCTGTTGAGTTATAGGTGTTCTTTATATATTCTGGATATTAGTCCCTTATCAGATATATGTTCAACGAATATTTTTTACTGTTTCATAGGGTGCCTTTGCACTGTTCATCATGCCCTTTGATGCACAGAAGTTTTACACTTTGACGCAGTCCACTTTGTCTGCTTTTACTTCTGTTACGTGATTTTGATGTCACATCCAGGAACTCCTTGCCAAATCCAATGAAGCTTTTCCCTCTGGTTTCTTCTAAGAGTTTTATCGTTTTAGGTCTTACGTTTAGGTCTTTGATAATTTTAAGCTACTATTTGTATATGGTGCAAGCGTTCAACTTCATTCTTCTACAAGTGGATATCCAGTTTTCCCGGTACCATTTGTTGAAGAGACTGTCCTTGCCCCACTGAATGGTCTGGGCATCCTTATTGAAAATCATTTGACTATGCATGTGAGGGCTTATTTCTGGGGTCTCTGTTCTATTCCATTGTTTTACATGTTTGTCTTTATGCAGTACAATACTGTTGATTATTTTAGCTTCATAGTAAGTTTTGAAATCAGAAAATTGAGACCTCCAAATTTGTTATTCTTTTTCAAGATTATTTTGGCTATTTGGGGTCCCTTGAGGTTCCATATGCATTTTGGGATGGATTTTACTACTTCTCTAAAAAATGCTGTTGGGCTTTTGACAGGATTGCATTAAATCTATAGATCACTTAAGGTAATATTGACATCTTAATAACATTAAGATTTCCAGTCTATGAACATGGGATGTCTTTCCATTTATTTGTATCTTCTTTCAGTAATATTTTATAGTTTTCAGTTTACAAATCTTTTGCTTTCTTAGTTAAGTTCATTCTTAAGTATTTCTCGTTGTGCTACTGCAAATGGAATTGTTTTCTTAATTCCCCTTTTGTTCATTGTTAGTGAACAGAAACACAACTGAATTCTGAGTCAGTTTTGTATCCTGCAACTTTGCTGAATTCATGTATTAGCTCTAACAGGTTTTTTTTTGGTGTGTGGAACCTTTAGGATTTTCTATGTATACCATCATGTCATCTGTGAATAGCCATGATTTTAATTCCTCAATTCCTCTCAGGATGTCTTTTCTTTCTCTTCCCTGTTTGCCCTGGCTGAGACTTCCATAGTACTACATGTAATGAAAGCGATGAAAGTGGACATCCTTGTTTCTGATCTTAAAGGAAAAGATTTCGGGGGCTGCCTGAGTGGCTCAGTTGGTTAAGCATCTGACTCTTGATCTCAGCTCAGGTCTTGATCAGGGTTGTGAGTTCAAGCCCCACACTGGGCTCCACGCTGTGCATGGAGCCTACTTTTAAAAAAAGAAAGAAAAGCTTTCAGTCTTTCACTGTTGAGTATGATGTCACCTGTGGGTTCTTCATAGACGGCCTTTATTATATTAAGGTAGTTTCCCTCAGCTTGTTGAGTGCTTCTATCATGAAAGGGTGTTGCATTTTGCCAAATGGTTTTTCTGCATCAATTCATATAATCATGTGGTTTTATTTGTTTGAAATAAATAAATTTTGTTTGAAAAACCATTGTTGAAAAACCTCCTTTTTTACTTTACCCTCAGCCTAACAGTATTTGAAGTGGGAACGAGGAAAAGATAAGTTCAGTCAGCGCATTCACGACACGCTGTCTACCTCTTAATCCTCCTCCAATAGAAAGCTTTTCTGAGCACATAGGTCCCATGGTACACGGAAGCTGCGTAGCAAGCCCTACACCCAAGGCTCAGGACCGGCTGGTCAGAAAAACGTCAGACAACACAAGACTTACTCTGATACCAATTGTAATGTGTGGGTTTTCCCCGCACAATACCAAGCAATTCTAGGATACCAGCTGGGTGTCCTACAATTCAACTCAATTCGGACACTATCTACACGGAAACGGCATCAGATACACTGCCTAAGCGTTCAGTCCCAAAAGGCTGCCCTCCACTTCAGACGCCAACCACAAGTCCAGGTTGTCCCCTGTGCCTCTGACTGATGGGCTATAAATCAGAGGTTCCCCTGACCCCCTTCCTTGAGTTCCACTAATTTGCTAGAGTGAGTCACAGAACTAAGGAGAACAGTTTACTCATGAAGTTACTAATTTATTCTAAAAGGATAGGGCTCCGGGACAGCCCAATAGAACAGCTGCATCGGGCAAGGTATAGGGGAAAGGCATGGGGCTTCCATGTCCTCCCTGGATGTGCACCCTCCCAGTACCTCCATGAGGTCACCAGATGCTCTCTGAACCCCATTGTTTGGGCTTTTATGGAGGCTTCACGACACAGGCATGACTGATGAAGACATTGGCCCCTGGCAACTGAACTCAATCACCAGCCCCCCACCTCTCCCAGAAGTGGGGGGACCCCGTGGGGGGTTAGGGGCCCTCAAATTTCCAACCCCTCTAACCACATGGTTGGTTGTCTCCATCCTTAGGTTACCCAGGGTCTTTCCCAAAGTTGCCTCATTAACAGCAAAATACACCTTTATCGTTCTCGTCACTTAGTAAATTCCAAGGGTTTTAGGGGCTCTGCCAGAAACGCAGGTGAAGACCAAACACATTGCTTACTGTGAGTCACGATATTGTAACATGACTTTCAGCTGTCCCCAGTACACAAAAGAAACAAGACTTCAATCACAGAACAGGATTATTTTTAAAATATGAAACCAAACGATCATACGAAACTGCCTATGACAAGTGGATAAAGGGATCACTGAAAACCCCTCCCCGAACAAGAGGCGTAGCAGAAGCTCTTCCCAGCTGTCTGCAGGAAGCTCGTCGCCTGGGTTTGTGAGCACGGTCTGGGTGTGGATTTAGGACGCACGAAGCTTGTTGTCACCCGAGAGGAGCAAGCTCTTAAGCTCTCCCCGAGATTTCCCAGTGGTGCCCTCTCCCTTGAAATACTAATGGACCTCCTTGTTCTCTTCCCAGACCTCTTGGTTAATTAAGTCTGCCTCTGTAACTAAAGGATAGAAAATATTCTCGAAAGCCGCCATATCCATCACGCTTTTGATGGTGTCAGAGACACTCCATTTGTGACGGCAATGCCCAGACTTCCACGATAACAATGTGCAACTGTGCTACTGGGGGAATGAAAGGAGATACGCATGAGCAGGGAGCCTCTTTTCCCCCAGGACTGATTTTGAAGCCGTGAGAGTAGCTGCCAGATTCTATTGTCACTTGAAGAGTGCCCTACAAACAGCTCTCAACTGACAAAGAGCTGCTTGGCTTATGGACAGCAGTGCCAAGGTGAAGGGACAACAACCCTGTTTGGAAGGCCAGCACCTCAACCAAGAGGGTAAAAACAAACCAGTCTGGTGGGCTGAACTGCACACCCTTTACTCAGCAGTAATGGAAGACTTGAACAGAACAAGAGTCCCTCTGTCTGGGTTTCTAGACTCAGGGGTCGTGGCCAGTAGCCTGGCCACACAATCAGGCAAATGGCAGTGGAAAGCTGGCCTACGAAACGGGTGCCCAGGTGGGGCACAGCCCTGTGGAAATCACTATGGGAATCAGAGGGGGGCATTAGAATAGCACAGACCAATGCCCATCTGAAGAAATGCCTTCCAGGTTTGGAAGCGGATTGGAATCGGCCCAGGGTCCTCACTCGGGGTGGTCTCCTGGGCACCTAACATGAGTGGACGTGGGGGGGTCTGTAGCAACGCAGAAACGTGCTGAATCTCGACAAAGTCCTCTCACACCCATGGAGGCACAAAATGCCAAGAACTGTTGTGTCTGCCCACGAGAGAGACAGATCCTGCGGATGGCTCTGTGGCAGGTTCCCTGGTGGGAAGGCCTGGGGCATAGCTGGCGAGGGAGACTGAGGCTGGTAGCCCTGGGGAGCTACAAAAGGGCCCTGATGGGAACAGACTGGGATTCTGAATGCGCTTTGCTCACCTGGTGGTACGTGCGGACGCCGAATGCTGTAAAAGAACTGGGAAGGAACCTGCAACCGTGTGGACCGGAGTCGGATTCCCTTAGACCGGGGAACATACTGCTATCCCACGATGTCCAACAATGGGCAGAAAGCTCTCCGCAGAGAACAGCTCGATAGGAAACGGGAATGGGGCTTGGAAACACTGACTGTTGAAAACCAGGGGAGACCGGGCCTGTGGGGCAGTAAGCGGGTTTGTAAGTTCAGGTAACTACTGACAAAAGGACCGGGGTTCCCGGGTGTACCCTCCCGTGGACCCAACGCTTTCTGCACATAAATGGGGGACAAAATGGTCAGGGGATGGGAGAGAAGTTTCTGGAACTCTGATCCCGGAGCTCCGTGGGACGCCCCAGAGCAGGCTTTGAATGGACGTGGAGACTGGGAATGTGTGGGTTGACGGGATTATAGGTGAAGTGTGGACAGAGACTGGAATGTTTCCACAGGCTTGATGGGAACAGCTGGAGGCCGTTAGTGTCTGCTTCATGGGCATGACTATCGCATCTCCCTAGGGAGCACTTCCCCCACTCACAACTGTCCATCTGAACCCCTGGGGAGGCCCCGGTGAGGAGTGCAAGGGTCGGTGGGGCAAAGGTAGAAGCCAGACAGGAACGGCCCTGCCTGTTTGAGAGGCCTTAGCAACAGTGGCTGCGTCTCCTTTACTCGGGCTCACGATGGCAACGGATACCGTGCCTCTCTGGGGAACATTCCCGTACCCAGTGCTGTTAACACAGGCTTGTAAACGGGAACCAGCCAACGTCAATGGAGGTACGCTACCTGGGAAGCACCCAGATGGCTAGAGCGCACGCAGTGTAGACAGGAGCTGGCGGGATGATTCTCTGTGCCATACTGGGCGTGCGGTGTAGACCACGGCTTACGGCCAGAGCCCGTCAGCGCCTCCAGCAACAGTGCCGGGACTCTGGACTGGGTGGGGAATTTCCACTCCAGGGCCAACTCCGAACTTGCTGAAGGACAGTAAAGGGATAAGCACCCCGGTGACTAAAGGACATGAAATCCGCTTGCAAGTGAAACACCATGTCTCATAGGTCCCAAGGCTCCTAGGAGCAGCTGCCCAGAAGAACTTAAGACAACAAGAGCCTTCTACTGACCCCCGACGTAGCAACCAAGGCTCGAATGCATTAGTTTTATTCTTTAAATATCAAGTGATACACTCATACAAAAATAGCTACATTGCCCAGCTAGTGTCTAAAGTGCTTGAGTTCTCAGAGCGTCACACACGCACCGCCATGGCACACGTGTGCCCTGAGCCAGGGGAAGGGGACGGGCTTTCTTCCCGGCGGTTTGCAGGAGGGTCCCCACTTGTGCGGGAGGACACGGCTTGTGTAGACTCATACCGTGTGTGGCTCACCGGCGCCCAAGAGGAGCGGGCCACGGGCCTCTCCTGGAGCTCCCCCACAGGCGCCTTCTTGATTGAAATACCACCGGCTGGGGGCCTCCAGGCCCTGGGCTTCTTCCCAGACCTCCTGGTTGATTAAGGCCGCCTCTTTACTCGCCTCAGCGGAGAGTTCCTGCACCTGGGCGAAGCTCCTGCAGAAACAACAGGATGGATGAAGCCTTTTCGCCCTCTGTGCCCGGGAGCCAGAGAGAACCAGGGGCAGGGGGCTGGGCCTTTGCGGCTGCCATGTGGGGAAGGGGGCTGCTTCCTGTGTGCTCTTGGGAAAACATGGACAACTAAGAACAGAACAAATCCGAGCAGAACTCAGGGAGGTCTGCAAGAATGGGACCAGGCAGGCGCGAAAGAAGATTCATTTATTCATCAAATATTTAGGGAACACCTACACCGTGTCAGGAACCATGCCATGAATGGACGGGCGGCCCTCACAGAGTGTAAACGCTGGTGGGGAAATGCACACGCAAGGAGCATGTCTGGCCACCAAACCCGTGACCCTTGTGATGTGGAACCCTCTGATGCGGGCTGAGATCACCTGAGGGTGCACACATAGGAGGAAACATCATAGTAGCTGGCAGCTCTTTTTTATGAGTGACTTTCAAATGTTTTTAGACATTTCCGGCAGCATTACAAAGGAGAATGAAAGGAGATTCTTTTAGGGAAGATGAGGAGAAAAGCCCCACAGTAAAAAAAAAAAAAAAAAAAAAAATCCCCCAGCTGAAGCTTCAACAGTGAGAAAGGTGCCGAGGTGGCTTGCTGGGGGAACGGGCTGTGGGGTGCACTGAGGCTGGGGGCTGCTTCCTTAGGGCACACATTTGTGAATCCCATCAAACTAAACTGTTAGGATCTGTGCCTTTTCTATATATGTTTATACTTCCAATAACAAGTTCCAAGAAGATCACCCCAACCCTTACCCCAGGAGACGTTTCAAGTACAAGCAGACCCATCCGAGGGCACCGAAAGTGCTGTGACTCTGGGGAAGCACAGGACGAGTGACGCTAGAGCCCCCGTTCTAACATGGCTGCTTGAGAACACACACGTGGCTGTCTGAGCTGAATTCAAGATGCTTTGCCTGTTCCCCTCTCCCTGCCTCAGTGGACCCTTGCACCCCTGGCCTCTGCAAACACCAGAGCTGCCTGCTCTCCGGAGCAAGACCCACCGTTCCCAACTTCAAATCTTTCCCGCATTACCTTCGGAGTTCCAGATCCTTCTTTTGGGTCATTTCCTTGAGTTCGCTCAGCAAGTCCAGAGCTTTCACATTTTCTTCTAAACTGCCGATGCCCAGTTCTTCCAGCAGATGGCATGTGGTCGTCAACTCCCGCTGCAAATCGTCTGGAGGGGGAAAGGGGTGGTCAGCCAAGGGTTTCACGGTGCCCCAAGCAACGGATGCACGAGTTGGGCAGCTGACTGGATTCTTCTCGTTCCCTGGACTGTTCCCGTATTATCCTGGAATCGTGAAGAGCTCAAAGGCAGAGAGGGTCATGGAGGACGACATTCATGTGTTGGTACCGTCTCTGTGCCCCCGTGCCAGAGATCACGGGGGCCTGAGATCATGGGTCAGGCATGTCCACCAGGCAGGCAGTCGTTGGAACGGACTCACAACGCCACTTCGACGTCCTCAACAGAAATCAATCCAAAAAAGGCCAAGGAAGTCTGTCCCGCAAGCAACTTAAAAACAACCCCGTGGTTCCCACTCCACGTTCCCGGCATCTCTGTACCCCTCACCCGAGAGAGCGCCTGCATCTAAGGACACCAGCAGCTCTCCACTTCTGGCACATGCCACGCCTGTACACATTACATGTCACCACCGGACACCATACGGTTTTGAGAACATCATAAGGGTTCTTCCACAAACACCCATCCATTTATACTCCTCGTTCTGGTCTCCATTGCCTCCTCCCGAAAGACATGTTCAGGACCTAATCTCAAGTACCTGTGACCGTGACCTTACTGGACATGGAGTCTTTGTTGACATCACCGGGTTACAGTAAGGTCTGTGACCTGGCATCCTTCTAAGGAGGAGGCAATTCAGAAGCAAGGCCGGGTAAAGACACAGGCCTTGTGGAGCGACGCCACCACCAGCCAAGGAATGCCAAGAACGGGGAGCAGCACCGGGAGTCAGGAGAGAGGCACGGAACGCATTTTGCCTCCGAGCCTCCAGAAGGGTCCAACTCTGCTGACACCCTAATTTCAGACTGCAGGAACCCTGAAGGGAATAAATTTCTGTTGTTCCGAGCCACCCAGTCTGTCGTTAATTCCAGGAGCCTCAGGACGCTCCTACGCTCCCCGATCCTGACTCCTGGCCACCACATACAGCACTTGTCAGGGACGGAGTGCAAGAGTCGCAGATGTGCAGCTGACTGCATCATTATAAAACCGGACACCTGCACGCAGATAATCGCTCCACAAGGCTCATTCTTCACGGCTCCATGTGATTCCCTTACTATTCGTATTGGGAAAAGCAGGATTAAAACATCATCTCTGAGATGACCCATAGAGCAACAGCTTCTATGATCTTGAACTGTGTTTGTGGAAACTTCTGGAAGGAACGTCCACCTGATTTGGGATGGTGATCCCTTAGTACATCAGCCTTGAACAAGGCATATTTAGATGGCTCATGAGGGCCCTGCCTGGAAATAACCAGACTCGAGGGCAGCTGCAAACTTGCTTTGGGAAGACGCTTGCTCTAAAGAGAATTTTAAGATCAAGAATGCTTGCTGGTTTCTTCCCGTGAAGGATTACGTGGGAACCCTACGTAAGACAGGGATCCCACGGCTCTTCATAGAAGGTAGGATGGGGTTGGGGTGCCTGGTCGGTGGAGCATGTGACTCTTGATCTGGAGTTTGTGACTTTGAGCCCCACATTGGGTGTAGAGATTACTTTAAAAAAAAAATCTTAAAAACAAACAAACAAACAAACGAAGGCAGGACAGAGTGAGAATCAGCATCTCTGAAGAGAACCCCCCTTTGGGGGATTGTGGCTACTTCCCAGGACTGTCTTTCAGCAGGGCTGGAAATTACTGGGCCGGTCCACAGACCTGGCTTCAAATCCCAGCATGGTCCTTACTTGGGGTGCGACCCTGGACAAACCACAGCCTTGCCAGCCCCCTTGTCCTCTACCATTTGACGAGAGACGCACCATCTACCTGACAGGAGGTCGTGATGTGACACAAATGGATAAAGGTGGCTGGCACACAAGAAGCACCGACCTGCATTGGCCATTCGCTGGATCTGCCCCTTGCCCAGCAGCCGTCCCGTTTCCTACCTAAGAACCGCTGCCCATCCCCGTCCAGGTGGACCGATTTCACAGGAAGCTCGTGCCTCGTGGTATCCAGGGCTGTGGCGAACGTCTTGTACTGCTCCTTAAAGCGTTCAGCCACAGCCTCATAAGGGCTGAGCATCTCAATCTGCAGGCAGGAGGGAAAATGGCTTATGAGACAAAACCTAGTCACACACTCGGGAAGTTCACAGTACGTGTGAGGTGAAGATACAGCACTGTGCTTTCGGGGTCTCCTGTGGAATCCTCCAGGAGGTTTCCATGGGTGTGGGGGGGCTCTGCCCTCACTCCCAGCTGCTCCCCAATAGCCCAACCAATTGCAAGGTGGCCCAGGCCTCCTCACTATGAACATGGCTTCCAGAACATTCCACGGCCAGGCCCTCAAGTGGGATCACACTGGACCCAAGGCAGCTGGGCCCTCCTGCTTCAGACCACTGAGCTGAAACACCTGCCCCTTATAATCCCCCCTGCCTTCCCTCGTACACACTGTTAGGGTCCTCGTGCGGGTTTGTAATGACATTTGTTCGCTTATCTTTTCTTTTCCTTCCACTGTAAGTTCCATGAGGACAGAGACCTGAGCTTAGCCCAGGGCCTGGCTGCAGGGCACTCTTTCTCTCTCTCACACACACATACACTGGGTATTATGGGTTGAACCATTTCCCCCCAAATTCCTCTGTTGATGTCCAAACCCCCAGCACCTCAGATTATGACCTGACTTGGAGACAGGGTCTTTACAGAAGTAACCGAGGTAAGGTGAGGTTGTTCGAGTGAGTCAGATCTGGAGACAGACAAGCAACAAGGAGAACGCCAAGTGAAGAGATGCAGGGAGGAGATGGCCCTCTACAAGCCAAGGACAGAGGCTGAGGACACAGCCGTCTCTCTTGGCCCTGGCAAGGCACTGACCCTGCTAACCTCTTAGTCTGACGTCCTGCCTCCAGGACCGTGCGAGAATCCCGGGCCATTGTTTAAGCCGCCCGGCCTGGGGTACTTGTTACGGCAGCCCCAGTCCACTCATACCCCGGATGACCAGCCCCATCCCCCGACAGTGCTAGGGATTGGCTCTTCTCCCAGCACTGACCACGTGGTGCCAAGACGGCATCTCCCACCAGCACCCTGGATGCACGGGAAGACACGGCTCACAACTTGGTGTCTCTGAGCACAAGTCACAGGGGCCTAGACGAATATGCGCACATGTGCGTGGAAGGGACAGGTCCCTCTGGCTGCTTAGCACTTGACATTACAGCCTCATCCTCTTATAGACTGTCACACACCAACACCCAGTGGTGTCAAAAGCGGGCCACAGAGTTAGAGCCAGGCGGCAGGGACGCCCCCTGCAAACACTCCCTCCGACCACCCTGTCGGGCCCTCCCCGCTCCCGGGACACGTGGCACAGAGACTGTGGTCACAGCTGACCTGAGCGTCAAGGACGTCTGCCAGCTCCCGCTTCCTCTGAGTGAGGAGAAGTTGGCGCTTCAGCTCGTAGGCCTTCTTCTGTAGCTTCTCCTTCTCTTTACACATTATTAGTAAATTCCTTTCTGCCTTTTCCTCGAATGGAGCGAGACCGTTCTCCATCTGTCAGGCGCACAACAGCTCAGGCCAGAGGGAACGCCATCCCCGCAGCTGCCAAAGGCTGCCCTCCCACCCACTTCATGCGCAAGCGAGGTTCTGTCTTCACCTTTACGGTCAGCAGAGTCAGGAGCAACGTTTGGGATTCCATCATTTCCATTGTCTCCGATAGGTCCTGGAGGAGGAGAAAAAGACTCTCTCGGTCGCCAATGAATTGGTAAAAACTTAGCTCTCTGACTCCCGGAGGGGCACAAATCTAACTTTGATGAACTTTACTTAATTCGGTAGTTTGAGGATTCCCCCCGTGTACCTACCCGCTGTTTCTGTTTTCTCGTTTAGTCTTTTTGGGCGCCCTGTGAGAAGGGGATTGTCTGGCCCCTTCCAGTGGCTGGCCGGTCCCGAGCCAGCTGGGGGGTTACCCATCCAATCAGTGCCACACTGGAGCCAGGCCACGGGCCTCTCACCCGAGAGAGACCTCAGCCCAGCTGTCCTGCCCCGGACCTTCCCTAGCATAGCATCAGCAAACGAGGCCCCAAATCTCATTGTTCACACAATCTCGCCTTTGTAACTACTCTTGTACATGTACTTGGGGCAACTTAAACTCTACGAATATTCTGAGGACGCGTGTGGTTTTGGGTCTCTCCTAAATCACGTGGCTGGCCTGTTCCATCTCAGAGCCTGGGGCCTCGCGTGGCATGTGTGCAGGGCAGGAGCGAACATCAGACGTCTCTAACCGCACAGCTTCCCTTTCATTTCGGACACTTACCGGGCTCTTTCTCTGGGAAGAAGAAAATGACGATGACTCAGTTTTCTTCGACATCGTTTTGTCTAATTGCGGAGTCTTTCTAACCATACTTTTGTCTGAGACCAAGAAGAGCATTTTGAGGGTGAGAACTCAGAGCACGCTCCGGCAGCCCCCTGCAATGCACCGTAACCCCCCGCTGGGGAAAAGCACAAGGGGAGTGCTTTACCATTGATGGCCGAGAGGTCCAAGTCAGGCGGGGCAGTGCCGTGCCCTTCCAGTAACGTGGACTGCAGGTCGCCCTTCCCGATTCCACTGCTGTCTGTGGGCCCAGGGAGAATCCCCAGAGGTCAGCAAGCTACGGCGCGCATATGCCAGGTCTGCAAGCTACGGCGCGCATATGCCAGGAAGCAGGCAACTCTGTGGTGCACTACCCCTTGCTCCCAAAAAGTTAGCGTCTTGTGAAGGGCGCACTACAGAAGGCTGAAGTGCCTCTTCCCATCCCAGCCAACAAGGTGTAACAGTTCAGAGCAGAAGTAGACAAGCGACGCGGGCTCTCTAACCCAGGGATGCAAATAGGCCTTGCTGCTTAGCTTAATAAAAAACAGTGTTCTTGGGGTACCTGGGTGGCTCAGTTGGTTAAGCACCTGCCTTTGGCTCAGGTCCTGATCCCAGGGCCTGGGATCGAGCCCCGCATCAGGCTCCCTGCTCAACAGGGAGTCTGCTTCTCTCTCTCTCTCTGCTGCTTCCCCTGCTTCTCTCTCTCCCTCTCCCCCTGCTCGTACTCTCTCTCTCTCTAGCTCTCTCTCAAATAAATACATAAAATCTTTTTAAAAAATTAATTAATTAAAAATAAATTTAAAAAACCACCGTGTTCTGGATAGGGCTCTGATAGACACCATGTACCTGTTCTTCCCTCGGCTTTTCCCCTCTTTCTCCAGCAGCTTCTGCACTGTTCATTTTCCCTGGGGGTTCCCTTCCTCTTTACCCTCTATTTAACCATGTGAAATTATGCTTGACACCACCTAAAATGGGCAGTGGGGTACTGCGGGCTTCAACTAAGCCAGGGCTCCAGCGGGCCGCAGAAACGAACAGATGGCATGCAAAATACTCTCTGTCGTCGTGAGCAAGGAAACAGCAAGTGATTTAATGGACATCCGTGCAGTTGAGAAAATGAGTATGTGGAAACAAACAGAGCGACGTCACAGTGATGTGTCAGGTATGGTACCCTTTGTTAAGAGTTTTTGAAAACCCCTGGGTAAACAGGAGTCTGTTGAGCTCCTGGGTAAGAGGATGGAAACCTCAGGTGGGAGACAGGTAATTTCCTACTGAGCCACACAATGGAATTCAAGCAAGCAGTCCCTCTCAATTCTCGTGGTTGTGTTTAAATTACGGGTTCTCCACCCTGACGCTACTGACATCCGGGGCTGTATCACCCTCTGCGGCGGGGCTGTCCTGGGGGTGGCAGGCGGTTGAGGAGCCCCCCTCGTGTCCACCCATCGGACGCAAGCAGCATATCTCCCCCAACCATCATCACAACCAAACGTGTCCAGACAGTTCGAAGTCTGAATTGCCTGCGGGTGGGAACCCTGATTTTAAGATGTGGCTGACCCAACTTCTGACGCCCCTCTGGGCTGGACCCCAGCTTTCCCTGCTCAACGCGTGGCCCCCAACCCAACTGCCTGAGGAAAGATTTCAAAGCCAGCCCCAGCTCCAGGTGCTGCTCCTCAGGCATGCGTAGGTCAAGGAACAGCACAGATGCTGAGCAAACATCTAAACCCCGATCACCAACTTTCTCATCCCCAAAAAGGTAGCGACTAACAGTCTACTGGTGATTGGAGCCACTACTGATAACATAAAGTCAACTAACATGTATTGTACATGTTACATATATTATAAACTGTATTCTCATAACAAAGTAAGCTAAAAAAAAAAAAGGAAATGTTAAAGAAAGCGTAAGAGAACATACGTTAACAGTACTGTACTGTAAAAACCCACATATGAGGAGATCCATGCAGTTCAGACCCCTGTTGTTCAAGGATCAACTGTACTTAATTTTTCCTACGAGACTCACAGTTGTTGCCATTTTGAACAAGGAGCTGTGGGCCAAGAAACAGCTTTGCTTCCTGTGAACTGCTTTCATGCAGAAGAGCTGCCCACTGTTGCTGGAGAAGTGGGCACGTGAGGAGCTGGACGGAGTGCTACTCCGGAGAGGGGCCTTCCCGGACTTCTAGGATGAGCACACGGACTACAACTGGGCACCAAATACACAGTAATGATCCAAGTGGCAGCTCATGAGTGAATGTCCACCCTCCTTGTCTACATTCTCCGTCTGTTGTTGTTTTTCGTTTTACAACAAACATTTATGTCTACAATCAGAAAAACTGCAAGTTTTCCATATCACTTTGGTGACGGCTTCTAGAACGATTAAGGGGAAACCATGATGAGGAAGACCTAACCCAAGGTAGTGAGAGGCAGGAAGATGAGGCCTCAGATGCTCTCTGAGTTCCACCCAGGAAACGATCACAAGATCAAGGAAGTGCCATGATGGCCGCACAGGAAGTGACCTCCCCTCTTCCCCTGCCCTTCCCCTTCAGCTCCCCACATGCCTCAGATCTGTCCTTGCACAGACCCTCTTTAACTAGCTCCTCCTTCTAACACTTCCCAGAAAGAAAGAGGGAGTTCGGCCTTAGCGTACTTGAAAAGAAAATTCACCACCACGTCCATCACTTACTGGGCTCAGAACTGCTTCACGCCCTCCCTCCATTTACACACCTTTGCTCTTCTGGAGCAGGTGGAGCTTCCTTCCCGCTTCAGGCATCTTCCCACTGGTCTTTAACGCATCGGCTGCAGAAGCCTGTTAGGGGAACACCTGGCATTCAGGATTCAGGGACAAGACACCTCCCCTTCATGGCCTGTGCAGTCTGCATCTGCTATCGCTTCGACGCCAGGGACAGACTTAGAGTTCTGACATTTAGTTACATATAAACAGGATGAATTAATCAAAAAGGATACCCTCACATGCATAGAACATAGGGAACCACCAGAATGTTTGCCAGTGATTATCTCTGATGTGGCAGATTCCAGGTGACTGATTTTCTGTATACTTTATAGTATTTGCAGAGAACATGTTACTGTGGTCATCAGGAAAAAAAAGTTTTTGTACAAGTATCCATTTTCAAAACTTATTTAAAAAAACAAGCAATGCATGGAGCTAGCAAGCCATTATAATATAATAGTCTCTGAGCGAAAGAAAACCTTGTAAAGAGCAAGAATATTTCAATGTGTAGACTAGTACCACTCCTGTTCAAGCTCCTACTGGCAGTCTCAGAATAAGAAATAAAAGGCAAACAGGTTGAAACAGAAGAAATAAAACTCTCTTCTTACATGATTTACAAAGAAAATCCCAAATGTTACTAAAACTAGTAAGTAAGGGACTCCTGGGTGGCTCAGTCAGTTAAGCATCGGACTCTTGATTTCAGCTCAGGTCATGATCTCAGGGTCGTGGGATCGAGCCCTGCATAGAGCTCGGTGCTCAGCATAGAGTCCACTTGAGATTCTCTCTCTCCCTTTCCCTCTGCCCCTCCCCTTCACTTGTGTGTGTGCATGGGCTCTCTAAATAAATAAATAAAATATTTAAAAACCAAACAAACTAGTGAGTTTAGCAAGATTGCAGGATACACGGTCAATATAAAAAGATCACATTTCTAGCAATGAACAACTCTGGAAAATGAAATTCAAAGATCGTACCGTATGAAAGCTCTCAGCAAGAAAAAACCAAAACTATGCATGGTGTTAGGTGTTTTATTATTTTTTTTAAAAGACTGTATTTATTTATTCAACAGAGATAGAGACAGCCAGCGAGAGAGGGAACACAAGCAGGGGGAGTGGGAGAGGAAGAAGCAGGCTCATAGCGGAGGAGCCTGATGTGGGGCTCGATCCCATAACGCCGGGATCACGCCCTGAGCCGAACGCAGACGCTTAACCGCTGTGCCACCCAGGCGCCCCGTGGTGTTAGGTGTTAACTAGACTTACTGTAGTGATCATTTTGCAATATGTACAAATGCTGAAACACTATGTTACATATCTAAACCTAAGAAAATATAGGGAAGGTCTATATGCTGGAAACTACAAAACGCTGATGATAGAAATCCAACACGACCAACTAAATGGATAGGTGTAACTATGTTCATAGATTGAAAGGCTTGGCGTTTTTAGGATGTCTTTCTCCCTAAACCAATGCAAAAATGCTATACATTCAAAATCCCAGTAGAAATTTTGGTAGAAAATGGCAAGCTAAGTATAAAACTTATATAGAAAAACAAAGGAATGGGTTATGATCTCAGGATCATGAGATCAAGACCCACGTTGAGCTCCGCACTAACTGTGGAGCCTTCTTAAGATTCTCTCTCCTCCAGGGCGCCTAGGGGGCTCAGTTAGTGAAGCATCTGCCTTCAGCTCGGGTCATGATCCCCAGGTCCTGGGATAGAGTCCCAAGTCGCTGGGGCTCCCTGCACAGGGGGGAGTCTGTTTCTCTCTCTCCCTCTGCTCCTCCCACCTTTCCGCTCATACTCTCCCATGTACGCGCTCTCTCTCAAATAATAAAATCTTAAAAAAAAAACCTCTCTCCTCTGTCTCCCTCTACCTCCCCCCCTCTGCTCGCACATGAGCACGTTCCTTCTTTCTCTCAAAGGCAAAAAAAAAGGAAGGAAGGAAGGAAGGAAAGAAAGAAAGAAGGAAGGAAAGAAAGGGAGAAAGAAAGAAAGAAAGAAAGAAAGAAAGAAAGAAAGAAAGAAAGAAAGAGAAAGAAAGAAAGAAAGAAAGAAAAAGGAAAGAAAAAAAGAAAGAAAGGCAAAGGAACTATGAGAGCCAGCTTCGGAAGAGAACAGAGTGGGAGAATTCACACTACCTGATTTCAAGACTACAAAGCTATCTTGGCAGCGTGTGACTGGCTGGCCTAAGGACAGACACAGAGAACAATGGAAAAAATGGAGTCCCGAAGTGATGCATACAAAAAAGGTCAATTGCTTTTCAACAGACATGATGAGATAATATAATGGGGAAAGGAAAGTCATTTCAACAATGGTGCTGGCACAGGAGGACACCCATACACTTAAAAATGAACTTCAATTCCATCATCACACCAGATACAAAAATTAATTCAAAATGGATCACAGACCTAAATGTAAAATTCTGAAACTATGGAAATCATGGAAGAAAACACAGGAGAAAATCTTTGTGATCTTGGGTTAGGCAAAGATTTCTTAGGTAAGACACCAAGAGCACAAGCCATAAAAGCAGAAATATGTAAGTTGGACTTCATCAAAATTGGGCACTTCTGCTCCTCCCAAGACACTTACAAGAAGGAAAAAACAAGCTACACCACCAGAAGAAAATATCTGAAAATCACCATAAATGGCTGGTATCCAGGATAAAGAAAGAGTGCTCAAAACTCAACAATGAGAAAACAAATAACCCAATCAAAAAACGGGCAAAGATCTGAAAGGACACATCACCAAAGACTGGCCAATAAGCACATGAAAAGACACTCAAGATCATTAGTTGCTATGGAAATGTAAATTAAAGCCACAACAAGATACTACTTCTCATCCACGAGAATGGCTTCAATCTTCAAGCACCAACCGAACTCTCCTCTGGCTGGTGGCAATGCAAAGAGCTGCAGCCACTTTGGATAATAGCTGCACAGTTTCCTACGAGTCAGTCATAAATACACTTACCTACAATTCCTCTCCCAGGAGAAACGCGAGCATGTCCACACACACTCCCACACAAGAATGTTTAAGGTGGCTTTGTTCACCACTGCCAAAACCGAGAATCAAACCAAATGTCCTTCACTCATCCACCAGAAGGAACCAGCACTAACTGTGACAGGCAGCCACAGGGAGGGACCTCTTTTCCTTTATGTGAGAGAAGCCAGGTACAAGAGGCTGCATCCTATGTGACACCTTTTTAATGACCTTCCGGAAAAGGCAAAGCTATAGGGGCAGAAATCAGGTAACTGCTGGGATGGGGTGGGGCCGGCTTCAGCGGAGAACCAAGGGATCCTGGGGGTAACTGTTCTGTATCGTGACTGCAGTGGGTCTGTGACAGGATGAGTTTGTCAAAACTCGCAGAACTATATGCTAAAGAGTGATACTTACTCTACGTAAATTCTCCCTTAAGAGATGGGGTGGGGGGAGAAAGAAAACGGACAAGCTTCTAGAGATCGAAAATACTAGAGCATGCAGATATACAGGGATGCCTGTAAACAAGTTCACAAGGCAACACTAAAATTATGAGACATGGACTGTGATCTTTTGTCGAAAATCACTTCAACAAAGTAAATCACGTGAATTTAAATTTAAAAAACACAAAGTAAATCATGGACTCTGGGTAATATGTCAATGTAGCTTCATCAAATATCAAAGTGCACCTCTCTGGTTGGGGATGTTGATGGCAGCAGGGAGTTGTGGTGGGGGACAGGGGTTATATGGGAAATCTCTGTACCTTCTGCTCAATTTTGCTGTGAACCTAAAAGTTCCCTAAAAAAAATTAAGGCCAGGGGCACCTGGGTGGCTCAGTCGGTTAAGTGTCTGACTCTTGATTTAGGTTCAGGTCATGATTTCAGGGTCATGAGATCGAGCCCTCCGTCGGGCTCTGCACTGGGTGTGGAGCCTGCTTAAGATTCTCTCTCTTGGGATGCCTGGGTGGCTCAGTTGTTAAGCGTCTGCCTTCGGCTTGGGTCATGATCCCAGGGTCCTGGGATCGAGCCCCGCATAGGGCTCCCTGCTCAGTGGGAAGCCTGCTTCTCCCTCTCCCACTCCCCCTGCTTATGATCCCTCTCTCACTGCGTCTCTCTCTGTCAAATAAATAAAATCTTTAAAAAAAAAAAAAAAAGGATTCTTCCTCTCCCTCTGCCTCCCCTGTCCACCCAAGGGTGCTCACTCACTCTCTCTCTAAAAAACAAAAATAATAATTAAAAAATAAAAAAAATTAAGTCCATTAAAAACAACAAATCACTCCCAAGAAGTGATATCAGTTAATGAAAAGGTTTCCTTTTTCCTCAAGTTGAATCTTAAGCCACATTATTATTTTTCTGAGTTAGTTTGTTTATTAAGTAATCTCTACACCCAACGTGGGGCTCAAACTCAGGACCCTGAGATCAAAAGCAGCATGCTCTTCTGACTGAGCCAGCCAGGCGCCCCTTAAGTCACATTATTAAGACCTGCCATTCCACCCTACCAGAGTAAAAGGTAGGGAGCAGAAATTAACAGTTCACTGAATTTTACCATAAACCAAATTTGGAAAATGGAAGGAATAACACAACCTCCCCAAATTCTCAGTACGTGCACAATGAAACAAGATACGTAACTGGGCCACCTACTGAGTGTTTCTGTTAAACGCCACACAAAGCACATGCTCATATCATTAAGTGCTTCATCCCATCATTTTTTTTTTAAGTTTATTTTCTACTTTCTAGATCACAGCATTTTTTTTTTTTAAGATTTTATCCATTTATTTGTCAGAGAGAGAGAGAGAGAATGCGCGCGCACAAGCAGGGGGAGCAGCAGGCAGAGGGAGAGGGAGAAGCAGACTCCCCACTGAGCAGGGAGCCCGACGCAGGACTCAATCCCAGGACTCTGAGATCATGACCCGAGCTGAAGGCAGGCACCCAACCAACTGAGCCACCCAGGCGCCCCATCCCATCATTTTCAACGGCTGCATGATTTTGCGGCTACACAGAGTTCACCAAACTCTGCCTCTGATACTGGGTGATTCAGACCTGTCGTTTTCCCTCTGTAGTCCTTCTTTAAAACCCTGCAGGTGTTTTTTAAATGCCAGCCAAGGCCAGGGACTGTGTGCTGGGCACCCGACAGAGCTGCTTCAGGACAGAATCCAGAAAGGAATTATCGGGTTGAAAGGAACAGTCTCAGGTTTCAATAGAGATCGTGCCTTTGCAAAAGGGACTTGGGACCATGCTGCACCCAGCCCGTGTGACTTGTATCAGAATTCCAAGTCCAACAGAACCCCATTCAGAACACTCAAACCAACATTGTTACCTTTTTGGTGGTTTTCTTCTCGTACTGCAAGTATCGGGACTCAACTATTCTTCCACCTGTGGGGGGACATACTGTTGGTTTATAACAAGACTACAACCGTGGAGTGTGAAGGCCCCCCAACTCCCCCCATCAAGAGCCAGGTACTATGTACCTTCCCTGATCAACAGCGGGAACGGGGGAGCTGCTCCCCCTTGCTCCTCTCAGATCCCGTGATTCAGCATCCTCGAGCATGTATGGGACACCTACTGTATGCAAGAACATGTGGGATGCCTACAATTTCTAAGTCCCTAGGCTAAGGACAGAGCCCCAGAGAGCCACAGGAATGTAAGGGAATACGCTCAAAGCAGAAAGTGGATTCAGGAGCAGGGCAGGGACAGGATAAAAGACCTTCCACAGGGGGGCACCTATTTGCCACCGCCTCCTCCTCCTCCTCCTCCTCCTCCTCCTTTCCCAACTCACTCCCTGTGGTCAGGACCCCAACCACCCCTTCCTTCACCAAAGTGTGTGCACAACTCACTCACAGTATGGGCCTTTCATGCCTCTATATGTCCTCACCTAGCTCAGGACCTCTCGGGAGACATGTTCAATGCTCAGATCATATACCTTGGTGACAGCCCAGCCCCAGGTTCCCCCCATTCCATGCGTGCCTCACAGTGAAGAGGTTTCTCACAATGGCCCCAGTGATCACCTAGTCCTCTGCTCTGTTCCCCAACCCCTCTCCCGGCCCCTCCCTTGTACCTTCTCCTCCCACTTCCCCCACACTGGGTCCCCTCCAGTTACCTAGTGACCAGTTACTACTTCACCAGGAAGACAGAAGTAGCCCCAGAAGACCCTCCGACCTCAGCATCTAGCAGCCTCCCAAGTTCAGGGCCATATCCTGGCCCCACCATGCAGAGGGACCTCTGTGCTTTGGGGTAGAGGCCAGCCCTCACCCCACTGCCACTGCCCTGCAAAACCCCTCCCCCAGTTCCTCTCTTCAACGGTCTTCCTGTTATTTTCCCCCCCACCTACACCTTTTACCCCTACTTCTCCACTCCCCTTTACAATGACAGCTCCTCTTCCTCTACTCACTCCTGAACCCCGCTCCCGTCTCGTCTGGCTTTCACGATCACCACTGCACCAAAGACCCTTCTTTCCGCAAGGCCACCGAGATCTCCCTGCTCCAAAGCCCACCGGCCCATTCCCAGTCCTCATTCTGAACACGGCACTTGCTGGCACCTTCCTCCCTGACATCCTGTGTCCTCCAGGCTGGCTGCCCCGCTGGCAGCTGAGAATGGGCTCCCTTGCAGGTCCATTAGCTGATGAAGCCTGAGCACCTCCAGGCACCTCGCAGGTCTCACATCCCCGAGGGGCCTCCCTCTCACCTCACCGCCCCCGCTCTTTCCATTCCAGCAACGTTGAGGGCAAGGACTTTTGTCTGTTTTGCTTACGACCACAGTCCACCACCCAGCAGGGAGTAGGTGCTCAGCCATGCATCCAGTGCACGATTCTACACTTTTTCTAAGTTCCTCTAAAGCTTAGGGCTCTCCCTTTTTAACGAAGAGACCCAGGAAGAGGACATGGTTAATGTCACACAGCTTAACAATTTGGTTAAGTGACACGATGATTTCAACTGGATCTTCACGCCAGGATTTCATCTTTCACTGGGGCTGGGGGTGCAGCCACAACCCTGAGTAGAAAGGGAGTGCATCCATAGTTAACGGGGAGCATGGAGCTGGACGAGGAACTAGCGATTGCCCTGAGTGAGTGCCAGGCAAGGAAGAGCCATGCCTGTAGGGTGAGTGGGCTCAGACAATCAGGCAGGAAGCACTTTGGGGTCAAGGCCAAGGCCAGGTGAGTCCAGGGGAGAAAATCAAGACACACCAAGGGTCTGCCATTGGATGTCCAGCGAGGGATCAGGGCAAAGAACACCCCCATTTCCAAGCACAGGAAACCATCCTACTTTCAGTCTAATACCATCAGCAAAGGGTTTCGCTCCTCTGGAATACCCAAGGCCTGGGGTTCCCTGGACAGCTGAAAAGCAGTTTCAAGTTTCCAGAAACTAGAACGTACATATTTGTTTTGAACAGTAGTGGATTTTCCAGAGAAGCAATGTTATGATGAAGGATATAATTTGTGTTCAAGAACTAGACCACGTGTAAACATAACAGAGGTTATAAACAAGACCATCAAGCGATGCTGTAATGGCTCCAGTCACTTGCAACCAGAATTCTGCTCTAAGTTCTCGGAGACAAGCACTGGCATGCAGGACACTTGAAGAAAATAGCTCCTTGTATCAGAGGCCTGAGCTCCAAGGAAGGAGATCCTTGAGTCCACTGCCCAAAGCAGCACTGCTAAGAGTCAAGGGAGGCTGTGAACAATGACTCCAGACCCATAGGGGGACACCAGATATGTGGGCGCCCCTGAGGTGCTTCCAGAGAAGAGACTGAGACTCCAGTGTTTGCTAATGAATTCAGCTCCGGCTCTCCTCACGCCACTTCCTAGTGGCGAGGCCTGGGCACAGCCCATGATCCCCGCTGCTGGAAGGGCCCACTGCCCTAGATGACCTCCCCCAGGTCCTGCCACACCCCTGGCTGCAGGACTGGGTGACCAGACTCAGACTCCCCAAAGGTGTGACTAGAAGGCAATAAAGCCCTAGCTCCCCTGCTCTGGCCTGGTTTTTTTCTTCCCCAAAAGCACTTATTGAAACTGGATTGTAAGCTAGATTCCAACTTTGCTCACCTTGTGTTCTTCTTCCTTTCATCTTAGTGCCACCAGGAGTACCGGGAGCCACTGAGGAAGGCTTCCTAGAAGAGGGAGATAGGGGTCTTGTTAACATAGTTATGTAGTTGGCTAAGCTCAGGGAAGGCAGCGAGGAGCCTGGGCTTCCTGGGGACAACTCAGGGCCAGCACTCCCCCTACCGCCCTCCAACATGCTGGTGTGTGCAAGGCAGAGCCGCCTTGACTGGAACAGAGACACACAGCCCCTGCTCAGCTGAAATTGAGAAGGGCCCAGTGTAAGAAGAGTGAGAAGAGCAAGCAGGTTTGCCAAGCCTCAAAGATCTCAATTTAAGTCAGGGGTTCATTAATTCATCAGGCACTTCTGTGCCTACTGTATGCTCCTGGTGAACAAGAGATGAGCTCCTTCCCTGAGAAGGGAAGCAGCGTTTTCCTGTCAGGCAATGTGAAGAGTGCCCCAGACAGGTACAGAGGTGAGGAGAGGTGAGAGACAAAGACCCATTTGCTCAAGTACATGGGGAAGGACATTCAGGGACAGGAATCAACAAGGCGAAGGGCCCAAGGGCAGAGGAGAATGATGTCGAAATCGGAACCGATCAGCCCTATGGCTTTGCTGGCAGAGTTCTGACTTCCCAGCTTAAGGGCTCAGCCTACCTACTGGCAACCCTTCTCTGTAAAGGGCCAGACAACAAATATTTTCAGCTTTGTGGGCCGTATGTTCCTGCCAAGAAATAACAAACCCTGAATATTATTCAGCCTAAAAAGTAGTGAAGTACTGATACATGCTAAAATGGATGAATCTAAAAAGTACTATCCTGGGATGGGGCACCTGGACGGTTCAGTCGGTTAAGCATCTGACTCTTGATTTCAGCCCATGTCATGATCTCAGGGTCCTGAGGCAGACTCCCGAGGCAGAGTCTGCTTGAGATTCTCTCCCTCTGCCCCTTCTCCCTGCTTGCGCACTCTCTCGCTCAAATAAATAAATAAATAAATAAGTAAATCTTAACAACAACAACTTAAAAAAAATATTACCCTGGGGGCACCTGGCTGGCTCCATCCATGGGACATGCGACTCTTGATCTTGGGGTCGGGAGTCTGAGCCCCACGTTGGGAGCAGAGTTTACTTAAAAAAAATTAATAAAATCTCTTAAAAAAAATTATCCTGGGTGAAAGAAAACAGACACTCAAGGCCACATATTGTATGATTCCACGTATCTGAAATGTCCAGAACAGGGAAAGTAAGACAGAAAGCAGATTGTGATTGTCCGGAGCAGAGGGGTGGATGAAGAATGGGGAGTGACTGAAAATGGATACAAAGTTTCCTTCTGGGCTGATGAAAATGTTCTAGAACTAGACAGCGCTGGTGGTTGCACAGTCTAAAGGCCATAGATCACTTACTTCAAAATGATGTTATGTGTGTTTCACCCCTATTCAAGGAAAGAATGAAGCCCGATGTAATAGGAGAGGGGGAACCTTGAGACAGAAGACTCGGGGATGTGCCCCAGGTGTGCAGTCTGGGCAAGGGAGATGCTGCCAACAGAGAGCAGCAACTCGAAAGGAGCACACTGAGGGGCAGGGCGGGGGCCTGGGCGCTGTAACCCCAGCTGACGTCACGACACAAGCTCCACTGGTCACAGAGCGGTGGCCCCCTTGCTCAGCTCACTGCAGCCACCTCCTGCGTAGCAGGCTCTGAGGACTCCAAGTGAGACCCAGCAGGTGCTGGGCCATAGTGGGGAGAGGCAACAACCAAATAAATGCTCACTGGGTGCCAGCAGCTCTGCTCCTTCACAGAACCCCCCCAACCCTACAAATACCTCCCCATTGGCCTGCTTTATCCTTGTTTTCGGACGAGGACCTGAGTGTTTGAACAAGTCACCCCTGGCAAGTCTCAGAGCTGGCAAGGGACAGAGCATGGTTTCCCTATGGGGTCTGAACCAGGGCTCTGGAGTCAAACCAGATGGGGGTGGCGGGTTCACTACACCTGTGCCAGCCTCAGGTACCTTCCCCCAAACCTCGGAGAGGATAACAGCAATCTCAAAGGGTAAGGGACCCTGGAGAAGACACAAGTGATTTCAGCTGGTCTATTTAACTTTAATTTGCACTCGCACAATAAAACATCGGCCCAGTGAACAAGTAAAACAAACCCAGCCCAGGAATCGTGCCTGGCACCGGGTAAGTGGTCAAAGTCTGTCTCTCTTGTTCTTGCTGTGTGACTCTGGACAAACGACCTTCTCTCCCTGAGCCTCTATGATTTCATCTGTAAAGGGGAAGCATAGAAAAGAGGGGCTGGGAGGATTAAAGGAGATACTTTAGTGGCTCAGCACTTGTCCACTATGAAATGATAACTGTAACGACAGATCACATTCAAGAGCCACGCACTGTTCTAAGAGCTTTTAAGTTTCACCCGAGGCCTACAAGGTTGAGCGGCGGCGTCATTCGCCCGGTTTCTCCGCGGAGGACAGCGAAAGCACAGAGAGATTAAGCCACCAGCCAGGGATCGCCCCGCACCCACACAACTGACTGGGGACTCGAAGTCTAGTTCCGCGCCCAGGCTGCCGAGCATGCGCAGAGGCCGCCTCCCGCCTCCCAGGGCCTATGCACCCTCGGCAAGTCCTGAAGGGGTCAAATCCCCAATCCCCAACTCTGCTGCCCCACCTCCCCCAGCTCTCGGCCATGGCCTACTCGCCGGCACCCACAAAATCCAGACCCGTGGCGCTTCAACTCACCCAGCTCCACGCCCCGAGGAATCCGCCATTTCCCGCCTTTAACTCAAAGGCCGGCTCTTCGAGTCCGGGTCCCCGCCCCCTCGCCCCGGCCCGGGCCATATTGCGCCGCCATGGGAGGGGTGGCCGCTGGCCTCGGGGAGCGTGCCTGCGGATGGAGCGGGCGACCCTTGTGCGCGCGCCTCTCTGTCTTTCCCTCACACTTGGATTCATCCACCAGCGGCAGGAGGCGGTGTCCTGAGCCCGTTGGGAGGGGGCGTGTCTTCGCGGCGCTCGGCCCCGTGGCGCGCTGGCGTCACGCCCCCGCCCCGCCCCTCCGGAACCCGGAAGCGGGAGCGCGCGGGGGAGCGGCGGGCGCGGCGGGGCGGAGCGGCCCGACCAGTGGTGGGCGGTCGGGCGGGCGGGCGGCCGGGCGGGGACCCGGCCCGGGACCGGCGGCGCGCGGCAGCCGAGGCCCAGGTGAGTGGCGGCGGCCGCGGGTTGGGGGCTCGATCTCGAAGCTCGCATTGGCGGGTTGCCTTGTAGGCTACGGAGCTGAGGGTTAATGGGGGGAGGCGCGAAGGCTGGGGTCGAGGGAGCGGGAACCAGCTTGGGGGTCGCGAAGAGGTTGCAGGAGACGGAGTGGGAACGGGACGGTTAAGGAGAAAGTTGATGGAATGGGCCTGGTGAAGGAGTTTGCGGATGCAGAGGGAGCAGGTCTTGTGGCTTTGAGCGCCTTCTCTGAAGAGGACGTGGCTTTAGTGGTAGTTGGGGGTCGCAGGAAACGGGGCTGGGAGGGGGAAAGGCAAGGAGGCGGGGTTGAGAGGCCCAGGAGGGGGACGTGGGGCAAGGCCGCTGGGGGTACAGCCCGGGTACGATTGGGGGAAGAGTTACAGTACGGCCTGGGGGCGTCTGCCCTCGGTTGAAGGGGTAGAGGAATGGCTCCTGGAGGAGGGAGGCGCCTGGGATTCTGTGGGTGCTCAAATTCTGGAGGTCTAAACCCACTGGTGTGGTGGCCTGCGAATGGGGAAGGGGCAATGGGGGATGGGAAAGGGGGAGAAAAGTCATGGCAAGAACTGAGAGCCAGTTCAGGGGGGTGCTGAGAAGGAGAGGAAAGGACAAGGGTAGCCTGGTACAGACATGGGATTTTGGGGCCCCCCTCCTCTTGATTCATCTGTTTCCTGACTTTACCCCCAACTGCTGGGTAACCCAGGCGAGTCTCAGTGCCCTCTGGGCTGGTATTCTGGTATTCCAGACTTGAAAACCACGCCACTCTCCTCCTAAGACAGGGCTGGCTGGAGCCCCGGGGGTGGGGGGTCCCAGGGAGCAAGGAAGGAGCCTCCAGACCTCACTCGGGGCCCGGAACTGGGTTTGAGAGGGGAGGGAGTGGGTGTGCACACACCCGCGTGTGCTAGGCTGTCACCACCTCCTCGGAGTTGCATCCTTGGACTTAAATGGGTAAAACGACATACAGGAAATCTGTCCCCCGGCGGCTGTGAGCTCAGCCGGGGAGAGGCAGGGCAGCCCGCAGCCACGGGGCAGTCAGCCGGCGTGCTCTCCCTTCTCTCTCAGGCGCCCAGTAGGCCGGGGTCTTTAAGGGAAAGCCACTCCTGCACCTCTTTGTCTGAGGTGGGAGCTGGTGGGGACATTTCTTGCAGTTGGAGGGTCCCAGCTCCTACCTTCCTGAGGTGTATTCTGGTCTTGGAGTCTCCAGACTCTTACGGCATCCAGGAGCAGTGGGAGGCCTCTTGGGCAGCTGAGCTGGGAAGTTGTTTCATCGTCTGATGGGCCCCGGCTCTGGCAAGGGCCTTGCACTGGGCGGTTTTAATCGGCATTAACTTCTCTTCTTTCCTAACCATGGGGATCCTTGTCCAGGATCTGCCAGAAGGGCTGGGGGGCTTGGGTTTATAGCTCATTCAGGAGATGAATCTTGATAGATTGAATGTAAAGAGGGCCACAGAAAGATAACTTCTACCTTTACTTCCAGAATGTTCTAGCCCTTATAGAGGGTGGCTTTTGGCCTTGCTTGCCCAGGGCACGTGATCAGAACCCAAAGTTATGCCTCCTACAGACATTGAGTGTGGGCTTGCCCTGGCTAGGTGACCCCCCAATGAACAGGACTGGAATCTTCTGGTTGCATGGCTCTGGTGCTTGTCTCCCAGTAGCAGGAGTGCAGCCCGGCAGGCTCTTGTGTCTGAGGTCCCGACCTCGGTCAAGTCTCTTTGTCTGTTTCTTCACCTGTGAAATGAATGGGTTGGCTTCAGTCAGCATTTCTCAACTTTAGAACCCAATCCCTCTTGAAAATCTTAGCATCTCTGGCACACAGCCCCCTCATATTTTATACAATGAATCCCCACTGCAGTGATCCCACTAGTGTTCAGCTTTCCATTGTATAGTTTATATCCAAAAATGACCTTCTTTACTGTTCCTTTATCTTCCACATGGAAAATTCCACAAATTCCATGTTTGCTTTTGCACGTTATACCTGTTCCCAAAGCTTCAGCTGTACCTTTCTGGTCAGAAATCCCTGAGTGAGACTCTCCCTCAGTTCCAGGCCTCTGGCTCAGAGGAGAGGGTAGAGACTCGGCAATGTCCCCTTTCTGTTTGGCTATATGATCTATTTTCTGTCCCCAACAGACGCTTGTTAATTTGCCACTTCCCTTACCTCATCTCCCCAAAATTGTGTCTTAAGTGGGCTCAGGAGTTCAGTTAAGCAAGGGCTGATCCTTCCAACACTGGGGCTGGGGCCCCAGTGACAGAGATGAGCCCTCATGCCCTGGAGGAGGGATGTTCCAGTGCTCTCCCTCCCCTGGGAATAATGAAATGCAGAGTGGGTGGTCAGTGCAGCAACGGAGGTGGTGCAGGCAGCTGTGGGACAGAATCAGGGATGACCAATGCAAGCTTCAGGGCTTGGGGGATTCTGGCAAGTTTCCTTGGATGAGGTGGCAAGATCCAAGCCAGGCCTCGAAGGACACAGAGGTGTTAAGTCCGGCCAGGAAGAGGGAACTGCATAAGCAGATCCCTGCACTGCTTTGCCTTTTACTGAGCATCCTTTGTGATGGACACTTTTACACCCATCTCTTTTATTCTGCCAACCGGCGGCAAGCAGTCCTGGTTCTTTTCTCAGTATGGAAACTGGGACTCAGGCAGCCAGCGACTCCAGAAATGCCTCCCTGGGCTTTCCAGAAACACGAAGGATCATTAGTAACCTCAAATTGGCAAAGGCCAAATTGCTAGAGCACACTTTCTCAACCGCAGCACCATTGACGTTGGGGCTGGGTTATTTTTTGCTGTGGGGGCCGTCCCACCCATTACAGGAGATCAAGCAACATCCCTGGTCTCCACCCACTAGACGCCGATAGCATACACCCCCTGAGTCGTGACCACCAGAAATGTCTCCCTATGCAGCTGTGTGTCTCTTGGGGCACAAGATCCACCACTCTGTAGTGAAATCTGGTTACTGCCCGAGGCCTACCTCTGCCTCAGTGGGTCTCTGGTGTTTGGTCAGCTCCCAGGGGACTGCTGCCAAGGGCAGGCGTGGGGAAAAGCAGCCAGCAACTGAATTCTGCTGTCTGGTCAGTTCTTAATCTAGAGTCCTGGTAAAAAAAAAAAGGAGGCACCACTGGGAAAGGACTGAGGGGGAGTGAGACAGCACACCCCAAAGAATGGGCAGCAGAGGAGGAACAAGAGGCGAGCCAGGGCCGTCTTCGCTCACGGAGACAGCAGATGCCATTGTCTTTCTCTTTGTGTTACGACTGACCTGGATTTCTGCAGGAACCGTCCCTCGTCTCAGTACAAATTGTTGCTTTTCTTCCGAGATTAGAGGTATTAGGTTCTCTTCTCGAGAGCTACTTTGGAGGTGGCCCCAGATCAGTGTGGCTCCTGAAGCCACATTATCTTCTCCCATTCGCCCTCGTGGCCCCAGACGCTGGCCACTCCTCGAGCACAGACTGTCTCACTTTTGCTCTTCGTGCGTCCTCCTCTGCTTGTTCCCCAACCAAGACATTGCTGCTCTGACTCCGTGGGAGGAAACAGCACATTCTGGGGCTGCCCGACCCCTTCTGGACATTGCCCTCCCCCACCAGTCCCCATCCACCAGGCCTTTGTGTGCCCAGCGTCCCCAACCAACTGTGCCAGGCAGCCCCTGCTCGGCCTCCCCGCAGATCAAGACAGGCCCTTCTCTCTGCCCTCGTCTGGGACGGACAGAGTCGAAGAACAAAGGGCTCTGTTTGAGCACCACCGGGTCCCCAAAGGGCCCTGTCACTTCACCTCTTTTCACTTTGGCCCAGAGAGGGCTTCGGAAATTAGGCATGTCTCAGAAGTACAGCTGATGAGTTTGGGTTCTACTCATTTTCTCGTCGAGACTTTCTGAGCCCATGCCCTATGATAAATAAAGTAGTGATTCAAAGGTTTGGCCTGTGGATTAGTCGGAGCAATGAATAAGCTGTCGGGGTCTGACTCACTCGTTTATAACCCAGCTCTGCCCTGCTCCACGGGGTTGTGTGTGTAAGAGGGGACCCAGCCACGGGCATTTCATTACTGTCACTTCTGTGAGTGTATGAGTCTGCCAGGGCCCCTGGGGCAAAGAAGCACAGACCCATCAGCTTAAGCATCAGAAATTTATTGTCTCGTGGATCCAGAGGCCAGAAGTCCAAGATCAAGATGGTGGCAGGGTTGGTTTCTTCTGAGGGGGTCATCTGTCCCAAGGCCTCTCTCCTTGGCGTGTATTCGGCCGTCTTCTCCCTGTGTCTCCAGGTCGTCGTCCTTCTGTGCGTATCTGTGTCCACATCCCCTCTTGTCAGAACACTAGTCCTGTTGGATCAGGCCCACCCTAATAACTTCGTTTTAACTGAATCACCTCTTTAAAGACCTTGTCTCTAAGTATAGTCACATTCTGGGCTGCCGGGGGGGTGGGGTAGGACTTCAACATAATGAATGTGGGAGTGGGGTGGGACCCACTTCAGCCCCTAACACCGGGTTATGGACAGATTTCGTTTCTATTTAGTGAAGAAGGTTTGGATAAATAGTTGCACCAATAGAGTTCATTTTGTTTAGTCTTACTCATTTAAATAAACATCTTAAGGGAGGTGGGCAAGTTGGTCACATCAACTTTGGAAGCGTCCTGTTAGGAATCTTCCAGATCTCGCACATGTCCTTACACTTGGGGTGACTACAGAAAGGCAAGGACCCAGCTCGGGGGGGGAGCAGATCTCGTGGAACTTTACAAGGGGTGTATTTAGAGCCAAGCCTGGGAGACTGTGTGTGCCTGCCTGGGGGCTGGCTAAGGTTTATAATTAGGCGTATGGAGGTCTCTGTCCTCAGTGTTGCCATGGTCACGGGAGGGGGATCTAAAAGCGACTCTGTTAATGAACCAAAATGACTTTGGGACCAGCTGCTGCCATAGGTGATTGGACAAAAGAAGTTTCTGGAAGATCTGAAAATCATTCAGCAAAAAGTGTTAACGAGGCAGGTGCAGAGCTGGGTTTCAGGGATACCGAGAGAACAGAACAGCCCTCGCCTCTTTGCCCGGAGTGCAGATGTCAGGAGTCGTGCCCATGGAGAGGCGCCCAGCACCAGGCGAACTTGTGACTCGCAGGGCTTGTTGGGGGAGGAAGAGGAACACATGAGAGCTCCCCCAGTGAGCCCCGGCCAAGGTCATCTCCCTTAGAGGCTGCTGCCTCCATAGCCTCGCAAATGAAGTCAGAGCAGTGCATCTGTGCCAGGCCCGCTGGGGCTTTGCCCCAAATCTACGGGCTCATCTCTCTGAGCATCTCCATCCCGTCCTATGATGGGTGGAACAGAGGGAGCTGAGGGGCAGTATTTGAGATGTTGCTTCTCAGGTCTCTGGAATGCCCCTGGGTCTTTCATTTCCTGGCAAGAAGGGCCTCTGGTCACTGCTTCCAGAGATCACCAGGGTCCTCGGCTGTCACGTGGAGATGCTGTTTATCAGACAGTAATGGGAGAACAGGGGGCGCAAAGAAAGTGCCAGAGCCAAGCCTGGCCCAGAGACCCTCAAAAAGCCAGTCCTACCCCTCAGCAGTCCCATAGGAGTCTGCCTGCTGGCTTTGAAGGGAGCAGAGATGAAGATGGGGAAGCTGAGGGTGGGCTGTTGGGTAGAGAAAAGAGCCTGAACTGGGGCAGGTGTCTCTAGGTCTCAGCAGCTGGGGCAGTCCCGCCACCAGGCCGGCCCACTCTCTCACTCCCTCATTCTAAATATCGTGCAGTCAGGTGAACTTGGGCTTGGAATCTTGCTGATGTCTCCTGTGCCTGGGAAGCCCTTGAAGTGTGTGACCATTGCTTTCCTTATTTATTTAAGTCACAGTTTCTCAGCGTGGGCATTGGTGACACCTGGGCCTGGGTCATCGTGGTGGAGATTGTCCTATGTGCTGCAGTGTTTTGATCGGGCATCCCCGGTCTCCACCCACTAGATGCCAGTAGCGGCCCTCCCGCCCCCGACTTGTGATAAGCGAAAATGTCTCCGGATATCACTAAGTGTTCCCTTAGAGAAAAGTCAACACCAGATTGACTGGTTTAGGGGTTCTGTGGGACCTAAAAGACTTTGTGTTCTATAATTCTGTTATTTAATTGAGGTCCTAGGATGCCGCACATACGTAAAGGCACCAAGGAAAGAGGGAGAGAGGGCATAACTCACAGATGCTGGGAGGGATCACCCTGGTTTGTACTATTTAACTCATCAGGATTTTTTTTTTTTTAAAGATTTTATTTATTTATTTGACAGAGAGACAGTCAGCGAGAGAGGGAGCACAGCAGGGGGGAGTGGGAGAGGAAGAAGCAGGCTCCCAGCGGAGGAGCCCGATGTGGGACTCGATCCCGGAACGCCGGGATCACGCCCTGAGCCGAAGGCAGACGCTTAACAACTGCGCCACCCAGGCGCCCCTAACTCATCAGGATTTTTATTCTGATGTGTACGTAAGCTAGGGACCTAAATCAATTTTTTCCCTAAATAATTAACACAGTATTTCTCGATCTCAGCGCTGGTGACATCTAGGGCCGGATCATTCTCTGTGGTGGGGACTGTTCTCTAGGATAGGATATTGAGCAGCGTCCCTGGTCTCTATCCATTCCCCTACCCCCTCCCCCCCAGTATAGCTCCCCTTCCCCTAGTCGGAACAATCAGAACCGTCTCCAGTCATTGCCAGATGTCCCTGGGGCCACAGTCAGCCTGGGAGAGAAAGCCGGTATGAAAGAATGCTAAGCTCTAGGGCAAGAAGAGCCGGCTGAGACACCATGTGTCAAGCCTGTGGCTGGCCCGCAGGGACACTGTTACCCCTGCCTCTATGATGATGTGCGGATAGGCTGCGAGGGGAACTAGTCGGTGGCTGTCAACAAAGATGTTGACAAGGCAAAACCCTGGGCTGTGGGCTGCCTGGGAGATCTCACTGGGTCCAAAAGTGGAACCAGATTATGGCAGAAACCAGGCCAGAGGGTAGGCTACTTCATGGCCAGGAGGAGCCCTTGCCCAGGTGAAGGCCATGAGGCCCAGGGTCACAGGTGAAGGAGAGGAGGCGACTCCGGGGGACAGGGTCGGGCCGGTGACACAGGCAGTTCCTCGGGAACGGAAATTGAGGATGGGTTTGAGGGTCTTGTTGGCAGGACAAAGTGATAACTAAAGGGTCCAGGGTCTCTTTCTGAGAGGGGAATATTGTGAAGTGGGTGTGGTGGTGACAGCCGGTGTCTCTGAACACAGCTCAGACTGCAGCCCTGTGCCCTGTGGATGCGTGAGCTGTGTGGTATGTGGATTCGACCTCGGTAAGTTGTATTAAAAGGAAGGAAGAGTCTTATCAGACCCAAACGCCATTTTGAAGTTAAAACCAGGGGGCCAGGGGGCCACCGGGAGGGGTGAGGCGAAGGGGATGTTGTTGAAACCAGAACCAAGAGGGGGCTCTGGTGGGAGGCGACGTGGATTTTGAGGTGATAACCACTCATCTGCAGAGAGCTCAGGAGCGGCCAAGTGAGCAGTTGCTTTGCTCCAGGTTCCGGGCATGAGGCAGCCAGTGAGGCAGGACTTGCTCCCCCAGCGAGGTGTCCCGGGGACTTGTCCTCCAAGTGGGGGGGTTTCCCTGGACCCGAGTGGCTGACCCATGCTGGGCACTTTGGCCAAGGAGTGGCCCCCCTTGCGATCAGTGTGGTATAGAAGCCTTGGAGCCCAGCCTGAGGTCTGTGAAGATCCAGACTGCCTTTAAAAGCAGAGTGGGGCTCCATGCACCCTTCCCCATGTTTTCCAGGGGCCGCTCAGCCAAGGTCTCAAGCAGAGCTTTTGTGTGTTGTCACTGTGGCTGCCCATAGGAGGTTCTCAAGGTGGCTTTCCACCTGGGCATGACAACAGGTGGATTGTGTGATTTGGAGAGGGGTCCCCCAAAGGGGTCTCTTCTGTCCATCTAGACCTTCTTCCCTGGGGGACTTCTGAGTCTCCATTTAAGGTCACTAGGGAAGGACGTGAAGTGTGGGTCCCCATTAAGACCTTGCAAGCCTGCCTTCCATCTGTAACCAGAGCCATCCTGTGTCCCTCTGGCCTGACCACCATCAGTCTTCTCCCTCCCTGTCCCAGACCCCTGCTGGAGCCGTGGACCAACAGCCCCCCATGGTCCACCTGCCTCACACAGCCTGGTTGGCCCCTTCCAGATGTCAGTCTTGTCCCAGTTCTCACTGCCTCCAACCAGCCATGCTCCCCATCCGACTTGCCTGAAAATTAAAACTCCATCCCACGTTCACAAGGCCCTGCGGGATCTGACCTTCCTGACCTCGGCCCCTCCCCCTCCAGCCTCAGCCCTGCTGGCCACACTGGTCCCCTTGTTCTGAGGCCAGCTCCAGCTGCCCCTGCCCTTGGCGTTCGCCGCCCTCGCCTTGGCTGCCCAAGAGCTCAGTCCGTCTGCCTTCTCACTGCACCAGCCTCAGCGACTGTCCTCTCTGAGCACTTCCCTGCCTCCTGGTTCGTCCAGAATGACCACCCTACCCTGGTCAGTTTCTGTCTCCATGGCGGCACTGCCGACGTCGGGGGGCCGGGTCATTTTCTGTGGTGGGGGCCATCCTGTCCACTGTAGGGTGTAGCATCCCTGGCCTCCTCCCTCCAGTAGCACCTCCCCACGCCCCCAGCAGTGACAGCCAGGTGACAGGTGTCCGCTGGGGCAGCGCAGATTTGCCCTCAGGTGATAACCACGGGTCGAATACTACACCAGATTTTTTCCTTTCCCCCAGTGCTCTCGCCATTGGAAATGCCCCTCCGCTCCTGGGTTGGTTTGTCGTCAAGTTCCCTAAAGGCCAGGCCCCTTTGGCCTCCTTCACTTCCACATAGCCACATCCCCAGCCCGAGCACGGGGCGGGCGCTGGAGAAACATTTGTTGACCAGAGAGACATTGAAAGAAGACAGCCTGTTCTGTTTCAGAGGGGGCCAGGGAGGTAGTCACAGACCCCAGGGAGAAAGATCAGCCTCTCTGCCTCCAAGGGCAGCTGACTGAACGGAACATGCTGCCCCTGGTACATGCCTGAGGGAGGGGCTGTCTCCGGGGCCCAGACCGGTTGGGCCAGCCTGGAAGGTTTGGAGGGGAGGACTTAGGGAAGAAAGGGAAGTCATGCGGGGGTGTTTGGGATGGGCTTCTCGGGGATATGCATATAAAGCAGAAGAAAGGCAGCGGTCCTTCTTGATGAAGGCCTTGCTCAGAGCATCTGGTATCTTCTGCTCTGGACACTTGGATTCATGTCCTAGGGCTGATGGAAATGGGTACCACAAACTTAGCGGCTTAAACAATAGAAAGGTATTCTCTCAAAGTTCTGGAGGCCAGAAGTCCAGAATTGAAGCATCAGTGGACCTGCTCTCTCCAAAGGATCCAGAGGTGGGGGGATCCTTCCTTGCCTCTTCCAGCTTCTGGGGGCTCCAGGCGTTCCTCGGCTTGTGGCCACACCACCCCAGTGTAGACCTTCAGTTGCTCTGAGCTGAGCTCAGAGTTGCAGCTCTGAGCTGCACGCCTAAGAAATAAGCTAGTTTGTGGCTGTTCTTCAGTGTATCCATCTTTACGATCGTTTTACATGATCGTTTCTTCTTAAAAAGTCTCCCCAGGCTGAAGGAAGTGTGCATTGGAAAGTAGAAACGCGCAGAATTTTAAGTGGTGCTTCCTACATGATTCTGCTATAATGCTGGCCTTCTCCTTTTAGCTTGAGAATGATTTCATCTGATAAACATGCGGCTTCAAATTATGGCCTTATATAAACGAAGCAGCTACACTACACTTTCTGGAGGCCCCCTGTCCACCTTATTTTCCAGTGAATTCCGAATTATTCGCCAGGCTGGTAGGCAGAACCTTACGTTTTTGAGCACAGGGCCCTGGCCAGGCCTCGAGAGCGCCTCGTTCACGTTTGCCCACTCACCCCCAGGGCCTAATTTTTGGTTGTGTCGTTCCCCGCCCCCCCCTCTCCGCCCCCGCCGGCTTTGCCTGCCCCTCCCTTCTCGAAGACCAAATAAGAGAAAGGCCCTGAATTTTCAAAGGGCAGAAAGTATACAAGTGTGGTGTTTGCAAAACCTTTTAATTTTCCAGCGTTTAGGTTTTTCAGTAGGAATTTCTCTGACTGTGGCAAAATGCACATAACCCCAGAATTAGCATTAGTAACATCGAGTGCATTCACCGTGCTATGCAACCCCCGCCTCTATCTAGTTGTGGAACAGTTCCCTCCCCCCAAAAGGAAACGCTGCCCCCCCGTGAGCAGGCACTCCCCTCCCCCAGCCACCCCTAATCTGCTTTCTGTCTCTATGGATTTGCCTGTTCTGGACGTCTCACATAAATGGAGTCCTACACTAGGTGGCCTTCTGCGTCCGGCTTCTGACTCTCAGCACGATGTTTTCAAGGTCCACCCACATCGTAGCGTGTGTCAGAGCTTCGTTCCTTTTTATGGCCAAGTAATATTCCACTGTATGAATAGATGACATTTTATTTATCCACGCATCCCTCTGATGGGCATTTTGTTTCTGCCTCTTGGCTCTTTCCGTGGGCAGCTTTATAGTCTGCCAGCTGGGCCTCCCATTCGGTGATGAGGGCACAGTTCACCCATGCAGTTCTGGGTAGACAGGTCCCGTCAGTCTGGAGATGGGTTTTGCTTCCCCTTCACACACTGCAAGTGCTTCGGCGAGCATCACTTGAGGATGGGATGGCCTTACGGTCCAGAGTAAGGATGAAGGCGCGGGTTTTCAGCACTGACTGCCCCCAGCACAGCGACAGCCTGTGGTCGCCACTTGGCCGAGCTGTCGTTCCCCCCCCCCCCTTCATCCAGGGAACTGCCGCCCCCAGTTCTTCAGCCCCGGACCTACTTCCTTTCATTCTGGGCACAGTCTGGGGATTCTCGGGGCACAGGTTTCACATCCACTTGTGACCAGGACCTTGAAGCCACAGCATGACTAACTTCCAGGTCTCAGGCTCTGTGAAGATTGAATAAGGAAGGTGGTGCTTGGAAGCCAGAGAAAACAGCCTAGCCCCCCCAAGAGAGATGTCATTGTTTGAGAATGGCCCCCGAAGCTGTGATAATCACAACAGCATGGCACCGCGCAGACATCCACAGCCCAGAAGCAGACCCGCTGGCGTAAAATCATGTAATATACTGTATTTAACAAACTGAGAAGACTCCCCAATCAGGGGAGAGGATCTCTTTTTTTTTTTTTTTTTAAGATTTTATTTATTTATTCGACAGAGATAGAGACAGCCAGCGAGAGAGGGAACACAAGCAGGGGGAGCGGGAGAGAAGGAAGCAGGCTCATAGCGGAAGAGCCTGATGTGGGGCTCGATCCCGTAACGCCAGAATCACGCCCTGAGCCGAAGGCAGATGCTTAACCGCTGTGCCACCCAGGCGCCCCCGGGGAGAGGATCTCTTTAAACAGATCACCTGGGTCCCCGTTTCACCCTTCCACGCAATACTGGGTTGACTCATGTCTCCCCCAAATTCTTGTCCACCTGGAACCTCAGAATGTGACCTTGATGGGAAGTAAGGTCTGTGCAGAAATGATAAGTGAAAGGTCCCAAGATGAACTCATTCTGAATCCAGTAACCAGTGTCTCTATAAGAGAAGACACAGAAACAAAAGACGCTGTGTGATGACGGATGAAGAGGTCAGAGTGATGCATTTACAAGCCAAAGAACGCCAAGGGTTGCCAGCAGCTGCCAGGAGCTGGGGGAAGCATGGGATGGATTCTCCCTCAGAGCCTCCGGAAGGAGGCAGCCCTGCCTGCCAATACCTTGATTTTTGGACTCATCCAGAAATGGGAGACAAGAAATGTCTGTTGTTTTAAGCCCCCTGGTTTGTAGTACTTTGTGACAGCGGCCCCCTAGGAAACTCCTAACACCACCAACATAATTTCCAGATGGATGAGAGCCTAACTGTAAAGAATAAATCCGGGGAAGGAGAGGGATGCAAACCAAAAATATTAGTTCTGTGTTAATCAGACCTGGAAGAGGAATGGCCAGCAGAAGAGAAATCCCCCATAGATCCGACTACCTGGAAAATCCAGTATTTATATCCAAAAATACCGTAAGTAAAAACAAATTGCCCTTGAGCCTGACAAACCGTTAATACCCTTGCTATACAAAGAGCTGTTTCAGAACAATAAGCAGGAAAAAAATGGGCAAAGGACACGAACAACTTAACAGAAACAGAAAAATAGTGGCTCACGACACACAATTTTTTAATTTTTATTTTTTTAAAGATTTTATTTATTTATTTGACAGAGAACACAAGCAGGGGCAGCAGCAGACAGAGGGAGAAGCAGGCTCCCCGCTGAGCAGGGAGCCCGATGTGGGACTCGATCCCAGGGCCCTGGGATCATGACCTGAGCCAAAGGCAGACGCTTAACCGTCTGAGCCACCCAGGCGCCCGCAACACACAATTTTTTTAAAAGCCCCGCCTGACAGTTGAAGGAATGTAAATGACAAGATGCTCTTTTGTGCCCACTGAGGGCTGTGGGTTGAGAAAAATATTAACACTTGGTGCCAGCGAGGAAGCTGGGAGGCAGACCCTCTCCTACCACTCCAGGCGGACCTCTCCCTTGGGTGGGTCTCTCGGGAAGTCACTTTGGCAGAATGGACTGGGGGGGGGGGTTGCTTCTCAGTGAGGATGCAGAAAGAATCAGATCAGCCCAGTCTTGTTGGGAAAATGATGCTACCCATGGAATGAGGAAACTTGGTCTGTGCTTCTGCTGTCGGCAACACAGCGTACCCTAAGATTTTGCATTGAGAGCAGAGTTGTCCTGGAGCTGATGGAGGGGCTCAGAGGGCATTCTGACCTGAGGGGACAAGAACAGCACCCAGGGGAGGCAGCAGGGTGGGGCAGGTCCCCATCTGAGGTGCAGATGAGGGAAAGGGAGGGTAAGGTGCCTGGGAGTCGGCCCTCTAGGCCTATGGTGAAGGCCTGGTGGTTATCTCTCAGGGATACAGCCCAGTCCAGGAGAACTAGGCTTTTTACTGTGGGTCAGGGGCTCGAGAAGCCTGCAGGGTCTGGTCTTTGAGCCTAGGCCTGGTTGGGTCGGGAGGGCCTGGAGCATTTCCAGTGAGTCAGTGTAGAGACCATGCTTAATCGGGCCCGATGGCCAGGGCCTCCCCTGCAGCAGCCCAGAGAATGGAGGCAGGAGCTTCTGCCCAGCGGCCCTCCTGCTTGGCTGGTGAGAAGAGAGGCCAGCTCTGGGGACACGGTGACAGCAGTCAGGATGTGGTTAGGGAGGATGTGGCAGGGGGAGCAGGGAACAAGCCTTCTGGGTGTTTAGGGCTGGGAGAGGTGGCCCGTGGTGGGCTGGAGGTGGAGCGTGGCCCCTGGGAGTGTGCAGCAGAGTGGATAGGCCCCGAGGGCAGAGTGAGCCAGGGGAGGGCCCAGCACGGAGCAGATCCAAGTGCTGCCTCCGTCCCCAGGGCTGCAGAGCAAGTGAGCAGAACCAGGAGAGGCCAGTGGCCAGCAGATGTGACTGGTGGGTGCATGGTGGCCTCTCTGGGGAGAGGCACAGTGGTTTTGATGGTGGGAAGGGGATGTGGGATTGAGGGACAGGTGGGAGTGAGAAGGGCTGGCTCCAAGTCACGTGGAAGGGAGGAGGGAACCAGGCTTTCTTTACCTTAGGTGGGAAAAGGGCTTATTAGTGTCTTTGGTTTTGAGGCACATGAACTGTTTCAAGGGGAGAATCCTCCTTCAGATGAACCGTTCAGGAAGGGGGGAAAGGAGAGTGTGAGCTTCCTGGGGAGAAGGGCTCCTACAGGGGAACCCAGATGCTGTCTGTCCTGCCCGACCCTACTCTTTGGTTAGCCCCCCTCCTTGCAGCCCTGGTAGTCAGCAGCCACCCTGAGCAAGTCTTATCTCCTTCCTCCTGGCCTGGGGGGGGGTGGGGCATGCATCAGCCGGTCCTGTGACTGCCCGCATGGCCCCCAGTCTCTAAGCACGGGGTTGTCTTCTGCTCCCCACACCAAGGGGCCCAGAGCTTGGACATCCTCTGTGGGGCTCCGAGAGGATCTGATGATTGACTGACCCTGGAGGACGGCCGGGGGAGGGGGTGGTGTGGCACAGAATCTAGCTGGCCACGTCCAGCTTGACCAGGCCCTCGCCGGGGCAGGTGGGGGAGGTCTCTGGAGCAGGAACAAGATCGCATCGGTGGGCTCTGATGGCTTCTCACTCAGGTCAGGCAGTGTCTGCTGAGAGGAGAAAGCGGGCGCATCTGCGCGACCCTTCCACCACCCGCGTGGCTGCCCTTGGACGTGAGATAGCCCAGAGCCCTGAGTCTGGGCTGGATCTCAGCTCCAGAAGTTGTGGTGTCTATCAGCTGTGTCTACAAGCGCAAGTCACAGAAGGGGCCGGCTCTGCCTGAAGCCCGGGCTCTGCGCACGTGTGTGTGTGTGTGTGTGTGTGTGTGTGCACGTGCGCGTGCCTGTCCACATGAAAGTGCTGTGCATGCACGCCTGTCCCTGCGTGTGCATGCACGCATGTGGGTATGTTCACGTGAAACTGCATGCACATGTGTCCCTGCCTGTGTGCTTTAGTGTGTGGACGCACGAGTGTGGGTATATTCATGCAGAAGGGTGTACATGTCCATATGTGTCTGTGTCTGCACATGTCATGTGCTCATGAGCATGTGCGTGCCCTCGCGTGGCCCTGGTGAAGGTGCATATCTACAATTTCGGGCTCCTGCATTTCTCACCTGCCTTGGAAGCAGCATAAACTGCCCACCTTCCACAGCCGCGCGGTGCTGCCCACAAGGCTTCCATGATCAGCTCTAGTTACGTCGGGGGCCAGCCAGGCTGGCAGCACCACCTGGCACCTCTGGACACCTGACTTGGGTTCCCAGCAGTCTGCCCACTGCGGCATCCAAGGAACTCATTGACGGGGCTCGGGGGTTGGACATTTTGAAAAGAGGGCAAGAAGTGGGTTTTTTTTGTTTGTTTTTGTTTTAAGATTTTATTTATTTATTTGACAGGGAGAGAGACAGCCAGCGAGAGAGGGAACACAAGCACGGGGAGTGGGAGAGGAAGAAGCAGGCTCCCAGCAGAGCAGGGAGCCCGATGCAGGGCTTGATCCCAGGACTCTGGGATCACGCCCTGAGCCGAAGGCAGACGCTTAACAACTGAGCCACCCAGGTGCCCCGAGAGCAAGAAGTTTTTAAAAGAGGCTCACCTAGGGGACTGGGTTCTTTTATAATCCATGTAATTTTTAAAAGAGCTTTCTTGGGCACCTGGGTGGCTCATTGGGTAAGCATCTGCCTTCGGCTCAGGTCATGATCCCAGGGTCATGGGATCAAGTCCCACATTGGGATCCCTGCTCAGCAGGGAGTCTGCTTCTCCCTCTCCCTCTGCCTGTCATTCCCACTCCTTGTGCTCTCTGTCAAGTAAATAAAATCTTAAAAAAAAAAAGAGCTTTTTTAACTGTAATTGATACACTATAAACGAATTGCACTTCTTTAAATTGCGATTTGGCGAGTCGTGACTCATGCAAACCCTCATGAGCCCTCCGCCACGACTGAGATCGTGAAGACATTCATCACCCGACAAGTCTCCCGGGGCTCCTTGGTCATCCCAGCCTGCCCCTCCCTCAAGCAGCCGCTGATCGACTTTCTGTCTGTATACTCTGCATTTTCTAGAATTCTCCACACATGGAATCATACAGTGTATACTCTTCTTAAAACTTTATTGAGGTTGAGGCCGCCTGGCTGGCTCAGTCTGGAAGTGCATACAACTCTTGATCTCGGGGTCGTGAGTTAGAGTCCCACGTTGGGCGTAGAAATTACTTAAAAATAAACTTGAAAAAAACTTCACTGAGGCTAAATTCACACAGCATAAAATTCACCATTTTATTTTATTTTTTTTTTAAGATTTTATTTATTTATTCGACAGAGATAGAGACAGCCAGCGAGAGAGGGAACACAAACGGGGAGTGGGAGAGGAAGAAGCAGGCTCCCAGCGGAGGAGCCTGATGTGGGGCTCGATCCCATAACGCCGGGATCACGCCCTGAGCCGAAGGCAGACGCTTAACCGCTGTGCCACCCAGGCGCCCCTAAAATTCACCATTTTAAAGTGTTCGATTCAGTAGTGTTTTGTACTTTGTCCATATAGTGCAGGTTTCACCTCTGTCTAGCTGCAGAACAATTTTATCCCCTACGAGGAACCCCGTCCCCATTAGCAGTCACTTCCTGTTCCCTCCACCTCCCTCCCCCAGCCCCTGGCAACCACCAATCTGTTTTCTGTGTCTATGGATTTGCCTGTTCTGGACGTTTCATTTAAATGGGATCCTACACTGTGTGGCCTTTTGTGTCTGGCTGCTTTCATCCAACGCGATGTTTTTGAGGTCCATCCATACTGTAGCGTGAATCAGGGCTTCGTTCCTTTTTATGGCTGAGTATTCCATTGCGTGGAGGGACCACAGTCTGCTCGTTCATCAGCTTATAGACCCTTGGGTTGTTTCCACCTTTTGGCTGTTGTGAATTATGCTGCTATGATCATGCATGTACAAGGATTTCTTTGAACACCTATTTTCAGTTCTTTTAGGTCTAAACCTAGGAGCGGAATTGTTGGGTCTGTACGTTTTGTTTTGTTTTCTCGTCCTCTTTCTTTCACTCAGCACACAGATTCTGAGATTGTTCCGCGCGGTTCCATGCTGTTGCGCGAATCAGAGGTTGGTCCCTTCTCCTGGCTGAGTAGTGTTCGTCGTGTGGCCGGTTTGTTCATCCATTCACTGGTTGATATACATTTGAGTTGTTTCCAGCGTGAAGCTCTTAGAAACATTGCCACAAAGAACATTCGTGTACAATCCCTGTAGGGACATCTGCTTCGTTCTTCTTGAGTAACTCCTAGGAGGGGGAACTGCTGGGTCACATGCTAGTAGTATAACTAACTTCTAAAGAAATTGCCTAAGTTATATCCAAAATAGATGAGCCGTGTAATCTAATACAGTGTGTCTGCCTTATCCTGTGGCTGTTTGAAGACATTTAGCAACGTTTGTATCTGTTGATCTCCTGCCTAAATGTATCAATCCCAAGGACATGCTTAGAGTTGTCGGTAAAGATGTGTGTCTAAGAAATCAGAAACCAGCTGCCCACTGGTAGCAGAAGGATCACGTGCCTCACGATTTGTGTGTACAGTGACATTCCAGGAAGGCATTAAAAATCATGTGTCAGTGTGTATCTTATGACATGGGGAAGCATTCACGTGTACCAACATATACATAAAGAACAATCCGAGTTCTGTTAACACGTATGTGACATCTGTTAAACTGGAAGATAAAACACACCAAAATGACTTAATGTAGGAGAAAGTTTTAAAAAATAAATATTCCCACCTCCCCCCCGACCTACCTACCTGTTGCCGCTGCCTACAGCCGGCCACGTAAGTCTTTAAAACAGCTTCATTACTGGTAGTTTTGTTCAGCCTCCCCTCCCCCGCCCTCCTAACCCTGCCGCAGGACTTGGTTTCCCAGAGTTCGAAGCATCTCAGCCTCTAGCGGCCCCTCACACTCCTGCTGCTGAGTCATGCTCTGTCTAGGAGACAGGTCAGCAAACTTTTTTTTTTTTTTCAGCTAACTTTTTCTGTAAAGGACTGGAGAATAAGTACGTTTGGCTTTCCAGGCCAAAAGGTTACAATCTGTCACAACTAGTCAGTTCTGCTGTTAAAACAGAAGCAACCACAGATGATATGTAAGCGAATGGGCTACATTCCAATAAAACTTTATTTACAAAAACAAGGAGTGGGCCTTCCCTACCTTCCTCCCTCCTTTCTGCCTTCCTGCTGAACGAACTCCTCTTCGTCCTTCAGAACCCTTCTTTGATGTTGCCACTCTCCTAAAGCCTCTGGCTCTCAAGGGCAATAACTTCTCGTTTGCGGGGTTGACACACTCTCACATTTGTTTGCATACCAGCTGCTCCCACCGGACTTTGAACCAAGGTCTAGTTCATCTTTGTATCTTCAGCTGCGCTTAGGTGACCCACACTGAGCCCACACAGGACCCACACAGCATTTGTGTCTCTGACTCCAAGACGCAAAATGAACTGTTGGCAGCATTGGCTGCATTTTCTCTTTTTCCTATAATATGTCTTAAGAAGCAAATCATTTTTTTTTAAATAAACTTTTTATGTCGGAGTCATTTTAGATCTACAGAAAAGTTGCAGAGACAGCAGAGTTCCCTATACCCCTCCCCTAGCTTCATCAAATCTTAGATGATCTTATAAACACCTTACAATATCAGGACATATTTGTACAATTATGAGATGGGCGTCGGTGTCCTGCTCTTAACCAGCCTCCTGATGTTATGTGGATGTCACCAGTTCTTCCATTCGTGTCCTCTCTCCAGTCAAGGACCTCATCCAGGGAGCCCCACTGGATTTAATTGTCAAGCCTCCCCAGTCTCCTCCTGTCTGGTTGGTTCCTTGGTCTTTCTGTGTTGTTTAAGACCTTGGCAGTCTTGGGGGAAGACTGGCCAGGTGTCCAGCAGGATACCTCTGATGTGGGTCTGTCTCGTGGGTTCTAGAAGCAAATGCACTCTGAGCAGTTCTCTCAAATGAGTTTTGGGGGGCTCTCCCTGACGAAGTCCTCCCCCGTGGAGTTTCAGAATCCCCGAGTTTCAGGACAGGTTCAGTCTTGCTCAACCCACCACGCCTCCTGCTGCCCCTTGTGTGTTTTGGGGACATAACCAAGGCCCACGGGGGGGCTTGGGGAGCCACTGGGGGAGGTTTTGTCAGAGAGAGGAGACCAGGAAGGATGTGGGCTGGGAAGGGCTTGACCAAGAGATGGTCATGGCCATTAGACTTGAAAGTCTAAGAGGCTGACCCTGGGGTGGGGGTGGTGGGGCAAGAACAGGGGTTGGGATGGTGCAAACTCCAGGGGACGAGTCTGGTCTTGGGGGTAGGAGGTCTGATGATGTCACTTTGTAAGAGTCACACACCTTAGGTTGGGTCACACTTAAGGACAGATGGAGGCTCTTCTGCCCTTCTTGCTTCAAGAGAGAGCCCTGTTAGGGGCAGGAGATTTCCTTCTGGCCGAGGGGTGGGTGTCATTGCCGTCCCCCACGCACCCACCCACCCACTCACCACCACTCTGACCATGCCACCCCCTCCCTTCTAGCTCCAGGACGCGTGCCCCGAGCCCGGGAGGCATGCTGAGGCCAGGCCGCTGGCAGGATGAGTGTGAACGAGGCAGGCAGCTCCGGCCGCGGGGGGCAGGCAGCCTACCATCTGCACATCTACCCGCAGCTGGCCACCAGCGAGAGCCGGGCCTCATGCCGTGTGACCGCCACCAAGGACAGCACAACGTCCGATGTCATCCAGGATGCCATCGCCAGCCTGCAGCTGGATTGTACCAAGTGCTACGTGCTGGTGGAGGTGAAGGAGACAGGTGGGGAGGAGTGGGTACTGGATGCCAACGACTCACCTGTGCACCGCGTGCTGCTGTGGCCCCGGCGGGCCCAAGACGAGCACCCGCAGGAGGACGGCTACTACTTCCTGCTGCAGGAGCGCAACGCCGACGGCACCATCAAGTACGTGCACATGCAGCTGGTATCCCAGGCCACGGCCACCCGGCGCCTGGTGGAGCGCGGCCTCCTGCCCCGGCAGCAGGCGGACTTTGACGACCTGTGCAACCTCCCCGAGCTGACCGAGGAGAACCTCCTGAAGAACCTCAAGCACCGCTTCCTGCAGCAGAAGATCTACACGTACGCGGGGAGCATCCTGGTGGCCGTCAATCCCTTCAAGTTCCTCCCCATCTACAACCCCAAGTACGTGAAGATGTACGAGAACCAGCAGCTGGGCAAGCTGGAGCCGCACGTGTTCGCACTGGCCGACGTGGCCTACTACGCCATGCTCCGGAAGCGCGTCAATCAGTGCATCGTGATCTCGGGCGAGAGCGGCTCGGGCAAGACGCAGAGCACGAACTTCCTGATCCACTGCCTCACCGCGCTGAGCCAGAAGGGCTACGCCAGCGGCGTCGAAAGGACCATCCTGGGCGCCGGCCCTGTGCTGGAGGTGAGCCGGGCCGTCGGCGGGAGGGGCGCTCTGCCTCAGAGCGCGGGTTTTATTCTCATTCAGGTCCGGTGAGACCACTGCCCTCGAGAAGATAGTTGGTTATACCCACTGTCAGTTTCCTAGAAATGGGGGTGCTCAGCAAGCCACACAGGGCCGCACTGGGAAGCACCAGGGCCGGTAGGGAGAAACGTGGGCAGAGCCTTTGCTGGGGTGGTCATGGGAAGGAACAGGTGAGCCGGAGTATGCAAGCTTAAGATTAGCTCAGTGGAATGATTCCAGGGATCTGGGAAGTAGGGCGGCTGCCCTGGTTGTCTGGTACCTGGCCCTGGGGTGATCAGGGCAGGAGCTAGTGGCCCAGGGTGCAAGAGCCTGGAAACAGACGTGGTGGGGGCGTGGGCTCCGAAATGGTTGGTTTGCCTACACAAGGCGCACTCACAGGCGAGTCCTTTGCTCTCAACAGTTAGCTAGCCCTGGGAGGGGCAGTCCTTTCAAGGTCAGCTGCGTCCCCTGATATAAAAGCATCAGAATGTGGGGGGTGGGGGGGAGAAAGTCCTGATTAATACACTATTAATGTGTGTGGGGTAGCAGTCTATACTCCAGTTCCCAGAAAGAAAAAGGTGGCAAGTCCAAACTGAGAAATTCATGACCGGGTGTTGTCTGCGGTGGAGCCCACGGTTCAGAAGGGAGCCAGGAAGGCAGGGTGCAGACCTGGGGGCTAGGGGGACAGTGACGCTGAGGGAGGGAGCCTCCTGGCATCACTGTAAAGTCTGTGAGGGATGGAGTGCCCTCCATCCAGTGTCCCCATTGGCCAAACTCCACAGAAGCCACTAATGATGGGTCACTGTGCCTGAGCCTTCTGGACGCAGGGGCGGTGGCAACGACCACACAGCATCCCTCACTCTTGGGGTCTTGGGACCAAGTGCATCCATGTCTCAGAACGTGCTCTGATTGTCATCACCTGGTGAGGGCTGGGACGACGCATGGGCCCAGGGTCTGTGCCTATGGGTTTAGAGTTCAGGGCTCTGTTCTTTTTTTTCCTTTAATTAGCTTTTATAATAAGTAAGTAATTCTGAATAAGGTTTATTAAATATAATAAGTTATTATATTTCTTAAAGCAGTTTAGACTGATAGAGACATCGATCAGACAGTACAGAGTTCCCATATACCCCCCCACTCGCCCTCCCCATCCTTTCCCCATTATTAACGTCTTGCATTAGCGTGGTACATTTGTTGCAATAAATGAGCCACTATCAATACATGATTATTAACTGAAGTCCATGATTGACACTGGGGTTCACTCTTGGTGTTGTATACTCTGTGGGTCTGGGCAAAGGCACAGTGTCACGTATGTACCATTACACGGTCCCCAAGGTCTGGGCACCTCCTATTCATCTCTCCCAAAGTGTTGGCTTCCAGCCTCTGGCTGATCCCCCTCCCCCCCGCCCCCAAGCTGAAGGCCTGACACAGCCACCTTGCTGCCATGCAAATTCGCTAAAAGCCCATCGAGGCTGTGCCTGCCGAGTACATTTCAGTTCCTCTTCCTCTCTGATGATCTCTGAGATCATGAGCAAGAAAGTCACTGGGGTTGTGCAGTCTGGCCCTGCGCCAACAGGTACAGCCAGCCTGTTTCTTCTCTGTGTTAGTCGTCATTTTTTTGTGCAAACTTTTCAAAAACTACAGAGTAATCAGCCACAGAGTGTGTTTTTCTCTTTAATGCGGTGCGCCCCACATGTCTTGCCTGCTTTGTTTTGATCATCAGTGCCTTCTACAAATACTGTGAGCTTGTCTGCCATGTGCCAGGCACCGTTCTAGGCCCCGGCCTGCGTGGTGGCCCAAATCTACACAAAGGCCTGTCTCCGCAGAGCGGTCACCCCAGTGATGAGGAGTCAGGCAGCAAAATAAACAGCAGGCCTCGTCTGCGAGCGAGGTGCCAGTAAGAACAGCAGGCATGCCCAGGGAAGAAGGGTTAAGGGAGCAGGAGGTGAGGGGTGACACTGAGCTGGGCCCAGACGGAGGTCAGATGAGCCAGAGAAAGGCCGGGAGGCTAGATAGAAAGGCGGGGGGCCTGGAGGGCACAAGATGGGGCCAGAGCAGACTAAGCAAGGGGCAGAGCAGGAGGCAGTGGGGCCGGGGAGGTGATAGGGCAGCGATGGGCAGGTCGTTTGGGACCTTGTGAACTACGGGGTTTGTGTGATGTGGGAGCTACACAGGGCGTCCATAGGTTGATCTGACGCCATCCCAGCTCCACAACTCAGCCTCAGCACCAGTCAGGGGCCACGGCAGGTGCTCTAGGCCACAGCCTGGCACCACGGTCCCACATGAGATGGAACAGGCCGTCAGTGACATCAGAAGTGCGTGAGCAGGAGGACGGATCTGGCATTTACCAAATCAGGTGTTCTGCCGAGTGGACTGTTTACCCCTCACCGAACCAGACAGGCAGGTGGCGGCGTCCATACCCCATGTGGACTCTGAGCCCAGAGGTCTCAACACAACACGGTGAGGAGGCCGGTATGGCACCGTGGCGCTGTTTCCTTTTCCAGTAAGGCCCATCCAGGGCAGCGGGCTGAGACCCGATGGCTCGCGTAACAAATGATCACAAATTGGGTGGCTTCAAACAACAGGGACCTCTTCTCTCGCAGAAGTCAGTTCAAGGGAGGGCTCCTCACCTCTTCCCGCTTCTAGAGGCTCTGGCGTTCCTTGGCTCTTGGCCCCACCACCCCAATCTCTGCTTCTGGTCAGGTGGCCTTCTCCTATAAAGACGTCAGTCAGTGGATTTAGGGCCCGCCCTAGGCCAGGATGACCTCATCCTAACTAATTACATCAACAAAGACCCCATTTCCAAATAAGGCTACATTCATAGGGGGGTCCGAACATGGCCGTTTTTGGTGACAGGTCCGCCCACAGCAAGCCCCTGGGGGGCGAGTGAGAATGTGCCTTCTTCCCTGAGGGCCGCCCCTGCTCAGTAGTTGTCCTGGGAGCTCCTCCCCTGAAGTTGCCCCAAGGGATTCTGGCACATTCTTCAAGGGCCATTAGTCACCCTTCTTGCCTAGTGTCTGCACCTCGTGAGTCAGATGCCTCTGACCCCGCCCGGCTGCCTCCCTCCAGCCTCCGCAGTGTGAGCCGTCAAGGCCAAATTTCCCCAGCGGTTAGGGTAGCTGCTGCTGGAGGGCGGTGCCCACGCTGGCTTCCAAAACAGACTGGAGCCAAATCCACGTCATGGCCATAAACGTGCTTCCTGGGGCGACCGTTTGGAAAGGGAGAAGATTGTTTTAGTTTAGAGCTGGGCTTCTCGGCCAGGCCCCACTAACGTCTGGGGCCAGGCCATTCCCTGGCGGGGCGGTCCTGTGCACTGCGGGTCGCAGAGCCGCACTCCTGGCCTCCACCCACAGATGCCAGCAGTGCCACCTCCCCCCAGATGTGACAACCGAAAATGTCCCCAGACATCACTCAGTGTCCCCTGGGGACAGATTATTCCCCAGGTGGGAACGACTGTCTTAGAGTCACAGCTCTGGATCCCATGAGACCAAGTCTTTATTCCGGCGCTGACCGTTTAGAAATTGTTCACAAGTTGCAGCCATTATGAGCTAAGCCAGGAGTCACTTTCTAATAACAGAAATAATTTGTTGTACCTTCTTCGGGTCCAGTTTCCATCTCTCTGCGTCCTTACAACACCTTTGCCCATTTTAAAGATGAGGCAAGAGGGTCCCAGAGAGGCGTGCTGGTGTGCAAATGTCCTGGGGCTGCCACAAACAAGGGTGGGAGTTGGGGAGTGCTTAAAACAAACGGGAATCGATTCTGTCACAGTCCTGGAGGTCACAAGTCTGAAATCGAGTTGTGGGCACGTGGGATCCTTCTGGAGGCTCTGGAGGCTCTGAGGGAGAATGTGTCCCAGGCCCCTCTCCAGGCTTCTTATGGCCATCAGCAGCCCTTCGGTGTTTGTCGCTTGGCTTGTGGTAGCATCTCTCCGATCTCTGCCTCTACCTGCACATGGCCTTTATCCCTTTGTGCCTCTGTGTCTCTGAGTTCCTTCCTCATATAAGGTCACTTGTCCTTGGATTCAGGGCCCACCATAAATCCAGGAAGATCTCACCTCAGGATCCTTATTTGAGTTATATCTCCAGAAACCCTATTTTCCAAATGAGGCCCCCCTCATGATGAGTTCCAGGGATCAGGACTTGGGCATATCTTTTGAAGGGACACAGTCAGCCCACTGCAGTCTGGGTTCCCCAGGCCACACCACAGGTAGCTGTGGCTGGACCATGGTGGGAACCCAGCCTGGGTCTGAGCTTGAGTTCATGGTACCACTCTATGGTCTTTGTGAAAGATTTCCTCTCTCACCTTGTCCAGGGCCAAAGAAGGCCAGAGATCGACACATCTTGTAGCATTTGGGACTTTTTCTCAGCTCCCTAAAAGGAGAAGTGGAGTTGTTTTGAGGTTTGGGTGTCGCCAGGCCACCCCCCCGTCCTGTGGGTTGCAGCTTCGCTGTGCAATTCTGACCAGAAAACAGGAAGGAGGCACTGTGGAAGCCAGTTCCAATCAGCTGGTCTGCCTGCCCCTGCAGTTAACTGTTACTGTCACTTACTGTCACCGTTTCACACGATGTCACTCGGCCCTGCTCGGCCTCCCTGCAGCCTGGCCTCCCCGCTGCCTCCAGAAACATGACATTTGTGCGGGACTCTTGTTTTAGCTCAGAAACACTGAGGGCACAGAAGGCAGGCTCACTAGGTCAGTGAGCGGCCTGGGTTCCTCCCTCCCATGTGCTGGGGTCCTCTGCCCATCCTGGGGGGCCCTCAGAGAACCTGGTGACTCTAGACGCGACCACCAAGGCCTCAGCTGCAGGGCTGGCCGCAGAGCGTGCCCAGACATGCTCCTTTTCCCGGGCCCGCAGACCTCAGCATCAGGGCTGATGGTGTGGGCCTCAAGGTTGGGGTTCTCTTTCCTGAACTGTGACAGTTGTCACCAGCATTTGCTGATGCGCACAGGGTTATAATTTCGAAAGCAGAAACGAAACAAGGATGCTTGCTGGCCAGGCCATTTTCCCAAGCAGCCAAAGGCTGCTACTGTGTGCTGGGGTTCCGGGCCTTTCGTGTAGCCACCATGGCCTGGCCCATGCAGAGGCGGGAGGCTGAGAGATTGTGACACCCTGAGCCACCTGCCACACCCGCAGGAGGAGGCCAGTGACCCGGGACAGCAAGATGTGGGACCCAGGGGGTGGGGGTCCTGGAGCTCACGGCTGCCCCTGACTCGCCTCGAGGGTCTGCGAAGGAGCCAGTCCGGGGACTGGCATCTGTGCCAACCTCAGTCCTGAACACCAGTCCCCTTTAGGACCCACAAACCCAGTCTCATGTGACCCCAGGCGGCTCCCAGCCCTGCTCCACCCACCAGGCTGCTGGGTCTGTTCCCAGGACCATCTGTTAGCACTGGTTCAGTCCACCCAGAGAGGTCACCCAGAACTGCATGCCATTACCCACCTTGCCCTTTGCTCTCAGGGACACCGGCCCAGGCCGTATCCTTTATTCCCACAACTGTGTGGACAGGCCAGCCTCTGCCCGGTGTTAGGGGCACACAGCTGAAGCCACTCAGCCAGGGTGACAGAGGTTTCCAGAAACAAGGTTCCAAAAACAGGGATATGTATGCTTCTGCAGGTAGGGTCTCTATTGAAGACCTTTCCTGAGACATAATTCACGCATGTTGAAGTGTACAGTTCAGTAGTGTTCGGTACATTCATGATGTTGTGTAACCCTCACCTCTGTCTAGTTCCAGAACATTCCCATCCCCCCAGAAAGAAACACCACAAGCAGTCACTCCCCATCGCTCTCCCCCAGCCCCTGGCAACCACCAGTCTGCCTGCTATCTCTGTGGATTTGCCTGTTCTGGACACTTCCTAGCAATGGGATCCTACACTGTGTGGCCTTTTGCGTCTGGCTGCTGTCGCTCAGCACGATGTTCCCGAGGTTCACCCACGTAGCAGGAATCAGGGCTTCGTTCCTTTCTGTGGCTGAGTAATATTCCGTCCTGTGGAGAAGACCACACTGTGTTCCTCTCTCGCCAGTTGTCCCAGGACTTCATTCCTTTGTACGGCTGAGTCTGCAGTTGGGTTTTCTCCTGAGCCCTGGCCCCCTCCCAGGCCAGCACCCCCACCCCACCCCCGCATCAGTGCCTCCCTGGCCCTCATCAGAAGACTCTCAGGGTTGCCTGAGCCATGCATGCCAATAGGAGGGAAGCAGAGCCTGGCCAGCGGCCTGCTCTAGACGTACGGGGCCCTCCTAGGTGTGTCGAGGGCAGAATGGAGCCTAGGTCGTCTGTCCGTCCGTGTCACCCATCTGTGTGTACCTGCTGCACCTGCTAAGAGGCTGGCAGGCAGAGGGAGGCTGGCGCTCAGGAGCAGTGGCCAGTGAGCACACTGGGCAAGCCAACCCAGGGCCTCCAGAGGCAGATGAGAGCATTTACATACGCTGTTGGGCTACCCACGCCAAGGTGTCCAAGCAGGACAGGGTCAGAGGTGGCTGCACAGTGCTGTGTGGAGCTGCTTCTGGGTGCTGATGCAGACTGCTGTCATCCGGGGGTGCGGGGGAGGGGAGGACCTGAGCACGGGGAGCACAAAGACCCCTTGCCCCCAGTGCTTGCTGGGGGGGGTTGTCCAGTCGCGTGACCTAGCAGGCTGCACGGGCAGAGGGGGCAGGAGCAGGTGGCTGGCTGGGGTGCCTCCTGGCTGCGCGCTGCTCCCTGCCCTTTGTGTGTTAGCCACGGGGGGAGCGGGCTTGCCAGGAGGAACCAGGGTTGAGAAAGGGGCAGGTGGCCAAGGACAGGCCTCCAGGGGACCGCTTTAGGGCATGGGCCACACAGCAGGGAGGAGGCTCTGGCTGGGGAGGAAGGAGGGAAGCGGCTGGAGTCGCGCATTCACAAAGGAGAGCCAGAGCCTTCGCAGCAGGAGACGGGTTTGGGCCAGGAGCCTTTATCCAGTACCCCTCCGTTTCCCAGATCTGAGGGCCCCAAAAGCCGGGTTGCAGCTGCTGGACGTGAATATGGTGTTTTGGAGCGAGAGTCCTAAGAGCACGTGTTCTTTTGGTCTGTCGAGGGGAAGGTTGGCTGCTGCTAGGGGGTGGGGCTTGAGCTTAAGAGGGTTTAGGGCAGCAGCATGGGACACTCTAGAGAGAGGTATGCTGACCAGACAAGTCCAGGGCTGAGTCTGGGTGCACAGGCTGCCGTGGGCCTTGAGCTGGAGTCCCCAGATACTCCTGACCTGGAGTTGAGCTGGAGTAGGCGTGCAGCTTAGGGGAGGAGTGGGACAGACTTTGAGCTCCCAGAAGTCATCCCCCACACCCTGGCCAGCAGTCAAGGCTCGAGCTATTCTGGGCCATCCTTGAAGCTGGGTGGCTGGAAGGTCACTGATGTGAACATCAGGGTCAGCCATCAACAGGGGAGGGAAAGGGAGAGCCAGGGGTGGAATCCTGGGAAAATGGTCCTTATAGGGAGATTCAGTGGTGCAGAAATCGGAGAAGGTGCTGGAGGCCGAGCTACTGAGAGCCCAAGAGGCAGGTGGGCCCCACTTGGTTGACTACATAGAGCAAGGAGTTACATCTCTGGCTGCTTCTGTCCCCAGTGTGGCCTCCCCCAGATGTTTGGGGGAGTCGTTGGTGAGGGGGCCCAGGTTGGCAGACCAACCTGAAGGAAGATAGGAGCTGAAGCCAGAACCTGGAGCAAGGCGGGGATAGGGCTGGGCAAACCCCACAGGGGCCAAGAGGTCAGCTTCAGACCTTGCGGATAGAAACACGTAGAGATGAAGGCCATCGATGTGGGGCCCTCTCTGTCGTAAGGGCCATCCTATACACTGCAGGGCGTTGGGCAGCATCCCTGGCCTTGACCCATCACGTGCCAGGAGCAGTCCCTACCCCAGGCAGGACAACCAAAATGGTGTCCAGGCATCACCAGGCGTCCCCCTGGTGGGGCTGAATCTCCCCCATTGAGAATCAGTTTTAGGTTGACTGCATGCAAAGAACGATTTCAGTGTCACAGATGTTTTATGCCTAAATAGCTTCAGATTTTTTTCCTTTTTATTTATTTAATTTTTTTTTGGTAACATTATGCCATTGTACTTACACTTCATCCCAACTATATTCAGCACCAGCAGTCAGGGTGGCTGGCAGGCAGGGATGCCTCTCCTGCTGGCTTTCTCAGTCATTCCCGGAAAGAGGAGGCTGGTGCTACTTCTCGCCCTGCCATTAGCCAGAGTCTCGCAAATGGTCACTGCCCCCACCCACCCCGCCCCCAGACCAGAAATTGCCTCACGTCTTTGTTGCTGCCCAAATACACTTGGGTTTGGCCTTGGAAGTGGACCTTGAGTGACATCTTTATTTTTTTTTTTTTTAAAGATTTTATTTATTTGACAGAGATAGAGACAGCCAGCGAGAGAGGGAACACAAGCAGGGGGAGTGGGAGAGGAAGAAGCAGGCTCATAGGGAGGAGCCTGATGTGGGGCTCGATCCCATAACGCCGGGATCACGCCCTGAGCCGAAGGCAGACGCTTAACCGCTGTGCCACTCAGGCGCCCCTTGAGTGACATCTTTAAAGTGATATTTTAAGAGCTGCTGGTCGATACCAAAAAATGCAGTTGCCCAATTCAAGCCCCCCCGACCCAGAGCCGAGAAGTCACACACTCCCTGTGGGTGTTGTTGCAAAGGAAATTTACGAGAGCACGCAAGCGAATTTCTTTTTTTTTTTTTTTAAGATTTATTTATTTATTTATTCGACAGAGATAGAGACAGCCAGCGAGAGAGGGAACACAAGCAGGGGGAGTGGGAGAGGAAGAAGCAGGCTCACAGCGGAGGAGCCTGATGTGGGGCTCGATCCCACAACGGCGGGATCACGCCCTGAGCCGAAGGCAGACGCTTAACCGCTGTGCCACCCAGGCGCCCTGCAAGCGGATTTCTGATGCGGTTCGTGCTGCTTCCTAAGCCCTGGAATTCTGTCATCCCTCCACCCTTGTCCTCCTGGTGTGACTTTCAGAATATAATTGCAGGTGTTGGCTGTGGTTTGCCTCATGTCTCCCTTAGTGTCTCCCCGACAGGAAGCACACCAGGGCCACCATCGTGGTTTGTGCTGCTGGGGAGCACGTGTGGTTATCTGCCCCACTTCGGCAAAATCGTGACACATTTTATTACTGCTTTTGGTTCTACCCAGGTCCATTTCTTTGCCTTTTTCATATAATGCTTCTTTTTTTTTTCTTTTTTCTTTTTCTTTCTTTTTTTTTTTTTTTTTTTTTTAAGTATCTTTTTCCATATTTGAAGTATAATTTCTTTTTGTATGTACCAGGAGTTGGCAGACTACAGCCCACAGGTTAAATCTGGCAGGGCCTGTTTCTATAAATAAAGTTTTATTGGCACATAGCCATGCCCACTCATTTACATATTATCTGTGGTGGCTTTCGCCCAGGCTTTCACAAAGGCTGAGCAGAGCCTTTGCAGCAGAGACAGCAGAGAGCCCATAAAGCCGAACATATTTATCACTTGACCCTTTATAGGAAAGGTTAGCTGACCCCCTCATACCTGTAGCTTCACATAGAACATTCTGGAACTTTCCGCAGTTAACTTTCTTCATGCCCTCTTCTCACCTTCTGCTCAGCTCCCCACACTCAAATCTGGGAAATCAGGTTCCCACTCTCATTCCGCAGAACTGCCATCACCAACTGAAATCTTTCTGCATTTGTATCTATGCCAGGTATGGATACGTGTGTTCGTAAACATCTACCCACAGTGGGCTCTGCGGTATTGTGATTTATAAGAAGTATATGTTTGGGTTAACTCCTGTTCCTGGCACAGAACTCCTAAAACCCTTTGAATTTCCTAAGTGATGAGAATAATAAGGTGGTTATATTAATGAGGTGATTTTTGGAATGCACCTGAGGATGGGGGCTGGTTCCCAGGGGAATCAACCATGTGCTTAAAGGGTTGGAACTTTTCAGCCCCGTTCCCCTGACCTCTGGGGAGGGGAAGAGGAGCCAGAGGTCGAAATCAGTCCCCAGTGGCCCATGATTTAATCAGCTGTGCCTGAGTGACGAAGCTTCCCTAGAACAAGAAAGGAGGGAGTTGAGAGCTTGTGAGCTGGTGAGTCCATGGAGGTTCTGGCAGGGTGGCACACTCAGCGAGGGCCTGGAGCTTCCTTCCTACCCTGCCCTGGCCATCTCCTCCATCTGGCTATTCCTGAGCTATGTCCTCTTCGGAGAAACTGGAAATGGAGTGAGTAAACTGGTTTCCCAGGTTCTGTGAATCGTTCTTGCAAATTAATCAAGCCCAAAGAGGGGGTTGTAGGAACCTCTGACTGATAGCCAGTCGATCAGAAAAATGGATGACAACCTTTCAGTTGGCATCTGAAGGGGGAAGCATGCAGCCTTTGTGGGACTGAGCCCTTAACCTGTGGGAGCTGATACTCTCACAGGGGAGACTGTATCAGAAGTGAGTTGAATCGTAGGACACCCAGCCGATGTTGGAGGAGAGCTTGGTGTGGGAGGGTAAAAAACCCACACGTCAGAATTAGAGTCCGAATTAGAGGTTGTTTTTTTTTTTAAGATTTTATTTATTTATTGGAGAGACAGTGAGAGAGCACAAGCAGGAGGAAGGGGCAGAGGGAGAGGGAGAAGCAGGCTCTCCACCAAGCAGGGAGCCCAACGCGGGGCTCAGTCCCAAGACCCTGGGCAGGATGTGGGGCAGACGCTTAACCGACTGAGCCACCAGCTGCCCCAAAACTGTAGAGTCTTAAAGTGGTTGGGAGGGGTCAGGAAAGGAGGACTGGGACGTCGATGTCCCAGAAAGTTCAGCAGGGCCAGCTCCAGCCTGGGGCTCTGTGCGGGCCTTCTTGCTCTCGTGCTCACGTACTCTGTGTCCCATGGGCACCTGGGAGTGTTTTAATAGCCGGCATGTTTGAGCTCTGGCTGAAGGTGGTGGAGGCCATGGGGGGCCTCTGCCTAGGCTTGTACCCTCCTGGACGGCCCTCAGAGGGTTTCCAGCTGCACCCTGCTGGCAGGGCAGCACTGTCTGTTGGGGTCACAGTGGGATGAGGACACAGAATGAGACCCCAGTTCCACCCCCACCCACCCCCCCACAGCAATCCCTGGATCCTCCAGAAGCTGCTCGGAGAAGCAGCATGAAAGCACTAGAGCTGATGGGGCCAGGCCGGAAGCGTGCACCCGGGCTAAGACCCCCCTGGAGGAAGCTAGCTAGCCTCTGAGGTGTCAGATGTGTGTCCAGGCAGACACTGGAGCTCACAGCTGGGGGATGACTCAGCCAGAGAGAGGAGCGTGAGGACGAGTTTCTTGTGGCCCAGGGTGGGGGCTGGCAGCGTTCCCAGCCCCAGGGCTTAATGCAAACCAGCAGGTATGGGTATTCCCACATCACTACAAGGATGTCCTGAGAGACAGAAAATGGGAAGCAACTACCAGGAGCACCCGGATCAGAGACAGGGAAGAGAGGCAGGGTGACAGTCAGGAGACAGCCCAGCTGCAAAGCGGGAGGGGCTGCAGAAAGATGAGAGGGTGTCTGAGGGAGGTAAGGAGAGCATAGGAGTGCCCTATGGCAGTGGTGTGGGGGGAAGCGCCAGGGAAGGAGTGGCCATCTGTGGCGGAGCTCAGCGGTGCTCTCTGTCCCTCCTGTGCCCTGCAGACCTGGGGCTGCCTTTCTGGTCTGCTGCCTAAAAAAAGTGCGGAGCCCTGACACTTTGCAGCCATCGAAGGATATTTTAGACAAAAGGGGAACTTATATTTTTGGGAACGCTGTGTCTAAGAGAAAAGTGAAATTATGGGGTGTATTTTAAGCACCCAGAAAGGCCTCCTTGGAATTTACAGAAAAGGTTGATTAAAAGGCGAAGCAGATCTTGGTCCTGGGACACCCCTGCCACAGCCACCGCCCTTTCCGAATGTTCTGGACACTCTGCTGCACCAGGACTGGAGAGGGCCGGGGAATGTCTGCCCATCTATCAGCCACATCTGCCTTGCTGTTTGGGGCGGGAACGCAGCTGGGCCAGGAGCAACCACACGGCCTGGCAGCCAATTTGTTTCCCAACAATTATCCAGGATAGAGGGACTCCAGTGCCCCATCCCCAGGATCACCGGGAAGCTGCCCTCTGAAATTTCCCGTGTCAGCCAGCCACCAGCTGGCCACAGCCAACTCCCAAGGCCAGGCCCTGCAAGACCGCAGTTACCTGAGGCCCCTTGAGCCTGAGGCTCGTGGTCATCTGCCCAGCTACTGACCAACCATGTGGCCCCAGTATGGGGTTGCTGACCAGTTCTTCTTGGGGGGAGGGGAGGGTGGCACCACTTGGCAGCAGTCAGACACCCAGGCCCAGAGTCCTCCACGAGGTGGGCCCTCAAGGGATGGTATCATCACCCCCATAAGGTAACCCCCCAAAATGTACAGAGTTCCATTTAGCCTTCTGTGACTGCGGGGTCTCTGGGGCAGCTGATTTTTTAACGGAGTTCAAGGCTCAGTTCTCAGCTGGGGCGATTCTGCCCTGAGGGCATGTTTGACAACATCTACAAACAGACATCTAGTGGGTAGGAGCCGGGGGTGCTGTTCAGCACCCTCCAGTGCCCAGGGTAGCCCTCTCCACAAACAAGGATCTGGCCCCAAATGCCAGCAGTGCCGAGGCCGAGCAATCTGCTGGAGTTTCGAGGCCTCCAGGATATGCAGTTACAAATCCAGCCTGGGGCTCTGGAGGCACCACGGGGACAGAGCTGCTTGTTGGGCGTGTGAATGCTTTGAGAGATGGTAAGCAGACAGGGGAGAGAGAAGATGACAAGGACACACAGCCCCTGAGGGAACATCTTCAGTCCTGCCAAAGTGCCTGGACCAGTCCTTGCCCTTCAGTATGTAGCCACGCCCCCTTCCACCCGAATTTACTACCCACCGGACTTGAGGGCCCCAAGCTGCCTCTGCCAGGAAGATAGGAGCAGGATCAGGCAGCCCAGCTCAGCTGCCTGCATTCTGTGTGACCTGCAGCAAGCCTACCTCTCTGCTTCGCCTCCTTCCCGATCTCTCACCCCAGGACCTTTGCATGCACTACACTCTCAGTCTAGAATGCTCTTGCCCGCAGTAATCTGGCTAAGTCCCACCCCAAGGCTTTCTGGGAGAGTCAAAGGTCCAGAATGTCATGTGGCCAGCAGAGTCATGCCACAGAGCCAGCACATAGCATGGCTTCTGCCACTCCACATCCTGAGGCTCAGAGGGGCCATTTGATATTCAAGGGCCATTCGTTTTTAATAGCAGGCTAGTCTAGTTCAGCAGTCCCGAGTGTCGGCTCTGGAAGAGCAGGAAGTAAGTGTGTGCTGAGATGAGGTCATAGTGACCCCAAGGTGGGGAGGGTGTCTCATGGGGAGCCAAGGACAGCCCTCCTGGGCATGAGCAGGCTTCCACACCCATTCCAGGGCTAAGCCCATAAAGATGGGAGACGCCAAGGAGGGGGTTTCGAGAGAAGCAAAGGCTGGAAGCAGGCTGGTGGTAGAAAGTCAAAGGGAAGATTGTGTCTGCCTGAAAAAGAGGCATTTGGGGCACCTGATCCCTGACTGCTGGGGCTTTCGGATCCAGTCATCCTCCTGGGCTCAGGTCAGCAGCAGTCATGGTTCCCCCAGACCCAGGGAAGATTGAGTGACCCACCGAGGCAGGCCAGGATGTTGCTCCTACTGCCCCTTTTCAAGGCAGAGTGGATACAGTGGAGATTACTCAGTTACAAAAAGGAATAAATCACTGGCATGTGCTGTAATGCGGACGAACCATGAAAACACCATGCTGAGTGAAAGGCCAGACACAAAAGGCCACATAATCTATGATCCCATCCATATATGTCCCGAACAGGCAAGTCTGGAGAGACAGAAAGCAGATAGCAATTGCCAGGGCTGAGGGAGGGGGCCGGGGAGTGACTGCTTATGGGGACAAGGTCTTTTGGGGTGATGAAATGTTCTGGAACTAGATAGAGGTGACAGTAGCCACAACATGGTGAACATACCAAAGGCCCCTGAATTGCACGTTAAAGTGGTTAAAATGGTGAGTTTGATGTTATATGGACCTCACAGTTAAAACGGAAATGCAGAGTGGTCTCTGCATATCTGGATCACTGCCCATGGGGACTTGCCACATTCCACCCTCTGATCCCCTCCCATAGATCTTGCATTCTGCTGCCATCAGTAGCTAGAGCAGAGAGGGTTATAATGAGTGCAAGTCCCAGACCAAATTCTGCAGACACAGCTTCTTAGGAGCCCAGACACATCCTAGAGCCTAGAGTTCAGTTGGCTCTGGCCTCTTTGGTGACTTAAGGCACACTCCCGCGTCTCCATCTCCCTGAGCCCCAATCCCTAAAGAATGGGCCGCAGGACCCTTAGATGGAATTTCTCAAACAAGGGAAGCAAATGTCTCAAAAATGTTTTATCCAGCCTACTTTTCCGTCCGTGGAAGCCCACTTTGAACAGTCATTACACTAATTGCTGAAACTCCAGTTGCCGAGTGATGGTAAAATGGGCCAGAGTGGGTTGGCACTGGCCACTCCACGGTCGGTATCTCGGATTAGGCCACCGCCCTTATGCAGAGGCTTGGGCCACAGTTCTGCAGGCTGATTCTACCAAGGGCCCCATAGTCAACATTTCCATTTTAGGACCATGCAGTCTATGTCTCAATGACTTTACATTGCCTTCATAGAGCAAAAGCAGCCACAGATAATCCCTGCATGAATGGGTGGGGCCGTGTGCCAATAAAACTATTTACAAAGACAGGTGGTGGGAAAGAAGCATCAGACAGACCCAAAATTGAAGAACCTTCTGCAAAATACCCAACCAGTCCTCCTCAGAACTGTCCAGGTCTCAAAAACAAGGAAAGGCTGAGAAACTTGATGTGGAGACGCCAAGGAGACAGGATGGCTGAATGCAATAGGAGATGCTGAATGGGACCCTGGAACAGAAACGGGGTGTTAAGGAAAAACTGAGGACATACAAATAAAATGTGGACTTAGTTAATAAGAACTTATCAATCAGTATTGGTTTGTTAGTTGTGTCAAAGGTAATATTAATAGGGGAAAGTGGGGGCACCTGGGTGGCTCATTCAGTTAAGCGTCTGACTCTTGGTTTCAGCTCAGGTCATGATCTCAGGATCCTGAGATCGAGCCCCACGTCAGGCTCCATGCTCAGCGCAGAGTCTGCTTATCCCTCTCCCTCTGCTCCTTCTCTCTCTCTCTCCCTGGAATAAATAAAATCTTTGAGAAAAAAAAGGGGGGGGCAGCGACTGAATGTGAGGTACACAGGAATTTGCTGAAATAGTCTTATAACTTTTTGTAAATCTAAAACTATTCTAAAATTTAAAGTTTATATTTTTCATAAGAATATAGTCAGGTTTGGCCTGTGGGGCATAGTTTGCAGACCAGGGCTTAGATAAGCTTGCACCGCCTTGATGAGATGTTCAAAGTAAATCTCAGACAGGGAAGACCCTGGCAAACTGAACTTGGACCTCTCACACCTCCACTGGAGATAATTCCTTCTCATAACAAACCCTAAAGCCATAATTCTCGTCCTTGAATCAGAAGAACCCCCTCAGGCTCTGATTTAAGAATTTAGATTCCTTGGCCTTTCCAGAAATTCCGCAGGTCTGGGATGGGGCCCAAGACTCTGTATCTTTAACAAGCCCCCACAGCTCATACTTGGGGTCTCCACCTTTTCTCTCCTTCTCCCCAACCCACCAGAGTGGCACGGTAATGGTGACTTGCTGTGGGAGAAGCGGCCACTGAAGTCTTAGCAATTCTGACAGATTCCCCACTACTGTAAGCAGGGAGACCCAAGATGACATGTTTGCCCACCCCAGGTATTAGGGGTAGGTTCAAAGGTGGTCCCTTCCCCAGGGATGTGGAGAGAGTTTGTAGTGCCTGCAGAAGAGTGGAGAGATGCTTTAGAGACCCTCCAGCCCACCCCTGTGAGCTCACATTTCCCCATGCAGGCAAATGCTCGGTTTTGCTGCATAGAAAGGACCAAAAGCCCTTGCTGTTCTCATCCTTGGCACCAGAGTCCATGCAGTTTGGGAATTGGGTAGGGAGGCAGTTGTCCTCCCAAGATGAAACCTTCCGTAAAGAACTGCCCACTTACAGAATGGGTCCCCTGCTCACACTCTCCTCTCAGTTCAGCCACCCCAGAGCGTGCTCTCTCCCAGGCGCGTCCCGCCCCACAAACGGCACGCAAATCAGTTGCAAAGTGAGGTTGAAAAGTCCTGCAAAAGGTGCAGGATTTCAGGCTGTCATAAAGTGACCAGGAGAATTGCTCAGACTCCAGTCAGTGCACCACACCCACAAGCAGCAGGTGGGGAAGAGAGCGAATGATGGCAGCCTGGGCTTCCGAAGAGAATGAGTCTCTCATGGGCTAAATATAAAGGGGTGCAATCAGTCTATTGAAAGGAGAGGGTTTTCAGCTTGGCTCACAAAGCTCAGTTCCGACCTTGTGCTTTATGAACAAGACGCACCTAAACCGAAGCAGTTCAGGGAGCTAAAAATGAAAAGACAGGCCCAGATGTAGCAGGCAGATAGAAACAGGTGCGAACGGAGCTGCAGTTCCGCGGACACAGAGGAGGCAGAGTTCAGAGCTCTGAATGTTACATGGGACAAAGAAGAGTCATCATAATACCAAAAACCTCAGTTTACACTTGAGGTATAATAGTTGGCAATATCTGTGCACCAAACAACACAGCTGCTCAGCCTTTACAAAGTGGAAATTACGGAAGATCCTGGGAGAAACAGACGTAAACACATAGCGCGAGACTGGTTGAGTGGACAGCAAATTGGCAGGGATATAATATGCCCAAACCATGTGTGTAGGCAGATCTGTGGACCTATCATAAACCTTTCACTTTGATAGAAGACTAAATCTCAAGTATTCATGGAACATTCACAAGATTCATGCCTATATCAGGCCACAGAGAAAGCATCTAGAACTTCCAAAAGTAGAACTGTGTACAAGCAGCACTCTTAACAATGCAATGAAACTAGAAATTAATTTTTTAAAGACCCTTGCACGTGGAAATTTTTTTCAGAAAGAAACTATAAATCTCTATTAAACAACTCTTGGATGAAGAGGGATCTATAGACCAAAGTTACAGATTTTCTAAAAATCAGTGACCGAAACTGTATGTTACCAGAATCCACAGGACTATGTGAAGCAGTACCAAGAGGGCAATTCGTAGCCATAAGTACTTGATATTCATAAATAAGAATGAATGAAAGGAAGTGAATTAATTTCCCAGCTCAAAGACCTGAGAAAAAGAACCAAGTAAACCCCAAAGAGAATGATTGGCTGTCAAAATGAATAAGATGAGCCCTCGGGGATCTTGATAAATTCCTCAAATGTTTTTGGTGCCGCAAGAACCAAGCAAGGCCCTCCCCCATCGAAGCTTGATCTGTTCTTTACTCTCTGTGATCTGGCACGTGGTTTCATTATAACTTAAACAAAAATTTAGTGAAATATCAGATATAATAACTTGTTTCATACTTGGTTTCTTTTTCATCTTCCTCTTCCTTTTTTTTTTTTTTTTTTAAAGATTCGCTGATCCCACACCCCAGCACGGTTTTCTTGAAACTTTGGCCCTTGGGAGGAATCTGTCCATTTCAAAGAACCTGTTCTGGCCCCAGGAGCCCTTGCTGGTTTTCAGTGTTTCTATCCATCCGAGTCTGTGGGTGATCGTTGGTGCCAGTCCAGATAAGCGTGACAGAGCATGTTACAAACTGGGGGCACAAAGGTAGGCTGAGCGTCCCATCCCGTCGTCACTCGGCTCTGTGCAGATGCCTGCTGTCCATTCACGCCTGTCCAGCAGCTGGCTGTCAAGAGCCCACTGGGTACCCCCAAACCCCATGGGTAACAGGAAGGAAACAGAATCCAGGCAGAGACCAGGTGTCAGCAGGGCCCTGGAAAGCCTCCACTTCCTCATCTAAGAATCAGGAGCCATGGGGTTAGATGTGACCCCTCCACTTCCTGCCCTGCGCCTGCAAGCCCACAGAGCCTGTACTGCCACCTGGGCAGGCTGGCAGTGGTGGTCCTGTCTCCCATCCCATAGCCACCTCCTCTCCCCACCACCCTCTTCCCATCCTCATCCTTGTCTTCACCCGGCATCTTCCCTCCCTAGAACTGGCCACCGCTCCCAGTATGGCAGTTCTCTGGAAAGCGCTTTAGCTGTACTTCTCACTTCCCCACCTCCTGCAACCTTGCTGGCCCATCCGGCCCTCCCCTCCGTGCTTTGCAGTCCTGCTTCTCCGGGTCCCCTCTGTGCCCTGGGAGACCGGTCAGTCCAGACGAGGCTCACACCCTCTCATGTTCACCCGCCCCGTGTCCGAGTGTCAGAGTCTTCTCCTGCCTGTGGAACGGAGGGCCCCTAGAACAGTAGCTCATCCTGTGAAGGACCCCAGGGCCTGTATTTTCAGCTCTGCCGCTGTAGTCCAAGAGCAGGCACAGACCACACATAAACAGATGGAGCTATACACCAAGTGGAAGTTTATTTGCGAAATGAATTTGCGAATTTGTGGAAGTTGAATTGTTCATTGTATTCATGGGTTGTGAAATAGTCTTTTGACTTTTTTTTTTCAAGTGTTAGAAAGTGTGAAAATCATCCTTACCTTGTGGACCATACAGAAACAGGTCACTGGCCCGTAATTTGCCAACCTCCGTAGAGATCAGAGCCCGAGCCTAACCCCACCCTGCGAACGTCAGGAAGGTGCCCTCCACACAGCCAAGTTTCATTCGCGTACAGACCATCTGTCCCTGCTTCAGGCAACAATGGCAGAGTCAAGTCATTTTGACAAAACCCCAAATATGTATTACGTGGCCCTTCACAGGACAAGTTTCCCTGGTTCCCATAGCCTCGTTTCATCTTTAAACAAGCCAGGGAGTCAGAGGTTCTTTCCTTCATTTGACAGGAGAGGAATCTGAAACCCAAGAGCGTTGAACCAATTGCCCCAGGTGACCCTCCCCCTAGGCCACTGGGACCCCCTGGAATCCTTGCAGACAGAGCCATTTGCCTGGGCTCCTTGCCAGAAGTAGCCCTCCACCCCACGCAGGGCTGTTTTCCCAGCATTTCCACACAGAAAAGCCCCAAGTTCGGGTGGACGCCCTGGGGCTGTTTGCTCAGCACACAGGGCAGAGTGGACCCTCCAGGCTCTTCGGTCCATGGACACTGCCTGTCGAGCTTCTGTGCTCCCATCAGGCCCATGAGACACCTCCCGGGGTGGCTCCTGCCCTGTCTGACCGTCCTCTATGTCCCCAAGTGGGCACAGCCTGTCAGTGGGTGCAGGCCGAATGCTGTTTCTTATAACAAAGTATCCCCGAAACATGGAGAATATCGTGGAGAAAAATAAGTCTGTCCCACCCTGCCACCACCAACCTCGTGTCGCTCCCAGTGTCCTATTCTCCCCACCCCCACCCATGACTGGAACAGGAGCCCAGCAAGGGGGAGACCATCTCGTTTGGCCCCGTCTTTAGGCTGCATTGTTGTGTAATACATGCTAATAATGTTCTTTCACCGATGGGCGCCTGTCCCCACAACCCCGGTCACTCCTCCGTCACCACGCCCAGTCTGGGCTTGGACACAAGAGATCTGGAAGTCCCGTGTGGCGCGTGGTCTGAGGCAGGGACAGAGGCTTCACCCCGAGGTGACACTGCCCAGGGAGGGGCAGCATCAAAGCCACAAAAGGTGGTGAATGGCCGCCCCCTGCTTAGGCCAACTGGGGGGCTCCTTGAGGGGGTGACACTTGATCCGTGGCCAGGGTGGACGTGTAGGTACCCCCTTCAGAGCCCCACTTTGCAGGGGGCCCTCTGAAGCTACAGCCATGCCAGGCACAGAGCAGCCAGTCAATAAATTGTTATCAAGTGGAAGGATGGATGGATGGACGGACGGACGGACAAATGATTGAGTGAATGAGACCACATGTGCCAAAGCCTCACAGACACTTGGGAAGTGAGGTCCCTGTGGCTAGAAGGTCAGGAAAACAGAAGGCTGACCCTGCAACCAAGACAAAGCCATTAGAATGACCTAGAACTTTCCTCTGAGAAAGAGTGGCCACGGTTAAATCTGGGGGGCGGTGGAGTTATCTTGGGTTAGGCCACCTCAGCCTGGCTGGAAGGACAGCCATCCTGAGTGGTGACGCTGGGGGACTTCTCCACAAGGGAATCCCAACTGGGGGCTCACCTGTCAACGTGGAAGATAAGGCAAGAGCATTTGCCTTCGTGAGCTCATCCCATGGGGCTTTCCGGTTCTGAAATCTGAAAGCAAAACAGTTTGCCTAATGCAGTCCATCAGCACTTGTTTGGTTTTTGTGGGGGATGCCCAAGAGACCAGGTATAAGCTCAGAAGGGGCTCGGGCGTCCATCTGCCTGGTCGCCAGGCCCTGGGTGAATGGCCTCAGCCAGGGCAGGCAGGTACCCCGAAAGGTCCCAGGCTGTGGGGATGGAGGGGCCAATGCATGGAGCACTGGCTGGGAGTGAGTTCACTGGGTTCAAACCCAAGGTCGCGTCAACTGCTTGCCTGCCCCTCACACTTCAGGGAAGTTAGCAGGCCTCTCTGTGCCTCAGTTTCCTCTGAAATGGGGCACACTTGTTTCTCAGAGGCGTAGAAGCAAAAGAAAGAGAAGCCCCGGTGCGCCTGGCGTGGGACTGGACTCACCATGGGTCTTTCTGTGATGTTACCACCATTCTTCCTAAAATGTTTACCGTGCGTTTCAGCCTAGAGCAGAGGCGGCATCCTGTTTAGATGGAAAATGCCCCTTCTCAAATTTCTGGCTAAGATGCTCAACCTCCATTTCTCCAAATTAAGAAACATTTTTGAATTTCCCAAAAGAACCTCAAAGATAAGGACAGTTGGAAGAATGTCAGAGGTCCCCCCAGCTCTTGTCATCCTTGGCTGGGGGAGGGGTGCTGGGACGGGGGCGCACATGGCGCCCTCCCTGGGCCCGGGATCATCTGCCCCATCAGAGGAAGGGGCGGGTGTGTTGTTTCTTTGTTAGTTTTACCTAGAAACCCTGCTTGGAGGATTTTGAACTACAGAGTTGTCTCTTCATGGGTTTTTTCCTTCTTGTCGTGATTCTGGGTTGTTGTTTTTTTCCCCAAAATGTACAACTTATATTAGAAATGTGTACTTTATGTTATATAAGGGGGGAAAGTGTTTCCAGGAAAGTAGAGGCCCTTCTCCCATAGCATTTTGCCAGCACTGGGTTTTCTGGCCTGGTGGGAAGACAGCATTAGCATGTGGCCTCCATAGCCCCAATGCCAGATTACATCGCAGCGTTGCCAGCACCTGGATCCCGCTGCCTCCCTCCCATCCACTCTGGGCCCCCCCCTCCCCCCACATGACCCCCGGCACACCATCCTCCCTTGTGCTCCCATGCGCTCTGAGGCCGTGCACGCACCCATCCAGCCCCGGGAGCAGCAGCTACGTAATAGCTCCCCTGGCTGTGAGCGCCAGGCCAGCATTTCCTCCTCCTCGGACGTATAATAGCAGCAACCGGATATTTTTAGACTGGCTTTGAAAAGTCGCAGTGTGCTGAGACCGCATACCAGACGCATGAGGTCACTGCCCCCCCCCCCAAGCCTGGGCTGCGTGGGGCTGGTGGGCCCTCGCATCCTGAAGACTTTCCCTCTTGTGGTCCCCAAAACACCAGCCCTGACTGTTTCCTTAGAAATCCCACGGAGTCTTGTCCCGAGTTCAAAAGGGGGAGTGTCGTGGGTCTTTGGGATGCGCGTGCACGTCGCTGGGGTGCCTCTGCAGCGGGCCCTGGACCTGGCTGCTGCAGGGGCCCCAGCACAGAGAGAGAGGTCCGTTCCCCGGGGAAGGAGGCCACACAGCTCGGGCATTGCTGCGCCATCTGCTCGCAGTTAGGCAGGCGGGCTTGCTCACGGAGTTTATTTTAGTTTGGAGCAGGCGGAGGGCCCAGGCCTGTCCTCGGCTCAGATGGCACCCCGCGGGGTCTCGTGAGCCTGGAATGAAAGGAGGAAACGGACCTGTTGCCTGCCGAGTCCCTGATTCCCGGAGCCGAACGTCAAGAGTCCCTGGGCTTTACCCCAAACAAAAAAATGCAGTTCCAAGGCTGAACTTGAGGGAAACCAGATATTAAACCTAGAAAGAGTTTTCTTCCTCACAGGACTCCTCAGGCCTATAGTGCCCATGGGGGTCCTCACGACAGGATGAAGGGCCCCAGAGCCCTCAACCACCCAACCCTGCAGACCCCTTTTACCTCCGTCCGTACATAGCAGTCCTACTCAGCAGTTCAGCCAGCTCTGGGGACATTTCTGGTTGTCGCAGGTGCTGCCAGCCTCTGGCAGGTGGAGGCCAGGGGCACTGCTCAGTACCCCACAGGGCACAGGATGGCCCCACCACAGAGAATGATCCGGCCCCATGGATCAGCAGGGCCGAGGCTGGGGACCCAGTGCCGGGTTCTGCAGGCACTTGGGAGACCAGGCAGACTCAGACCTGGCCCCCAGCTGTTGTCACCCAACCACCGGCCAGCAGCTCAGTCACATACGTCAGGACATGGTCATTCCCACTGGCTGAAGAGCCCCTGTGTTTAATCCAACTCTCCAGAGACTGTCAGAACCTGGCAATGGATAGGTCCTAAGGAAGTATTTGTGAAGAAGAGAAGCGGGCTCTGTGGCCACTGTCTTGACTCGGGAATGTGCCTCCTCAGACTGGGTTCTGCCTCGGTGAGGCCGTGTGGTGCCCACTCCCCCACTGAAAGTGCCCGGCCACCACCTGCCCTGAGCAGATCCCCCCCTTTGCACCAATGGGCCAGGTCGGCTCTCTGGGACTCCTCCTTCATTGTTACACTCTTGCCAGGTGATTTGGCTGTGGCCTCAGGTCCTTTGGCAGGGCCCATTCCTGGGGTCTGGAGCTCCTGGGGCAGTGGGGCAGGAAGTTCTTGTCCTGTGACCCCCCGCCACCCAGCCAGGTGCCGCTGTCCTGGTCCCGAGCTCTGCAGAATGGAGCCATTCTCAAAGGAAGTGTCCCGGGCCTCGCCACAGCAGACGCTTTTTTATGGGGCTTCTGGCTTCAGATTGCCACACGTAGTCCACCTGCATTCATTTCCCTGCAGAATGAAGCCTTTAAGAAAATCCCGATTCCTCTCTGTGTCAGCACATCTCCTGGTTCCTGAGTCCCCTGCAAGCCTGGCCGTCTCCCCGACCCTGCCCTCCTCCCTCTGCCCCACCGGACCGGACCCTTAGACACCCACGCTCAGTCCCCACCTCCCCCACTGCAAACCTTGACAGTGGCCTTGCCACTTCTTCCCTGCTGCCCTCATGCCTACCCAGCCTCCCACACAGCTCAGCCTTCTCAAACTGGAACATTGTTGGCCCTTCTGGTGGCCACCAAGCTTCCCTTTGTGTGTGTGAGCAGGGCATCACCTCGCCCCCCTGTCACCCCTTCTTTGGCCCCTGGAGCCACAAGGGCTTGGACAGCTGAGTGCCACGCTCCGTGATCAGTTCTGCCTCTCTCCCCTCCCCTGCCCAGCCCCACTACTCCCACCTCTGCCAGCGTCTTGCTCCCTGAAACTGCCCCCAGCACCTTCCCTGCCCTGCATTCCCCCAAGGCTTTATCATACCCTCTCCCTGTCTGTTCACCCCTTAGGGGTTTTGGGTCCTTCATGGAGAGGAACCTGGGCAGGGTATGTTCTTTGTCTTAATCTGGGTGATGGGCACATAGGAGGCCCCGGGGGGGACCCCATTGAGTCACAGACTCCCTGCACTAGGCATCCTTTTCTCTGTGTATTGGAAATAAAGCCCCAATTCATGCCACAGTAAGAATGAACCCCAGAAGCATCCTGCTGAGTGAAGGAAGCAAGACAAAAGGCCACATAATGTATGCTCCCACTTAGGCGAAATATCCCGAACAGGCAAATCCATAGCGACAGAAAGCAGACCAGTGGCTGCCAGGGGCTGGGGGAGGCCGGACGGGGGATGGGGAGTGCCAGCTAATGGGGATGGGGGGGTCTCCTTTTGGGGTGATGGGAATGTTCTGGAACTAGACAGAGGTGATGGTTACACAACATTGTGAGTGTACTGAATGCCACTGAATTGTTTACTTTTCAATGATGGATTTTATGTTAGGCCAGTTTCACCCCAGTCAGAAAATTTGTTGTGAACCAGCTTGTCCTCCCACAGAGTCGCAGGACCCCGTCGACGACAGGACCTGTCTCCACATCTGCTCCCTCCCAACTGGCCTCATCTTCTGGGGTCCAGAGCCAGCGTCAGCCCAGGGCCCAGCAGACTCCTTCTGGAAAGGGCCAGAACGGTCTCTGTCATGGTTGCTTTGCTGCTCCAGTGTGAAAGCAGCCATGGGCAATCCATAAATGCACAGGCCTGGCCGCGTGCCAACAAAACCTTGTGTATGGACACTGAAATGTGAATAGAATTTTCATGTGTCAGGAAGTACTAGTCTTTTTGGGTTTTTGGGGTTTTGTTTTTTGGGGTTTTTTGAACGATTTACAAATGTAAAAACCACTCTTGGCTCACAGGCGATACAGAAATAAACTATGGACTGGACTTAGCGCCTGGGCCAGAGTTCGCCCTCAGAGCAATGATAACGGAAAGAGAGTACGGTTGATGAGCATTTTTCACATCTGAGACTTCAAACTTGAACCCCTCACACAGCCCAAACACAGAGATGAAGTATGTTGGCGCACACCTGGGCTCACACACGCCTTTGTGTTTACCAGTCTCCTCAGGGCCGCCGGCTGACTTCAGGCAAATGAGTGTCCATGACACCCTGGGGGACCTCCAAGGCTCCAGGCTGCGGCGTGTAGAAATTCCATCCTCACGATCTGAAAACCTGCTCTTCTTTTCTCCGCAGGCTTTCGGAAACGCCAAAACGGCCCACAACAACAATTCCAGCCGATTCGGGAAATTCATCCAGGTCAACTACCTGGAGAGTGGCATCGTAAGAGGGTGAGTTGACAGCCGCCTAGCTGTGGGCCTCCAGACTCGGTCTGGGGTCCTGGGCATCCCTGCGAGGAGTAGCCGGCCCGGGAGCTCAATGTAGAAATTGTGGCTCTGCAGATATGTGAGTCGTACAGGGAAGCAAGTGTGGTTTTATTTAAGTCATTGATGTGAAGATCTGAGTTGTGGGTCCAAGTGGGAAGTGTAGCTGTGAGGGGGGCAGGACCTCTGTCCCCAGGTCATCGAGTATGGGTCCAGGTGCCCCAGAAGCAGGTACAGTGACCTGAAGGTGCTGGCATGATGGAGTTTGCCAAGAACAGGCAAGGACACACCAACCTATGTCTTGGTCTTAATGAGGTTTCAAATTCAGTGGGTCTGGGGATGCCATATAGGCAGAGTTGATATGGACTGTGGCATGTGCCAAACATGTGCCCCTTTAGCCAGGAGGAGATGTAATGCTGGGTAGCAGACTGAAGTGATTGTTCAAGGAAGTACTGAAGGTAGGTAGGTGGGTGGATGGGAGAGAGGGAGGGAGGGTAGGTAGATTAATGGATGGATTTGTGGGTGGGTGGGTGGATGGATGGATGATAGATTCATGAGTTGGGTGGTGAGTGGACAGATGGATAGATTCATGGGTTGGATGGATGGATAGATTTGTGGGTGGGTGGGTAGATGGATAGATGGGTAGATTCATGAGTTGCGTGGATGGGTAGGTGGATGGATTTGTGGGTGGGTGGGTAGATGAGTAAATTCATGGATCGGGTGGGTGGGTGAATGGATAGATGCATTGCTAGATGGGAAAATTCATAGATGGATAAATTTGTAGATCGTTGGATTCATGGATGGGTGGGTGGGTGAATGGAAATGGTAGATGGGTGAGTGGGTAGATGGTAACTGGGTTGTGAAGTTGATTGTCTGGTGAAAGTTAAAACACACCAGCATTTTGTGCCAGAAATGTGAGTTCCTTAGGTGAAGGTACAGTTATTTCAACTAAATGTATAACATGGAAATTGTGTCCGTTACTCTGTGCATTGGTTATGCTTACAAAAATGTCTGGCAACTTTGTGAAGTGAATTAATGTTATAAGGAATCACCTATTTTGTCATCGTATTTAAGTCATAATGTCATTTCAGAATTCGGTTCTGTGACTTTTTTTTTTTTTTTTAAGTGTATATGCTGGGTAGTTACAGCTGGTTAAAAAATGTCATTGTGATTTAATACTGCATAATGTTTTTGGTATTTTTTTTTTAATATGCAAAGGTCTCATGAGCTGATAAAACTCTTTCAAAGTAAGAAACAAAAAACATCTTGGGGGGGCGCCTGGGTGGCACAGCAGTTAAGCGTCTGCCTTTGGCTCAGGGCGTGATCCCGGAGTTATGGGATCGAGCCCCACATCAGGCTCCTCCACTATGAGACTGCTTCTTCCTCTCCCACTCCCCCTGCTTGCGTTCCCTCTCTCGCTGGCTGTCTCTATCTCTGTCAAGTAAATAAATAAAATCTTAAAAAAAAAAAAATCTTGGCACAGCCTGGGGTTACTCAAAGGGATTGCCCCTGCCTCCACATTCTGGTGTAAAGGTCTGTGGTGGGAGCAGGATTTATACCGCTTCCAGGAGATGCTCTGAGCAGCCCAACTGTTCGACGTGGGGAGGAGACCTGAGCAACAGGGCTAGAGTCCTAGAGAAGGTTCCAGCATTTCAGGAATGGAGAAGTCCTCGAGTGGCGGGGCCTGGAGATTGAGTCCAAAGTATGTCGGTTCTTCTGTCTGTCTCCCCTGATTGTCGATCATCTCAAATGATGATTCATATTCAGGACACAAACGGGAATGTTGAATCCTTCAGCCTCTGGTGTCTTTCCTTTTTCCCACTGCCCAGGCTCCAATGGGCAGTGGTCTCGGGGAGAGACCCCCGCAATAAAAGGCAGTTCTGCTCCGGCCCTCAGCCCCCCACAGACCATCCAGTGGTCCCCCCAGCTCAGCACTGCTGGGCACTTGCATGGGCACAGCCACCCCCCAACCCCGTTGCAGGGCCTCTGAATAGCAGGAGTTGCCCAGAGTAGCTCGTCGGGCACATGACACAGAATTATACCCCATCTGTAGTTCTGGGGGCTCCCTCAGGGGCCCAGAGATGCCAGAAGGCTGCCTCGTATTTTCCTGGGTCCCGGGCTCGCTTTGCAGCCATGGGCCAGACCCAGGAGCCTTTGCTCCCAGCTTACTCCTCTCTATGGTCTGTTTGGTGTCCTAGGGCTGCCATAACAAAGTGCCAGAAACCGGGGGGCTCAGAACAACAGGAATTTATTGTCTGACAGTGCTCCCCCAGGGGGTCCAGGAGAGGATTCTTCATGCCCTCTTGCGGCTTCTGGTGACCCCGGGCCTTCCTTGGCTTATGGCCACGTCACCCCAGTCTCGTGGTCTTCTCCTCTGTGTCTCAGTGTTCTCGTCTACTTCTTAGGACTTTGTGCTCAGATTTAGGGTCCACCCTGATCATAGACATGATCATGTCTCCAGATGCCTTCCCTTAATTACAACTACAGAGGCCCTTTTTCCAAATAAGGTCACACTCACATCTCCTGGGGGCCACCGTGTGACCCAGTGCACCAGCAAGGGTCAGCCCCCAGCTCACTGGTACAGCCTGTTCTGCTGGCTACAGCCGCCCCATCGAGCTCCGGGCCAGAGGCCCGGGGTGGCTGAGTCTTAGAGACCAACTTTTGAAATTCCTCTGTCTGTGGCCTCAGATTCAGGAAAGGAAGTCCCACCTCAGCCCATGACCGTGGCCTGCCCACGCTCCAAGGACGAGGTGCACTTCCTGTCCAGGGAGTGGCCACAGCCAGCTGGGGAAGAAGCAGGCCCAGACCCGGTTCTGCTTTTGGGGAGTGACACTTCTCAGTGCCATTTCCTGTGGAGGCCAAGGGTCAGGGGCAGTCCAAGCCTTCCTCCAGTTCCCCAATTTGCAAGGCCTCGTCTTCCTGTGGGTTCAGTGGCTCAGTGCTGGGGGTTCCCTGGCCCCCTACGAACCCCGATAGGGGCCGGGGCCTTAGCAATGATCAGGGAGGGGCGCCTGGGTGGCGCAGTCATTAAGCGTCTGCCTTCGGCTCAGGGCGTGATCCCAGCGTTCTGGGATCGAGCCCCACGTCAGGCTCCTCTGCTATGAGCCTGCTTCTTCCTCTCCCACTCCCCCTGCTTGTGTTCCCTCTCTCGCTGGCTGTCTCTCTCTGTCAACTAAATAAATAATATCTTTAAAAAAAAAAAAAGAAATGATCAGGGAAAGGAAGGGGTTGTCGTTGTCAAATGACAGCTCAATGCCAGTAAGGGGTCACTGTCCTCCCCCCTCCACCAACGCAGCACAGGGAATTGGCCACAGGTAGAGATTCCAACAGGGGTCTGATTCTAGAACCAGACACGGCCTCCCTCCCTAGGAGAACAAACCACCGATAACTAAAATAGTTACTAGCAGGGAAGGAATAGAAAAAAACATATGGATTTGGAAGAAGAGAGGACATAGGCCGAGTCCATGGACATCCACCCATGCATGTGTCCCAGGCAAGGCTGCAAACAGGAGACTGCCTTCCTGGAGAGAGAGGCAGGCAGCATCCAGCAAGCCCTGGACCAGGGGCCCGGTGCTGTCCCCCGGGCCTGCCCCCTTCCAGGCACCAGCTGCCCCTCCTATAAAACAGGATGGGCTCAAATGAGGGTGGCCTGCAGAGCCGTCCAGTTCCCATACTTGGTGATGGTGGAACCCATGAAACCCCAGTCCCTCCAGCCCCAGTGGGTGTGGAGGGAGTAAGGCCAATGCCCGGCTCGGGCCCCCGCCAGGCCACTTCCCTCCCGTGGGGTCCTAGGCAGCAGGTGGCCTTTTCAGCATTTAGTATCTCATCTTTCGACAGGAGCCACAGTGCCCACCCCGAGGGTGGGAGGATTCAGGGCATTTAATCCCTGCAGAACAGTGCTGAGAAGGCAGCAGATGCTCAAGGAATAGTCACCATTACACCTGCTAGCTGTGAGAGTGTGGCTGTAGAGGTCCCTGGCCCCTGGCTCAGAGCCCACCCGGCCTCGTGGACCCCTGACCATCAAACACCCGTCAGCTAATGGACGGGTAAACGATGAGGCTGACTCTCAAGAACCCTCGGGCTGAGTGACAAGGCGGAACCAGTATATATACCAAAGGATTGTATTTCTTTAAAATTCTAGAGAAATGCAAACTAATCTATAGTGGGGCTGATCAGTGGCCACTTGGGGGTGGGAGGCAGGGAGGGGTGACCGAGGGCCCAGGAAACTGGGTCATGGTGGTGGGCACACAGGTGTCTGCATGTGTCACAAGTCATCCGTTCACACGCTTCTAGTTTACTGTACGTCAGTGACAGCTTGTAAAGCTGGTGGAACAAAATAGGAAAGGACCCAGTCAAGACTCACCACGTTGCACACTTGAAGTATGTGTGGTTTATATCAATAATGAAGCTGTAAAAAATATATACATATAGAAAATCAACCTGTTATCTTATATTTAAATTTTTCACAGGAGAAGCATTTAATTGCCGAGGAGCTGGTGAATGCAGGGGGCGACCTTCCTATATTGTTTGTCATTTGTCATTATGGTAACAAATTACTCTAGTTCTTCCAGAAAACTCTTAACAAAATGTTAACATCCTATTCCTTCATCTTCCTTTTAATGACAGGGCTGTTGTCGAAAAATACCTGCTTGAAAAGTCCCGCCTGGTCTCTCAAGAGAAGGATGAGAGGTAGGAGGAAATTTCCTTGGTGACCCACCACATCTGCCTTCTACCCCACAAAGGAGAGACGCAGGTGTCCTGGGCCTACGGGAGGCGGTGGCCGATCTCCCAGGAGCGAAGCTGCTCTGTGGCTGCAAGCTTTGAGCTCATACCTCCTAAGCCACCTTTTTTGAGCTTATTTTTGTTTCTACCGGCTTTTACCCAGAGTAATACCCACCCCCATCCGCAGACATGCACTCACCGGAGAAGCTCACAGTGTAGTTTTCTTTTTAAGACATAATAAGAATCGACTTATTGTCTCAAATTGGTACATATTTGAGGTGCTTTTTTTCCCCCTGGTGTGGTCTCCAAAGCAATATTAGCAGTGGTTTGAAGAGTGGCCGTGGCATGGCCTACAAAAACGGATTTTTTTCTCCTCATTTTCACCCACAGGAACTACCACGTGTTTTATTATTTGTTACTTGGCGTCAGCGAGGAAGAGCGTCAAGAATTTCAGCTCAAGCAGCCTGAAGATTATTTCTACCTCAACCAGGTAAACAGCCCTGCGGCCCAACCACAAACGCTGCCTCTGTTCCCCACGGGCTGTTTACGCGCCACTGGGAGGTCAGAGGCTGTCTGCCTGGGCCTTCTCTGGCCCCCAAACCGACTCCAAGGAGGCCCAGAGGAGGTGGCATAAAGGGGCCCATTCATTCCCCGTGTCCTGAGCCCTGCCCCATCGGTTCCAGCCAAAATCACTTTTGCATGCCACCCTCACCAGCCCAGAAATACCCAGAGTGCCACTGAGTTTGTTTTTCAGCATAACTTGAAGATCGAAGATGGAGAAGACCTAAAACATGACTTTGAGAGACTCAAGCAGGCCATGGAGATGGTGGGCTTCCTCCCTGCTACCAAGAAGCAGTAAGTGGGCAGGCCAGCCATCCCGCCATCTCCTGCGTGGACCCCCCCCCGCCCCTACATCTTACCTAATAAGGCCCCTCCCTGGGAGCTGACTGACACCCCAATAGGAGCTAAAACACCAAAGCAGGGCAGCCCGATGACCACAAGCTCTTGAAAAGGGACTCGTCATTAGTCCCTGGGAGATGTCAAACCACGGGGCTCTTGCCCAACGGTGCAGAGGCACCTCACGCTTAAACATGGTTACGATGGTAAATTTCACATGATGTGTGTTTTACCACAGTTAAATTTTTTTTTTTAAGATTTTGTTTATCTGACAGTGAGAAAGAGAGACAGTCAGCTAGAGAGGGAACACAAGCAGGGGGAGTGGGAGAGGAAGAAGCAGGCTCCCAGCAGAGGAGCCCCATATGGGGCTCAATCCCAGGACCCTGGGATCACACCCTGAGCCGAAGGCAGATGCTTACCGACTGAGCCACCCAGGCGCCCCCACAATTAAAATTTTGAAAAATTTTTTGAAAGCCACACGGGGTCCTCACCACACCTGCCCAACATTCAGTCTACCCAGTGGGAATGCCTGCATGCTTCTGAGAGGGCACATATCGGGCCAGCCCCTTCGGAAATCCATTTGCAATTTCTACCAGAGCTGTGTCTGCCCAACGCCATGCGTGCGTGTGCTGACTCGAAGATACGCACGTGGCAGCCTTATTATTAACCGCCCAAAAGTTGGAACCCCTCCCCCCCCCCACACACACACACACTCAACACAAATGCTCACCTGCAGGAATTAAATAACTAAAGAAACAGCTATATATCATGCAGGGCTGGACAAACTTTCTGTAAAGGGCCAGATAGTCAAATTTTCAGTTTCGGGGGCCAGATGGTCACTGTTGCGCGTTCTTCTCTGGGTTTACTTTTTTAACCGCCCCCCCCCCTCTAAAAACTGAAGAACCATTCTTAGCTCTGAGGTTGTCCAGTAATGGGCCATAGAGTGCCGCTCCCCGGACTCCACACACAGTGGTGGGGCTCAGCTGGCGTCAGCTCCGCCCCCCCGGGACAGCTGGCCGTGTCTGGAGACGTTTTTTGGTGATTATGCTGTGTAGCAGAAGGAGGAGACGGGCGCTGCTGCTGGCACCTAGTGGGAGGGGCCAGGGATGCGGCTCCGTGTCCCATAGTGCACTGGACAGCCCTCCCCAGCAAAGAATGATCCGGCCCCACGTGTCCGCAGGACCGAGGCTAAGAAATGCTGGCTTGCAGCATTGAGTATGACCAAACCAGGACACCACACGTAGCACCCCCACGTCACGGTCTTAGAGTGACAGACCAGATACAAGTACATGTGATTTCGTTGACATCAAGTTCACGGACAGTGTTAGGATGGGAGGATAGCCGTTCCTCTGCAGGACCTGGGGTGGTTTCCAGTGCCTGGGATGTTCTATTTCTTGCTCTGAGCACTTGTTACAGGGAGGTGTGTGTTGTGACAGGTCATCAAACTCTATGCTTAAGAATTGTTTGCTTTTTTTTTTTTTTGCCTGTTTTTTATGCATGGTGGGGTGGGTTTCTTTGCATTTTTTTTTCATGCATGTTAGGCTTCCATAAAAAAATGTTAATCACCCCCCCAACCCCAAAAAAACAAAAAACAAAAAACACCCAGGAGAACCATCTGTCTACAAAGTCACATTCCACAGAGCGTCCCCAGCAGTGAGATTCGACCTTTTTTAAACTTATGTCCGACTGGACTTGGCTGGTTGTATGAATTCAGCCCAATTGGCTGGAAGCTTCTGTCATCTTGTGACTCTGGAAACCACCCCAACCTAGGCTCCTTTGCTCTTCCAGGATTTTTTCCGTCCTCTCAGCCATCTTATACCTGGGCAACGTCACGTACAAGAAGAGAGCCACGGGCCGAGATGAAGGTCTGGAGGTCGGGCCCCCCGAGGTGCTGGACACGCTGTCCCAGCTCCTGAAGGTACGGCTCCCTGCACTTGGCCACGGTGGCCAGCAAGGACCCAGAACGTCCTGCATGGGCCGCACGTCTGTAAACTGGGGTCTGTCTACCTGTTTCCTCCCCGCCCTCTGTGCAACACCTCTTCCTTGGTTCTCTTTCTCTCTCTTTTTTTTTAATTGAGGTATAATCGTCATACAGCCTTATGTTAGTTCTGGCATTACGACAGAATGATCTGGTATTTGTCCGTATTGCAAAATGATGACCACAGTGAGTCCTGTTAACATCTGTCACCACACATGGTTACAGAATCGGTTTTCTCTAGCAGTGAGAACTTGGAAGATCTACTCTCTTAGCGACTTGCAATTATGCCATACAGTATTCTGAACGGAAGTCCCCACGGTGGACATTACATTTCCGGGACTTCTTTATCTTATAACTAGAATTCTGTTCCTTCTGACCCTCTTTATTAGCCAGTTTACCCACCCCCTGCCCCACCTCTGGCAACCACCAGTCTGTTTTCTGTATCTGTCAGCTTGGTTTAGTTTGGGGGGTTTTGGGAGGGGGTTTTTTGGGTTTTGGGATTTGGGTTTTTTAGTTTTTTAGGTTGTTGGTTTTTTTCCTTTGCTTTTTTGGAGTCCACATACCAGTGAGATCATACTTGTTTTCTCTGACGTATTTCACTTAGCACAATGCCCTCAAGGGCATGCCATCCCTTCCTCCTTTCTGAAGGACTCCCTCTGAGCATGGCTGCCTCCCCTCTCAGCCCCTCGTGTGAAAGGCCCTTCGAAACCACACTTTGATCAGCGAGGTCATGTGTTCATTGGACCTATGCCACGCCCTTGTCCGCTGGCACTTGTCAGCCCCCAGGGGGCACTGGGCAATGTCTGAGGCATTGGGGGGTTGTCACAACTCGGAGGAGCTACCGTCATGTAGTGGGTGAGGCCAGGGATGCCACTTAAGATCATATAACGTGCAGCACAGCTTCCCCACAGCAAAGAATGATCCGGCCCCGAGTGTCCGTGGTGCCAGATCTGAGAAGTCCTGCCCTCATCTTTCTGTTTTCTAAGTGCACATCCCACCTGTGGCTCTTCTTAAAGAGCGTGTGCCTGCGTGCGGGAGCCCGGCTTCTGCCGTGTCCGTGGGGACGAGTGACCACGCCTGCCTAGGAGATTGGGACAGCTGCCCTGCCCCTGCTCTGACTGCCTCTGGCTGGGGCTTGGCGGTCAGGAGGGAACAGGCCAGGAACCCACTCCAACAGTGACATCTATAAATGCAGGTTGCCAGGCAGCACACAGGCCCACAGGGACCCCCAGGCCTAAGTGACCATCCTCCCAGGGCCATCGACCGAGCCTGTGAGAGTGAGATGTGAGCATAGTGCACATCACAGGGTAGGGCTTCAGGCCCACTTCCCAGTGCGGCTGCTGGAGGTCCTCCCACCTTCCTCAGGCTTCGGGCCTTACCTCAGTGACATGAGGACCCGCCCAACAAGCCTTCTCTCCCTCCTTGACCTCGAAACAGGTGAAGCGAGAAATCTTGGTGGAGGTCCTGACCAAAAGAAAAACGGTGACAGCCAATGACAAACTCATCCTTCCCTACAGTCTCAGCGAGGTGAGCACTGCCTGGGCCCGCAAGTTGGGGTGGGGGCTCTGGAAACAGCCGGCCTGGATAGCCCTTTCCCTGTCTTTAGAGAGCAGTGACAGTGTCTCTGGTTCTCATGTGAGCCCAGGCACAGCTCAGAGCAGCTTTTACAGTACACTTCAGCCCCAGGGCCGGATCTCAGGCCACACGTGTTCTCCTTGGTGTTTCCCTGCTGCTTCTCACTAGCAGGGGATGGTCACCTGCAGCCCACAGGCCAAATCCAGCCTTTTACTTGCTTTTTTAAATAAAGTTTTATTGGCACAGCCACACCTTTTTTTTTTTTTTTTTTTCATAACATGCTGCCTTGCTACTGTATTGGCTGAACCAGGTGATCACGACAGAGACCATCTGGCCCTCACAGCTGAACGTACTGACCTTCTGGTCTTTAAAGTTTGTTGACCACCTCCCCCACTCCCCAGGCTAGCGTATGACCTTTACAACCATTCAATGCATCCCTGAATCTTTTTTTTTTTTTAAGATTTTATTTATTTATGTGACAGAGAGACAGCCAGCGAGAGAGGGAACACAGCAGGGGGAGTGGGAGAGGAAGAAGCAGGCTCCTAGCGGAGGAGCCCGATGTGGGACTCGATCCCGGAACGCCGGGATCACGCCCTGAGCCGAAGGCAGACGCTTTAACAACTGCACCACCCAGGCACCCCTGTATCCCTGAATCTTGATAGGGCGCCTCTCTCTGGCCTTTGGCCCAGCCAGGATGTTTTCCTTGTGATGGGTTTTTCTTGTGTTTTTACATCTCAAGGGCAGTGGGCCTCACAGCTTGCAGCTTGGCTGGCCACAGGAAAATCCCTAGCCGTGGCGGGGATTTTTAGTGGGTGGTAGAAGCTGCTTGGGCATCATCAGCGGGCTCCGTGGACGTTCTGAGCCCCCACCGATCTGAGCCCCGCAAAGATTCCCTGAAACATTCTGTAAAAGTTGCTGCAGGACACCTGAGCCCCCCAGCAGTGTGGCTGCCCCTGGGGACCGCAACGCCGAGGGACAGATGCCAGGTGTGGGACTCTGTATCCCTCGTGGCCCTGTTTCCACAGCCTCCCAGGAAACACAAAACCAGGACATGTGTTCTAGATCTTAATTGTAGCCAAGCACATCTGTCACAGCTTAAATCTGAGTACATAAAGAGAAACAATTTCTTGTATGTAAATTAGACCTCCGTAAGCCTTTTTTTTTTTTTTTTTAAGCCATTACTGCTTTTATGCACACGATGGCATCCCCACTATGCTCCCAGAACTACAAGGGACCTGGCTGGTTCTCCTCACAGGCCAGCCTGGCAGCCTCCCTGAGCCTGGGTTCCATCCATTGCTCTGAGGAGTGGGCTGGCTCGGGAGAAAGACTTTGCTGAACCGTAGGCTGCCGGGGGCCCGGGCTTCATATGTCATGCTTCGGTGTGCAGGGGCATCCCGAGCGGACAGGTGGCACACAGAGCGAGAGGGGCGTGTCCAGTGAGTCACGTGTTCAAAGTCACAGCTTCGCTTATCGCCATGAGTGCAGACCTCTGGGTGGCACAGCACGGGGGGCCCCCCTTGTCGAGGTGTGACGCTCCCCGCCCTGTGCCCACAGGCTATCACTGCCCGCGACTCCATGGCCAAGTCCCTTTACAGCGCTCTGTTTGACTGGATCGTTCTGCGGATCAACCACGCCCTCCTCAACAAGAAAGACATGGAAGAGTCTGTCTCGGTGAGAGCCCCCATCCCTGCCTGCTCCACCAAGTAGAGCTGGGGAAGGCCAGGCCCTCAAGGGTCACACACCCTCGGCAGATGGCCTGTGGTGTCGGGAGCCAAGGTGGCTTTGGTTGGTGTCAGGCGAGAGGCCTGTTGCTCTGAGGGGCAGGCCCAGGGAACGGGATGAGGCACAGTGAACACATGGCCCCCCCGGTTCACATATTACAGATTCCAGGGCGGTGACAGCAGAGGATTCGGGCCAGCGCAGAGCCCACACAATGAAACAGGTCACTTCCACGGAAGGACCACCAGTACTAACTGTGTCCTCTGTCTTCCCAGTGCCTGTCCATTGGGGTCCTCGACATATTTGGATTTGAAGACTTCGAAAGGAACAGTTTTGAACAATTTTGCATCAACTATGCCAACGAGCAGCTTCAGTATTACTTCAACCAGCACATTTTCAAACTAGAACAGGTAAGGAAATGCCATCGTGTTGCCTATGCAGCCCAGAGCGGGGATGGAATGAGCCGGCACCGGGATCTCCCACGGGGCCCAGTTTGCTGGTTAACCAGCCCCGGAATCTTTCTCTACAGAAGAGAAAGTCTGGGAAAACCCGGCCTAGCCTTGGATGAGGCAGACACTGGGGGCATTTTTGTCTGTGGGTCAATTTTATATCTTCTTTCCATTCAAATGTAAAAATCCATCCAATGAGAGAGAAATGGAGTTACCTTGTAAGGATTTGCTTTGGTCAACAGTTTTGATAATCTGTTTTCCGTCTCTCTTCCTACTACACACTCAGCCATCTTCACCCATGTGTTATCATTCACATTGATGATTTGGACAGGAAAAAAAAATGATGGGCTTATATAAGTATCTAGCTGACTTTACTATTCAACTTTCCTTCTGGCTGTTGAGCCCTTGAAACGTGGCTCGTCCACATTGAGTTGTGTGGCAGTAGTGAAACTCGGGGGATTAGCAACACATCGTGCAAAAGGAAAAGAATATAAAATGGCTCATTGGTCATTTTTACATTGATCACATATTGACACGATCATAGTTTGGATATATTGGGTTAAATTAAGTATATTATTAAAGTTAACGTCACCTGTTTGTTTTTACCGTTTCAACATGATTATTAGAAAATTCGAAGTTACGCAGGTCACTCGCACTACATGGCATTATATCACTCGCATTATTGGACATTGAGGTTCCAGAGCAGGGGCCGGCAAGTGGCAGCTCACAGGTCCAATCTGGCCCCACAACCTGTTTTTGTAAATAAACCTTTATTGGCACGTGGCCACGCCCACTTGTCTATATATCATTGGTGGCCTCTTTCACACTACCATGGCAAAATCGTGGTAAGACACCATCCAGCTCATAAAGCTTAATGTATTTACCATCTGGACCTTTACAGAGAAAGGGACATGTTAAGAGTGATTTTAAGCATCTTGTATGATAGATGTTTAAGGATGTATGTTTTGTTTCCTGTTGTTATTAATAATTTTTTCCTGTTATTAATAGTTTTGTATAATTATGAATATATTTCCATTGATATATCAATCCATGTTCTGTTATTTACACATGTATGTATGAATGCATACATAAATATACCATATATAATGCATGCTGTGTGAACGTTAACATAGCCATGAGGTGGTGAGATTATCAGCTAACCCCCAAACCCTGCAGGAGGAGTACCAGAGCGAAGGGATCTCATGGCACAACATTGACTACACCGATAACGTCGGCTGCATCCATCTCATCAGCAAGAAGCCCACCGGGCTCTTCTATCTACTGGACGAAGAGAGCAAGTGAGTGTCCACGGCCCAGTGCCCCCCACAAACCTGGTTCTCCAGCCCCTGGAGCCACACCCTGAATCCACAGCATCCCCAAGAACTTCTGAGTTTGTCACACTCATTTGGCCACAAATCCTGACCTCACGTTAGCAAAATGCACACAGCATTTATCACAGAAACATTCACACAAGGAGTAACTCAAGTCTGAAACACGCACGCCTGGCAGTTGTTAAGGAAGGGACACGGGGCCTGAGTCTTGAAACTGGGCACGGGGTTGGTGCATCCTTGCAAAGGGCCATGTGTGGAATCCAGGGCCCAGACGCCAGACTGACCGCTAAGCCTGGCACCCCTTGTCCAGAGGACACTGAAGGCTGGGAGGGGAGTGGGTGAGGTGCCTCGTGCTTGGTCACCCAGCCGCAGTCACTGAAATTCACTCCTGAATTTGTTTCTTGCGGCTCCTTGAACGACCACAACACAAAGCACAGGCAGCTTTAAACAACAAATGTGTTCTCTCAGGGTCCTGGGCTGAAATCAAGGGGTGGGCAGGGCTGTACTCCCTCCAGAGGCTCTAGGGGGTGGTCCTTTTTCGCCTCTTCCAGCCCCTGGGGACCCCCAGCGTTCCGTGGCTTGTGGCTGCGTCATCCGAGTCTCTGCCTCTGTGGTCACATCACCATCTCTTCTGTCTGTCTCTGTCTCATCTGCTCTTCTCATAAAGATTCCAATCCACTGCATTAATGCCTCCCCCATGACCTCATCTTACCCAAGTACGTTCGTAAAGACCCTATTTCTGAATCAGGTCACTTTCACAGGTCGTCGGGGTCAGGACATGGACCCAACTTTCTATCAACAACTTTTGATCAGCTCCTGGTCGGCTTCTGAAGTCCCTGGGGAACTGGGTTAAATCAGGCTCCTCTCCTGTCTCAGACCCCGGCCCCACCTGGGACAGGGGACAGGCACATCCATTTACAGCTGGGATCCAGGTAGAGAATGTTCAGATAAGAGAACAGGCAGGTTGCTAGGAACGGCTAAACCATCACTCCCAGGAAACCCAGAAGCGGGATCCAGGGGAGGAATGTGAGGCAGGGCCAGGCCAAGCAGGGTTGGATCTGTCTTTGTTTAAAATCTTGCTGTTTTTGTTCATCGTGGATTTTTTTTTCATCTGGATTTTCTAAAATAGTGCTTTAAAATGGCATTTATCCCAGTGACTGAGTGAACAGGTTCCTCACTCCACACCCTTTCCCCGGCCCTGGAAGCAGTGTGCTTTGTAGCTGCAGATACCCACCTCCCCCCGCCCCGCTCCCCCATCCCCGTTAAGCTGTGGAGCCTGGCGCTGGGCATCACAGGCGCATTGCTCTGCCTGTGTTTGCGATGAGGCTGGGCAGAGGCAGGGCGTGCCAAAGCCAACGGCAGCATTTCCTTCCTGGGAGGCAGAAATAGCCAGGTACAACGGGGCCCTTATTCTGCCCTCGCCCCCCTCTCTTCTCCATCCTCATCTCCCGGCCCCTCCCTATAACAGGAGAGCAAGGGCCAGACCCCCTCCACAACACACCATCCAGATACATACAAATCTGAGACCAGAAGTCCCCCTCCATCCTGAGATTATTCCTGGGAGCTGCCCGTAGTGGGCCCAGGTCCCAGTCTTGCCTGCACCAAATGTCCGCCTTGGCCACAAAGGCCCGGGCCTCATCCACCGAGGGCCTGTGCCGGGAGGCAGAGCGAGTGGTCACCGCTCTCCCTGCAGCTAAAAGTTCCACGTCCTCTTCCCAGCTTTCCCCACGCCACGAGCCAGACCCTGCTGGCCAAGTTCAAACAGCAGCACGAAGACAACAGGTACTTCCTTGGCACCCCCGTCATGGAGCCAGCGTTCATCATTCAGCACTTCGCAGGGAAAGTGAAATATCAGATCAAGGTACGTGTCTGTCCATTGCCATCATCGGTCAAGGGTGGAGGCAGGAAAGGGGCAGGGTGCATGCCCCGGAGGCCCCTGACCTCTGGTGTGTGCTCGGCCTATCCCCTTTATTGATGGTTCGGGGCAAGGTTTCAGGGGCCCTCAGACCCAGCCCAGAGTCCCTGGCTCTTACTGTTGAAGGCCCCAGGGGCAGGACCTACCTCTGTTGTTGAGATGGGTCCCACCCCACCAGCAGCCCTTCCCGGGCTGGCTGCCAGGACCTCAGCGGTCACTGGCGAGTGACCACCCACCTCCATCCCCCACCAGGACTTCCGGGAAAAGAACATGGACTACATGCGGCCCGACATCGTGGCCCTCCTGCGGGGCAGCGACAGCTCCTATGTGCGGGAGCTCATCGGCATGGATCCCGTGGCCGTGTTCCGCTGGGCCGTGCTCCGGGCCGCCATCCGGGCCATGGCCGTGCTCCGGGAGGCCGGGCGCCTGCGGGCCGAGAGGGCCGAGAAGGCTGCAGGTATGGGGCCCACCTGTCACCGTCAAGAGGGGGATACTCAGTCCATTAAAAAGCATACAGTTCTGTGGACTTCAGTTCATCCACCATGTCACGTGACCACCACCTCTCTTGCTCCAAAACTTTGATCGTCCCAAACAGAATTTCTGCACTAGGGTATGCAGTTCACCCTCCTCATTGTCACAAGGCAGGAAGGCACATTCCCGTCTTTCCGTAAGGACAACCTGAGACCCAGAATGGCTGAGTGACTCCCACAGGGAGCTAGGCTCTAGATACCAGCCACGGGTCTCCGCTTTACAAAGGGCCTTGATTAAAAGCAGGACCAGGAGGATAAAGCCTTTTGAAAAGTAGGAATAAATAGTGCTGCTTGGGAGGAAATCAGACCCTTCACGGTTCCCGGCTCTGCCCAAACTTGAGTGTCAGACTGTTTTGTCCTTTTTTTTTTTTTTTTTAAACGAGTTCAAGTCAGGATGGAAGCCTCTGTGGCCAAGACAAACGCCTTCCAGGCCCCAGGCCCCAGGCCCCAGGCCCCCGCCTCCAACTCCATCTGCTCTGTGTCTGCAGCAGGTACGGGCAGCCCGGGCAGCCGCGGTCTCCTGGGAGAGCTGCAGAGAGGAACCAGCACCCCGTCGGAAAAACTGTACCGGTGAGCGAGACCTTGATTTGTCCGAACCGGAGCTGGTACACAGCGGTATTGTTTAAAACAATGCCAGACACCCTCCACCCTCCACCCAGGTTGGGGTTGACCTGAATAAGGAAGCCAGCAACCACTTGAATCAAAAGGACCCAGGGACACATGGCATCTGGCTGCTGCTTTTCTGCACACAGAGAGGCAGGCCTCGATGCAGCATCTGCTTTAGGGAGATGGTGGACGGCTCACTTTACAAAGGATTCTTTTCATGACCCGTTGTGGCCGTTGGCGGGTGGGGCCAGGAAGCCGCTGACTGGTTGCATCGAGCAGCAGGCTTGATTTAAGAGCACTTCCTCCCTTAGCGTGGCCAGGGTGGCCCAAACACAGATAGGCTGAGTTCCTTCATTTGCTCTCAGAACACAGTATGCCTCGTTGCACACAAGATGATGAGGGTATTTTGTGGCCACCTAGCAATGACCAAGGGCCTTCCACATACCCCAGTTTGCACTGAGTAAAATAGTGAGCAGCGTATGCTCCCAGGAAGGTGGGGTAAAAAAAGGCCACGCTGGACGGACCTCCACGGCAATGACAAAGCCAGAGGAGGGACCCTTCTGATATCCTGAGAGAGCTAAGTAGGCTGTACTGAAGAGGGACCAGCTGAGCCAGGCAAGGCAGGCAGGGCATGCTAAGCAGTCGGGGAGGCACCTGCAAAGGCCCTGTGGCAGCCAAGTTCCCAGCTTTCTTCTCAATACTCCAGATTCCCAAAGAGCAAGTTACTCGATATTTAAACTTGAAAAGATCATTTTATTTTTGAGCCCTTCATTGTAAAAACTTCCTCAAGAGTCATAAACATGTATGTATGGAGGTAGAGTTAGCACCTAGGTAAGTGACCATAAGTGATTTGTCTGAAAGCACCGTGTATCGTTTTCCTGCTTTTAAAAGGTGCATTTTTAAATCTGCTTTTTCACCCAAAAGGGAGCAAGAGGAAGAGAATGCATCTCTTTATTTGCTTGTGTGTTCCTCCCCCACCCCTCCCCCAAAGACTGAATGTGGCCCCGGACCCACATTCGCTAAAGTGATACCAGACTCCCCAGGGCCTGGCCCCGAGGCCGCGGGTCGCACTCCAGGAGCACGTTTGGTTTATACAGATTCTCCCTTTCAGCTGCTCAATGCTAGATTTCTCATTTGACGGCTCTGAGGAGTTCGATATTAACGCTTTTGAGGACATCATTGCTTTCTATGAAAGCAAGAAGTAAGTAGAAGCAAGGGCCTTCGAACCCAAGACCAGGGAGGCACAGGAGGAGCCGCCGTCCCCAGGCGCTCAGCGTGGCGTCCGGGGCCAGGAGTGGGAGTCAGCAGTCCGGGGGACACCGGGCTTGCTGGGGACGCGCTAGCCAGATTTGGCGGGGTCAGGGGGCATGGGCCGAAGCCGTGGGCCTTGTCTGGAGCCCTGGCCGCCGCGCTGACCGCTCAGGGTGTGGAGGTGAAATGTGACCCCTCTGTTGTCTTTGCTTTGTGCCTCCCTGGAGGGCGAGGGAGCAGAGGTAAGTGTGGCTGTCCAGGCCCTTGGGCATGGTGCATGGAACACGACGAAGGGCTGCCGATCGGGGTCTTTCCAGGCCAACTGCCCAGAGCTTAAACATGTACTTGAAATAACTGGAATGAGGGGTTTTGAAAAGAAACAAACAAATCAGAACCTCCTGACTCACCCTGCAGTCACTGCTGCCTCGTTTCCAGAAGTTCCATAAGGACATTTGTCGTCTAGACATCCTTTATGAATAGTCACTTCCAGAGCATCTGATTTTCATCTCATCCATTCTTGTTCTCACACATTGGTGCCAAAGTTTGGGCCTAGGACGTATCCTCAGCCCTGAACCCACAGTGATCGAACAAAAGGAAGTCAAGGAGATTGAATTCTTTGGGGCAAAGCTCTCCTTCAACTAGGGTTTCCCACCCTTGGTGCTGGGCTGGGTCCCTCTCTGTGGTGGGACCGTCCCTGTCCCTGTAGGGGTGGGTTGAGCATCATCCTGGCCTCAGCCCACCAGATGCCAGCAGTACCCCCACCCAATCATGACAACCACAAATGTCTCCAGACATCGGCTGGAGGGTAACATTGCCCCTGGTGGAGGGCCACAGTGTGAATTCCCATCCATTCCTCCTGAGGCCTTTCTTGGAGCTGACAAGGAGATCGACATATGGCCCCAGAATCAACCAGAAAAACTGATGAGCTATGTCCCACAGGCACCCTCTGGTCTCTTTTCAGTAGCCCTCGATGCTTATTGCAGATTCCAGAAGGCCGTTCTAGATGAGGCCTTTTTCAGTGATCTGAGAAGCCCTGTTGCAAAACCCATTCTGCCTGAAGCAAGCCCAGCCCTCCCAGAGCAGGGGGGAGCCTCCGTGGGGTGGCCAGCCACTCTTGGCTGCACCCCCTTCTCGGTGCAGGCAGGGGAGAGCCAGTGGCGTGCAGACTTCCCCGCTGCATGTTTCGGCTCCAGTGGCCTGGGGATGGCCCCGACCGTGCTGGGGACCCCAAGGTGGTGGGCCTGCTGCTCTAACTCGGTCTTCTCCCTGTCACTGCACCCCCACCCCACCCTACCCTCAGCGATTTGCATGACCAAATCATCAAGACCATCAAAGGATTGCCCTGGCAGGGTGAGGACCCCCGTAGGCTTCTCCAGTCCCTCAGTCGGCTCCAGAAATCCCGCACCTTCATCCTGTGAGTCCCCCCAAGGCTGTGGCGCCTCCCCGCCCGCCCCCCACCCCTGCAGCAAGTGCAACGACCGCCTCCCCCCGCTCCCAGGACCCCAGCCTGCGGGCTTCCTGTCGTGCTGAATTGGCCGCTGCAAACGTGCTGTCTTGTGGTTCCATTCTTACGCCAGCCTCTGCTAAATGGCCCTCGTAACACTCCTGCCCCAGTGTCTTCCCCATGGCCCAAATCCCTGCCAGCTCCCCAGTGCCCGGCATAGCTTCGCAGGAACGCTCCTCCCACAGAGCATCTCTTTTTCTGCCCTCAGACGTGCAGAGCAAGGCTTGCTGCCCCCACCCCTTGCCACTGTGAGCTTAGGAAGGAGCTTTCGGAAGGAGGGCGTCTGATTTCACACACATCCACGGCCCTGCTTTGTGTGGATGGCGAATGTGGTAGGGAGGGCCCAGAAACCACACACACCAGCTTTGGACCTGGTCTCTCTCTCGCCCACTCGCCACGTGGCCCGAGTGCTCTGAGCTCTTGGCCTCTGTCTGCAAAGCAAGGGTGACGACTTGCGGAGCACCAGGTGGGCAGCAGCCTCGGCCAGTGGGGCGCCCGGAGCCACTCAGGGCTTGTGCCCACAAGAGAACCGGTTCTCAAATTCGTTTTTATTATGCTTATTCTACCTCATGTGGGTTAAGATAGAATGTGACAACATAGGACCTCACAACCAAGCGTCTTGCTCATTTGTGGGGCACCATCTCCTCAGCTGGTTGGGTTTTTATTTCAGATTTTATTTATTTGTTTAAGAGAAGACACGAGAGGGGTAGAGGGAGAGAATCCAAGCAGACTCCCCGCTGAGTACGGAGCCCGACATGGAGTTTTGATCTCACAACCCATGAGATCACAACCTGAGCCGAAACCAAGGGTTGGTCGCTTCACCAACTGGGCCACCCAGGCGCCCCTCCTCAGCTGGTTTTAAAAATGAGCCAAGCTGCAAGTTGTGTGGGTTTGGGTTTTTTTTTTAAGATTTTATTTATTTATTTGACAGAGAGCACAAGCAGGGGGAGCGGCAGAGGGAGAGGGAGAAGCAGACCTCCCGCTGAGCAGGGAGCCTGATGCAGGACTCATCCCAGGACCCTGGGATCATGACCTGAGCCCAAGGCAGACGCTTAACCGACTGAGCCACCCAGGCGTCCCCAAGCTGCAAACTTAAAAAAATGTTGTTTGTCTGCAAGATTCCATGAAGTGTCTGAGAATAAGAGCCGTAACCCCTGCCCGTGCCCAAAAGATCGGCTTTTGTCTTTTCCATTGCACCAGCATGATTCTAAAATGTACTCCTACCCAAGCCCCATTTCAGTTTTTTCCGGGCAGATCCCCCCACAGCCTGCCAGGGGGTCCTGCAGGGGCTCTGTGGGCCTACTTGGCATTTCCCAACGTGTAGAGAATAGAGCCAGGACACCTGGTAGGCGCCAGAACGGTGGTGGGTCCCTCCGAGCTCCACAAGGGGCAGTCCACTGTCATTTTCTGAGACCTGTCAGCTCCCCCGTGGCTGACCTCTCACAGACGCACGTTCTGCCCCGCCGGGGACCAGCAGCCCTGAGCCAGATGCTCCTGCGTGCATGGGCTGGGCCCACCAGGGCCTCGGAGAGGCGGCGCGGCGGCCTCGTTGCACTTGTGCGCCCTGACTCTGCTTTCTCTGCTCTCGCTCCGTCTAACCCGCGAGGCATGGCTTGCTGAACTAACCCGGATCCAGACACCGTGTTCCTTCTGTTCACAAAAAATTTTTAATATTTTGACAGGAAAAGTAAAGGTATCAAACAAAAGCAGCTCATTCCAAAGGTAAACATTCGCGACACCGCCCAAGGCCACCTTGCTTTTGCCCGTCTTGAGAGCACCTTACTCAGCTTGCTTTCTGGAAGATAGGGGGCCAGGGGAGGGGGGCGAGGCACTTTTCACATCTCCATCTTTTTAGTTCCTTCCTCTTCCCGCCATCACCGCCCGCTCCCCTCCAAAAATAATTTCTCCAATCGAAGTGATTTGGAGCGGTTTTGGGTTTCCCGGAAGCAGGGCGTGTGCTGGGGATATTTGCACAAGCATGTTGACAGGAGCTCCCAGGAGGAACCTGAGAAGAGGTGGGGAAACAGGCTGGGGCAGGGGGAGGACTGAGCAAGGAGGCGGGCTCGGCCTGATCCCACGGGAGCCGAGGAGTGTGAACAGCACCAAAGAGCTTTTCCTGCCCAAAGGCAATGGGACCCTCCTGTCCTGACTTTGGGGGTCTTTAGCTACCAGCTATCTCCGGAGGGCAGCACGGGATGCAGCACCTCCCAGGCGTTTCTGGGAGAGGAGGCCCTTCAGCCAGGGAAGTCCCACCAGGAAGGGGGGCAACCATGTGTGGCCAGTAGCCTGGACCCCAGCAGCTGGCCTCGGGTGAAGTGCACCCAGCCTCGGTCTAGTCTCCACGTACAATGTGCAGACAGATTGTGAGATGTGCAAAAGGGAGAAAAACCTAGCAGTCTGGCCAACAGATGGGACAGTGCTAGTTTCTCTTGTGAGCTGATACTAAGGGTTGGCACACATGGGGGAACCCGCCAGAGAAGCTCCTGCAAAAGTGCCAGGGACTTGGCGCCCCTGGAGGGGTCACGTCCAGGAGGAAGGTGACACTCTGGAGCTCTTGGCTTCTGGCCATCCGGGCTGCAAAAGGGGCCGTAATCAGTCCTCCCGGAGCTGGGGCCATGTGTGAGGCGTAGCGCAGGCCCAGCCCCAGGGCTGCCCCTGCCTCCTGCCAAACCCACCAACCCCTGCCCTCCAGCAGCACTGTCCTGAGACTGATCCTAAGAGCTGCTGCCCCTGGGAGCATAGTCCTGGCTCCAGGGCATCTATGATGCCTCCCGGTGCCCATTGGGGCCCCCCAGGAGGGCAGGCCAGACCCCATGTGTCTGTCCTAGAACCTGCTGGACTCCAAGTCCCTGAAACTCATCATCAGCATGACTCTTCACGATCGCACCACCAAGTCCCTGCTGCACCTACACAAGAAGAAGAAGCCGCCTAGCATCAGCGCCCAGTTCCAGGTAGGCAGCCCAGAGAGGCCGGGGGTGGCGCCGAGCTCTGCCTGCTGCTCTCGCGCCTTGGCCACAACAAACCCGACAAATGGTTATTCTAGGGCTTCCTGCCCTCGGCGTTGTTTGATATTTGGGGCTGGATCATTCTCCACGGTGGGGACCATCCTGTGCATTATGGGACACACGGTAGCATCCTCTGGTTGTGACAACCAAAAATGTCTCCAGACGTTGCCACATGCTCTGGGGGGGTGGGGCAGAATCACCCCCGTTGTGAACCACTGAGTTAAAATAGCAGGTGAGCCCATTAAGGCGACCACTGAACTGTGTTGTTAGATCATGTTTCCCTTTTTTCCCTGGCTGCCAGGAAGCTCAGAGGCACTTTTTTTTAAGAGGGGCCCAAAGGCTGCTGCTGATCCTTACTTACCATTCATTACCTTTTTTGTCCCTTTCCTCTTTCCTCAGTCTGAGTCTTTTGTGCCCACCTTGGCATGTTTTGTAATACCCTCACCTGGGAGCTCCTGCAAATCCTTTTTGTAAACAGCAGACCAAAACCAAAACCTGTGCTTCTTTCTGAGGCTGACCAGCATTTTAAATCCCCAGAAGGAGTTTATCTGGTCCCACCCACCCCCAACATTCCCACTGAGACAAAAAGCTGGGAGACCCTAGGAAGATGACAGCTGTCAGTGCTGGGGACCCCACAGCTCTTTTTAGGGCTCCCAGAGGTAGTGCAGCCTCCAGTCAGAACACCCAGCTACAACCTCCCATGTTCTGCATCAGTGATGTCAGCGAGTGACCTGGGTCCCCTCCCACTGAGCAGCTTGCCTCTGGGGGTCTCAGCTTAAGGTTTCTCCCTCTTTCCCCAGACGTCCCTTAACAAGCTCCTGGAGGCACTGGGGAAGGCGGAGCCTTTCTTTATCCGCTGCATCCGTTCCAATGCCGAGAAGGTGAGTAGCTCCCATGTCTTCCGGGAGGTGAAGGCCAAAGTCTGGCAGCTCAGCAGGGCGTGCTCCTGTGTTGCTGTGGCCTCTTGGAGGGCCAGGAAAAGTCTCAAGGAACCAAGTGTTCACACAGTTTCCAGGAACCATAAATGGCCAGCCTGAGGTGGAGGGGGTCCGGCAGGAAGCAGTGAGGGCAGCCAGGTGCCAACCAACAGCAGGGACCTCATCTGAAACGTGGAGGAGCCCTAGGAGGGACAGCTCAAGCACGCTGTTCGGTACATCCCCAAGTCGGCCAGCATAGAAAATGTGCCAGAAGGGAGGGTCATGCAGCAGAAGCATAGAGCCTGCTGTTCATTTGATCTGAAAGTTTCTAGAAAGACTCACGGAGCTCCAGTGGTGGCTCAGCCCTCGCTGCCAGGTTTCCTTTGCCCCGTGGGTCCACTGGCCATTCTGCCCCCTTGAGGACTTTGCTGGGGGCTATTCAGGATCTGAGCCTACCCCCTTTGCCTCTACTCTTCCCATTTCCCTGGCTTTCCCCTGCTCCTGGGATGCTCTGTCAACATCCAGAGCCCAGCTTCTCCCTACCAGGTTCTGCGGTTTCTGTTGTCCTGGGCAAAAATCCTCCTCTGGGCCTTCACCCGGCCATTCCCTGCCCATTTCTTCCTCAGGACTCAGCAGGGTCCCCTCACCTGTTAGACCCTTTCCAGGGGGCCCTGGCAGTGTCTGCCCTATTCACATACGCGCCCAGCTCCCACCTCCAGACCTTACTTCCTCTGGGCCGAATCCCTAGTATGTACCCCAGGGCCTGGCGCAGAGTATGAGCTCAGCACCAGGTGTTGATCGGAGGCCTTAAGAACTCTTTGCAGCACATCGTCTTAACTTAACCAGTAAGAAGGCACGTGTCTCCCAGACACCAGGGAATAGAGCAGATCAGATGCCAGATTTTCCAGGAGAGGTGAATCCCTTAAGCACCACTGCCGAGCAGCCCCACCTCTTTATTCCAAAAAGAAGGTCTGGAGCGAGGAAAGATGGGTCCCCCGGGTGGCCATGGCTGCCATGCTGGGACTGTCCCGACCCGCCGGAGCCCGCCTTTGCTCCCCGACCGTGCTCTTGTCTGGAATCCTGCAGGACCTTGCCCCACAGCTCCCCTTCCCCGGCCGCGGACGCTTCGTGGTCCAGCAGCGGGCTGTGTCCTGACCGCCCCTACCCCGTTTCAGAAAGAGCTGTGTTTCGACGACGAGCTGGTGCTGCAGCAGCTGCGCTACACGGGCATGCTGGAGACGGTGCGGATCCGGAGGTCAGGCTACAGCGCCAAGTACACGTTCCAGGTAGGCGGCCCCCGCATGGCTGTCGTGACGCGGCAGGGGGCCGGCCACCTCCCTCTCTAGAGAGTGCTGCTCTGGAACATGAATCCAGGGGGTCACCTCACACCAGGGTTTCTCCACCCCAGCACTGTTGGCATTTATACCAGATTATTCTCTGTCGTTGAGGGGGTAGGGAGCAGCAAGTGTCCTCAGAAGAGGTGGCTGGGCCCAGGCCAAGCCCGGAAGGATACAGAGGTGTCGAGCCATGCTGGGAAGAGGGTGTTCCACAAGCAGATCCCTGCACAGCTCTGCCCTCTGTTGACCATCTTCAGTGACACATGTTTTTATACCCATCTCTTCTATTCCTCCAACCAGCAGCAAGTGGTCCTGGTTCCTCTTTTGCCAGGGAGGTGGTAACTTCAGAGATGGCTCCCTGGGGTTTTTAGAAACACAAAGGATCATTAGTGATCTCAAATTAGTGAAGCCCAAACTGCTAGAGCAGTTTCTCGACCGCAGCACCATTGACCCTGGGGGCTGCCTGGTCATTCTTTCGGTGGGGGCCGCCTTATACATTATGGGACATTGAGCGGTATCCCTGGGCTCCACCCACTCGATGCTGGCAGCACCCAGCCTTCCCAAGTTGGGAGAACCCTGGGTGTCTCCAGACATCGCCACACATCCCCGTTGGGAAGCCGGCCTGGGCTGAGAACCCATGGCTCCTGCCCTGAGCTGGCATCCCCAGTGTGAGCACTGGAGTCAGCACTGGGCCTAAAGCTAGAGGTGGTGGCACCTGGTTCCCAATCCAGCTGTACGCATATGGCCTTGGGGACATGGCTGCATCATGGCACACCTCCCTTTTTCTCATCCCCAGAATGGAAATACCATCTCTGACCCTGTAGATATAGGAAAAGCAAAATCACAGAAATGGGAGGAAATGCCGGTGTATTTTACTAATGCTTAGTTCTTAAAAATTTGAGATTTATTTACAATAAAAATTTACTGTTCTTGTAAAAGCTGTGTCTCTCCAGCTGTGATTCAGCTCTCGACTTAGCCATGGACCGTGAGCCCCCCAAAGGCAGCCCAGTTTCCTGACCACCCCCAACAGTGCCAGCACTGGCAGGCCCTTAAGAGCCACTCACCAAGGAACTGAAAGACGCAGTGGTGTGGGGAGGGCGGGTCTTTCTGAAGCTTTAGGCTGTTTCAGAGAGCCTGAGATTCTCGCTTTGTCAGTACCGTTCCGGCTTTGGAAACTTGGCTTGGCCAGGGAGTCCCTGGAGTGTCACATCCTTGCCGGTGCTGGAAACCCTCCACAGAGACTCTCTTCTCTTGGCCCAAATCCTGCAGGATTTCACAGAGCAGTTCCAGGTGCTGCTGCCCAAGAACGCCCAGCCCTGCAGGGAGGTTATCTCTGCCCTGCTGGAAAAGATGGACGTGGACAAGAGGAACTACCAGATCGGGAAGACCAAGGTCAGGGCTACCGCCTATCAGGGTGGGGGGACCACAAACCGACACCCCACCTCCCACCACACACAGGGTCCTCCCATGGCCTCAGGTCCCAGGCCACACGCTGAGAGACAAGGGGCTCTGCCGAGGAAGTGTCTTTCTTGGGGCCCAGCACATTCTTTCTTCCCAGAAGGCACAGGGGTGCATCTCAGGGGCGGGGCTCGGGCATCACTCCCGTTTCCCACTCCCTCACACGGCCCAGGGTTCCTGCGGGGTGTTCAGAGGCCACTTGCTAGCTTTTAGTGTCTGACAGAAGGCTTCCTTCTCTGGTGTTCCTTTCAGACACCGTCTACCAGTTCTAGGTACGTGCTGGTTGTTTCTTACTGTTGGGGTGCCAGCCGTTGTCCTTGTCCAACAAGGGCTAAGGTTAGCTCCCGTTAGGGCCTCATCTGATGTGAAAAGTCCCTTCCTGTTCTCCAGCAAGCTAAAACTCGAGTTACCACGTGACCCAGCAATTCCGTTCCTGGGTATGGACCCCAAAGAACTGAAAACGAAGTGGTTAAACAGATCCTTACATGCGCATGTCCGTAGGGGCACTAGTCACAATAGCCAGGTAGAAACAGCCCGTGTGGTCCATCAGCTGATGAACGGATTCCAAAACTGTGGGCCATTCATATGAGGAAATATTGTGTGGCCCTGCTACACGCTATGTCACGGATGAGCCTTGAAAACACTCTGAGTGAGAGAAGACGGACATGAAAGCCTACCTTGCGTGTGATCCCGTGTATATGAAACGTCCAGGAACAGGCAAATCCATAGAAGGCGGATCAGGGGTTACCAGGGGCTGGGGCAGAGAGGGAAGGGGGAGTGACTGCTCACGGGGATGGGGGTGGAAATGTTCTGGAGCTCGATGGCGGTGATGTTTGCACAATGTTGTGAACGTACCAAATGCCCCTGATCTAAATTCATGTTACAAGAATTCTCTCGACATATTAAAACCCGTTGGTCAGGTCAGTCGGCACACCAGCTTGGTCTCACACATTTCTGGGGCACAGGGATTCTGGGGGCTGCGCTGACCCCTCCTGTGCCCACGCCCACCAGGTTTTCCTGAAGGAGACAGAGCGCCAAGCCCTGCAGGAGACGCTGCACCGGGAGGTCGTGCGGAAGATCTTGCTCCTTCAGAGCTGGTTCCGGATGGTGCTGGAACGCCGGCACTTCCTGCAGATGAGGCAGGCAGCCATCACCATCCAGGTACCGCAGGGGCCCTGCAATGGTTCTGGGTCCTGCCTGGGTCCTGCGCAGTCCCTGAACGCTTGCTCCACCCGCAGGCCTGCTGGCGGTCCTACCGCGTCCGACGGGCACTGGAGAGGACACAGGCCGCCGTGTACCTCCAGGCTGCGTGGAGGGGCTATCGGCAACGGGTGGCCTACCGGCGTCGTAGACAGAGCATTATCCGCCTGCAGAGCCTCTGCCGGGGTCACCTTCAGCGCAAGAGGTGAGCAGAGCAAGGCCACCCCTCCCATCCCTCCCCCAGCCCCCACCCTGGCCCTGAACATCACCCAAACGCTGCCTGAGACGCCACCTGGCCAGTGGAGCCACCAGGACTTCATTTTAGGTGAGGGAATCTGGGAGGGGCTGTCAGGAGTCTGGCCACCTGGACACACACGGCCCCAGAGAGATGTTCCAGGGCTGGTGGGCAGCACCTGTAGACGAAGACCGAGGTCACTGTTGGCGGGACTTGGTCCCTGCCAGGGACCTCCCTCACTGTCTCCACCCACCCTGGGCCCGCTGATGAAACAGCTGGCTTCAGGGGTGGAGGGTTCAGGCTGCTAAGACCAGCCCGTGGCGGGTGCCCCTCACCCCATGCTTATATATGAAGCTCAGGCATCCACCCGGCCAGGGACCCCAAAGGAATTTAGGGGTTTCTTAACAGATCCCCCCCACAAAAGGAAGACCCAGGGCAGAGGTGGCCGTGACAATAAGGGGCCACCTCCTCTAGCTCCCTTTCCTAGCTGAGGCATTTCCACCTTTCCCAGAAGCCTTTCTGAGGGCCAGGGTTACCCCACTTGGCAGGGGCAGAGCCTGGCCACCAGCCCGGGGGTCCCTGACACCCCGGGTGGATTCTGGAAACGACGTGCACGTTTGTCCCTGAACCCGCCCCCTTTACTCTTCTCACACCAGCTTCAGCCAGATGGTCGCAGAGAAGCAGAAGGCTGCAGAGGAGAGGGAAGCCCAGCAAGCCGTGAGGGAAGAAACGGCAGAGGGCAGCCCGGGCCAGGCAGCCAAGCAGCAGCAGGTGCCCAGGCAGGACCCAGAACCATCGGAGGACAGGGAGCATTCCCTGGAACCCGAGGTGTGGCCAAGCGAGGAGCCCCTGGCAGAGCGCTCCCAACCAGAAAAGGAGGTCCCCAGCCCGGAAAAAGCTCTCCCACCCCAGAAAACTGCAGCTGAAAGTCATGAGAAAGTGCCCAGCAGCCGGGAGAAGCGCGAGTCACGGCGGCAGAGGGGGCTGGAGCACGTGAAGCTCCAAAACAAACACATACAGTCCTGCAAGGAAGAGAGCGCTCTCAGAGAACCTTCTGGAAGGACTGTGCTAGAGCAAGAGGAGAGCCTCCCAGAAGACAGAAAGGAGAACAGAGAAGACAAAAGCCCTTCAGACTTGGGGACAGAGACAGAGAATGCTTCTCAGAAGGAGCCTGAGGAGCCACTGCAGGCCATGCTGGCCAGCCAGCTCTCTGGAGAAACCCTGAAGGTGCCACAGGGTGGGGACCTAACGCCTGGCCACGTGGAACGGCCAACCAGCCTACCCTTGGACAGTAGGGTCAGTGTGCCGGCCCCCAGCACCACCCCTGAGACCCCCAAGGACAAGGGCAAGCTGGGGGGCGAACTGAGGGCACAAGACAGGCCTGAGAGCCCTGGAGGCTCCACCCAGATCCAGCGGTACCGGGACCCAGACTCTGAGCGGCTGGCCAGCGCCGTGGAGCTGTGGCGGGGCAAGAAGCTGATTATTCCTGGTTCGAGCACCATGCTGAGCCAGTCCCTGGACCTCAGCGAGCGGCACCGGGCCACTCTCACACCCACAGAGTAAGCCCCGGGCCCTCCTTTGTCTGAACACCATGGGTGCCAGGCTGAGTTGGGTGGGCAGCGTGGAGGCATGCACAGAGGCCTAGCAGTAGGACCCAGGCAGTGCCACATGTCCCCAAAACGTGAGCTCTGTGCCTGCCCGAGAGCCAACACCGGCTGTGTAGGAGTCCCGAGGAAGGAGGAAGGAAGGAGGGACAGGGGAACGTGAAGATTTGGCATCTGCCAGGAGCCACGGAGCCTGGGGCCAGCTGGGACCCTGAGTCCTCTCCCCGACCCCCACCCCATAATGAGCTGTGTTCACACAGAAATCCCCTGGCTTTGTGGGAGGCAGCCTGTCAGGACAACATCCCACTCCCCGGTCTGCCTGGGTTTCCGTGTCCTTATCAGAGAAAAGGGGTGATTACCTTCACCCAGGAATTGAAGAAGGGGTTCAGCTCTTGACCCACTCTGCCTGACCCTTAGTTGGCTACATACCGGTGACCCCGAGTTCCCCAGCCCCTCCTCCCAGAGGCCTGCTTAGCCAGAGGGAAGAAGAGATGGAAGAAGATGCAGGCCTTCTGCCAGGCTGGGCTTTCTCGGCCTCTCACGACACCTGTGGCCGGCTAGTTCTCTGGGGTGGGCTGTCCCCATGCACCATGGAGGGTGGAGCAGTAACCCTGCTCTCCACCCACAAGATGCCCAAGCCCCTCCCACCCGAGTCAGAACAACCAAAAACATCTCCTAACTTGCTCTTGTAAATAAAAGCCACGTTTCTGTGATCTCGCAGGGAGCGACGCATTTCCTTATCCACGAGTGATGTCTCCAAGCTCCTCCCGTCCCCATCCCAGACCAAGATGCAGGTAAAGCTTCAGGCTGCAGCTCCCACCCTGGCTGCCCCGGCTCTGCCCAAAGTGCAGCTTAAAAGAGAAGGGAAGTTGGTGGATGGACGGCATGGTGAGCAGAGCGCCCTTGCTTTCCCTCCAGCGAGTCCTGCCTGCCTTTGCTCACCCAGCCCTGTTCCCTTGCAGCCTTCTATAGAAACCGTGGACGGGGAGCCCAGCACCAAGAAGCTGGCCGTCCAGAAGAAGAAGTCAGGCGACACATCTGTCGGCACAGACTCCGGGCTGTCCCCAGGCCCCCAGGCCGACTCTAAGTAAGTGTGAGCTTTGGAGGGGGCTCCGGTCACCAGAGGATGCCCAGGGTCCCTGCCAGGACCCGCACATCTCAGGGCTGTCTCATTTCCTAAACTGATGGTGTTTATGAAGCACAGTTGGGCAGGTGTTCCCAGTCTAGGATAAGTGGCCCCTCACAGAGCCCCGGTCGTCACCTCCTCGTGCTACTGTGGCCTCGTGCCAGCGTCATGATTCCCACTGCAGCCTAGAGCCAATCTGGGTCACCTCCTCTGGGTCCACAGATAGACAGTCTCCGTTTGGCTTTTTATCCATCAGAACTAGCTCCCGGCTCCCCCTACCTCCGGGGCCCCTCCTGGGTCCCTGGAGAGAAGAAATTGGGCCAAGGCTCTGGCCCCAGAAAGCCCCTGCAGAAGTGCTCTAGATGGTTCCATCACAGGAGCAGAGAGGATGGGCCATGGGACAGGGGAGCTTTAATCTGAATGCAGGGACAGGAGGCTGAGGAAGGTCTAGAACGGGCTCACAGAGTGCCCACCACTGCGGGGACACCCCACCACCAAAACGAAGCACCTCAAACCAGGGGGCTTCCAACAGCTGGAATTCCCTGCTCACAGTCCTGGCGGACAGGAGTCCAAAATGAGGGTGTTGGCAGGGCCGCCCCGCCGGAAGCTCTAGGGAAGGGCGCTCCTCGCTGCTTCCGCTTTTGGGGGGCTCCAGGCATCCTCGGCTTGTGGCTGCACCACCCTTGATCTCCACCTGCATCTTCACAGGACCTTCCTCTCTCCTCTGTGTTTTCTCTTTCTGTCTCATAAGGGTGCTGGTCCCTGGACGTAAGGCCCGTCTGGGTCATCCAAGATGACCTCATCTTGAGGCCTTAGTCCATTTGGGCTACTGGCACAAAACCACCACAGACGAAGTGGCTTAAACTCTAGACATATCTTCTGGGGGCCACAAGTTCAAGGTCAAGGCACCAGTATGTGCTGGGGGCCACTTCCTGGTTCATGGATGGCACCTTCTCACTGGGGCACCACGTGGCAGGAAGGGCCAGGGGGCTCCCCGGGGCCCCTTTGGTAAGGGTACCCATCCCATTATGGGGGCTCCACCCTCGTGAGCTAATCACCTCCCAATACCATCACACTGAGGGTACAACTTCAGCGTATAAATTTGGGGGGAGACAGACATTCGGAGCGTGAGACGTAGTACTTAGTCCCATCTGCAAAGACCCTTTTCCCAAGTACGATCACACTCACAGGTCCTGACATGAGCACACCGACACATCTTCCATGGGGCACACCACTCGGCGCATACTTTTTCATTCTTTCTGATTTTCTTTCCTAAAACTCAGGCCCATAAACACACATAAGGGGGCAGAGGGTAGTTTCATTTTTTTTTTTAATATGAAAATGGGCTCACGCTGTAATGTCTGCACTGTGTCTGCTTTTTCACCTGACTCCCCTGTCAGTTCACGCAAATCAGTCTCAATTTTAGTAGCACCTTCCGTGGATAACCAAGCAAAGGGTGATTTTTCTCTTTATAGTAAGATGACCTTTCCTTCAGCCTTGCTTCTGTTGGTGCTTCTCGAGACTTAAACGAAACTCCTTACTTTCTCCTACAGATCCACTTTTAAAAGACTTTTCTTGCATAAGAATAAGGATAAAAAGTCCAGCCTGGAGGGGGTGGAGGAAACCGAGAACACAGTGCCCGGGCACACTGTGGTAGAAGCCACCACCACAAAAAAGAATCTAGAAGGTTGGTCGCTGGCGGCCTCAGGGATGGAGGGCAGAGCCACCAGGGTCCCTAGGGACATGTACTGGGCACAGAGCTTCGGGGCTGGTCCTGGATCGCCCCCCCCCCCACCAACCCCAGGGTGCTTTCTGACTGCAGACCCCAGCTTGCAACAGGGCAGGGTCCTGCTTGTCTGCGTGTGGGACCCTGCTTCTCCCGGAACCCAGCTCACCAGCTGCTCCTTCTCCCTCCAGCCTCCTCCAGCCACCAGCACCGCCACCCAGCAGGCGAGAAGCACGCCAAGGAGCCAGGAGGCAAAGGGAAGAAGAACCGAAACCTCAAGATCGGCAAAATCACAGTGTCAGAGAAGTGGCGAGAATCAGTGTTCCGCAAGATCACGAACGCCAACGAGCTCAAGTATCTGGATGAGTTCCTGCTCAACAAGGTGGGTCGTCCTGGGGCAACTATGGGGTTGGGGGCACACGCGGGGTGAGACCTAGGCCTCCCCAGGAGAGTTGTCACCACCCGGTACTCTCGGAGCCGCCACACCAAGGCCTTTAGTGTGCCAGGAACAGAAGATCCAGCGGCACCATTCCAACACAGAAAGTTCCAGAAAGCAGTTGACCTTGGCTCTTTTACTGCAAACTTCCACCTGGACTCACGAGAGAATGTTTATACGCTACCTTCATGTTGCTCACCGTGGATATTTACATTTCATGTGAAAAGGCAGTGGTGTCTTGGGGCGCCTGGCTGGCTCAGTCGGTAGAGCATGTGACTCTTGATCTCAGGGTCGTGAGTTCAAGCCCCTTGTTGGGTGTACAGCTTACTTTGAAAAAAAAAAAAAAGTCAGCGCGTCTGATTACAGGGGCTGCGCAGAACTTGTGGAACAGTGTTACATCCGGGGTACCTGATTCTGGGACACGCCTGTCCCAGGGGCCTCAGGCAAGGGGTTGTGGCCTGGGCCGGCGTCATCCGCCGCACCTGTGCGTGCAGGTTGGGCACGAGGCAGATGCACTCGATCCGGCAGTACCTGCCCGGGAAGTTCAGCATCTGCTGTTTGAAGACACTCTGTGTGTCGTCTCCCAGCGCCCTTGGGAGCCTGTTTTCTCTCACACGGACGGAAATGGAAGTACCTGGAACTAGGAGGGCACCAGCCACAGCTGAGTCCCACTGGGTGACTCCGCGGTCCTGCAGCCTCGCTGTGGCTCAGCCCTGGCCGTGAACTCATTTTGTTTAGAATACACTTTTACAAAACGCATAGGCTGTCAGGGCAGATGCTGACTGAGCACTTAGTGTATACAGCGGAGGCGAATCGGTCACCACGCACGCATTTGCGGCATGGCTGTGTGTGGTGGCAGGAGGGGCCTCAGGGACGGTTGTGTCCCAGGGGGCCGATGGCTACATCTGCAGATGTTTTTGGTTATCATGACTGGGGAGTGCTGCTGGCATCGGGTGGGTGGGGGCCAGGAGTGCTGTTCCACACCCCCAGTGTAATCCAGCCCCAAATGTTTGGGTGTTTAGTTTAAACCTGGACTGAAGGGATTGGAAAGACCAGGATTAGCCAGAGGGCCTGGAATTTTTTCCTGGGATCCCAGAGGAGCCAGGGAAAGACTTGGGACAGAGCAGAGCAGCCGGCAATCAGATGCCAAGCCTGAGGTAACTCCAGGTCAGGGCATGTCTCTCTCCTTCTCCAGATAAACGACCTGCGTTCTCAGAAGACTCCCATCGAGAGCTTGTTCATAGAAGCCACCGAGAAGTTCAGGAGCAACCTCAAAACCATGTACTCCGTCCCCGTACGTGCAGCCCCCAGCCCTGGGGAGGACCCCTGTGGGGACCCCCATGCCCTTGCCAGGGCACCCCCATCTGTCTGTCCCATGGGGGTCACACCTGCATCCCCGCAGAACGGGAAGATCCACGTCGGCTACAAGGACCTGATGGAGAACTACCAGATTGTCGTGAACAACCTGGCGGCCGAGCGCGGGGAAAAGGACACCAACCTGGTCCTCAACCTCTTCCAGTCGCTGCTCGACGAGTTCACCCGCGGGCACACCAAGAATGACTTCGAGCCGCCCAAGGTTGGTGGTGCCACTTCGGGGACAGTGGGGGCGGCGGGCAGCGGGAGGTGGAGGTGTTCCCGGGGCCCTCACTGGCTCCGCCTGTGTGCTCCCTCACAGCAGAGCAAAGCGCAGAAGAAGAAGCGGAAGCAGGATCGCGCCGTGAGTATTTGGGCGCGTGCGAGCGTGTGTGAGCGTGTTTTCCCGCCCCGCCCTAGGGGACCCTGGTCGTGAACATGAACCTCGGCCCTGAGGTGCCACACGCCGCGTTCAGGCTGGGCAGCCTCACGGTGAGAGCGTGGAGGGTTTCCCCTCGCCGCTGAGCGCCCTCCCCCGTGGCCCCCCAGGTCCAGCAGCACAACGGGCACGTGTTCGTCAGCTACCAGGTGAGCATCCCGCAGTCGTGCGAGCAGTGCCTCTCCTACATCTGGCTCATGGACAAGGCCCTGCTCTGCAGCGGTGAGTGCTCCTTACCCCCCCAACCCTCCACCAAACCTCCTGACCCTCCCACCATGCCCCCTGATGCTCCACGACACCCCCTCAGCCCCCACCACGTCCCCAACCCCTGAGTGTGCACCAGGGCCTTCACTCAAGCCATGGGGTGAAACTTTCTGGAACACTGCCCTGGCCACGCCTCACCCACTCAGTCCTCCCAGTCACCCTGAGGCCCCCACCCACCTCTGCACCCTGCCCTCCACACACCCACCTCAGCAGATTACCCCATGTCCTACCTCCCAGCTTACGTGCACGCTGCTCCTGCTACCTGAACAGCCAGCACCTCCCTAGACCCCCGCAGTCCCTCCCCCATGTGGCAGGCAAGGCCAGTCAGCCCCAGGGGACCCCTGAGACACAGACGCAGCCCTAGCTGACCCAGCTGCCAGGAGGGTCTGGCCCTGGGCGCAGTCAGTCGGGTCTCTGGCGGTTATGGGCTCCTGCCGTGATCAGCCGGGCCTCTCTTCCGCCCAGGGCCTCCTGTCTCCTCAGTCCCTGTGTATCCCCCTATGTCTGTCACCAGTACTCAGACAGTTGTCACCGTCCTGAGACAGGGACGGTGCCCCCTCATTTTTGGTCTCAGATGGCTTTCTCTCTCAAGGATGGCCCCCCCCAAACCCTGCTCCTGTCCCATTGGCCAGGCTGTCTGTCACCACTAACTGTCACCAGCTGTGAGCATCTGCCCACATGGCTTCCTTGCCTGGGAATTGGGGCAGAAATTCGTATGTCTCAAGTTCAGAAGCCTGTCCGTGGGAACCTGGGGCCCTCGATGCACCATCTGTGACCTCCCCCCCATGACCTTCTAGTGTGCAAGATGACCTGCCACAAGAAGTGTGTACACAAGATTCAGACCTACTGCTCCTACACATGCGGGAGCAAGGTGAGCAGCCCCCAGGGCCAGGAACTTTCCAGAACACCTGGGAAGGCCATCCCAAGGGATGGGGAGGAGAAGGTGTGCTTGGTGCCAGGCCAAGGCTGGGTGTCAGCAGGGAGCCGACAGGAGGGCTGGTCCAGAGCCCCTTGAGGTCCCCGAGGCAGGGCTGGGCTTAGGTGCATCTCCAACCCCCAGGCCTGCTCCTCCCTCCTCCAGGTGGAGGGAAGCCTCCAGCTCTGTGCACAAGGGAGGCCGGGTCCCAAGCGGCCAGGGAGCTCACCTCCCCAGCTGGGCACCCCCAGCAGCCTGTAGGGCGGATGAGGGGCAGGGAGGGAGGGAGCCCACACAGACCTGACCCCCACCTCTGGTGTTACAGAGCGAGCCAGGTGCCGAGCCAGGCCACTTTGGTGTGTGCGTGGACAGCCTGACCAATGACAAGGTCTCCGTGCCTATTGTGCTGGAGAAGCTTCTGGAACATGTGGAGATGCACGGCCTGTACACCGAAGGCCTCTACCGCAAGTCAGGCGCTGCCAACCGCACACGGGAGCTACGACAGGCACTGCAGACAGGTGGGTGTCGGGGGCAGGTGGACACCGGGGCGGGGCGGGGGGCTCAGGCACTGCCCTCCTGCCTGCATTCACCTGCCCCCCCCCCCCCGCCCGGCCTCCCCGCAGACCCCGCAGCCGTCAAGCTGGAGAATTTCCCCATCCATGCCATCACCGGTGTCCTCAAGCAGTGGCTCCGAGAGCTGCCGGAGCCGCTCATGACTTTCGCCCAGTACGGCGACTTCCTCCGAGCCGTAGGTGAGTCCCACAGCAGCAGCAGGGAGGGCAGGCGGATGGCCACGGTGGGGGTCGGAGCCACGAGCGCTCACTGTGGCCAGTCGGGAAGGCACAGCTGAGAAACCAAGGCTCGGAGCAGCTGGCCTGGCGCAGGTGCCTAGCTGAGGGCTGGGCCGGGACCCCCCCCTCCGTGGCCCTGCAGCTTGCCACGCACCCGTCCCAGCCCGCACGCAGCGGGAGGCTCCCCTACAGCCTGGGAACGCGTCCGGGCCAGGCCTCCAGGGAGCTGACGGCCTGGGCCCTCCTAGAGCTGCCGGAGAAGCAGGAGCAGCTGGCCGCCATCTACGCCGTGCTGGAGCACCTGCCCGAGGCCAACCACAACTCACTGGAGCGGCTCATCTTCCACCTCGTCAAGCAAGTGCCTGCCGCCTGCTGTCTGCGGGGTGGGGGTCCCCATCCGGAGCCCCGCCGCGGTGTGCCTGGGGCCGGCGTTCTCTGGTGGTTCTGCCCCAAGACCTGGGCCTATGTTCGGGGGTCTGGGAGGCTCTTCTATGGTGATGCCTCTCCACCCCTGCCCACCTCCAGGGTGCGGCGGCCCCGTTCCCGCGGCGGCCCCGTTCCCGCGGCAACCCCAGGGCTCCGGCCTCGGGTCTGGGGGCTTCCCTGGCCACCCCTAACTGCCGCTCACCACGCAGGGTGGCCCTGCTGGAGGACGTGAACCGCATGTCGCCCAGCGCTCTAGCCATCATCTTCGCACCCTGCCTCCTGCGCTGCCCCGACAACTCTGACCCGCTGACCAGCATGAAGGACGTCCTCAAGGTCACCACGTGAGTGCTAGGTGCCGGGCACCACCACCACCCCCCCCCGCAGTTCCCCCAGCAGCTAGGGCCACCCTGCCAAGTGCTTTTGAGGCTAAAGAACACAGAGGAAAGGAGAAAGTCCTCCTGTCCAGTTGCAGGGTGAGGGGCAGGCGGGGAAGCCCGACGTCCTTGGCCTCCAGTAGCAGCAAGAGCTGTCAGGAAAGAAGCAGCTGTCTGAGGGTCTCTTCTGCCCCCGGCACCATCTTCAAAAGTTTTCAAAGAGTTCTTCCAAAAAACTCGGAAGTCGTCAGATGTCAGTGACTAAGAGGATACTGTTTAGGCTTCAAGTTGTAAAACTAAGAACCTGTCACCCTAAGTTGTTTCTTGTGTGGTCCTGACACTACCCGGGTAGTGAGAGATTTGCTTCCAGCCTCTTCCAGCACCTTCTTTGCTCCCTTTTTTCTTATGCGGCTGTGATGATGGAAAACCCTGAGTTGTGACTGCCTCTCCATACGGGCTGAGGAGCCTGCCCCCCCACACTTAGCGCTCCCGGCGCACCTCCTGGAGCCCTAGGGGTGGGTGGCCTGCAGCCCCTGCGACAGGTCACGCAGCCTCCCTGTTCTTCATACTTCTGTGTGCCGCGGGGTAATCCCCGCCCTGCAGGGGGCTGTGAGGGACTGGTTCACTTTGATCCGCGGTGCTGCGTGTCCTCCTTCAAACCGGGAGGCTTGTTGAGACCTGGCCTCAGGCTCAGAAAGGTGGAGTGAGCTGCACAAGGTCACCTAGTGCACCGCCACGGGGATGGGAGCCACGGCCCACAGCTGTGTCTGTGACCCTGCCTGGTCCCTGGGTCTCTGTCCCGGGCCCCGGTCTCCAGCCAGTGCCTCCCTAGACGCCAGGCCTTGACGCCGGCCAGCCCACGGACGGTCACTGAGTCCCCTTCCCTGCAGCTGCGTGGAGATGCTCATCAAGGAACAGATGCGGAAGTACAAGGTGAAGATGGAGGAGATCAGCCAGCTGGAAGCCGCGGAGAGCATTGCCTTCCGCAGGCTCTCCCTCCTGCGACAGAACGCTGTGAGCGCGCGGGGCTTGGGTGGCGGGGTGGGGTCTTACTTCTCCACCCCTTGCACACCCTGCATACTCTTGGCCACTAGCCGCCTGGCCAAGGGCCTCATGGGAGCATGGTCGGGGGCCAGTTTCCCCACATCGGCTAAATGACCGCCTTCCTCGCTCAGCCTCATGCTGACTGCCCCTCGAAGGGCAGCAGGGGACCTGTCATCCACTCACTGATAGTTCGGGTCATCCTCCAGCCCCTTCCACAGGGAAAAATCCCCACCACTGAAGTGGCCCCGCACTGGGGCTGGGGGACTTACAGGGGCAGGTCCTGGGCTCCCATGGGAGGACCCTGTCCTTGTCCCCGCAGTCCGATGTGGCTCAGTGCCCATGTGGTGGTCGTGGCCCTGTGTGGTCACCCTCTGTTCGTCTCTTCCCCAGCCATGGCCTCTCAAACTGGGGTTTTCGTCTCCCTATGAGGGGGTCCTGGTAGGTACACGTTCCGTGGGCCCGCCCTGCATGTCTCCGGGTGCAGTGCATGCTGGGTTCCCCTCGTGCCCATGGTCTCATAAGATAGACAGCATGTCCTAACCTTCTGGAAGTGCATGCTGGGGGAGGCCTGCTGTCTGCTGACCACCTGCGCGGAGGATGACTAATCAGCCAAGCACCAGCCACTCGGTCCCCACGTGATCCCGGGAGCAGCCTCACTAAGCCCACCCTCCCACATGAGAACTAACCCCCCCCCCAAGCTGTTCACACCACCCTCTCCCCTCCCGGGAGCACCAGGCCCACGCACCCAGAAGGGCCAGCCACACCTGCCGCTTCTCTGTCGTAGAACAAGAGCCCCAAGGCCCGGGCGAGCAGTGCTGGTGGCCCGGAGGAGCTGGGGGTGCTGCCGGAAGAGGAAGTGCCCAGCGGCGACGAGGACCGTGAGAAGGAGATCCTCATTGAGCGGATCCAGTCCATCAAGGAGGAGAAGCAAGTGTCTCTGTCCCCTTTCCTCCCTGGGCTATGCCATCCGGCCCCCATCCCCAGGCCCCTCTGCATAGCGGATGTGGCCATTAGGAGGCTGACGGGCTAGGCTCATTCCCATCATCCGGTCCCTGCCTTATGGGGGAGCTGCTGTCCTAAAATGCAGCCTAGGGCTCTCTTTCAACGCCCTGCTTGACCACCGGGGTCAGCAGAGGAGTAGTGCCCAAACTTTGTCTTCTAGTTGGTTTTAGCTAGGGTGACCAATTAATCTGTCACCCAGTCAACATGTGAGTGTGAGTAGGGACGCCATTAACATTATGCCAGGAGGACAGGTGTGACCTGGGCCACTTGGCCACCCTAGTCTTAGGAACAGGGTAGAGCACTCTGGCAGAGGGAACAACGCTTGCAAAGGCCCTGAGGCAGGAGCCTATCACTAGCTCAGTACAGGGCCAGGTGGACGGCTTCCCTCAGCAGCCTGACACAGTCCTCCCCGGAGTTTCTCTGGGCCAGGTGTGATTTGGGGATGGGTGCCAGGGGTGCTGAGGGCAGGGACTCCCATCCAGGACTAGGAAGGCCCGTTCCGCCCCCTGCTGGCCTGGCACTCTTGTTGGTGGTCTTTCACCCTGGGAACAGCCTTGGACACCATGATCCCCTACCCCCCAGGGAGGACATCACCTACCGGCTGCCGGAACTGGACCCTCGGGGCTCCGATGAGGAAAACCTGGACTCAGAAACGTCGGCCAGCACCGAGAGCCTGTTGGAAGAGCGGGCCGGGCGGGGGGCCTCAGAAGGTCAGTATTAAGGCCGTGTCTGCTTTTCTCCTTCCCATGTCCACCACCGGCAGGCCCGGGGGCAAGGGTCCATCTACTGGCCCCGAAGCTGCAGTAACCCTGCCATCTGTCTCTCAAAAGGGCCCCCCGCGCCTGCTCTCCCCAGCCCCGGCGCGCCCGCCCTGAGCCCCCTCCCCGTGGCAGCCGCCCCTCCACGACGAAGGCCGTCGTCCTTCGTGACGGTCAGAGTGAAGACCCCCCGGCGGACCCCCATCATGCCCACAACCAACATCAAGCTCCCACCCGGCCTGCCCTCCCACCTCCCCAGCCGGGCACCGGGTGCCCAGGAGGCTGCTGCCCCAGTGAGGCGCCGAGAGCCGCCTGCCCGCCGCCCGGACCAGGTACACTCTGTGTATATCACACCCAGCGCTCACCTGCCCGTGCAGGGCACACGGGAGCCCCTGGATGAGGACGACCAGCCTCCTGGGGCCAAGCGGAGGTACTCAGACCCCCCGACCTACTGCCTGCCCCCCACCTCGGGCCAGGCCAACGGCTGAGGGCCCACAGTGCCGGAGTCCCCGCGAGTCTGAGGACCAGCCGGTGCCAGAGCTGGGCACTGAGCTGCAGAGCCAGCGTTTGGCTGAGAAGGATCCCGAATGAAAAGCTCCAAGACAATGTGAGGTGGGCACCAGCCCCAAGTGCAGAGTCCAAGCAGGGAGAGGCCAGCCAATGCCCGGCCGCCCTTGCTGAGCCCCCACGCCACATAGATGCGCCCACCCAGAGCACCAAATCATGGTGGGCGGCCTGGCAACTGGCATCTCCCACTTCCCTCTTTGTTTTATATGGTAACTGTTTCTTTGTGCGTGGTTTACATAACTTTAAACTGTAACAGCCTTAACAAGAGACCAAATTGTTTTTTATACGTGTATGTACAAACTTTTATATTAACGCCCTACATCTCCCTATAACCTGGACTTGAGTCTTCAGAGCAAAGCCTGCATAGCCGCCGCACGTCGGGGGCTCAGACCCGCCCTGAGGACGGCCTAGGGCCCACAGTCTGAGGACCGGGGCCTTGCACAAGAGATTTGGACCGTTGGGGCCCCCGACTGCCCCAGGTGTGTCTCAGACGCATCCCTTGGCCAGCTGGCATGCATCTGAGGGAGTGTTGGAGCCTCTCTGAGGATCAGGCTGGTGGCGGGAGTCAGGACACGAGGGGCTCAGTCGGCAGCCTCCACCTGCAGCCTCCACCACAGACCTCACATCCCAGGGAGACTTGAATGTGGCTATCACTTTTCTGTCCACCGTGCCCCGGACTCGGGAGGCCAGAGGAGGCCACCCTCGGCACACTGCCCACTCTGTGTGGCCAACAGGAGCCACGACTCAGGACCACTCTCAGGCGGGGGGTGGGGCAAGGCCTGGGGTTGGACATTCCTCCTGGTCAACGGTGACAGCCTGGGGATCTCTGGAGTTGGGCTCCCCCTCTCTCAGGCTTGGCTCACTCCCCAGACACATGGCCACAGGTCTGGGACGAGAGGTGCCCCAGGTGCCCCACAAGCCATGCAAAATAAAAAGTGCCTGAAAGGTGTTTGCGTGCAGTTCCTGCTCAGACTGGGTTCAGAGTTCATTGGAGGAGGAGAGGCTGGCAGGTGGGGGTCCACCCAGTGGCATTAGCCAAGAGGGGTGGGGTGGTGCTGTGCCCCTTGTCAGGGAGGACCTGCGTTGATCCTCTAGCAAACGCTGCTGTTGGAATTTCACATGAACTCCTCACACTAGGGTGGTGTTCTTGCGGGAGGTGCTTATTCATTGATCTAGAGATGGCGGGCGGGGGCAGGGGTTGGCAAAGAGGCTGTTGTCCTGGGAGCTGCCTCCTGTTGCCCTGTTTTAGCACCCAGCCTCTCCCCAGCTAGGGCTTAAATGTCAGCTACAAGGGCCATCTCCCTATGAAGGGATCAGCTCCTGGTGGGCCCAACAGAGCCAGAATCCACACACCCCCACCATCCCCTCTCAGACCAGCTCCCAGGCTGCAATCAGATGGGCAGTTGTGGGAACCTGCTGGCAGGTGGGGCCCGTGGGTCTGGGGTGCGGGGACAGCGAAGAACCCTAGTCCAGAGGGCACATGAGGGAGAGCTGGGAGGCTTGTTGGAGGCCACGCATTTGGGATGGGGTAGGGCTGGGATTCAGAGCCTGCCGCCATCTGCCTCTACTGACCCCTTCATCCACGTAGTATTTTGCAAGGCATCAGGCCCACTTGTGTGGCCAGGATACAGGTGACTAAAGGGGTGGGAAGAGGGGTGAGTGCCGCATGCCACACTCCAGTCCCTCCCAGTCCCTCCGAAGCTCCAATCCTTACCCAGTCCTCCGCAGGCATATGGGCCGGTGTGTGTGGGGGGGGGGGGGGTGTCACAGGATGGGCCTTGACTGCCTGGGGACTCAGGGGGGGGGGGTCTCTCCATGGGGGTCTGGGTGTTAAGGGTGATCCTGCCCCACCTCCTACCCCCAGAGCTAGCTAATGTCCCTCCTTGAGGCAGGCTTTGTCACACCACCCGTTTCCCAAAGGAGGAACCGGGCCCAGAAAAGTTAAACTTCCTCAGGGCCACTGCGGGGGGTGGAGTCAGAGTCAGACCCGGAAGCTTATAACCACAAACTCTGGATGGGCCCCTAAGCCTTGGGTTCCTTAGTCCCAGGCCCGTACCCCGGGAAGAACGGGGGAAGGCTGCCTGGATATGGAAGAATTCAGCGTGGGAAAGAACCCAAGCAGGAGTGGGCGTGGGGGAGGATTTTGAGTAGGAGGAAAGGAATAGACAGAGGACATACTGCACATGGGCCTGACATCGAAGGACCGGTCCTTTTAACCCTTCAGGAAGGGTTAAGACGCTTGAGGGGGGAAAACGCGATTCAGCCCTGAGTGAATACAGACAGGCTACTGCCTCTCCTTGAAACAAAACATTAGTTCCGCCCCAAAGATGCAACAGCGAATGAGTGGCGGACGCGCCCGGAAGAAGCCCAAATGAGGACACTTCCGCCCCTCTCCAAGATGGCGCCGGCGGAAGGGGCAGGATACCGCCGAGAGATGATGGCAGCGTCGAGGCTGGAGCTGAACCTAGTACGGTTGCTGTGCCGCTGCGAGGCGATGGCAGCGGAGAAACGGGACCCGGACGAGTGGCGTCTGGAGAAGGTGAGGGAAATCTGTACTGTCAAGCAAAGCCCCACTCACGGACTGCGGCGTCAGAGGCTAACGGCCACAGGGCCCTACGCCCCAGACCTAACAGCCGCTCTGACCACGCCCCTTCCGGCCGGCTCCGCCACGTCCACCTGCGGCTCCCGCCCCATTCCCTCGAGTTCAGCTAGCCCCGCCCCCTGGCACGTGGCCCCTCCCCTTTCAGCCCAGCCCCCGTCCTGGCCCCGCCCCTTGTTGGCCCCGACGCCCCCACCCCTTACCCCCACCCCCACTTTGAGCAGGACAGGGAGGAGTGGGAGGGTGTGGCAAACCAGGCTTACACCCCCACTTTCCTTCCCTAGTACGTGGGAGCCCTCGAGGACATGCTGCAGGCCCTGAAAGCCCAGGCAAGGTGAGAGCAGGCACTACTGGGGCTTCAAAGCTGGGATGGGAGTCGGGGCCAGGGCCGGTTCCTGTTGGGGAATCCCTGTGCTCCAGCTCCTGCTGAGACCCTTCCCGCTAGGAACAGTGGGCAGGTTTTCTTTTTCCTCTTCTCGCCTTCCAGCAAACCAGCCTCCGAGGTGATCAATGAATATTCCCGCAAGGTAGATTTCCTGAAGGGGATGCTGCAGGCAGAGAAGCTGGTGAGCCGGGGTGCTCGACTTCCTCAGCCCTCATCACACTCACCTGCCCAGGACCTGCCCCTTTGGTGACCCCTTTTCCCTCTCCTGCAGACCTCCGCCTCAGAGAAGGCACTAGCCAACCAGTTTCTGGCCCCTGGCCGTGTACCCACCACAGCCAAGGAGCGTGTGCCTGCCACGAAGACCGTGCATCTGCAGTCTCGGGCTCGGTACACCAGCGAAATGAGGAGTGAGCTTCTAGGCACGGTAGGGCTTCCTCCCTGGTCCCTGGGAACCCTTTGGTCGGGACAGTTTCATGCGTAGGTGTGGCCAGAGCAACAAATGCTGGCAGGTGCAGGGACCCCAGGGGGCCCAACAGCCTCTGCCCTGGGCCATCAGTTGGCTTCCCAACAGAAAGGCCAAGCCAGGAATTTGCTGAATGTATAGGAGTTTGGTCCAAGGCGAAAATGGCACATATCTAGTTAAGCCCCAGAGTTGGCCCAGAGCAACAGATAGGCGAGTTTGCCACAGATAGATGACTTTATCTCATCTTGCCACAAATAGACAAGTTTTTCCATCTGTAAAATGAGATGACAAGTGTCTTTTTAAGCATTTTATGTGGATCGGGTAAACTCTTCAAAATATGAAGAAACTGAGGCCCAGAGGTCATGGGACTTGCCCGGGGCCCTGACTGAGTGTGTGTTGGGGTGGGGGGGTTCTGAGAGCAGAAAGGACAGTTTGGGGGGACAGGACAAGGTAGGTGACTTCATGCCTCTCTGTTTTTCCCATAGGACTCTGCTGGAGGTGAGTCGCCCTGAGTGAAACAGGACTTGAAGCTTAACTGTCACGCTGCCTCATAGCCTTCACCTGGCTCCCCCAGGATCTTCCACAGCCCAGGGAGCATAGCCCCAGGGGTGTCACCTAGTTATGCCTGATGAGGGTGCCAGGACAAAGGAGCTGGTCCCCAGAGGAAATAAAGCTGGGTACTCCCAGGCCACAGGGCCAAGGTTAGGCCAGCAGAAAGGACCTGGGGCCCGGGGGAGCCCAGATAGGGGTGAGGAAAACTTCTTGAGAGAGAGGGCTTTTGAGCTAGGGCTTTGAAGCATGATCAGGAGCTCACTGGGCAGCTGACTAGATGGGAAATGATATTATGAGTAGCAGACACATCGCAGGCAATGGTTAGGAAGCCAGAAAACAGGAAACCAATTCTCTTCTTCTTCCTGCTTTGCCTTTTTTCACTTCCAGATCCCCAGCTGGATCTGAGGAAGAGAACGTGAGTGTCTTCAGCCTTTGGGTTGGGGGGAAGGTGCAGCTGGACAAACCTTGGGCCACTGAGGCACCTAACCATGAGGGCCCCCACAAGCATCCAAGCCACCGAGCAAAAGCCACTTCGGGGGATGCTCTTCCTAAAAGCCAAAGTAAAGAAGGGGAAACGGAGCCCCAAGCAGGGCCGTGGCTAGAGCTGTAATCTCTGGGTTCCTTGGGAACATGTTGGTCTCTTCCCCTCCCCCACCCCATCTCATGCCCACCTGTCCCCCCATGTATGAGGTCAGCGGGGCGGCAGGGCCCAGACCAGGGGATGAGAAACAGTCGGCCGCCGAGCTAGACCTCGTCCTGCAGCGACATCAGAACCTCCAGGAGAAGCTGGCGGAGGAGATGCTGGGCCTGGCCCGGAGCCTCAAGACCAACACGCTGGCCGCGCAGAGCGTCATTAAGAAGGACAACCAGGTGTGAGGACTGTGGGAACTTTCCAGCCTCTGCCCTGGGACATCCAGGAAGGCTTCCCAGCCTAGGGGCATTGTGGCCAGGGCTTTGTTGGATGATAGAAGTTTGATAGAAGGCAAAGGTGGAATACCCAGCAGAGGGCACAGTACCAGCAAGGGCCTAGAGAGCAGTCTTGCCCCCCTGGGTGGCAGGGAGAGGCCACACTTGGAGGCCGCAGGGCTGTTGACACGCTCCCCACCTCACCCACAGACCCTGTCACACTCCCTCAAGATGGCTGACCAGAACCTGGAGAAGCTGAAGACGGAATCGGAGCGGCTGGAGCAGCACGCGCAGAAGTCGGTCAACTGGCTGCTCTGGGCCATGCTCATCGTGGTCTGCTTCATCTTCATCAGCATGATCCTCTTCATCCGCATCATGCCCAAACTCAAATAAAGACCCGTCCTGGCCCACCCTGGCTGCCCTCCGTCTGCCCTCCGTCTGCCGTCCACCGTGTCCAGCGCTGCCCTTCGGGCTGGGCAGCAGTATGGGAGGGTCTTTGAAGGTTCCTGAGAGCCACAGAAAACACATGAGCAGGAGAGGAAGGTCAGTCTGGAAGGCGTAGTGACGCAGCAAACTCCCCCTCCAGTTCCCCGCTGGTACCTACCCCGCACCGGAAAAGGCCAGGCCCCAAGAAGCCGCAGGAGCCCCCAGGCTGGTAGAGTCAGAGCCAAACACTGCCTTCAGCCCTGTGCGGTTCGGGTGAGGCTGGAGGGTGGGGGAGAAACGGGGCTGTGTCTGGAGGCCAGCCTGGTGAGGGAGCATCAGGGCTGGGCCTTCCGGAGACTGAAGGTGATAATTCAGAGACAGGATTTAGTCCAGCCATGACCTGAGCTCTCAGGAAACTAGAGTCTTTGCCAGATCATTCAACAAACACATGAGGGTCTGTGGAAACTGCCCTGCCAAGGTCATAGCCTGATCATTTCAGATGAGAACTGCGTGGGCACTACTCCAGAACTGGGACCCTGGAAGAGGTTGTAGAGTGAGAGTCCCAGGAGAACCATTGGTCTTGGGCTCTGCTCGCCCTCACATCAGATGTCAAAGGCGAAGCCTATGAAGGGGGGTGACCAAGGGAGCTCAGTGAGGGAGGCTGGGCAGGTGACAGGTGCACAAGGGTGTTTGTCCCAGACCCGTGGGAGTGTGAGTGGGCACTATGGGGACAGGCATGGAAGTGCCCACGTGGACCCCCGTCAACATAGGTGCAAAAACACCAAGTAAAACTTTTCATAAGCTCTAATGGCAACTTTTAAAACATAGATCTTAAGGGGCACCTGGCTGGCTCAGTCAGTAGAGCATGCAACTCTTGATCTCTGGGTTGTAAATTCGAGCCCTACTTTGGGTATAGAGATTACTTAAAATCTTTGAAGAAAAAAAAAAAGTAGATCTTCAGAAGGCTCACACTTAAGATGGAGAGATGGTTCAATAGGAAGTTTGTTAATAGCCACATTAATGCATCAGGAAACAAAATCATAGGGTGAAATGGTACTTTGTACGGTTCAGTATCCATTACTCAACATCTCTCAATAAACAATAAGCCAAGATAGATATTTTCCTCATTTAACTGCAAAATCTCAAGCCAAAGACAGCATTGAATTTAATGAACAAATACTGGCAATCCCGCCATCAAAGAGAGGAAGGTGGAGGGGTGCCCACAGTTGACCCAACTCCCTCAAAGACTGAACATTGTCTGGAAGTGCTGGTCAATACAACAGACAAGAAAGAAGAGATTAGATTAAGAAATGAGAAAAAAGGCAAAGTTATTTGCAGATGATACGACTACCTATATGAAAAACCCAAACTAACTAAAAAAAGCTCTTTCAACAAGAGAATTCAGTAAAACAGCAAGGGATTTAATATATATTTAGTTTCCTACATGGAGGGGAAAAAAGCCTGCAAAATGTATTGGACCATCTCACCTATAACAGTAAAAGAAAATACACTGTTTCACTGCTTGGTTAAACTACATCCTTGGCATACAAAGAGCTCCCAAAAATCAACAAGAAAAAAAAAAGGTGCAGGAAAAGAAAGACAAATAGTTTCTGAACTTTTTCTCTCACCAGATTAATCAAGACTTAAAACTTTGAAGATAGACTTGTGAGAAACCGGAATAGACCTGGAGTAACAAAAGTTGTGGGGAAACCAGTGTTTCTCTCACAGCTGGCCAGGGTATAATGATCTAGTGATTCAAGAAATGTTTTTTAAAATTTAATTGTTGAGTAAATAAATAAGTACAAGTTTGCCAAAAGCACTGTTTTTCAGGCCAAAAAAACCTGCGGGTCAGAGAAGGTGAATCACCGGCTCCAAACACACAACAAACAGGTCTGGTCTTGTTGGACTCGAACCTGCGCTTCAAAACTGGATCCAGGGGCGCCTGGGTGGCTCAGTCAAGCCTCTACCTTGGGCTCAGGTCGGGATCCCAGGGTCGTGGGATGGAGCCCCGCATTGGGCTGCCTGCTCAGCAGGAAGCCTGCTTCTCCCGCTCCCTCTCCCTCTCCCCCTGCGTGTGTTCCCTCTCTCGCTGTCTCTGTCTCTCTCTGTGTCAAATAAATAAAATCTTTAAAAAAACAAAAAACACAAAAGTGGATCCACTTCCCTTAAGGCTGGGTCCCGCCCCCTCACCGCCAACCCCGCCCGATCTCCCTAGGCCCCGCCTCGCCCTGTGGAACGACCCCACCAGTTGGGTTCAGCCTTTGAAGTTAATGCACAACCTAGACTCGGGCACTTCTCCCGCAGCGGACCCAGGCTCGGAGACCCGGACGCTGGGACAGGTAACCCCGGACGGGAGCGGTCCCTGCGGCCCGCGGCTGGGGCGGAGGTCCCGGGGGACTTCTCGGGGACGGTGTCCGTGGGCTTCACGCGCCCTAGCGGGCGAGGCTGCAGCAGCGCGGGGGTTAACTAGAGGCGGGCCTACCCAGGATACGCGGTGGCGTCAGGGGCGTCGCGCCTTTCCGGGTTACGCAGCCAGGGGCGGGCTGCTCGGTGAGCCAATCGAGTGCATCTATGCAAATAGTGACGGAGCTCGCGCTCCCGCCCGTCGGTGGAGAGCTGGCCCCTAGGGGGTCCGCCTCCCGGTACGTCCTGCAGCCTTCTCCGCCTCCAGGCGCGCCCTTCTCTGGTGCCCGCAGGCCGCTCGCCGACCACCCCCCCCGCGCGGGGGCCATGGCGCCCCCCGCAGGACCCGCCCGCCGCCCCGGGGACGCCCGAGCCGTGCCTCCCTGAAGCCGATGCCCACCCGGGAGTCCCCCCAGACCCGCGGCTACCGGGGGGACCTACAGACCCGCCCGCCTGGCCCTGGGCCCCCGGTGAGTCTGAACGGGAGGAGGGTCCCCAGGCCGAGCCTAGGCAAAAGATTCATTCCCCCCCAGTTTGAAGGATTCTGGCTTCCCCATCCCCTGGTTAACTCCAAACCATGATTCCTGCGGCACCCGCAGCGATTGGTGCCTCCAGGCCCGAAAAACAGCGCCCCCCGCGCCCTGTGCGAGCGTCAAGCAGGAGCGCACAGGCCAAGGCCCAAGAAGATTGTATTTGAGGATGAGCTGCCCTCCCGGGCCCTTTTGAGCACCAAGAAGCCTATTGAAGCCATCCCCACGGGGCATATGCCAAGGCCTCACCCAGTGCCCGACTATGAGCTGTGAGTGTCCCCCGCGTTGTTCCTGATGCCTGAGAACAGGGAAGGGGCACTGAGGCTGGGGCTTTGACAAATGAGTAAGAGTTTACTAAATAGTAGAAAGAGAAAAGGGGCGTTTGGGGCAGGGAGTCCAACATGGGCAAAGAAGAACAAATTAAACTGATTGGGGGAAAGGGATGGGTTCTTTCCACTCACACTCTGCCCCACTTTAACCCCGCAGTAAGTACCCACAAGTGAGCAGTGAGAGGGAACGGAGCCGCTATGCTGCGGTGTTCCAGGACCAGTACACAGAGTTCTTGGAGCTCCAGCAGGAGGTGGGCTCTGCACTGGCAAAGCTCCAGCAGCTGGAGGCCTTGCTGAACTCACTGCCCAGGCCCCGAAGCCAGGTCAGCCCCAGCAGAAACCCTTGCCCCACAGACCTTCCCTGGAGTGGATTCTGGCCTCTGGGTCCAAGTCTCTGGGCCCCATCCGCCTCTAGGCTGGGTGGGCACCACAGCATAGGACCAAGGTCAGCCCTTGAAGTCCTCACTAGACGGGTCACTTTGTCTATCTGAGCCTCAGTTTCCCCATCCCTCCTTGGGTTCAGCATTCTCTGAGCCCCCCACCCCCTTCTCCACTTGCAGAAGGAAGCCCAGTTTGCCGCCCGTGTCTGGAGGGAATTTGAGAAGAAGCAGATGGTGAGTCATGTTCCCTGAGCCCCACAGGCTGGCCTTTGCACCCCGACCCTCCCATGAGGCTCAGTGTGCCCAGTTTCAAGGAAAGAAAACTGAGGCCCAGAGAGAAAGAGGCAAAGGGTGGAGCCGCGGAGGGCCAAAGGCCAAAGTACCACAAGGACTTCCCTGGGTCTTGCCCTGCCTAGGACCCCAGCTTCCTGGACAAGCAGGCTCGCTGCCACTACCTGAAGGGCAAACTGAGGCACCTCAAGATGCAGATCCAGAAGTTCAATGAGCAAGGAGACTGCGAGGGCTCTGTGTACTTCTGAGTGCCCTGGCAGACGGGCAGAGGGACACCCCGAGGTGGCGGTCCCACCCTGCCCTCGCTCCTCTTCCTACCTCCCGGCTTTAGCTCCTGCTTTTACCCCCTATCGGGGTAGCCTTGGCAGATGCCTCGGCCTTTGAGACCCAGCTCTGATGGCGCCTCCTCCAGGAAGCCGCCCCAGAACCTCCTCAGGGACCAGCGGCTCTGAGCCCAGATCTCAGCCCATCCCCTGGAAGCAGGTCTTGCCTCCATCTCAGTGTAATAAACACTTATGAAATGCCTACTGTGTACAGCTGCTTCACACTCCTGAGTTCACTCAACTGTCACCAAAAAATTGTTCTTCCATTTTCCAGAGTTAAAAATCGAAATTCCAGGAAAGGGACTTACCCAAGCTGGGTGTGAACTCTTGTCTGACTCTCCACCCAGAGCCTCACGTGGCCTTCTGGTGGGAAGCTGAGGGGCCAACATCCAGCATTACTTGCTCAGCCAGGCTTGGGCTGGGGGAGCTCCAGGAGCCAAAAATTTCCAGTAACTGGGGCGCCTGGGTGGCTCAGTTGGTTGAGCGTCCGTCCAATTTCGGCTCAGGTCATGGTCTCAGGGGTCATGTGATCAAGTCTTGCCTCAGGCACCAGGCTCAGTGGAGTCAGCTTCTCCCTCTTCCTCTCCATCTGCCTCTCCCCCTGCTCTCCCCCCACCCCCATCTCTTTCTCTGAAATAATTAAATAAATCTTTTTTTAAAAAGTTTCCAGTAACAGAGGCAGGACTGGCAGAGGACCCTCCCTAGTCTTGGTTGTAGGCATCCTACAAAATTCATGGGGCAGAATGCTGGGGACCTCCTGAAGGGGGCACACTCAGCCCAGGAGCCCTGCTGGAATCCCTGATGCCAACCCAGAGACGTGAGCCCTTAAAAAGCCCCTCTTCTCCCCAGGCCCTGCAGGCTGAACGGTGATTGACACCAGGCACCATGGGAGCACAGCTCTTGTGCCTGGCCCTGGGGGAGAATCCCGTGGCGCCCGCCCCATGCCAGGCCCTAGGTAGGGTGGGTGGGGCAGTGGTAGGGCCAGGCTGCCTGTGGGGGGCCGTGTGACAGTGGACCAGCAGCTGCTCTCTTTGACTTTTATTTTTATTATTTTTTAAAGATTTTATCAGAGAGAGAGTGTGAGAGAGAAAACATGAGTGGGAGGGAGGGGCAGAGAGAGAGAGAACAGACTCCTTGCTGAGCGCAGAGCCTGACTCGGGGCTCGATCTCAGGACGCTGAGATCATGACCTGAGCTGAAGGCAGAGCCTTAAGCTTAACCAACTGAGCCACTGAGGCGCCCCCCCCCCTTTACTTTTAGCCTCCCAGGGGAGCTCTAGGGGATGGGAGGGAAGGCAGTGTCAGCCACCAAATCATAGAGTCCTCAGTCCCAGGATCGGTCCTCCTGGGGCCTCTGTCCTCAGGGAAGATGGACCTGGGCCTAGTGTGATGGAACAGCAACAGAGGGCCGGATGGCAGTCTCAACCACAGAACCTTAAAAGGCTTTTTGCCAGAAGAGCCATCTGGGTCGGGTTGTCTAGGAGTTGTGTAGTCAGGCTTCAACAGACAGTTACGTCTGGCCTGGGGTCTGGACAGCAGGACAGACAGAATGGTCTCACTCAGTTCTCAGATGTCCTGTGAATCTAATAGGTCATCGCTCTCCAGCCCAGTATCCTCTCCATCCCATTCCTACTTCAGTCCCTTTGGGGACAGAGTATACCCACGAGACCCCCGTTCATTCCCCAGGAAATGGATTCAAACACCCCGTCTTCCCACTCAGGTCTCTTCCAAGATGGGACGTGAAGGAGGCTGGGTACTCATGGGGAGCGTTTTGGAGGAGGTTTAAGGGCTGAGCACAGGCCCAGCCTGCAGAGCGAGACCTGAGTTCTTCCCGGTTATCACAGGGGCATCTTCGGTGGACGGCTTGTCTTGCTGGCCTGCCCCCAGCATCCAGGCTCTTTCTACCCGCCCTCTAGAGCCACAGTCCTGACAATCAGTCCTACGGGCACCTTTCCCGCCACAGAGCTGGGCCACAAGCCTCTGAGGCCAGGATGGCAAGGTCCCGTGCATTACCCCACATCAACTTAATTAAGTCCCCAGTGTGGTTTGTCCTTCGATAGCCCGCCTTCCAGATGCCAATCTCCGAAACGAGAGGTTTTTTTAGTTACATGTGGGAAGAAACCAAACTCAGGCTCAGGCTCAGGCACAAAAGGGTAAATCTGGGATCATGGAACTGAAGCTCCTAATGGTTTCAGATGTGGCTTGATCCAGGGGCTCCAAAGGCATCCTGGGAAGTTGGTCTTCCTCTTTTGGCTCTGCTTTCAATTACATCCTGTTTCCACTCCCTGCCATTGAGTCTCAGTGGCCAGCTCTGGGCCACACACCCTCCCTGAACCGATTGCTGTGGCCAGGGGAATGGAGGGCTCCGTCTGGGTTGCGATGACGTGGTGGAACTACCGCGAATGTTTCTCCTGAGGACACAGGGGCCCAGACACCGTGATTAAGGGCTGATCAAAGGAAACAATAAGGTATTTGGTCCAGGGCCTGTGTGAATCTATGAGGCCCACCCTCACAGGCCAGAGCTTGAAACTGAGCCATCAGTAGGACTCAGTTCCTACGGACTCACTAGCTGACCGTAGGATCGCCTCCCTGCCCCCAGCTGCTTCCCCACAAAACTGTCCCACAAAAACAGCAAGTAGGGCTGTTGTTAGGTTGTGGGTTTTCCAGATGGCTGGGAGTGGGTAGCCGTGGTGGGGTGCCCCCCATTCTGCCCTCCTCTCACAAAGATGATGGAGGCCACACAGGTAGGAAACATCTTTATTATTGGCCTTGATTCATTCATCATGTAGTGTCCAACGTGGATTACGTGTCCAGAGGATCTGCCTGGCACATACGACCCCTGCCTCTTGAGTCCAAACACCAGGCCTCTGTCCATCACACAAGGGAAGCCAACCCCACCGGCTTAAAAGTTCATGCTTGGGGTGCTGAGCTTCCGGCTGTCCCAGGAACGGACCCTCGGTCCCTCCCCCCTCTATTCTGGCCAGGAGTTCTGGGGAGGCCGAGGCCGGAGCTTGGACAAGCACTCTCTTTTTGGTTTCGTGATCATTTAAAAAACAGAGGAGACAAACATTTCACAGTCTTTAAAAAATAGGAGTCTGAGGAGAGAAGCCAAGGTCCTCCACTTGGGGGCCCCGCGTGGGGCCGAAGCATCCGTGTCCCTTAAGGTCTGCAGGCCCAGCCACAGCGCAGCCAACCCTGCGAAGTCACTGGCCTGAGCCGTAGGGCCAGTTGAAGGTACTTCCTGACAGCAGCATGTCTCGGATCAGCGTCTCGATGGGTGTCTTGCCCACCAGGCGCATGAAGAACAGCTGGGAGATGAGGGAGGCTGGGACGGCGCGCAGGGCGGGAAGCCGCAGCAGCAGCCGCCCAAAGCGCTGGGGCTGGGACGGGTACTGAGCCCGCACGTACTCTGTGAGGGCCACCTGCGCCTTCTCCTGCAGGCTTTCCACGTGTGCTGGGTCTGAGAGGCCACAGGCATCTGGGGAGATAAGGGCAAGGTCAATCAAGTGGGAAGTGGCAGGAGGCCACGAGGCCCCAGGGGTGACTGGAGGGCACCACTTGGGGTTGGGGGTAATGGGGGGGCATTCAGATGGGAAATGGAGGCCTGAGGCACAAATGGGGCATCTCAGGCAGTGCCAGACCATAAGAGAGGCTCAGGTGGCCTCAACTGAGGCCCGTGACACAGGAGTGTGGACAGTGGCGTCTCAAGGACAGAGGAGCCCCGACTGAGGCCTTTGGCAGGGTGACAAGTTCTAATCAAGCTCAAGGGGAAGAGGAGCTAGGGAGGGGACTTGGGAAGGCCAGGCCCAGAGGGAGTATTCAGACAGCGTGGCCTAGGGTGTCAGTGAATGTGACAGCATCTAAATTGGGGACCCATGAAGGGTAAGGTAGAGAAAGAATCTTCTGGGGGAAGAAAGGGCAAAGCCATATTTATCAAATGAAAGCCACCTCTCAGAGTGGCCTGGGTCTGGTTCGTGCATCCCTGACCCCACGAAAACACCTAGTGGGATCCAGAACCTTTCAGCGTGTAGAACCAGTTGGGCCACCAGTCTCTGGAGTAAGGTAGGGCTTTCGGTGGCTAGATGGTTAACTAATGACAAGGAAGGTACTGGGACAGCCCCGCCCTAGCCCCGCCCACAACGGGAAGGACTCCAAGACACGCCCCTGCCCAATCCCACGCCTAATCCCACGCGGCCCTGGCTGCCAGGAGGCCGCCTTGGGGGGCAGTTTGGGCGCCCCGGGTCAGACGTCTGAGGGCCCAGGAATCAGGGAGTGGAAAGCGCAGGGCAGGCCAGAGCCAGGTGTCAGGGTATCCCGGCTTGGCAGCCCTCCGTATCTGCACCGTACGCAGGAAGAACCACCTGATTCGGCAGATGAGGGTCAGAGGTGCTGGGGAGGACAAAGATCAGGGACTGAGGACCAGGCGTCCGGGACCTCCCTCCCTCATCCCCCCACCCTCAATCTGCTCATGGGGACGAAGAGCAACTTGATGAGGGGGTGGAGGGGGGGGGGGTCTCAGGGAGCCTGGGAATCAGGCAGAGAGGCTGTTAGGGGCCGAGTCACAGGTCCAGGCCCAGCTCCAGGTCTGGAGAGCCGGGGTCAGGGTTCTTAGGGACACCTGGGATCAGGAGGTGGGGGCATCAGGGTGTCACACGCCTGTATCTCCTCCACTGTCCCCCCATCAGTGCTCAGGCACGTGCAGGGCCCCAGGTCCGCCCGGCTGAGGGTCAGGGAGTGGAAGACTGTGGGGGCCGGGGTCAGGGTCCAGGTCGCCCCCCACCGCGCACCCCCCCCCACCCCCAAACCCGAGCGCATCTCAGCATCTCACCAGGCGTGAAGAGCGCGATAGCCTTGAGGCAGCCGTACTCGGCCGAGTCGACCTGCAGGCGGCCCAGCTTGTCCACCTGCTCCTGGAAGGCGCGCACCTGGTCCATGAAGGCCACGGCGCGCTCGGCGGCCATGGGCGCGGCATGCAGGCCGGCGGCGGCCAGCAGCGGCGCCGTGTGCAGGGGCAGCGCCGCCTGCGCCGCATTCAGCACGAAGAGCTCGCTCCAGCTGAGGCGCAGTAGCGCCACCTGGTCGGCCACGGGCAGCTCGGGGAAGAAGGGCGCGTGGCGCGCCCACTCCACGGTGCTGAAGAGCAGCCGCGCCGCCAGCTCGCACACGTTGTCGATGCCCAGCACGGCGCCCGCCGCGCCGCCCCCCGCGCCGAACGCGCCCGCCGCGCCCGCGCCGAAGCGCCCGGCCGCCGCGGGGTAGGGCTCGGCGCGTAGCAGCTGCGCGATCAGCTCCGACACCGGCTGCCCCGGGAAGAGGTCTCCGCCCGCGGCCGCCAGCGCCGAGCCCGGGGGACTACCCGAGGAGGCGGCCACGGCGCCTGGCAGCGAGTGCGGGATGCGGCCGCGCTGCACCGCTGCGGGGATTGAATGGGGATGGGAAGGAGGGAAAGGAAGGGGGCAGGAGCGGAGGGAGGGGAGAGAGGGCCCCCCACCCCGCCGCCGCCGGGAATCCGGCGGGGAGCGGGGAGGGGGCCGGGGGATGGGGAAGGCGGCGTGACGAATATGGGTACGGGAAAGGGATTGCGGGACACAGGGAGACCAGACAGGGGAGAGGGAGGTGGCAGGAAGAGAAAGGACAGGGAGGGAAGGAACGAGGGGAAAAGTGGGTAACCAGGGTCATGGGGGGCAGGTGGAGAGGAAGAAAGGGGGAAAGATAAAGTCATCAGAGGGTCACTCAGCCCCTCCCCTCAAAGGCTCCCCACACCCAGCCTTTCCCTGGACCTCCCACCCCAGCCCATAGGTGCACAGCTTGAATGGGAGGCCAGGGGCCAGGGGGGCCTGCCGGCCCCACCCTTCTCTGCCCTGTGCCCTCGGCCTAAGGCCATGTCCAGCCACCACTGCCACCCCCACTGCTTGCAGAGGAGCATGGGTGGTGGGACGCCTGGCCCCCTCCCTCTGGACGATGTGAGCTCCACTCAGCTGCCTGTGAGCTCCACTCAGCCTCCGTGGAGGCTTGACCTGTCAATCATGCCCCCATCTGTCAATCATGGGGGTCCCAGAACTGACAACGCAGCCAGGGAGGGGCCACCTTCATACTACTTGGGACCCCTGGCCAGCGTATCCTTAAAGCAAATGATCTCTCCTACAGAGAAGGGATCTTTCCTCCAGCTCCCAGCCTCACCCCACCCCCAGGTCATGGCTCCCAAGGGCCGGTCTCCTCTGTCTGCAGTGACCGGTGCTAGGAGTGGAGTCCCAGCCAATAGTAGGTGCTCAATAAACATTAACTGCCATCAGTAGCCTTGCTGTTAAGGGGAGAGGGGAGCGCCCACGGCTGGCTTCAGCCAGTGTCCCCAGGATTCAGGTGAATGGGAAGAAGGAAACTGAGGCACAAAGAGAAGGAGCGGTAGCCACATGCTCACCTGACCTGTGCCACGGTGGGGGGGCGGAGGGGCAGACTGGGCTGAGAGCCAGACAGAAACTACCTAATGATCTTTAATGAGTCGGCATGCCCTGCCTCATCTCCCTGTCTCATCTCCGTGAACTCCTGGTCAACCGGCCAGGGAATGAATGGCGAACAGAATGTGTGTGGGAGCCAGGGGCTAGTAGAGCTGAGCAGGGAAGTGGGAGCTTGGGTTCGAGGCTCCACAGAATTTCTATGTCTCAGGATCAACTGTCAAATGGGTGTAGCTGGATAAGGCCAGAAAGTGGATCCCAGCTCAACCCCCTGGCCCCCAGAGGGGAGGGACCTCTTCCTTCAGGCCCTTTGCTCACTCAGTTCTAAACCTCATCCCCACCATTCATCCATCACCCAGTCCTGTTCCTATCTCAGAGCCTTTGCACTCACTGTTCCTGCTTCCTGAGTACCCCTTCCCCAGCTCTTCCTCTTTATTCAGCCCAAACTGTGTGGGTTCAAGTCCCAACCCAACTCTACCGCTCTCCGACCCTGGCAAACGCTTCACCTCCCTGCTCTCTGTGCTCAGTTTCCCCATCTGTAAGATGCACAGGGTAATGACAGTGACGATACCAATCACTAAATTTATGAGAATCTAACTTGCATAGAACAGCACTAGGCATATAGCAAGGGCTAAACGGGTAGTAATTCAAGCCAAGAAACATGTACTAAGCACCTTCAATGTTCTATGCCCTGGACAGGCACTGAGGCTAGGTCAGAAAACAAGACAAGCACAAGTCCCTGCCCCAGGGAGTGGACATTCTGGTGGGGGAGCAAGTAAATTACAGAGCACGGTAGATAGTGCAAAATAAAGGGGAATGGTGGAGAATAATCAGGAGGACCTCTCTGAGGAGGTGTTCTTTGTGCAAATCTTAGAGGAGGTAAGGGGCACCTGGGTGGCTCAGTTGGTTAAGCATCCAACTCTTGATTTCGGCTCAGGTCATGATCTCAGGGTTGTGAGATGGAGCCCTCCATCAGGCTCTGCGCTGGGCGTGGAACCTGCTTAAGATTCTCTCTCCCTCTCCTGCTGCCCTTCCCCTCACCTCTTAAAAAAAAAAAAAAAAAAAAGAGGTAGGGAAGCCATGCTGGTATCTGGGGTAAGAGTACTCCAAGCAGTGGGAACAGCCTGTGCAAAGGCCCTGAGGTAGGACTGTGCTTGGGGCATGAGCTGTGATTACGATTTTCTTCCCACTCTGAAGACTCTGGAGATCTAAAGCCCTGATCTGAAGCCCTGATTTGATGTACATCAGAACTTCAGGTCAAATGGACAAGTAGAGGCAAAATCCAGGTTGGGCAAGTAAGTCATCCCCAAACTTAAAAGGACCAAAGAGAGTAATCAGACAGTCTTAAGGGAAAGACTGAGCAGCGACTGCCAGCTTCTTTCACAGAGGCCAGCAGAGAAAACACCACCTTTAGAGCAGGGGAGACTCGAGAGGCAGGGAAGAGCTGCCAACCTGCCCCATGACAGTCCTGTCGGAGACAGGAAGCCCAGCCTGGGGTTCTCATCCAGTGAGCCAGATCCTGTTCCCAAGCCCACCAGGCTCCATGTGGAAGCCTCTGGGTTCCAACGCAATTCTAAGAGTGCTTGGCCCAGTTCTGGGCCCAGCCACCCGGCATGAGTGCACACAAGTCCCCAGGGCAGAGACAAGGGGCTGGGCCTCCCTCTGGCTCCCGGTGCCCAGGGGCAGGCGGAAGGGTAAGCTGCCCTTTGACTTAATCGGGCAAGTTCCTGCCTTGGACAAACATAAAGCAGGGGGTGGAGGATGGAAGAAAGCAATCAAAACAAAACAAAACAAAACAAAAATACATCCTTGTTCAGACAGCGTTGGCCAGACTAGGGGCACGGGGGTCACCGAGGTGTCAGGGCCAAGGAACCTGACTCTGAAGCCAAGGGGCCTGGAGAAGAGGGGCTGGGGAGCACAACAGCCCCACCGGGGGCCTGAATCAGGGTGTCGCCTGCGTCCCCGGCTCTGCCGCAGCCACCAGGTGACTGTGCTAATTGGATTCCTCCAGCCCATGGCCAGACTGAGGCCCACGAGATCGTGGGATCGGTGGTAACAAGGTTAGCAGGCGCCAGACCCCACTGTCCACGGCTCCCAGACCCCCGAGCTGGGCGGTGAAGGCAAAGGCCAGGGCTGCGTTTTCACCCTCGGGCCACCCCCCCAACCCCCGGCGGGTACTCACCCTCCTTCCTCATGCCCACCCGGAAGCACTTCTTCAGGCGGCAGTACTGGCACTGGTTCCGGTGATGCTGGTCGATCTGGCAGTCACGGTTGGACCTAGAGGCAGGCAGGGGGTCGCCATGACACCCACGTCCTGCTCCCGGTGCCACCCTATACACCACCTCTGAAGGCTGCACCTGAGAAACGTCAGTGCCCCCCACCCCGGGCTGGGCAGGTATCCCCGAGGGGCACAGGGGCTAAGTCTGCAAGGAGGCAAAGGGCAATTGGAGTGGGTGGTGACGAAGGGAGTCTACAGCGAAGTAGATTAGCACGCCTGGGAGGGTATGTTGGAACTGGGTTTTGAAGGATGAATAGAAGTTCCCCCAGAGCAGAGAGGCAATTCCAGGCAGAGAGCGCGAGGAGAGCTTTTAAGGTTGGAAACGTGAAAATACGAAAGCCTCAACAGTTTCATTTTATTTGGCTACTGAGGGGCAAACGGGTGGGGTCTTCGTCCCAAGGGCAATGTGAGAACAGCAAAGGTCCATGGTCAGGTCACTGGGCTTTGGGGATTAACAAAGACACTAGGGGCCAGGCTAGGGCCAGTCCTCTATGGGCACAGTAGGACCCCAGTATTATCACCCTGCACAAGACTACCACCAATGAATGAATGAATGAATGAACCCTGTTGCTCCCTTTAAGACCCCATACCCAGGTCCCCTCCTCTGGGGAAGACCTTCCAACTCCTAACTGAACCTAAGAAGCTTCCTCTGGGTGGCCCTCAGGGATCATGGCCTCTTCCAGGGATGGGACAGGGGGCCCTGCCCGGCAAGAGAGTGAGCTCCCCATCCAGGGTCAGTCCCAAGCAGGAAGGTTCAGGCCCTTGTCCTTCAAATTTCTCCAGTACTTCTTCGCCTTGGCCCCTATCCCTGTGCTCCCTCGGTGTCTCTCTACCCTGGGCTCCAGGCTCTCCAAGTCCCAGATCTGGGGCAGACACCCCTGGGGTACCCTCTTGGTGCCCAGAGACAGTCACAGAGTAAAACGAACGCTCGATGAAGTTAAAAATCAAACACATCTCAGACGCACTCAGCCCCAGCTCTGGGGTGGCCACTTCTCCACCGAGACTCAGTTTCCTCATCTGGAAATAGGAGGCCAGATGCCAGCTCTATATGGGATGCACCGGGTCTGGAGGAATCTGGGGGGCTTTGGGGAGGGCATCAGGACCCAAGCCCAAGCTGGGGGGTACTCAATGGCAGGTTCAGGGGAGCTGAGGTCCTGGGGGGCTCTCCAAGTGCCCAGGTCCCATGGCACCAGCCTTTAAGCCCAGGCCTCTGTCCCCTGCCTGGCCTGAGCCCCCAGGAAGAGGCCCTGCTAGGGTGGAGGGAGCTCAGGCAGAACCAGAACAAAGCCCAGCAGGCAGGCAGGGGGAGGGTCCTGGGCAGCCGGGTGGAAACAGCCAGGCCTGGGGCGGGCAGGCAGGCAGGCAGGGACCCAGCTCAGGGCCCCTGACCCCGGGGGAGGTCCTGAACCTTCTGCCTCAACTTCCCCAGCTGTGGAGTTGGGACAGATCTCCTGTCCCTCCAGATGGAGAAACAGTAAGTTCCACCTGTTATCCCACCTAAAGAGCACATGCTTTGCCCAAACCCGTGGCCCAACTCAGCCTCCTTCCGAGGCTTCTGGCCTCTGGTCCAATTTGATCCCTCCCCTCCCTTGCTCACATACCCTCCTTGGCTCCCTGTCATCCTCAGTCCAGCACTTCTGATCCAATAGGCTCTAAGTTCTCCCATGCCTGGGTGGTCTCATCTTACAACACTGCTCCCCTAACCTGCCACTAAGTGTTTGCCTGGGCCACGCTCTCTTCAGGAGTGCCCTTCACTTCCTCTACCTGCCAAACCCCTCCTGCTTTAAGGCCTACCTCCCATGGGCCTCCTCCAGGCAGCCCTCCCTGAACCTCAGGCACAGCCCCTTGCTCTCTCCTGGGACTCCAGACCCATCCCTCCCTCTGGCCCAGCCTAGACTCCACAGGCAGGAAGAATCTGTCTCACTGTGCCTCTTCCAGACAGAGAGAGCTGGGATCAGAGCTGGGGTCTCTCTGAGGGGCAGGCATCGAACCTCTCAGGCTAGGCCCTGAGGGGACCTTGCTAAACCAATCTGAGGCTCAGAGAGGGGCAGCGACTTCACCAGGTCACACAGTACAGAGCTTCTGGAGAACCTGCAAGCCCCGAACAACGCCCCCCTCCCCTGTCTTATAGCTCCCTGCTCCCACCTTCCGAGAGCCCCTGGGACCCCAGAGCCACCTAAGCTCCTCCCTTGCCCTCCCCAAAGACTGGGCCAGAGAGCAGGCAGTCACTCCAGCAACAAGAATGAGGCCAAAGTCTGGTGGCCCAGTTAGCACTGGAGGGAGTAAGGCAGCTCACACACACACACACACACACACACACACACACACACACACAGCTACCCCAGACAAGGCCCTGACCGCAGACCTGGGGCCAAACTCCAGCCTCTGGTGCCTGGGGCCCCGCCCTATGGCCTCACCAACAAGCCCTCCATCAGCTGCCCTCTCCCTGAGGACACCCTGACCAGGACTCAGCTGCTCCCCTCTTCCCAACCCCAGTTCCCCTTGCTAAGCCCCAGCTGGGGCAGGGTCTCTCCCTGGGTGCCCCAGGGCAGCGCCAGGACCACTCTGGGCCTCAGTTTTGCCTATCTGGAAAATGGGACTCTCCATACTGGCTCTGCAGAGCCTACACATGTTCCTGTTGGGGTGCAGGATAGGAGCTTGTCAGTGGAGCGAAAGGACACTCAAGGAAGAGTGGTGGGAAAGGGGGCCCTGGGCTAGACACCCAACCCCAGCACCAGCCAGAGAAACTAGCAAGGCCACACCCTGTCAGCGGGGACTCCAACCTCGGAGGGCCCAGGGCTCCTTCTTGGAAACATTCACCCCCACCCTGTCAGAGATGACCGAAGTTTCAGGGATTTTCCAGGAGCCCCATGTCCGCACCCACTCCTGGTGGGGGGAGGGTTGGAGCAGCCGAGGTGTGGTCAAATCCAGCCGCCCTCCCAGCCCTCCAGCGGCGGTTTCCAGTGACCCAAGGCCCAGGGTGAGCACAGGGTGGGGGGAGTTCCCCCCTGATGGGCAAGCCCAGCTCCCCCCACAGCAGGGCTACCCATGCGAAAGAGGCCGGAGGCCGCCCGGTGCCACCCCTGCCTCGCTCCCGCCGCCGCCGCCGCCGCCTCGGTGGCCAGGGCGACTTTGGAAGTGATATTTGACCCCAAGGGCGCGCCGTATCGATCCGCGCGGCCGCAGACAATGGCCCCTGGACGCTGCGAGCTCCACAGTCCAAGTTCCACGTTCGATTCCCGCAGGATCCCCTGCGCGCCGAGATCCCCAAGAGAAGGGATGCCCTGGGGTTAGGACCCCACCCCTGACAGCACCCCCCGACCCCTCCCCGTGCGGGGATGACCCCTCTTCGGAGAAAAGGGAGGGAGAGAGAAGGAGCAAGGAACTGGGGCGGAAGCCGCAAGGGACCACCTGACGGGGGGACCTGCATCGATACAGCGCCGACTGTATACACAATCCCAGGAATGTTATGGAGGGGGGGAGAGGGGGCTGTGCCCCTATCTCAGAGGGGGGAGTGGAGGCCCGGGGAAGGTCAGCGCCAGGCCCAAGGTGACCGAGCAGGTCAGAGGCCCGGCCCAACCCGGGGCCGGGTGCACAGCGGCCGTGCGCTGATAGGGGGCTCACCGGCAGGTGTAGCTGAGGTTGCGGCGGATGCTCCGCTTGAAGAAGCTCTTGCAGCCCTCGCAGGTGAAGACGCCGTAGTGCTTGCCGCTCGACTTGTCCCCGCACACCACGCAGTCCACCTGCAGCCCCGGCCGCTCTTCGTCGCCCGGCTCAGCGTCGCTGGCGGCGCCCGGGGGTGAGGCCGAGTCTTCCTCGGCCGCGCGCGGGTAGCCGCCCGCCTTGTCCACGCCGTTCGTGTCGCCGCCGCCGCTGCCGGGGCCGCCCCAGCCGCCGGTCACCATGGCCATAGCCCCAGGGCAGCGGGGCCGGGGCGCCCCCTCCGTGCTCCTCCCTCCGGGCACCCCTCTCGGCCCGGGGGGGCCCTACCCGGCACGCATCCGGGCCCGGCGCGCGGGGGGCACCGGCTGCACCCCCCAAAAAAGTTTTGCAGCAACTTCCTGCGGCCGGTCCGCGCGCCCGGGCAGAACTGGTCGGGCCGGTTCCAGGCCAACTTTCCCACGCGTGCGCGGGGCCGGGCCTGGGGGCGGGGGGGGGGGGGGCGCTAGAGGCGCGAGCCGGGGGCCCCGGGGACTCGCGCCCCGCCGCCCTGGGGCCCCGGCGGGGGCGCGCGGGCCATGGCCCGGCCCAGGCTGCGCAGGGGGCGCCCTCTGGCCTGGCCGCCGCTTGGCCGGGGGCTGCGGCCAACTTAGCGGGCCGCCATCCGAGCGCGGGAGGCCGGGGGGAAAGTTTGGCCGCAAGTTACGCGGCCGCCCGCGGCGCGGGGGAGGGGCGGCAGGCGCGCGCTGGGGCCGGTCGCCGCGCCCCCTGGCTCCCCCGGGCCCCCAGGCGGTCGCTCGGGGCCTGCAAGGCTGCGGGCCGGCGCTTCCCGAGCTGCCGCCCCCTCTGCGGCCGCGCCTGCCCGGCCTGGGCCTGCGCCTGGGCCCGAGCCTCGCTCTCGCCGCCGCCGCCGACCCCGCGCGCCGGCCTCGCGCTGCGGCCGGTTTGACACACAACGTTCCATTCGCGGGGCGGGCGGGGGGCGGGGGCGGGGGCAGGGGCGCGCGCCGCGGGCTGGGGGCGGGCGCTCGTTGCCCCGGCGACGGCCACCCTTATAAGGGCATGGGTGGCCTCGCTCGGCGCCCGGCGCCCGGGCCGGCGGGAGGGGCGAAGGCGGAGCACGGGGCCGCTCGGCCTGACCCTCCCCCCCCTCCTTCCCCCCCTGCCCCCGCCCTCGCCCGACTCCAGCCTTAACCCCTGCCGGGCCGCGATGGGAGCCTTCGCCGCTGCTGCCCTCTGCCCTTCCGCAGCCTCGCCAAGATGTCTCTCCAAGGCCCTCCCCTCCACCTCCGGCCTTGGACGATGCCTTGCTCCACCGCCCTCGAGGCGCACCTCGGAACTCTACCCCAGCATTCCCCGCAGAAGCAATAATGGGGGGCCAGTTGCACCCGGGGGGCACGCCCCTGCGCAGTATACACACACACACACACACACACACACACCCTGGGGCATTTCTTTGCACAGTTGCATGATGGATTGTGTTTGCTTCCTCTTCCAGAAAGTCGCCGCGTCCGACTCCCCCCCCCCCTTTCTCAGCTTGGGCTAACACCTGGTGCTGGGAATCTCCAGGGCCAAGGGATGTTGTGGTCTGTGGCCGGCGGGGGCGCGAGGTCAGGGGCCCCCTCGCCAGAATTTTAGGCCTCCGGGGGCAGGGCACCCACACGCCCAGCTAGGCTAGTGTCAGCAGGAATGCCCACCATCCCTACTGGGGCCTGCCCCTTTTCCTCTTTAATTTCCTTTTCTTTCTGTGCTTCACATAAAGGGCTTGGCCAGGCCACCGGCTGGACTGCAGATGTCTCTTCCAGGCTCCCTGAAGCCTCTCAGTTGCTGCTGGCTTACAGCTTCCCCTGCCCTCCTGGACCCCGGTGGGGACGACCAGCATTTATTAAGCACCCTTTGTTTGTCACCCCCCCCACACCCCCCTGCCCTGCCCAGGCAGCTCTGGGCTGGGCAAGCCTGAGCCTCTTGCTCTGGGCCTGTTAACCTTTAACCAGCTGCAAAAGCCCTTCCTACCGTGACCTTTCACCTTGGAGTCCCCCAGGTCCAGTTGCCGGCCTTATCTCCTGCCCTGCCCTGGGCCCTGGGCCCAGAGCTGGACACCGGGGCACATGGCTGGGCCTCTGAGAGCTGCCGGCAGGAAAAATAGTGCCCTCTGCCCGCACTGGCCCTCCCCCTGCAGGAAGGGGTCTTGGGAAAAGGCATCCCCTTCTCCAGATTACATCTGAGGGGACACCTTGGCTGGGGGGCAGGGGTGCTGGGAGATCTTGGAGATCTTGGAGATTTTGCAACATTTTAGAGGATACCAAGGTTCTGTAAAAGCCAGGCACCACACACCCAGCCCTGGGCCTGTGGGCCTCCCAGGGAGCATCTGGCTGGGTGCGAGCTGGAGGTTTTAGCAAGTACAGGAAGCAAGAACTGGGGTTAGACATGAGCAAGGACTTTCCGTGGGACTGAGTGGAATTCCCTCCCCTGTAAGCCCTGCTGGAGAAGGGGGTCTGGATGGTTAGAGACCATTTTGTTCTGGGGCTGCCTGGGAATGTGGAAGTGCTGGCTAGTTATTTGGGGGTGAGGACAGGGGTCCCAGGTCCCTGGACTGGGCTTTCCAGCATTCTTGGGCAGAGGGCATCTCGGAAGGGAGACAAGGTTCAGGGAAGGACGTCAGAGGGGGACTGGAGAGGGGAGGGGGCAGGGACCTGGGGCTTGAGGGATACAAGTTCGGGGGAGGAGAGGCTCAGAAGTGGCAGTCTGGGGCCGGTTTGGAGACTAGGGAAATATCGGCCGCAGGTCCTAGAACCTCCGGTAGGTCCACCCCCTCGGCGGCCGCCCCGCCCCCTTCCCGTAGCGCCGCAGCCCCGCGAAACCCCTGGGGCCCTGGGGGGGGGATGGGAGTGGGTCGAGGTCCGGCCCCGCCCCCTTGACCCCTGCCCGCGGCCCCGCGGTGACATTTGACCTTGCGGCGGCTGCGGACCGGGGACAAAGAGCCCCGGGCCCATCTGCCGAGAGGGCACCCGTGGGAACGGCCAGACCCCGCTCCCGGCGGCCTGGGAACCGGCCCCTGCCCCCTCCAACAGCGCGAACTCATTCCCCACCCTTCAACAGGTGACCTTGTCTCCTTTTGCGCCCCCATCCCACTGGGCAAACTGAGGGGACTGGGGGGGGGGGCTTGAAGCAGTCTTTGTACTCCTAGCAAGAGGGGATAAGGTCGGCCCCTCTCACCCTCCTCAGGACCTTGCCCTCCTCAGTTTCTCTGCTTTCCTCAAAGCTGGCTTTTGTCCTGAAAGATTGCACCGTCCGAAGGTCACCAGCCCCAGCGATCTCCGAGGAGTGGTTCGTCAAGAGGAGCAGGTTGAGCCCGGGCCCCAGACGGGCTTGACCTCAGGCCCACCTTGCAGCAGGCAGCCACCGCACACACCTGAACAGGTGTGGGCTGGAAATCACCCGCACCATCACCACCACCAGGCTGGGGAGGAAAACCTCTCTAATCCCCTTCTTGGATTTCAGCCATCACCGAGGCGGGGAGAGCGGGCCAATAATCCGGCTGGCCGGGTCCCACCTGGTCCCCCCTCCGGGAGGTGTGGCTTATGTAAATGAGATGCTAATTAGATGCCTGCTTTTAACTTGACACTAACAGCTCCCAGGCCCTGCCTCTAAAAGCTGGAATTTAGCCCGGCCAGGGGCTGTCCAGACCCTCAGGCGGGAACGTGCCTCCCTGACCACCCTGAGCGTTCTCCTCGTTGCTCATTGCCCCCGAGTAAACACTTGCACATTTCCTACCTTTGCTGTGCCCTCCATCCAGAAGCCCGTATGTTCTTCGAATGCAAGTTCCAAAGCCCTCGGATTTCTCCTCTCCCCCACCTCCACCTTGAGAGCAAATTGATTTTCCAGCTAATTTTCCATACCCTGAATCCTTAGGCCCTCAGTCTTCCTTCTGGGCTATGGAAATTTTCCTCTTGGGAACATCTACCAGGCCAAACCTCGAATCTCCCTGGCAAGGGGATGGACAAGGGAAGGTGTGCCCTGTCCCTTTGGACCTCTCCCAGGGCTTCTGGAGACAGATGAGTGTTGGAATTTCAATTTCCGGCCATTTAACCTCACTGACCCCGAATACTTCAGCCAGTCCTAGATTCGGCATGACCTCTAGCATGATCCCACTGACGTCACATTCACATGCCACCTGGTGCCAGGTCAAAGACAGGCAGCCTTTCTCAAATGCCCAGCCACCCATCCATCAGGTCCCAGACCTGATGCATCAGCCCGCATCCCCCCCAACAGGTCCCAACATTCAGTCACACATGACATAACATCACTCCAGGACAGTTTATGATGGGGCCCACCATAACTGTCTGGCATGTCCAGACACGGCCAGAATGGGACCTACAGGAAGGTCTCTCCCAGCCGGGGAGGCCGGCAGGGTGGGCTGGGCTTCCCCAGTGCCCTCGCGGTGGCTTCTAATGCCTCCAGCTCCTCTGCCTGTCGAGCTTCCATTAGTACCACCTGCTGCTCCAGCTTCCTGAGTTGCTCTTCCTGCTTCCGGTGGGCACCTCGGAAGGCCAGGACCAGGGCACTGGAGGGCGTAGGGGTAGGGGGCTGAGCCAGGAAACAACCCCCACTACCCCCAAGTCAGGAGCCACGTATTCCCAGCCCCAGACAGGAGCTCTTTGAGATTGAATCTTCCTAGGGTTCCACTCAGAAAGGGGAGGTATGGGATGGATGTAACTTGCCACCTACCTTACGAGGGAAACCTGAGGCCCAGAGAGAGCCAGGGACACTTCTGAGGTCACCCGGGGAGACACAGGGAAAGGGAACCCACCTGTGAGCCTTGCATAAATCGCTGTTCAGCTCAGCACTCTGAGCACGTCTGGCTCGCCCCTTCTGAGCCACCCGTTCCAGTTCCTCCCGCAGAGACTGCAGCTGCTCCCGCAGGCCCAGGGCCCTGGTGCAGGGATGGGGAGAGAGGAGCTCATAGCCATAGCCAATCCTTCCTTCCCTCCTCCCACCCCACCCGTCCATGGTATTTCCATGTGAACACACCTGTACACAGATGCACACCCAGCCCTCTGCTGCACACAGTGCCCCCATGGATTCTTGTGCATCCCCGCCCAGCCCATCCACCCCCCAGCCCAGGACCGAGACACACACCGGTTAAGTGATGCTGCCAATTCCTGGGCTAGAGTCTCAGGGCCCTGCACTCTGCCAACCTGGCCTCCATCAATGCCCTTGCTGCCACCAAGGATAGCAGGAGGGCCCTGTGGGAGGCAGAAGGGAGGGAAGTTACATTGGCCTAGGCATACTCAGCCCAAGCTCGACATTGAAGTCACCCAGACTGTGGCAGCCACAGCCCCTGTCCTCACAGAGCCCCCAGTCTGGTGAGATATCCCAATAAGGGTAAAATTCCTCCCTAACAAGAGAAATAAATAACAGGGGATCTCATCTGGAGGAAGGTGAGGTCTGAACTCAGGCTTGCAAGAGATCGTGGGTTTAATCAGACAAAGAGGTAAGGGACCAGTGTTCCGGGCAGGGGCACAGCATCTACAAAGGCTTGGAGGTAGGAGAGATGGTTCAAAGGAGGGTTCCAGAAGCTGCTAAAACCTTTAAGCAGAGGATGGATAGGATTAGGCGGGAAGGGGCAAAAGGGAAGGCCTCAGGGGCAAGCTCAAGCCAAAATTTAGGGAGAGATGAAGCATGGGCTGGGGTTATTGGAGTGAAGATGCTTGAGTAGGAATAAGCCTGGGGGTGGGAAGGAGGAGGCACAGGTTTGAGTGGAAGATGCCAAATTCTTTGGGGCTTAGTGAGGTCAATGCCCTCAAAGGAAAAAAAGCCCAAAGTACAGGTATGAACTTTCACATATAGTCCTTTGACATGCAACTCATCTCTTTGTGCAGAAATGCCAACGGAGGCTCAGAGGGGGGCTGTGATTGCCCAGGGCCCCGTGGCCAGTAGTATACTGCTATCCCCGCCAGGTAGAGCCACTCACCTGCAACTCCTCTTCGTCTCCGCTGCTCCCGCCCCCACTGCTGTCTGCACCACTACTGCTGGCCCCACCAGTCCCGAGCTGTGCCCGCTCCCACCGCAGCTGCTCTAGCAGGAGCACGTGGGCTGGGCCCTGGGCTCGGAGGGCAGCCTCCCGCAGCTCCAGACCCCGCTTCTCCCGCCGCACCAGCTGAAGCCGCAGCATCAGGTCGGCCAGAGTGTCCTGAGAGACCAAGGGGCGGGCAGAGAATTGGGGCCTCTAGGATCTGGGGAAACTGAGGCCCCAGGAGCCCCCCCCCCCGCAGTGAGGACCGGTCAGGCAAGAACTCAAACCCTCACCATGACTTTGTATGATGGGAAATAATCATCTCCTAAAAATGACCACAGTAGAAATGGCAGTTCAGAGAATACAAATATCTCAGACAAGGTCGAGTAGCATCTCAGTGGAAGTGTCTGGAGTTTCTCCAACTCCATAACCTCAGGTCTTTCATGCCAGGGAATAAACCTCAGATTGTGTCCCCTGCCTCCATCTCCTTTCCATAGGAAGGAAATTTTGGAAAGCCAGATTCAAAATCTTATGAGAAACTGAATTCCAGAAGACAAACTCCTATTCATCCCTCAAAATCCCAGTTCCACTTCTCCTCCCTCCAGAAAGTCTGCTCTGAGCCACGTAGAACTCTCCTTTGTTACTTGATCCCCCAATTCGCATCCCTCTCAGCCTCCACAAAGGGTTCTGTCCTACCAGAAAAGACCAACACAGTGACCACTGCCCATACATACCCGTGTGGCTGCCAAGTCCTGCTGGATCTGCATCTTCTCCAACCGGGGTAGGGCCGGGCCAGGCTGGGTCCCCAGAATGGCCTGCACCATGGCTTCTGCATGGGGCATAGTGGGCATGGGTGCCAAAGTTGGGCCAGGCTCTGGGGGAATCTTCACCAGAGCACGGCGTGCCTGGAGACGCTGGACGTAGCCCCAGAGCTGGGTAGCCACCTCCTGCAGTGTGGGCCGATCCACACTACTCCCCTCGGGGCTACAGGAAACAGAAAAGGGGTCTATGTCAACACTGGTGGCCACCGTTGTGCTAACTTCATGCCAACTCTGGTGGGCTCTATCATCTTCCATCTTGCTGACCATGATGGATTCCATGCCATCTGTGGTGAGTGCTGTCATACCAACATGGTGGACACCAGAACATAAACCCAATGGGCACCATCATTGATCAAGACAACACAGTGAACACCATCATGTCAACGATGACTGTTGCACATGCCATCACAGTGGAAGCCATCACACCAACTCAGCAGGTGCTGGCACTTATGCCAACACGGTGCATGCCATCACAGCAACACAACGGGCACCACTGCTCAGCTTGCCAACCCTGTTTGGCAACATCATGCTAACCCCATGTGTACCAACATCAGGCCAACCCCATTAAACACCATCATGCCAGTTCTAATCAGTGGGCACCATCATCCATCTTCATGCCAACCCTGAAGGTCCTGTACCATCTCAATGGCTGTCAACCACCATCCCAACTTTGTGGAGTTGCAACCAGACAACGCCAGCCAGGCCTCATGCGCATGAACCATGGAGCATCCTACACTGACCTTGCTGGGCACGGCCATGCCAAACCCCAACACGGAGCCAGCTGTGGGAGCCCCATTCTCTACTAAGGACCCCACTCACCGGCCCTCCCAGCTCTCAAGGTTCCCGGGGGTACCTTGGCTGTGGATCCTGTGGTATCGCTCCATCCACAGCAGCACCCTCTTGTGCCAGCAGCCTCTGGGCTTCCTTCTCCACCACCTCCAGGTCCCCCTTAGGGGCCTCTTCTCTTGCTCCTGAGTCGGCCTCCCGGAGAGTGAGCAGGACTCCGTACGCCTCCTCACAGTGCTCGCTGTGAGACACTGATCTTGAGTGCCTTAGGACACCTGGCTCCACCTTGTCACATGGGTGACATACCCACTTGTCCTTGGATCCTTCACTTCATCCCCCACTTCCACCCCAGGGAGCACGTGAACTCCCTCAGCACCCCTTGGGCTAAAATTGCCTTACAATAATTTCAGGCGGGAAAGTGCTTTCCTACGAGGGCCCTGACTCTCCCTGTGGATCATCCTCTGAGCGTAGCCATTCCCTTCCACGCTAGTGGTATCATGGATGGGATGCACTGACCTGTACTGCAAGGCCAGACGCAGAGCGGTGGCTTCCGCCTCCCGCTGGCCCAGCTGCGTGCTCAGGCCTTCACACCGGCCCTTGTACCCCTGCAGCACAGCTGACAGCAGACGGTTGAAACATTTGAGCTTCTCAACGCTCCTGCCTCCACAGTCATGGGAGAGGGAAAATGAGAGGCCCCCCAGGGCAGTCAGGACCCAACTGATTTCCACCCTCCTCCCCACTCCACTCCAGCTCCACACTGGTGCCCTTAGCTCAACATTTGTGGCCCTTACCCCCGGAGCTGGTCCATCTGGGCTTCCATGATGTGTATCTCGGGGGTGAGGGGTTGAGTGGGAAGAGGGCCAAGCATCTGAGTGCTGGAATCACTCCGGAGGCGCCGGAGCAGGGGATGACCCAGGGAGAAGGGGTCCTGCCAGAAAGAGGTGACTTGATTCACCCAGATTATCACTGAGGGCCCAGTATCATGGGATTAAGCCTTTTCTTACCCTAGAAGTTACTAGATCACAGGACCAGGATTTGAGTCTCACCACCCAGAATCCTAATGATGTCAAGATGGTGGTTTTAAGCTTCCCATGCTCACCTGAGACCCCCAGGGCTCCTCATCTACCCCAGAACTGCTGGAGCCACTGACTGAGCCCCCTGCTGGGCCCCGGGACGGAAGTGGGAAAGGTTCCAGCCTCAGCAGGGAATCCTGCAGCTCCTGGACCTGCGGTGAGGGTGGGGAAGGAAGACAGAGTCGGTCAGGCCTGGGAGCTCCAACCACCCACCAACCCTCCCTCAAACCTGTGCCTGGGACAGTGGCCAGGCCCCGGCGGGGAAGCAGGAACCCAGCTACTCACCCCACCAAACTCCTCACTACTGAGCCATGGGCAATTCACTTAGCCACTCAAGAACCTTCTTTCTTTAAACATAAATGGCCAGTTGGTACATGAAAAGGTGCTCAACATCACTAATCATCAGGGAAATGCAAATCAAAGCCACGAGATATCCCCTTATACCTATTAGAATATCTACTATCAAAAAGACATTGGGGCGCCTGGGTGGCTCAGTCAGTGAAGTGTCTGACTCTTGGTTTTGGCTCAGGGCATGATCTCATGGGTCCTGGGGTCAAGGCCCGTGCTCAGCGGGGAGTCTGAAGATTCTCTCTCTCTGCCCCTCCCCCCACTCACACGGGCACGTGGGCACGCTCGCTTTCTCTCTCTCTCAAATAAATAAATAAATCTTTTTTTAAAAAGAGCGATAACGAGCATTGGGGAGGGTGTGGAGAAGAGGGAACCCTCATGCACCGTTGGCGGGACCATAAATGGGCGCCGCCATTTATGCAAAACCATACAGTGCTCCCTCAAAAAATTTAGAACCATCACGCGATTCAGCTATTCCACTCCTAGGTATTTATGTGAAGGAAATGAAAAAAGGTAACTCGAAAAGATATCCGCACCCCTATGTTCATTGCAGCATTACTTGAAATAACCAAGACACGGAAGCCATCTAAGTGGTCACCGGAGGATGAGTGGCTAAGGAAGACTATTATTTGGGCCTTAAAAAAAAGAAGGAGGGGCGCCTGGCTGGCCCAGTCAGTGGAGTCTGTGACACTTAATCTCAGGGTTGTGAGTTCGAGTCCCACATTCCATGTAGAGACTACTTAAAAATAAAATCTTTAAAAAAAAAAAAGGAAGGAAGGAAATCCTGCCATTTGCCACCACATGGGTGGGCCTTGAGGGCATCATGCTAAGGGAAATAAGTCAGAGAAAGACAAATACATTGTGATTGCCTTATATTTGGAATCTAAAACAAAATAAAACAAAACAAAAAAATTTAACTTCTAGAGAACAGGGTGGTGGTCGCCAGAGGCAGTGGGGGTGGGGAGAGGAATGTGGAAGGGGGATTTTCTTTCCCAGCCGGGAAGTGGGCCCCACCCCTCAGACTGGGCTCTGGCAGCCCCATATCTTGCGCCCTTGTCCTGCCCCAGATGAGGGCCTGTTCCCCATCATCTCCTCCATCCACAGGCTAAAGAGGTCCAAATGTGTTTCTCCTATCCTGACACCTCCCTCGAGCTCTGGACTCAGACACAGGTCTCTTTGATGGTCCCACATGGGTGGCTCATGGATATCGTGAGCTCATTAGGGCCCAAGCAGCTTCTGGTTTTCCTCCCACCAAACCTGCCCCTCCTGCAGCCTCCCCCTTTCTCCCTTCCAGTCCTGCAGGCCCCCAAACCAGGACTTGTCCTCAACCCTTCTCTGGCTTTCACACCCAAACCTGCCAGCTCCACCTTCGACACCACCCAGAATCTGCCCACTTCGTGCCACCTCCACAATTTCCACCATCTGGTGTCTGGACCCGTGCCTCCTGGAACTGCAGGATTCCGCCCCTACCCCCCTCCACCAACACAGGCTGTTCCTCCCACGGCCGCCAGAGGGCGCCTGTGAACGCGCCATCAGGTCCCGCCCCTTTCTGCTCCGGGAAACCCTCCAGGATCCCACCAAGCTCAGGGCAAAAGTCCAACTCCCAGCAGCCCACAAGATCTTGTAAATCTGCCCCCATCACCTAAACTGCCCTCCTTTCACCCCCACACTGGCCTCCCCACTGTTCCTTGAATCACACTTGCACCTCAGGGAGGGAGTTCCTTCTCTGCCTGGCCTGCTCGTCCCCAGATCCTTGCATGGCTCCTCCCTTACCTCCACATTCAAGTGTCACCTCCTTACAGGACATCTCTCACCACCTTAACTAAGAAGGCAACGGATTTTTGTCTGTTCAGGCTCAGCAGTCAATGCTAATGCTACATGAAAGTTTTCCTAATGAACAAATGATTGAACGCTGCCTATGCCAGGCCCTCCTCCCCCTTAGACAGAGAGCTGCCCCACTCACCTCTCTCTGCAGCATCTCCTTCTCAGCCTGGATGGCCCGCAGGGAGGCCTGCATGCGAATCAGCTCTTCCTCTCGGCTGCCCAAGGCCAATCGCAGCCAGTCATTCCTCTCTGCCAGGCGGGCTGCCTCCCTCTGGCAACCTCCTGCCCCCTCCTGCTCCAAGCAGGACCTGGGTCCCACCTCACTTTTGTCCTCTGCTTCCATGGGCCCAGGACAGCTTGGGGGCCGGTGGCGCCAGGCAGCAGCAGCTGCCTCCAGTGAGCTCAGAGCATGCTGGAGAATCTGAAACATGTCAGAGGCTTCAGGCTTGGGGGGGACAGTCTCCCCACCCGGTGGGGCTACATCTGCGGCCTGCTGGCCTTCCTCTGCAGGCTTGCAGGGTCCCTCAGGAGATGGGGCCGGTCCTCTGCTAGAGTCCCCTTCAGCCTCTTTGTTGGTCCTGTGGTGAGGTGAGAGATGGAAGGTTCTGGAAACGGGGTCATCTGGGGTGTCTGGCTCACAGGGGCTGCATTATCCGGGGCCTTGAACGTGGGGCTGAGGAGGGCAATGGGAAGCTGTGGCATGTTTGTGAGCAAGGGAAGAACACAGGTAGATCTGTGGGTAGGAAAGATACACCAGGGCTGGAGTGGGGAGCACAGACCAAGTGGGCCTTACCTGTTCACCAGGCCCTGCCCACTGGCCTCTGCCTCTGGCCCTGGCAGCTTCGGCTTGCAGCTCTCCTGAGATGGCACAGGGCCCAGCTCCGAACTCCTGCTGGCTGCCTCGGCCTCCTCTGAACTCTCTGCCACAGGATCAAGCTCCCCCTGAAAATGACCCCCAGGGCCAAGCTCTGAGCCACGCAGGGCTGTGAGTGGCCCCAAAGAGCTGGGTGTGGTCGTGGGGGGGGGCACTTACAGGCAGTGCATGCCTCCCTCGGCGGCTTCGGGGGCGTGTGGCCCTGGCACTCATTGCGGTCCAGAAATCAGTCCTCTGAATCTTCCTCCTAAAACCACAGTCTGATCTCAGCTCTTGTCTTTGTTGTCCGGGCAAATGACAGCCTTAATATCTTCTCCTGTGAAATGGGCATTGATCTCCTCCCTCTGGAAGGGATCTTGAGTTATCAGGGTCGATTTGGCACATTTGAAAGCCCCTCTTGACAGGCAGCTCACTATCTCCAAAAATTGTTCTGATCTCCTCTTCTCCTCTGCCTCCTTTATCTGTCACTGCTTCTGTCCTCTCCTCTGTCCCCGGTCTGGGCCTGGCTCGAGGACTTCAAGAGTCACCTCTCCTCCCCAGGGTCCTCTTGAGTCAGAGGCCCCAATCTTGGGATTGGGTCCCCTCAGGCTGCTCTATTTCTACTCCTCTGTGCCTCTAGGAGTACTGTGGTCAGCGGCCCAAATCCCTGGACACTCTTGGGGTAACTCTGGCCACTGCCTGCTTAGGCCTGGCCTGGCCAAGGCTGGCTTGGGAGGGGCCAGGAAACAGGAAGCCCCCCTCCCCTGGTCATGTGACTTGTTATTGTGCTGTTTCCTCCTCAAGGACATCACCTTCCTCCAGTCCCAGTGGGGGACACGTGTCCAGCTCCTGAGATGTCAGTCCCTCCTCACCTTAGCCTCTGATCTCATGTCTCTTCCACCTCTGAGCCTCAGTTTCCTTATCTGTAAAATGGGGGAGACGGGTAATTATAGCATTTTTCAATTTGCTAAAATCCATCCAAGAACTGAATTATAACACGCCCTTCTTGTTCCCTACCTCTCTGACCCTCCCATCTCGGTTTCCTCTACCAGCTGCTGTTTTTCCTGTGTAAATGCTGGATTCCTCAGAGCTCAGATCTTCCCTACATCCTGCCCATTTTCCCTGCATCCATCTCTAAAGGGCCTCCTCATCTCCATCCATAGTAACAGCCCAAGCCTCTCCCCTCCCACCTGGATGTCAGCCCCGCCCTCTCCCTGGACTCTACAGCCACCCCTTCACTCCCTTCTACACCCAGGCCCCAGAGAGAGAGACCTCATTGTTCACTTCCTCTGCTCACGCACCCTCCATGACTCCCCGTTGCCCTGGGGAAACATTTCAAGCTCTTCTACCTGGCATTCGAGGCCCTTACAAATTATGCCTGCTGCCTGCACCCATGTATACTCCTTGCTTTAGCCATGATGACCCTCTCCGTGAACGGTTCTCACAATTCTCACACCCAGGGCCTTCAGTTATGCTGTAACCTTTGCCTGGAACGCCCTTTCCTTGTTTCTGCACTTGATTTAAACTGTGCACAGCCTAGAGTAGCCTGAATCTTCCTCATTCCACTGACAGACACTAGGAGGCTGAATCTTCCTGCTTCTGTGTCCCCAAAGGTGGTAAGGAAAGAAGTTGCAATTCTCTGACTTGGGGGCATCCAGGCACGTTGAAATCTGCACTCTTAGCTTCTGCTTCAGCCATATTAACCTGTTAAAGGCTCCACCACTCCAAGGCTCTTGCAAAGCTCCGGACCCTTGCCAAGGCGGTTCCTTCTTTCTGGAATGCCTTTCATTCTCTTGTTTTTCTGGCAAGTTCTCCATCCTTGAAGACTCAGCTTACACAGCTCCTCCTGGCTGTCAATGACCAGAGCCTGGCTCCTGAGGGCTGGTTTAATTGACTCCATTACACATAAAGAAACTGTGGCTCAGAGTGGGTTTTAAATGGTTAGGGGGTAAGAGGAGAAGTGCGCATGAAGAAGAAAAGGTAGTCTGAAATAGTTTTGGCTTAGTCTGTTCGGCTTTTGCAAATATATGTAAAATAAAGGAGCAGAATTAAATAACTGGGCAGGGCCTGGGGCGTGAGCCACGCCCACCTCAGGCCTCAAAAACCCGCCCCTCGCTGAGGGCCAGGTCAGCTCCACCAATCACCAATCAGCCCTGCCTCTTCTTCTAAATCCCGCCCAAGTTCCTCGCATTCAGTTTATCACATTGCAAGTGAGGCCTTCTCCATTCCTTTGAGCCTATTCCGTAGAAAGGTCCGCTCCACTAGGCCTCGTCCCAGCCTATCAGGGTTGAAGCACTGACCAGTGTAGCCTGATTCGGCCAGAAACATCAAAGCTCCGTCTATTCTTGCTTTAACCAATCACATTCCAAACCCCACCCCTTAGCACACTCCTAGCCTATCAACTTTCAAGGCTCTCCAGCCATCCCCAGTTCAGCCGTCCGCTTGCCTTACGGCTTGCTGAACTACATTTCCCAGGAGGCGTCGCGGCTGCGCCACACTACATCCGGGCTGAGAAAGATGGCGGCTTCCTAGTCAGTTTTCGGCTGAGTTGGAGGGAGGCTCAGGCTACGGTGAGAAGAGGTTGGGTGGTTGCGGTCCCGTCCCTAGAGGTCCAGCCCCAAGCCTTCCCTGAGGCTTCCGCTTTCAGCTCTGGTTTCTCCTGCGGCCTAGCCTTCATCCCTCTTGCTGAAGCTATAGCATTGTTTTCCTTAGAGGTTGAGGGGGTTGCAAGCCGCTGAGAGACCATCCTTCGCAGCCCACACCCCAGCCCAGATAGGCAAACTGTTGATGCCCTATCTTTCTTCAAAGGGCCCTTTATTTTTTTTTTTAAGATTTTATTTATTTATTTGACAGAGAGAGAGACAGCCAGCGAGAGAGGGAACACAAGCAGGGGGAGTGGGAGAGGAAGAAGCAGGCTCCTAGCGGAGGAGCCTCATGTGGGGCTCGATCCCAGAACACCGGGATCACGCCCTGAGCCGAAGGCCGACGCTTAACTGCTGTGCCACCCAGGCGCCCCTCAAAGGGCCCTTTAACACCTAGATTCGTGCCACTCCTTTGCGCACTTTCTAGGCAGCCCAGTGCCCGCTGGGGAGAATCCCAGAGCTAATGACTCTCATTTTTTCTTACGTTTAGGCAATCCCTACACCCAAGATGGGGCTCGAACTCACAACCCCAAGATCAAAAGTCCCATGCCCTACGACTGACCCAGCCAGGCACCCCAGCTAATTACTCTGTTAACCTTAAAACTAAAACTGTCAGTTATTTTTTACCAGCAAAAAGAGGTTTGTTTGGGAATAGCAGAGAATACAATTCAGGACACACAAGCTATAGCAAAATCTTAGGCAAGTCCAGAACAAAGGAGAGGAGTGCTCTTTTATAAGAGGAAGGGGAGTTGGTAGGGGCTCTTATAAACCTAAAGTCTGTTGGAGTAAATTGGGAATTTGAAGTTTAGTGGCTTTTCACTGGCTGAGTTGTGAAACTCTGTCATTGGCTGGGCTGTTGCCAGGCAAGGAGAAAATCTTAAATTTTCTTACTGGGTGAGTATAGTCTTCTTACTGTTGGGAATGCAAGGTCTGTCTTCCTGTTGGGGTCTGCCATTGCTGTAGGGGGTGAGAGCTCCTCTTTTGGCCTCCCAATTCCATTTTAAATAAGGCTTCCTTTATTCAGTTTCCCACAGGCATAGCTGGATCCAGGTGCACAGAGGTCTAGCCGCTGTTTTCTGGGTGAGCGTCACTTTAAGCAGATTTTCTTTCCCCTCTTGGAGGCAAAAGAGGCTCCTGACAGCTCTCAACTTCTGTCCTCCCAGCTCTGCAACTCTAACGAGTCCCTCTTCCCTAGTGGCACTATTGGAAGCCCCAGAGCTGCCCCTCATTGACCTGTACTGGGTCATGCCCCATATCAGAGCCATTCCTGGTGGCCAGATTCATTCATTGGCCAAGGAAAGGGGTGGAGTTAGCACTACAGAAAAAATGGGAGACTATTATCTTAAGTCAGGACGGATGCCAGGCACCTGTTCGGCATATAAGGAAACTAAGGTCGGGAAAGAAGTGATTTTTACAGTCATTAAGTAGTTCATGCTCTGTTCTGCCCAGTAACCAAATGTTTTAAAACCCCTAAGGGGAGGATCCTGGCTTCCCCCAATCCTGCTCCATCCAGCCACTTAGGGGCCATGGAGGTGGCAGAGCCCAGCAGCCCCACTGAGGAAGAGGAGGAGGAGGAGGAGGAAGAGGAAGAGGAAGAGGAGCAGTCAGCTGAGCCCAGGCCCCGCACACGCTCCAACCCTGAGGGGGCTGAGGACCGGGCACTGGGGGCCCAGGCCAGTGTGGGCAGCCGCAGCGAGGGTGAGGGCGAGGCGGCCAGTGCTGACGATGGGACCCCCAATCCTCCGGGAGCTGGCCCCAAGCCCTGGCAGGTGCCCGCAACAGCTCCGGAAGTCCAGGTGCGGACACCGAGGGTCAACTGTCCAGAGAAGGTGGTAAGTGAGGGGCTTGGCCTGTGGCTGTGAGACCTTAGGTTTAACGTTCTTGCTTCTTGGGATTCATTGGTCGCTTCGTAGGAGTTTTCTAGGGCTACCAAACAAATTACCACAAGCCAGGTGCCTTAAAACAGCAGAAATTCATTTTCTCACTCTTCTGGAGGCCAGAAGTCTGAAATCAAATTATGGGCAGGGCCAGCTCCCTCTGGAGGCTGTAGGGAAAGATCCTTCCTTGCCTCTTCCAGCCTTTGGGGGCTCCACATGTTCCTTGGCTTGTGGCCACATCACCCCAGTCTCTGCCTCTGTCTTCACACGGCCTTCTCGTCTGTGTCTCTGAATCTTCTTTCTCTTATAAAGACACTTGTCATTGGATCAGGGTCTTTTTCTTTTCAAGATTGATTTATTTGAGAGAGGGAGTAAGCTGGGGGGGGTGGGGAGGGGCAGAGGGAGAGGGAGAGAGAGAGAGAGAGAGTATCAAGCAGAATCCCCACTGAGCAGGGAGCCGGATGGAGGGCTGGATCTCATGACCCTGAGATCATGACCTGAGCTGAAATCAAGAGTTGGATGCCCCTGTCGACTGAGCCACTCAGGCGTCCATGGATCAGGATCTGTATCTTATCTCAAGATCTTTCTCTTAATTCCATCAGCAAATACCCTAATTCCAAAAAAAGTCACATTCTGAGGTTCCTGGTGGGCATATCTGTGTGGGGGTCGGGGCACAATTCAACGCACTCTACCTTTGTTTACTTATTTCTGTGTCAGACATTCTCTAGCTCCTTTATGCTCTTATAAACCTGGACTCCTGATCTAGTGCTCTTTTCCCTGAACCACCGTCTTCTAAAATAGGTTGCTTGGCTGGGAATCGGGGGTCATCATACCACCTTTTCAGACAGAGCTGCTTGGAGAGGGCCGCCAGAGTGCCGTGTGGGCCAGTGTTAACGTCCACTTGCTAGGCGCTGCCAGGCACAGTGCCCTGACCTTCCTCGAACCTTCTTGCAGATCATCTGCTTGGACCTGTCGGAGGAAATGTCCCTGTCAAAGCTGGAGTCATTCAATGGGTGAGAGGAACATTTGGGGGCTTGAATATGCAGCCACAGCTTGGGGTGAGGTGGGCAGGGGGAGGCAGCTCAAAAAACTCAGGACTCTCTCTCTCTCTGAGGCTCACAGCAGCTTGGCCTGGCCTAGGGCCTGGTGCTGTCAGAGAATCACAATGGCAACCAACCATGAAAAAGCTGTAACCCACCAGGGCTCCGTTCCAAACCTGTGAGAGTGGCTTTGTGCCGTCCACGGCACAGCAATGACTCAAAAACAGGTGAAGTGACTTGCCCAAGGCCTCACAGCAAATAGGCAGAGTCAGGACTCAGACCCAGGCCTAGATGGCCCCGAAGCCCCTGCTCTGAGCAGCTGGGTCTCTGTGGGGTTGGTAACTGGGCCCGGAAAGGGTCCAAGGAGCTCTGGGGGATGCTGAGGACAAGCCTGCCTTCCCCTCGCTGCCACCCCTAGCCGTCTGTGGCTGAGTGAAGGCCTGGGGGAGACCTCGTGAGGATCAGTTGTGAGACCCAGGCTGGCCAGAGGAACCCCATTTGGAGAGGGCAAAAGCTGGAGGCAGGGGCTGGGCTCTGCCACCTCCCCGAAGGATCTGACCTGGGCCTCCATTGCCTAATCCTGAGGCTGGTGGAGGGCTCCCCAGGACTGACAAGTGAGGAGATACCTTCCAGGCCGGGAGGCCTTGCCTTAACCAACCCCCTCACCCTCTGTCCTTCCCCAGCTCCAAAACCAATGCCCTCAACGTCTCCCAGAAGATGATTGAGATGTTTGTGCGGACAAAACACAAGATCGACAAGAGCCACGAGTTTGCGCTGGTGGTGGTGAATGACGACATCGCCTGGGTGAGGCTGGGGCAGGGCCTGGGTGCTGGGGGGTTCCCTCGGGGCAGGGAGGCACCTTGCTGAGGCTTGTGCTTCCCAGCAGCTGTCCGGCCTGACCTCTGATCCCCGCGAGCTCTGCAGCTGCCTGTATGACCTGGAGACGGCTTCTTGCTCCACATTCAGTATCCTTCCAGGCAGGGGTGCCCTGTGGAGGGGCTGGGCTGTCCTGCTGTCCTGGAACCCCAGACACCTGAGCCATGGAGGGGGCTGGCTGAGACTGGCTCAGGTCCAGATCCCACTTCTGCCGTGACAAGCTTGGGCAAGTCCCCTCTTTGAACCTGTTTCTTCATCTGTAAAACGGGGAGGCACAAAACCTGCTTCCCCAGGGGGTTTCTGTTAAGATAAAGAGTCACGGTACAGAAACAAATCCAGCTGATTTGGACTCTCGATGTCAAAACCACACGCATAGAGAGCATTCTGTGCAGGGCCAAGTATACCGTTGGTGCTCAATAAATGGCAATATGTGACTGAGATTTCACAATCACTGCTACAGCTCCTGCAACCTGGGCACAGCAGATTTTATGGTAATTTGAACACAAAAGGCTCACGTGCAATCCAAAACTTAGAAAATGATCCTTGTGACTTACAAAACAATGCTGAGTGTTGAGGGTAGGGGACGGGGACACCCAAGGCTCTTGCATTGTGAGGACAGCTTCCCTGTCTGGGATGGAAAGGGGAGCTTTGAGCCACCAAGCCTTTTCAGGGCATCCAGTGCGGGCCCCCTGTTTTGTGATCTATGCTGAGGGAAAACAGGCTCAGACAGGGCAAGCGACTGGGCCAGGGTCACACAGCACATCTCCTGCACGGTGGTACCTGGCACGAGGCGTGAAGGTGCCCGGGCTCCTCTGGCATCAGGATGAGGGAAGCCACCCGCCACTCCCTACCCGTGCTCTGCCACCAGCCTTCTCCTTAGCATCTCTGCCAGATCTGGAAGGTCTCTTCAGCCTCATGTAAGTACCGCCTTCCCCACGTCTCGCCTTCCATGTCAGTCCTGTGATGGCCCTGAGGTCCCCCGCTCCATTGTTTTAACCCACAGGGCAGCACGGTTTTTCTGTAACAGGCTGGACAGTAACTATTTCTGGCTTTGCAGGCCATATGGTCTCTGTCACAATGACTGGGTCCTGCCCGAGTAACCGGAAGGCAGTCACGAACTATGCACGGGGCTGTGTCCCAACAGAATGTTCTTGATGAACACGGAAATTTGAATTTCATATCCTTTCCACGTGTTGCAAAATGTTCTTCTTTTGATTTTTTCCCCCCAATCATTTTAAAAATGTAAAAACCGGGGCGCCTGGGTAGCACAGCGGTTAAGCATCTGCCTTCGGCTCAGGGCGTGATCCCGGCGTTCTGGGATCGAGCCCCACATCAGGCTCCTCCGCTATGAGCCTGCTTCTTCCTCTCCCACTCCCCCTGCTTGTGTTCCCTCTCTTGCTGGCTGTCTCTATCTCTGTCAAATAAATAAATAAAATCTTTAAAAAAAAAAAAACCATTCTTGGCTTATGGGCCCTAGCAGTCCAACCCCTGTCTTTACCTGCCCCCTAATGGTGGACACAGATCTTGTTTTGCCTTTTCCATCGTGATTAACCTGGTACAGCTGTCCCGGCAAATTTTGCAAGTGAACCCATCCTGTAAATTCCCAATGGAAGACATGCTGGGCCAAAAGGGTGTGTATTTTTAATCTGCTAGAGTTTGCCAGAGCTCTTTCCCAGGAAACCAACCCTGTGCCCCTCCCCCGACACCAGGGTTGTTTGTGCTGCCGAAGGTTCTGTCTGTCTGATGGAGGCTAGCGGCCACCTGTTACTTGCACTGTGGTTTTCTTTGAGCCTTTTTTCATTCATTTGTAAGCCATTCGGTATTCCTGCAGCGATTTCTCCATTTGTCCCCTTTGCCTATGTTTCTGGGGCGATGTCGGCTTTGTTCTTATTGATAATCAGATTTGTTTTTCACATATTAAAGACATTAACGCTCTGTCTGCCCAATGCTCTCTGCCAGTGTGAGATCCAGCCACGGCCAGTTGGGGACGTGGGTGCTAACTTATCAGATAAGATCAGGTCCCTGCCTTCGACTCTTCTGGCCTGGTGGGGTAGGGCCAGCTCAGGTCAATGACGGGGGATGTAAGGGCGGTCAGAGCGGGCTCCACCTTTGGGGTCAGCAGAGTCTCCCTGATAGAGCAGGAGAGGTCAGGCAGAAGGGTGAGGCTGGAGAGGCCCTCTGGGCAGAGCGGACAGCATATGGGGAGGCTCAGAGGCAGCAATGAACTTGGGAAGGATCATGTGGGGCTTTGCACGCCCAGTGAAGGCCCAGGCTCTACGAGGGTGACAAGAGGGGCAGGTCCCCAGAGTGTGCTCTGACCTGTCCCCCACCCTCCATTACGCAGCCAGCAGAAGACTGAGCTGCCAGTCACTGAGAATGTGCAGACAATTCCACCCCCGTATGTGGTCCGCACCATCCTTGTCTATAGCCGTCCGCCCTGCCAGCCCCAGTTCTCCCTAACGGAGCCCATGAAGGTGAGTGAGGCCGGGGAAAGGGAGGGAAATCTGCAGCCAGCAGGATGGTAGTTAGACACCAGGAGGGACTTCCTGATCACGAGAGCTGGGACACCCAGAGTCCAAGGCAGAAGCTGGGGAATTATGGTCATGGGGGCATGGGGTAGCTCAGGCCCCGAAGGCCGGCGTTCTTCCCCTGCAGAAAATGTTCCAGTGCCCATACTTCTTCTTTGATGTTGTTTACATCCACAATGGCGCTGACGAGAAGGAAGAGGAAATGAGCTGGAAGGTGAGAGGCTGCTGTGTGTGTGGGTGGCAGGTGGGTGGAGCTGGGGTGTCTTGGAACCCACGTCCGTTTTGCAGCCCTGGAGCCCTGGCCCTGCTGGATCATGGTCCTTAGATCATTCAACAACCATTTCTACATGTCTGCTGTGAGCTAGCGGGGGATTCTCTCTGTCTGCCTTTGCTCTCACAGTGCCCTCTGCTTCGAGAGCCCTTCCTTCCCTGCCTCCCCAGGCCCTCATGGTCCTTCACATCCCAGCCCAGACTTCACTATAGAACCTTGATTAGGCCACTTACCTCTGTGCCTCAGTTTACCCAACTGTGAACAGGGGGAGTTGAGGCCAGCTCCTACTCCTACCTCAGCACCCAAACCGAAAGGCTCTGCTCGTCAGGGATGAATAGCATGGTTGTTGGGGGTAATGTGCATCTAACTGTGTCTCTCCAAACTGGGGGCTCCAGGACTGAGATTTCTTGGGGTCCCTACCACTGTGTGGGTGGCAGGGAATATTTGCTGAATGTGGGAACGTTTCCTTTCTGGCAAACTCCTCTTCATCCTTCAGAACCCATCCCTTATGCCCCCTCCTCTGGAAAGGCCTCCAGGGGCAGAGAGGGTCCATCAGGGGAACCTCTGCCTGAACAGCCCTTTCCCGGCCCCACAGGACATGTTTGCCTTTATGGGCAGCCTGGATACCAAGGGTACCAGCTACAAGTACGAGGTGGCGCTGGCTGGGCCAGCCCTTGAGCTGCACAACTGTATGGCCAAGCTGCTGGCTCACCCGCTGCAGCGGCCCTGCCAGAGCCATGCCTCCTACAGCCTGCTGGAGGACGACGACGAAGCCACCGAGGTCGAAGCCACTGTCTGAACCATCCCTGTGCATCTCCGCCTTCTTGTTCAGTGAAGCCCTTGGCTTAGAGAATGGTTCTCAAACTGGGCTCTGTGGCACCCTGGTGGGGAGGGTTCCAGGAGGCTCCTGGGGATTCTGGGCACCCGTTCCCTGTTTTCCAGCCCACCCCCCACTACTGGTTTGTTGACTGTAAGTTTTGTTCTTCGCTGTGTGCTTTTTGTCATCAAAATAAAAATCTGAGAATCCCTAGCCCAGGTCCACAACAGTTACCTCGTGTTAATTGGGATCTTTGGGTTGCAAGTGACAGAAAACCTACCGGCTGGACAGAAAGGGGAATGGTTTGGTTCTTGTGGATGAAAAGCGAAGTGCAGCTTCAGGCTTGGCTGTATTCAGTTGCTCAGGCAATGATGCTGTTGGGGTGGGCTGAAACATCTCACGTAATTGGTGTTCACCGTGTCCTGCTTTTCTCCTAAATCGTGGAAAGGGCTTGACCACTCCTCAAACTACAGCCCAGGTGAAGAGAGGGCCCCCACACCTCCATACGACTCGCCTTGCCTACGTCACGTAACCTTACATTGGGCCAGCGGTGGGCCAGAGTTCTGGGCTGCTCTGATCCGGGAGGACTTGATCAAGCCCCTCCTCTGGGAAGGGGTTACAGCTCTTTCAGGAAATAGAATGGCTTTTCCCCAGAGGAAGGGAGACCAGAGACAAATACAACAGTCTACCATTCAGCTATCTTCCTGGATAATGAGCGATTGTGAAAAAAGTTTAGCGACTAGATTCTTATAAAACGGAAACAGCTTTATTGAGCAACAGCTTTTCCTTCCTATGAGCATTTATTGGGCACCTATGTGCCAGGCCCCTGTGGTGAAACTCGTTCCATTTCACACCAGCCTGGAAGGGATTATTCTCCCATTTCGCAGATGGGAGAATTAAGGCCCTCAGCGGCCCAGCGCTCCTAAGTAGTGGACTCCAGTTTCCCCGGGAAGTGAAAACGGGCAACACAGAGACGGAGGCGGGAGCTGTTAATTGAAGCCTTACACGGTATCGAGGCGGTGCGCGTCCACGCAGGCCCCCTGGGCAAAACGTTCCAGGAGACGTGATGCCCTGTGGGCACCTGTGGTCCTGGGAAGCAGCTCCACCCCTCTATCGGGGTGAGTTCGCGTTTCCCCGCTTTTAAGATGAGATAACGGCACGCTCGGCGGCCTCCACCCGCCCGGGGCCTTATCGGCGGCCCCAGGCCCTGCGTGAGCGCCACTCGGTGTCACGGGCTCCCGCAGGCGCTAGAGCTCCCGAACCCCGATGTGGACGCCGGCGCGACGTAGGTCAGCTCGGCTGGGGACAGCGCGCGGCGCGGGCCTGCTGGGACCCGAGACGGGGGTGGGGGGGGTGGGGCGGCGCGTGCGCACAAGGCCGCGGCGGGAAGTTGGAACTCGGCGGGCTGGGCAGCGGGGCTCCGGGACAGCCCCCGCATGGACGCGGCTGCCCACCTGGCGCTGCAGCTTCGGGCAGCGTTGCGGGAGGAGGAGCCGCGGTGAGGGCGGGGACCGGGCCGGGGGCCGGGGGGGGGGAGGGTCGTGGTCCACTCTGACCTCCTAGTCCGTAGGGCCGTGGAGGAACTGCTGAACCGCGGCGCCGACCCCAACCTGCTGCTCGCGGATGGCGCGGCAGCCCTGCACCTGGCGGCCGGAGCCCGGCACCCGCGCGGTCTGCGCTGTCTCGAAGTCCTGCTGCGCCGAGGCGGGGACGCCAACGCTCGGTGAGGCGGGGCCTGGACCCGGGGCGGGCTGAGCCGCGCAGGGGAGGCGTCTCCCGAGTCCGCGGGCGAGAACTGGGAGTCTTGGAGAGGGCATCCCAAGCCTAGGGGCGGAGACTCGGTGCTCAAGGGTGGGGCTTGGAGATCTCGGGGCGGTTCCTGAGGATCCGGGGGCGGGGGCGGGGGTCCCAGAAGCAGGGTGGGATGTCAGGTTGCGCTGGGGCCAAGTAGAGATTAAAGGTTCGGATCCGGAGGTGAGAGCTCTAGGCTTAGAGAGCAGAGGTTTGAGGCTGGCCGAGGGCGTGGTGTCTAGGATCCAAGGATAGTGTCTCAGGCGGTGGGGTGGCGATAGGAGCCCGAGAGCCAAGGTTCCGGGGTGCAGAGGCGGAGATCACATTCCCTCTTCTGCTGACCCCTCCTCCGCTCCGGCCCCAGTTCGGTCGAGGCACTGACGCCGCTGCACGTGGCTGCCGCCTGGGGCTGTCGCCGTGGCCTGGAACTACTGCTGGGCCACGGAGCGGACCCCGCGCTGCGAGACCAGGTAGGAGCCCAGCGCCTGCAGTGGCAGGGCGGACCCGGAGGGAGCAAGGGAGGGAGGGAAGAAGGGAGGGAAGAGGATCTCGGGTGCCCCCTGCTGACCGCGCCGCCGCAGGACGGACTGCGACCGCTGGACCTGGCAAAGCAGCAGGGGCACCAGGATTGCGCCCGCGTCCTTCGGGAGTTCCAGACTCAGACCAAGACCTCGACCCGGACACGGGCAGAGAGCCAGGAGCCGGAGCCTGAGCCCGAGCCTGACGGTGAGTGGGGCCTGCGCCTCCTCGGGGGCTTAACGTCTGATCTAGCTTTGCGTGTCCCTCTGATGTCTACTCTCTGGCTCTGGCTCAAGTGCAGTGTCTCCAGTAGCTGTCTGCCTCCGACTCTTTCCCTCCTCCCTGCGCCTCCAGCTGCCATTTCTGCCTGATCCAACCCCCATCTCTGTCTCTGGCTCTTTTCACTCCTCCTTTCTGACTCACTCCCATCCCTTACTTTAGGCCCAGATCCCAGGGAAAAGGGGCTGGACGCCAGGCCCTCTGGACCTCCCAATGTGACGCCGGGCTCCATAGCACTGGGCAGCAGTGCTGGCAGGGACATGGGCCTGGAGGCCAGCCCCAGACTCCCCAGCCTCCTTGCCCCCCCTGAGATTGCTGACGAGGATAGTGGCTTGGAGTCCCCCCCAGGACAATGGAACTACAGCTCAGATACCTCCTTTGTCACTGCAATTGAAGCTTCTGGAACTGAAGACCCAGCCCCGCATACCTCCTCCTGGGCTGGGTCATTATCCCAGGCCAAGCAGGGAGTCCTGCCTGGTATTCGACCTTCCCAGAGGATGCCAAGGTCTCCAGGTACCCCACAGCTGGTACATCGAGCTGCCAGGGCAGACAGGGAGGCAGAACTAAATACCTGTCTGCGGGCCCTGAGTCTGACCTCTCCAGATGCCTCCCCCTCCCCCATATCCCTCCCTGATGGGAGCCCTGCCCAAAGCCCCCCTCGGGAACCACCGCCTGGACTCCCCGACACCCCCTTCCTCAAAGACGAAGAGGTGTCCCTCGACAGTGATGTGGCTGCCCTCTGGCTGACGGAGGATGAGGCGAGCTCCACAGGTGTCAGGGACCCTGTCCCCTCTTGCTTCTGCCCTCTGGTCCCTGCCGTGTCTGACCTGGATCTGCTGCGAGGGCTCCGAGCACTTGGTGAGAGCCCCGGCCCCATCACACGCTTCACTCGGCCCTACCACCTCCAACGGCTGGAAGAAGCCCGTGCTGCTCCTGGTTAGTCTGTTCGGGGCATCCAGAGTCCGACGAGCCTGCGGGAATTCCCGGACACCCCTGTCTCTCAGTCCTGCATATTTTATTCTTTGTCTCTGGGAACAGCCCCTCTTCTGTCTGCCTTGACTCAGTCCTCCCCTGCCCCCCCCCACCTGGGGCTCAGACTTTTCAGGGCACAGCCCAGAGCTGGCCGAAGCCCTGCGGACAGGCTGTATCCCAGATGCCCAGACAGATGAGGATGTGCTTGCCCAGCAGTTCAAGCAGCCAGATCCCAAGAGAAGGTGGCGGGAGGGAGTCACGAAGTCCAGTTTCACGTATCTACTGTTGGACCCCAGGTACTCGGGGCAGGGATGACTCAGAGGTGGAAGCTGGAAAATTCTGGGATTGGTTCTTATTTGCTTTGTAGCTTTAAAAGGGGGATTGGCCCTGTCCAGTCATCAGCTTCTTTAACTATAAAAGGTTGGTTAGACCCAGTTCAAAGCTGCTGAGTGTCCCCATGGAGCATCCACCACTCTCTGCCTTAGAAAATGGGGCTTACTGGACATGGATTCTGGTTGCTCTGTGAACTTAGAAACTGTCTTCAGGGCAGCTCTCATCACTTCTTCCTCTCTGAGCAACTCCCTTCATCCAGGGAGACTCAGGACCTGCCAGCCCGAGCCTTCTCACTGACCCCGGCTGAACGCCTTCGGACCTTTGTCCGTGCCATCTTCTATGTGGGGAAAGGGACACGGGCCCGGCCAGATGTTCACCTCTGGGAGGCCCTCAGGCTCCATCGGCAGCCAGGAAAGCAGGTGCGAGGCTAACGATCAGGGTCATGGCAGGGGCTGCTGGGCTATGGGGAGGTGAAGGGAGGAGGGGATTGGAGGGCAGACCCCTGACCCCACCCTGGCCCCCTAGGCCTGCCCCAAAGTGCGCCAGATCTTGGACATTTGGGCCAGTGGTCGTGGTGTGGTCTCCCTGCATTGCTTCCAACACGTGGTAGCTGTGGAGGCTTATACTCGAGAGGCGTGTCTTGTGGACGCTCTAGGTAGGTGCCTGCTCGGGGGTCACATGAGGAACCCTTGACCCACTGATTACCTCACCCCTTTCCTCTCAGACCTGTTTGTGCATTCATCCAATGAGCAATTATTGAGCACCAGCTATGTACCTGCACGCGTACATATTTTGCTCTATTGGTGTGTCCCTGATTAAGAGCAATATGCAGGGGGTTCACTGTCACATCTGCCAGCGGTTTCCAATAATGCCTGACCCTTCCTCTCTCCAGGGATCCGGATGCTGACCAACCAGAAACAAGGCCACTGCTACGGAGTCGTGGCAGGCTGGCCGGCCAGCCGGCGCCGCCGCTTGGGGGTGCATCTGCTGCACCGCGCCCTCCTTGTCTTCTTGGCTGAGGGTGAGCGAGAGCTGCGGCCCCAGGACATCCAGGCACGTGGCTGAGTCCTGGGGAGTTGGCCCTCCGGCCTGAGTAGAGATCAGGGTGTTTGCATGTGGTGGCGGCCCCCTGCTGAAGGCAGCCTACCCGCTCCAGAAGGCTGCCAGGGGTGAGGGGTGGCCCGCAGCATACGGTGTATCTTCCCCCAAGCTGAGGGAGGACTTTGTTACAGATGGAACTTCCGGAGCCTCCCGACATGGGAGAACAAGTAGGGAACCAGAGGATCTTTGGAACATTCCAGTGCTTCAGAACATGCTAGTGCTTTGGCAGGTTGGGCCTGTCTGTGTAATCCACTTTTATCTCCCAGACGCAGGGGACTCACATGTAGGATGGGCCGGGGGGAAACGGCCAAACGCAAGAGCCAGATTTCTCTGCTTCCCAGCTGTGGGACCTCGGACCACTAACTTGTGTCTCTGAGGCTCAGTTTCCTTAGTTGTGCAATGGGGACAGTGACAACTCCCACCTCAGGAAGGGTCATGGTGGAGACGGGAATAAACAAAGGCAGGAAGTACAGTGTGTGGCTCAGAGCCCTGTAGGTGGAAAATCTCTTGGGGAAGGGAGGTGCCGTGATGCCGTCGAGGGGCAGACTGTGTGTGGTGACATGTGGGCAGAACCCAGGAGGTCGACTGGGGTATGGGTGAGCGACCAGCCCTCTTCAGGATAGCTGTGCAACGGGGCTCTCGATTGCTTCTCTGAGACTGTTTCTTCCACTATAAGATGCAATAAATAACGGCGATTTCCTGGTGATGCTGTGCGATTTCAGACTTCACATATGTGAAAAGCTTTAGTAAATGCCAAGCTGCCATCCTGGTGAGGTGTTGATGGGATCATTTTATTTTCTGGAAGTTGCTTCTTCAAAGCGTTTAGTGTATTTAGAGATTTGGGTGGATCCGCCGCCTCATTGGGTTGACCATCTGCCCATCATCATGGCTTAGTGAACCAAGTCCTGCAGGGGGGCGGGGGGGGGCAGCGGGACGGAACCCCCGGCACGTTTCCCCTGCCTCAATTCGTCCAGGCTGAGCCCCTGGCCGCTTTTGGAGACTGGCTGGTATGGTAATTAGGGGCCGGGCCTCGGGAGTGGGTCTGGGCTCTACTATTTTATTTATTTATTTTTAAAAAGATTTTATTTATTTAGAGAGACAGCGGGCATTAGCTGGGGGAGGGACAGAGGGAGAGAATCTCAAGTGGACTCTTCGTAGAGCGGGAGCCCCCCAGGGGGCCTGATCCCACAACCTTGAGATCATGACCTGAACTGAAATGAAGAGTGTGATGCTTAGCCAGCAGACCCACCCAGGCGCCCCTGGCTTCTACCATTTTGACCAAACTGGGGAAACTTCTCTGAACTTCCTTTCCTCTCAGACGTCAACTCTCTGGATAAAGTGATAGCAATTAAAAGTGTGCCCCATGCCCAGGAATTCACAAAGAAGTCACTGGGAAAGAATCCAGAGAAAACTCCCCTCCCCAAAAAATGACCTAAAAGAGATGAGATTTATCTAACAGGATTTCCCAATGTGGACCCTGACATTTGAGGTCAAATTATTTTTTGGGGTAGGAGCAGCATCTCCTGGCTCCACCCACTAGATGCCAGTGGGCTCCACCCACTTCCTCCCACCCCCAGTTGCCTCAATTAAAAATGTCACCAGAATTTGCTAATGGAGGGTGCCTGGTGGCTCACTCGGTTAAGTGTCTGACTTCTGCTCAGGTCCTGCGACAGGCTCCCTGCTCAGTGGGAAGTCTGCTTCTCCCTCTCCCTCTGCCCCACGCCTCATGTGCATGCGCTCTCTCTCAAATAAATCAATTAAATTTAAAAAAGAAAAAAGAATTTGCTAGTGGAAAACAGTGCCCCCAGGAGAACTCCTTTCTAAACTAAAGGTGGGCTTACAAACCAGTGGGGAAGGACCAAAGATGCAGTAACTAAAGGGACAGTGCTCTCCCCGCACCGTTCACACAAACCACAGGTGTACCTTGAGATACATACATTAGAAAATATAGAGGAGTAAGAGCATGGCCGTAGGCAGGAAATCCTGCCAGACAAGAAAGGCAGATTCTTTGGCTTAAAGCAAGCAAGCAAACAAACAAACAGTATCTTCATGGCCAAAGCAACCTTAAACCAGGTTGAAAGACACAATGGGATAGTAAGAGGTACAGACTTGCTGAGTGGCATGGGATAAAAGGGACTCAATGAACCGATGGCGTCAGGCACTTGGCACAGAGCTTTGTATACAGGTGGCACTCAATTATGGCTGCTCCGACCCATGCAACGTCTACTGATCCTCACCTTAACCCCTGTATGAACCTCAGCGGGACAGACTCCTGCCTTCCAGGGACTGGGAGCTCACCATCTGCCTCTGCTCTGGGAATACTGCCCAAGCAGTATTCTGAGGAGGGAGGGAGAACTCAGGAAGCAAGCCTGGACTGCCAACGCTCTCACTTCTCTGCAAGTTAGCCCTGAGGGGGTGGCGCCCGCATCAGCCCAGTCTGCAGACGGGGAAACTGAGGCTCAGGACCACCCTGCCCTGCGGTCACCCAGCACAGGTCCGGAGACTCAGATTGTCACTTCTTTTTATTGAGTTACAAGTTGAGATGTGCAGGTTCGGTGGCGCCAGCCCCCCTATCCCTCCCCCCCACTTGGGCAACAGTAGCTCCCAGCGCCAAGATATGGGGGGTGGGGAGGGTCTCGGGCAATGAGGCGGGGCCCCGAGGGTCCCGGGATCAAGCACGGCTGACACGGAAGACAGAGAGCGGGGTGGGGGGCCTGCCTCGGCCGTGGCGTTGAGGGGCAGGGGCTTCTGTACAAGGTCATCCTCCACGGGGGTTCCGGCTCCGGCCCCAAAACACCGATGGGTCCGGCAGGATGGAAACGGAGAGCGGTGTATCCACTTGGCTCCCGAGAATGCCACGTCCTACCCAGCTGGCCTGGGGGCGTCTCCCTGACCTGACTCCGCCCACCGGAGCGAACAGCCCGCCCAGGTGGTCCGCGCTGCGGACGTGGGGCGGCTCCTGGCTTCCTCCAGCTGCTCCTCGGCTTACCAAGCGATGCCCGCCCGGCCCAGCGGCTACTTCTTCTCTTCTGGGAGCGCGGGCAGGGGCTCGGGCAGGGCCTTTGGCGAGGGCTCGGGCTCCCAGAGCAGGAATTCATGGAGCAGCGTGTTGACCGTCTCAGGACACTCCAGCATCACCATGTGGCTGCCTTCATCAATGAGCTTCAGGAAGGCCAGCAGCAGGATCTGCGGGGGGCACAGGTTCAGGGTGGCAAAGGCAGAATGGTGCTGCGTGGGGCCAGGCTGCCCTGAGACACCCAAGCCCATCCACACCAGGCTTGTAGCATTAGGAAGTCCCTCCTGGGGTCTACCCCTTCAACCCTCCACTTCCACCCAAGGGAAAGCTGGAGGATAGCCTGCTGCCCCAGTGGAGCTCAAGTCAATATTCATTCAACATTTATGACGTGCCTACAATATGTCCAGAGCAGGATTTCTCAATCAGCACTACTGACATACAGGGCGGGATCATTCTCTGTAGCGGGGGCTGTCCAGTATACTGTAGGATGTTAAGCAGCATCCCTGGCCTTGACCCACCAGATGCCAGCAGCAGTGTCCCACTCCCCCCGCCCCACAGTGTGACAACTTAGTATGTCTCCAGACATTGCCAAATATCCCTAGGGAGCAAATTCACCGCTGGGTGAGAATCACTGAGATAGAAAGACAAGGTCTCTCATGCCAAGACAAGGTCCCTCGTGCCAGGCTTCTCAACCTTGGCATTACTGACACTTGGGGTGGGAACACTCTTTGCTGTGGGGCCATTCTGCTCACTATAGGGTGCTGAAAAGCATCCCTGGCCTCCACCCACCAGATATCAGAAGCCCATCCTCCCCATTCAGGACAACCAAAAAAGTCTGCAGACATTTCCAATGTCCCCCGGAATCAGAATCCTTGCTGGTTAAAAACTGCTGGTCCAGAGCTAGGCCAAGCTCTGAGGATCCCAAGACACCTTCTCGGTAGCCTCTGATCTAAAGATCCCCTGGTCCACCCTCTCCCAGAATTACGTATTGTGTCCCTGGTCACTTACACAAATCCCAGCTGTGCAGAGCACCTTTTATGCATAGTGGGGAACGCACCCAATCCTAACACCTGCCCAGGGCAGCCCCTCGTTCTGGATTGCACTTTCAATCTAAGCTCTCCCTTCTCTGGGCTGAAGCACAAGGCAGAATCGCCCTGGGGTGCGTGCGCAGGGGATATAGGGGGGTGTGGTGGCTCGGATGCCAAGGCCCTACCTCGGCCATGCGCTGGTCTTCCTCCACTGGCACAAACTTGTCGTGCATGCCATGAACGAGCAGGACGGGCACCGTGAGCTCAGCGTGGTAGACCTCGTCACCTTCAGGCCAGTACTGGCCGCTCATCATGGCTCTCAGGACAAAGGACGACACGTTGAACGCATTGCCCTCCTTCAGTAGCTGCTTCTCTTTGGCTCCTTGGCGGGCGAAGCCAGCCCTGGTGGTGGGGACGCACTCCTGGAGGCCTCGTGCCAGCTCGGCCACCAGGGGCGCCTCCAATGCCCGTCCCAGCAGCAACACAGCCTCCCCTCCCACCCGACTCGGAGACATGCCAGGGTCTCCCAGGGCCGGGGTGACTCACTTGAGAAAGCTCCAAGCCAGGCAGGGCGACAGGCAGTGCAGGACACATGTGGGCATGTTGAAGATGGAACAGAAGCTGGGTTCCAGTGCCGTGGGGCCCCCGCCGTTGATCATGATCACCTTGTGCACCAGGTCTGGGTACTCGTGTGCCAGGAACGTGCAGAAGGAGACGCTGCCGGTGGGTAGGTGGGGGGCGGGGAGGGTTGGAGGGGGGCGGTCAGCAGGATCCAGGCAGCGAGGGAGTTAATGCCCTCCCCTCACCCAGAGACAGGTCCTTGAAGGCCAACATTCTTCCCCTGGGGCGCACGGGCACTGGATGGGAGTGAGGGATGGGTGGGGGGGCATCTTGAGCGCCCCCAAACTATAAGACTATGTGTGTGTTAAGAGTGATTTTTTCCCCTTCTTTTTGGAGAGAAGATCCAAACCCAGAACTTTCATTAGATCCTCAAAGCCGCCATGACCCCCAAAGGGGTAAGAATTACTTATTGCCAAGTGTTAAGAAAGCAATCCAATTAGACTGCTACTTTTTGGTTTCCCAGAGAAGGTCCCTGTTTCCTGTGCATCCCTTTCCTGTACGGATCCTCTGTCTCCGGCCTCTGGGCATGGCACATTAGCCTGCCTTATGCAGGGCGGAAAGGTGCAGTCTGAGGAGCCCCTACAGTCCAGCTCCTCATTCCCTCTAAAGCTGGGTTCATTTGGCAAACGATGGCCTGTGGGCCAGCCATTTGTTTTTGCAAAGAAAATTTACCATTTGGTAGATTTGTAAGTTATTTAGTAAATAAAGTTTTATTGGAACACAGTCACACCCATTTGTTTACAATTATGGCTACTTTTTTGCTATGACAGTAGAGTTGTGAAGCTCCAACAGAGACGACCATATGTCCTATAAACCTAAGAGTTTCTAGGCCCATTAAGAAAAAATTTGCCAACCCGAGCTGTGAAGAGGAACACGATACAAGCAAGAGTCAGTTGGACTTAACAGTACCAGTGACTCCCTGTGTGCCCTTGGGCAGATTGCCTAACCTCGCTGAACTTCCGTCTCCACATCTGTGAAATAGTAACTGGGCTGTCCTCATAGCATTGTTATGAGGTCACAGGAACTACCACAGATGGGTGCTCATTTAATTGATGGAAACATTTAGCATAAGCATCCACTTTTGGGGGGTGTTATCATATAAACAAATAGGAGCTATGTTACTTCCCAGCCTGGCTTCCTTTCTTTCAGAAACATATGTAACATTTCTTTCTCTTGTCTCATTGCATGGGCCACACCGCTAAAACAGTGGTTCTCAAACTCGCCAGCTGATCGGATCCTGCCTTTCCTCCTGGGTAAAGGAGAGCAGTACCACTTGGCAGTAATCAGGCACCCAGGCCCAGTCTTCAATGCAGTGGGCACTCACCTAAATGCTAGATGGTATCATGTATCGCCCCTTTAAGTGGGAGTGAATTACAGCAACCTGTGGCCTTGTAAAAAGACTTTACAGGATTCTAGTTAGCCCTTCCTTAGAGGCCTTGGGATCTCCAGAGCAACTGATTTTTGAACTTAAAGATAGTGGTTCTCAGTCTGGGATGATTCTGACTGCCAGGGAACCTGTGGCAATATTTGAAGACACTTTTTTTTTTTTTTAAGACACTTTTGATTGTCATGACCATCACCAGGCCATTGTGCCGGTGGCAACCAGTGGGGAGAGGCCAGAGATGCTGCTGAACATCCTACCGTGAGCATGAAAGCCCCTCCAAGAGAGGAATGACCTAATCCAAAACGTCAGTAGTGCTAGGACTGAGAAACACTGCTTTAAAGGAGTATGAAACAACAGCAGTGGTGGCGGGAACCCCTATCTTGTTATAGACGTTAATGAGAGTTTTCAAGGAGAGAAGTCAGCGTTTGGCAAGCGGGTGTCCAGTCCCTGTGACCCCCACCTCTCACTCCCATCCCCACCCCGGCATTGGCTCACCCGTAGGAATGCCCGATGAGCACGTTTCGCTTCTTGGCATAACGCTTGAAGATGGCACGCATGTCCTCCGCCAGCGCATAGAAGGTGTAGGCTGCGGCCACCTGGGGTGCCGAGCTGGCCCCGTGACCGGCCAGATCGGGTGCCACCACCTCATAGCCCAGGCGCACAAAGAAGTCCAGCTGCTCCTTCCAGATGGCCAGGGAGCCGCCAACACCGTGGATGAAAAAGAGCACCACGTCGGCCTGGGCACCTTTGCAGCTTGTGATGCGCTTCTCACAGTCAATGTGGATGGTGCGCTTGGGGCGCCGGGCCCGCCGCCGGCGACCACCACTGCCACTCCCGGCACTGCCTGAGCCCGAGCGGCCATCGCTGCCCGCTGGGTCGGCCAGCTCCACCTCTAGGGCGGCCGGCGGCTCCCCGGAGCCATTCTGCCCATGTAGGAGGTCAGCTCGAGGTGCCCGGCCCAGGTTCTCCACCAGTAACCGCCCATTGCGGTACACGGTAATTCGGCGCTGACAGCGGACCAAGCCAGACCGGTCCCCCTGGGCAGCATCTGGCGGTGGTGGAGGTGGGTTGGGGGCTGGAGCAGGCCCAGCATGCTTCACCCGCAGCACCCGGCCAGGCTTGACCTCCACAAAGGTGTAGCCATCACTGGACTCCACGCTCTCCAGAGGCCCCACAGCGTTGGGCGGCGCGCCTAGCAGGCAGCAGAAGATCCCATCGGTCACCCCGGTCAGCATGGTGTGTCCTGCAAGTGGGGGCACAGCCATCTCAGGGGCCATCTACATGAGGAGCCCTCCACCCCCACAGCACCCAATCCCTGCACCTGGGTCAGGTAAGCTGTACCAGGAGGCCCCTTCTGGGCTTCAGTGTTTGGAGGGCCAGAGCTAGCCAAGCACCAAGATGTTTTGTCTACCTAGTCAGTGCCTGCATGGTGGTCGGCCACCCTCCTGGGCTATCCTAGTCTATCCTAGTGATAGGGACCTGGCTATGGCTGACCCCAAGAGGTGTCCATAGGGAAGGTGGTATAGTCCAGGGCTGCTTCTTGGAGGAGGGGATATTGCGGCAAATGAGGACCCCCCCAGCTCAGGGTTATAGCAGCTATGGCTTCTAGAACCCATTCATTCATTCATCCATCCATCCATCCATCCATCCATCCATGCACACATTCTCATTAACTTACTTTCACCAACTGGGCACATTCTGACTGCCTCTGAAGGCATCTAAAAAGGTGCAGATTCCAACGAGCCTCCATCCAGGCCTCTGAACCTGGCTCCTGAAAGGTGAGGCCCTGAGGGAGTGGGTTAGGGACTGAGCTCCAGAAGGCCTTGTCCAGCTCCGCAAGACCCACACTGGGTCTATATCACAGACGGAAAAGCTGAAGCCCAGACAGTCTGTTCCCTCGTCAGTACCCCGGCTTCCGGGGGTCTGACACACAATCCCCAAAGGTGGAGAAGAGGATGGAAAAGGTAAAGCCCTCCCTGGGGGCCTCCGGTCCTCTAGCCTGCTCTCTGGGCCACCCCCCCCGTGTCCATGGCAACCACAGGCAGTTACATAACTCAAGGGGGATACCCGTGCAGTGCACCCCCATTGTCTAGGGCCTGGAGATGGGACCAACCCCTCCCCCGTCCCCGTCCTGCGCGCCACGGGGATAAGACTAGCGGAAGGCACGGCCTCCGATGGCCCGTACTTGCTGATAGAGGGGAAGCAGGTCGCGCCCCCCCTCCAGTGGAATCCCAACCCCGGATTGCGGAGGGGGACGCAGATGCGCCACGCCAGGTCCCCTCCCCAGAGCCAGATCCCTGCCTCTCAGGTGTTAGTAAGCCCTGCGGCGGGGTCGAAGCCACTGGGGCTCCGCGGTTTCCTAAGAGCCCGAGCACTGGCTTTGTTCACACCCCCTTCCGAAGTGGAAGCCCCGGGGACCTCGATGTCCCCTTTCCAGAGCCCACTCCCCGCTCACCTCATCGAGGGCCCTGTAGCCCGGGGCTGGGCGGAGGGGTCCCAGGCGGAGAAGCCAGCGTCCGCCTGCGGCGCCGTTTTACATGGTGGCACGGGGTCGGCCCAGGCGCGTCTACGCGGGCGGGCTCGGGCCCACGGCGGTCAGCGCGGGGGCATCCCGCGGCCGCCGAGAGAGCCGGCCCTTTAAGTCTCTCCCCGGGGGGAGGGGCTGTATGCCGACGGACAGGTGTCTAGACCAATCAGAGCTAAGAAATGACCTGGCCTAGTTAGACTACCAATCATAGGTGGTATCTCCGGGATGAAGGCGGGCTCAGGAAGCAGCAGCCCCACCCCCTTCAGGGGTTTATCTAGGAGGAGGGAGGAATTAGGCCTGGCCCAGGGCCGAGAAGGGGTCACAAACTGGGGTCTGTGGAGCTCCGAGGAGGCAGCAGCGGGAGCCCTTTACTGTGAATAGGATCCCCTCGTCTAGCCCCTGCCTCCGAACAGCCCTGTACCCTCCAAATGGGGCCCCCGTGGTCCTCTATCTGTGCTGACCTTTCCGTTCTAGGGACTCCCAGATCTTTCCAATTCTGGGTGGGGAAACTGAGGCTCATAAAGGGCACAAAGTCACAAGGCAAGCTGGGGGGCTGCGGGGCAGAGGTGGGACTTAAAACCACGGCTGTGTGATATCAAGTCCTGGAAATTGTTATTCGTTAAACCTTTAAGCGGACAACTTGAAGCTATGAGTAATTAGGGAACTGGAGTTTCACAGACAGGCCAGTTTAACCGTTGGCCAACCTAACCGGTGACTCGATGGTCCCAGCTGGAGTCAGAGATCCCAAGGTTCACATCCAGCCTCTGCCCTTTGTTGATGTGTGACTTTGGGCAAGCCACTTCTCTTGAGACTCCACTTATTTCTCCATGAAATTAATCCCCTCATGAGTTTGCTATGCAGGTAAAAACACCCAGAATGATGTGTTCAATACATTATTGACATTATTATTGTACTGGTTTAGTAGTATAATACTGTACAGTTTTGCTAAGTGATGGTGCAGGTAGGATGGGCTTCAGAGGACAAGGGGTTAACCATTCCTTGCCCACTCCCATCTCCTGGAATTTGCTGCCAGAGCTGGATTAGGTCCCACCTCCCACTCTTGCCCACTCAGAGAGCTCCTGGGAGACTACAGTTGATTCATGCAGTAAAAACTCCCCTTCTCTCCCCCCCCCCCCCGCGCCAAGCTGGGAGATCTGGGGTGCCTGCAGGGACTCAGCCACAAGCCTCGCCCTTGTGGAGCCCCTGGGCTTTTGGGGGAGTCTGGGGAGAGTCATATGGAGACATGGTTGGGCCGAAGGGAGGGATGGGGCTGGGGGAGAGGACAATATCCGAGGATTTTAAAAGTGAATTGCGGGGTGGGGGGGATGAATAGGAGAGCATCAGGCATAGGCGGATGTGGCTGAAATTTAGAGGGTGTGTGTGTGTGTGTGTGTGTATGGAGGGCGTCATATGCTTGCCAGGGGAGCTGAATATTTTCCCTGGCGCAACGAGCACCACAGAGACTGTGAGGCCCAGATCTGAGCATTAGAAAGATTTTTCTAGGGCCAGAATGGAGGTACCACCAAGGGCAAGCTTGAAACACGTGAGTTTTAGATTGAGAAACTGAATCCCCGAAAGGAGCAGGGACCACCCCAAGGACATCCAGGCAACTCCAACTTAGGTCTCCTGGGCTCCCCGCCAAGGAACAGAGACTTGGCTGGGTCCAGAGAAAAGCTGCCAGCCAGCTGTGTGCCATCTGCCTGCCTCCTGCTGGGGGAAGGAGGACCAACCAGCCGTTTCCTGAGGCTGCCACCAGCTGCGCCACGGTCACCTCCGGGCACCCTCTGCCCGTCGACAAGCGAAGGAACCACAGCTCCCAGCGGACCCCGGGACACAACGTCTTGTACGCACGCGCGTGCCAGAGAGGTGCCGTTCGCCTGCCGCCTTCTGGTCCACATGAGGAACTACACTCCCTTGCCAGTAAGGACGGGACGCTCCCGCAGATGAGACGCAAGCGCAGAACTACCACTCCAGGAGGACCCGGAGGCCATGTGGCCTCTGCGCTAGGAGAAACTACATTTCCCAGAAGGTTTTGTACCGCCCGGGCAGAGCCTATTCGCTTTGGAACAGCCGGCGTGGGGACGTCGCGACCGGCGGCTGGACATGGCTTTCTTGATCGGATCCGTAGGTCGCCAGTTGGGTCGCGTCAGGTGAGTCCTCACGGGGACCCTTCCCCAAATCTGGAAAGAAGGGCGGTGTCGGGGCTGGTGTCAGCTGTTTACTGACAACAGGACTTGCCAACGCCTTGAGCCTTGATGGAGTGCTTCTTGCAACGGGGCTCCGTCCTGGCACGGATAAGGGAGCCGAGGCTCAGAGTGGTTGAGCGTCACGCCCAAGTCACAGAGCGCCCCCTCTGACCTTCCTCGCCATCTCTCTTACCCCCGCAGGTGGCTCCAGCCCCGCGCCTGGCTTGGGCTCCCCGACGCTTGGGGACTCCTCGCCACACAGCAGAACCGGGGAAAGGCGCGTGGAAATGAGTATCAGCCGAGCAACATCAAACGCAAACACAAACACGGCTGGATCCGGCGCCTGAGCACACCGTCCGGCATCCAGGTCATCCTTCGCCGCATGCACAAAGGCCGCAAGTCGCTGAGCCACTGAGGATCGCGAAGCGGCCGGCAGGACCCCAATTAGAGCATCTCTCTGTCCTGGGACCTCTCCTGCCGTTGTTTTTGTGGGGAGCCGGGACAACTCAGACATGAGCGCCCCTCAAGTTGTGGAATCGCCCCCGGGGGAGGAGTCTGGGGTTGGACTGAGAGTGGGAGTAGGAAGTCAGACCTTGCCTAGTCCCTTTCCACGCTATTGAATTGGGAAGAATTTCGAACATACGGCAGTAGTCTACAGTGAACCCTGTGTACTCGGTACACAGCTCTGACCACCAATTACCCACAACCCACCTTCCCCCTGTGTTATATGGCAGCAAATCTCAGGCATTGGGTTATTTTTTTTGTATTTCAGAATGCATCTCTCCAAGAAAAGGGCTCTTTAAAACATAATCACAAAACTTTCACATCTAAAAAGTGGTTAACAATTCCTTAATATTGTCTAATAAATGTTCAAATTTCCATTTGTCTTATATATGTCATCATTTTTCACAGGTCTGGGAAGGCTGGTGGGGAGTTAAGGGTTTGAATCCTCCCGCTCCTTGGGGATGGGTTGTGTGACCTTGAGCAAGGCCTTAACTTTCTGAGGCTCATTTGGCTCCCACAAAATGAGGTGCTTCTTTCTCCTTTGCTGCGTTGTTGGAGTACTACTACTCAGTAGCTTCCACTTAGTACTATGGGGTACTTTCTATGTACTGGGTGCCGGGTCCTTGTCTGGTGGGCAAGGGAGGGGCACTTGGTTTGTACCCAGGCAGTTTGGAGAGAGCGGAGTCAGGTCTGAGAGGAGGATCATAAGGGCTGTGGGAGCCCGGAGGAAATTTCGCCTGGCTTGGACTTGGGAAGAATGTAGTCCAAGAAGTCTTCCTAAAAGACGTAGCAGGGCCTGAGAGGGCCCAAAGGGGAAAAGGATTAGACCCAGGGGTCAGGATAAAAGGTAGGTGAAAGAAGCCAGAGGTTCTCAAAATTCGGGGCCAAGCGGATGAGACTGGATCCTTGGGGGACTGGGGAGCCACGGGGCATCTATCTGAACAAGAGAATCTGAGCTGTCATTTCCAAGATAGGAAGCAGCAAGAGCAGAGCAGTTTAGATATGCCGAAACCTAAGGTTAGGACCCTGGCGGGGATGCTGGAGGTGTTACGGTAGGTCCCTCTCTTCCGGGGTTGCTGTGGACACTCCATGAGACACCATATTAAAAAGTGAAGTAAACACTAGAAAAAGGAGAGACCTGAAAAACCTCCCGGAGTTGTGGACTACAAGTCCCAAGAGGCTTCGAGGTTACGGCCTCCACCCACTTCCGGATTTTGCTGCCTTCGCTTCCAATTCCCGGGCGGGGTTTTGCTTCTTCAACCGAACTTGACCACGAAGGGAGGAGGTGTGGTGGCCAATGGACGCGTAATTTAGCGGGGTCTGGCCAATGGGAGCGCACAGAGGCTGCTATTCTGGGGCGGGGCTAGAGGATAGGCCAATGAGCGAAGGGCGGCGGCGCCATCAGTGTGGGCTGTGCCGTGGCTGGAAGTTACTGTGCGGCGGCGGCTAAGAAGGCGGCTGTGGTGGCGGCGGCGGCGGCTGAGGCGGTGGCTGAGGCAGCGACGGAGGAAACAGAAGATGGTGAGAGAGGCTGCCGGGCCCCTACTCCCCCTCCGTTCAACAAAATGGCGCCGCGGGCCCACCCACCTCTAGTAATCCCTGAAGCCCCTCACCTCCCTGCCCGGCCCCCTCAGGCCCCGCCCCGCCCCTCGTTCTGCCCCATAACCTTCAACCTCGGGACCCTGCTGTGAGCTTCCTGCTGACCCCGCCCCGGCTCCTTCTCTCCGACCCCTGACCCCATCTAGGCTTCCAGGCCCTGACAACTCATTCATTTCCGGGTCGCTGCTCCCCCGGAAATGGGTGGGGGTGGGGGTGGGGTCCCCCGAGACCCCCATTTCAGGCCTCGTCCTCGGCTTGCCCGGCCTGGGTCTCGCCAGTTTAGGAGGGTTTGGGAGCCCGGCCTGGGGATTGGGGCGGGGGAGGGGGCTTGACATCGTGACATGTGGGGCTTTGTCGCCAAAGGAAGTGCGACATCACAGAATGCCCAGGTCCCCCAGAGACCTGATCCCATCCCCAGCATTTTGGGCCCGGACCTGCCCCTAGGACGGAGCAACTTCATCTCTCCGATCCCCAGCCCTCTTCCTTGTTAAATGGAGGTAGCAGTAGTCCAGACCTGATGGGTTGTAGCAATTCAGAGAACTGATGTCATGAAGGGCTTAGGACAGTGAACGTTCAACAGATGAGCTGGGGGACTTGGGGCTGGTGGCATCTTTTCCCGCTGGCTTCTCATCTTTAAGTGGGAATAATGCCAGCTGGTTGGGCCACTTGTCCTGGGATTTGGCTGTAATGGTTCTTTGGGGTTCTGTTCCCGACCCTGTAAAGTGGGATGGTGACTTGGCATCAGAGTTGTGCTCAAGGCCCCCCCATCCCCCACTATTTGGCATCCCCAGGACTGACGCGGGTGATGCAAGCTTTTGTCAGGGCAAGTCAAAACCCCATTGTCGCTGGGCCCAGGTTCCCAGCTCACAATGCATAGCTCATGGAATTTGGTCGGGGATAGGCAAAAAGAGGAGGAGATGGGAAAGTGGGTTCTTAGCATGTGGGTTCCTAAACCTGGGTGTTGTCCTTGATTCATTGCTGCAACATCATCCCCAATGTCCCATCCATAAGAAGTTCTTATGGCTTTGCCTCTAGAATGCATCGTGAATTCATCCACAGTTACCTACCCTGGTCCAGGCACTGCTGCCTCCTGCCTGGATGCTTTTCTCAGCCACCTCCCTGGTCTCCTTACCTCCATCCTGCCCTATTGGTGGTCTGTAATTCACCCAGAACCAGAGGGAGCTTGTAATTTAAAATATAAATCTCATTATACCACTTTCTAGCATATAAGATACTCCAGGGGCTTTTTGTAACCCAGATGAAACCCCAGCTTCCCCAAGGCCCCCAAGGCCCCTGTCCACCTCTGTGACCTCATCTCTACCCGCTTCATTCCTCCCTCTGCAAGCTCCAGCCATACTGGCCTTGTTTTCATGTCCTCACACTCGTAAGTCCCTTCCACCCCAGGGCCTTTGCACCTGCTGCTCCTTCTGCCTGGAATGTTCTTCCTGTGAACGTCACCTCCTCAGAGCAGCCCTTCCTGACTTCAGGAGGCCCTTTGTCTCACCTCTCTTGGCACACCTTTTCTTTTCATCTCCCTTTGCATGGGTCACTTGTGCGCTCCCTGCACAGGGATGGCACACACATGTTCAATGAGTGTTTGCTGAGGCAGTGGACAGCATCTGGGCCGAACTGTGGCTAGGATTTGTCTGGCTGGAGTGAGGATTTCTCCCCTGTGTCTGAGGCCTTGTTTTTCTGCTTAGCTGACAGGAAATACTGGTCATACCGTCTTCATTCATTTATTCAGCACAAACACATTGATGTTAACAGCTGGCCTTCAAGGGAGCTCTGTGAGAAGCTCATTCTAGGCTGGGAGGTCCCTTTCCCTAGGTCACACAGCCAGTGAGGGGCCCAGCCAGGATTGAGTGTAGCTGTGGGGCTCCCGCACCTCTCACCTCTCTGCCACCTGGCTCCATGTGAGCCCTGCCAGGGGTCCAGGATTGACACAGCCCTGCCCTGCCCTCTGCTCTCAGGGAGGAGCCAGTCTAGCAAGGGGGGTGGATGTGTAAACAGATGACCTCGCTGGGGTGTGATCTTGGCTCTGGCAGAGGCTTCCAAGGTGTGGAGAGAGGAAAGAGGCAGAGGGGGATTTTGAGCTGGGTGGAGAGGTTGGTAGGTGTTGGTAGGGAGAAAGGAGGGGCATTCTGGGAGGATGGCACAGCAGCAGCAGAGACGGAGGGGGTTTGTGGCAGGAGGACAGCATGGGCCAAGTCAAGCCAGGCCTGTGGAGGGGTTTGAGCAGGGATAGGAGCCCCTCCTCGCCCTTCAGGTCTCCGTGCCTGCATCGTTGCCTCTGGGCAGCCCTTCCTGATCCTCCAAATCAGCCACATCTTTCCCCAGTGCTGTCCTGGGTCTCACACGTCACCTCACAGCACCCTGTCTTCATGGTCACTCTGCATTCACTGCACAGCTCTTGAATCACACCTGTGTCCTTGCGTACGGGGTGCTTCCCGGCACCAAGAGCAGCTCCGTTGTGGCTTACCGCAGTGCCCTGGTGCCGGGCCTGTCACATAGTAGGAGCCTGAAGAAAGCCTCGCTGGATGGATGAAGCTGGGCCCGTAGTCTGGGGTGGAGTTGGGGCAGGGGTCCTGGGATAGAGGAGGCAAGTTTGAGGGGCTTGGAGCTGGCTCTAGGGTAGTAGGTCACCCAGATGTGAGGGCCACTTCCTGGGTGGAAGTGGGAGGCCTATCCACATTCCAGATTCCGTTGCTGGTCCATACTGCCAAGGTCTTGGTAGGGCCCTGTAAAAGAAGGGCTGGGCCCCATAGAGGTGAGGACATCTGTTCCCACCTGCCCTAGAGGGTGGTGAAGGATACCTGAAGGGCCACTTTCTGAGGTTGCTTAGCTTGGGCTCAGGTATGGGGTGGGTGTCCCAAAGCAGGGTTAATGTAGCCTGCAGGGCCTCTGGGCCCTGGGTTTTCAGGCAGGGAAACTGAGGCACTGGCATGGCATGTAACACAAAGAGCTTGGCCTCTGAGGTTGGGTGAACCTGGGTTCAATCTGCTTCCTAGTTTTCTTGTTGGGGCTGGATGATCTCAGACAAGTACCATGTGACCTTTCTGCCTCAATTTTCTCATCTTTATTATGAGGTGACTCCAGCTACTGGTGGGCCATGTGGGGAACCCCTCCCCAGCTGCCCCATTCCAGGCCTGATGACAGCATTGCCCTCCTGTTCTGCTGAGAAGTCACTCCCTACCCCAAGCTCTCAGCCATCATCCCTCCCTGAGCATCCCTCAGGCTCTCGTGCCTCAGTTTCCAGAGGTGGACATAGCTCTCACTGGCCTTTCTTGCCCCCATCTTATGACTGAGAGTCACCTTCTTCCCAGAGTCAGGGCCTTACCCCTCCAGAAACCTTGCCCTTTCTTGTCCAGCTCATGCTCGAGTGTCAGGAAAAAAGGACTTTTCACGAGTCAGGGCTGTGAATGAATTCTGTTGCTGGCTCCTGGCAGCGGCATGGGCCTGCAAAATCCGGCCCTCCCTGTGAGGGGCAAGGCTCTGTACTGTGGACAGGGCATTCTCCCTCGCAGAGCAGCCTCCGCATCAGTGGGCCCCAAGAGCAGCCCCTGAGCTGACCCCCGTTTACAGACCCGTTTGCTTTCGCCCACACAGCATTTTCTAAAAAGCTCAGCCAACTTGAAAAACCTGGCAATGGCACATTAAAACTTGGATTTCTGAGTTTTCTTAGAACTTGGGAGCTCAGTTGCCCATGGGCTCCGGTTTTTGTAGAGCGGCAGCCTGTGTCCCGGCCACCCTCTCCCCTTCACCCAGGCCCCTGCTCCCTCACCCCTGTTTATTGTCACTGTGGTCCACAGGGTTTTTGGGGTAGATGAGTCCTTCCCCATGCCAGGTCTCTATCAAGGTAGATAAATGGAAATGAGACCAGGAGTTTAATATTCAGCAAGCGTAGAAGTCAGGTCTGGGCCCGGGTCTGACTTCCCACCCTGCTGCTTCCTCCTGACTTTAACCAAACGGCCTGTCCTCATTGAGCCTCAGTTGTCCCACTTTTTGCCTGGTTACAGGGCTGTTGGGAGGACTCCAAAAGAGAACGCTCACTTCTCCCAGGGCTAGTTACTTTTTCCTGGCCATCCCAGTGTGCACATCAGGTAGCCAGCTTATGGGTGCGTTCTGGAAAACTTAACAGAAGAACACAAAAGACGGAAACTGGAAGTCACCCAGAAGCCCAGTCTTACGGGAACTCCAGGGGCGACCCGGCCTGCTGCCTGGTCTCACTTACCATCTTCCCTGTCTTCTAGGCAGATTTTTTGAAAGGACTGCCTGTCTACAACAAAAGCAATTTTAGTCGATTTCATGCTGACTCTGTGTGCAAAGCTTCGGTGAGTGCGTGCTCTGGGCCCTGGACGTGGTCGGGGAGCTGCCAGTGGGAAGGGGGTGATGTGTACATTCCTCGGGGTCTCGCCAGGAACAGAGGCTGGTCTTTAAGCCCGGCCCCACCCGACATCTTCACACGTTGTTCTATCTTCGTTGGAGGGTGGGTGCCCAATTGAGGGGTGAGGGGGCCCCTGTCAGCCTACCAGCTCTCCTAACCCATGTCTTCCCACCTCTCCTACAGAACCGACGTCCCTCAGTCTACCTGCCCACGCGGGAGTACCCATCCGAACAGAGTGAGTGGCCTCTGTCAGTCTGTCTCAACCTGGCTGCTGAAGGGAAGGGCCACAGGCCAGTGTAGGTAGTGACCCGTGGGATGCCAGTCAGCTGCCAGCCCGTAGGAGTAGAGGGAAGCCTGGCTTGCTGTGGGGCCCTCCTAATCTCCACATGCTGGCATCCACATCCAGCTTCAAGGGGGTCCTCATTAGCCCTCATTTGCTGCTCCCCAGCCCTCTCCCCTTCAGCTCCCATAAGTTTGGGTGACCCCGGCCAGCACCGTGTCACAGACCCCGAGATGACTGTTCTGTGGGAGGGGATCTGGCCCAGCCTCGGGGAGGCAGCTCAGGGAGGGGGGGCCACCAGGAAGAGGGGCCTGCAGAGAAGAGCACAGAGCCTGCGGAGCAGGAGGACCCCGGCGTTACTGCAGTTGCGGTGTTTTATTTTAATTGTGACGAAGAAGCTACCTGGACCTTGCATGGTGGGTTCTGTGGTCCCTGGGGCACAGCTGTGTAGATCTGTGTTCCTGGTCTGCCTGGACCTGTGTGCTGGGGCTCATTCCCCTGCCCCAGGGGGGACTCCCACATGTGGCAGAAGGTTCGGTCTCTCCCAAGAAAGCGGGGGCCCAGGTGGAGCAGCAAGCTTGGGCCCTGGTAGTAGCTGTGTATTTGGGAGCAAAAACACTAGGCTTCCCGAAATCCCCTGTGCTCGGAGTGCAGACTGGCAGCCCCGGCTAGGCCACGCAGGGCAGAGATGGGCGGGAAACCAGGGAGGGGTGAGCGCCTGTCCTGGGAGGGGCACTGCAGGTCGAGGTGGGGGCTGGGTCACCTCTGCCTGCAACTTTCTCTGCTTTTTCTCCTCAGTCATTGTGACAGAAAAGACAAACATCCTTTTGCGCTACCTACATCAGCAATGGGACAAAAAGGTAAGGCACGTACGGCTGAGGTGCTAGAACTCGTGGGGACTGTGGTGGCCAGCAGGGGGGCGCCAAGTGTGGAGGACACAGGTGGCTGGGAGACCAGGTGTTTGACGGCTGAATCCGAGTTTGCCAGGCCACGGAGGCGGGGGAAGAGGATTTCAGAGGAGTGCACGGCAGTGTGGAGGCCATAGGGTTCTGGTGCTCAGGGATGGGCCAGGGCTTGTCAGGCGGCACCAAGGCCCGGATAGCACAGAGGCCTGGCTCCCCACAGCCTCCGGCGGCAGATAGACCTCATGTTATTACCTAGAGTCTTTGTTCGATGTTGAAATGTATACATGGTGACAATTCTAGGGGATACAGATGGGTATAGTTGCAGTGAAAAGCCGCCCCCCATCCCCCCTCCGAGGCTGCCTTTCTGACAGAGGACATTTTTTCATTTCCTTCTTTCTTTCTTTTTCTTTCTTTTTCTTTCTTTTTCTTTCTTTTTCTTTCTTTTTCTTTCTTTCTTTCTTTCTTTCTTTCTTTCTTTCTTTCTTTCTTTCTTTCTTTCTTTCTTTCTTTCTTCTTTCTTCTTTCTAGATTTTATTTGAGAGAGAGAGCACAAGTGGGGGGCAGGGCAGAGGGAGAGAGAGAAGCAGACTCCCCGCTGAGCAGGGAGCCTGATGTAGGACTTGATCCCAGGACCCTAGGATCATGACCTGAGCTGAAGGCAGATGCTTCACTGACTGAGCCACCCAGGCGCCCGCGTTTTTTCTTTTTCTTGAATGCAGATGTGCATGTGTTCTGTATCATAGTTAGTTTGGGGGGGGGGGTTGCCTCACACTGAACATCAGACAGTGATCTGCTATGGGCCAGGCTGGAGGGGGACCCCATGATGAAGTGACTGCTTAGAAAATCTAAAGCTGCTGAGCCCACTGTGTCCTCCTGCCCACCCCACACACCTTGCTTCCCACCAGGGGGGAAAGGAGAGTTTCCCGCACAGGCCCACTTTCCTCTTTTGTGGCAATGCATGTCTCCCCTGGGTGGCTCCTGAGTGCTTTTTGCCCCCCACCCCACCCCCCAGGCTGGTCAGCCTGCTTCTCCACCCATTCTGGACGGTGTATGGGTTGTTGGCCAGCGGTGGGGACTCCTCACAGTGCCCAGGAAATGCCTGGCAGTCCCAGGCCAGCGGCCCTGAAGACTGGCTGAGCCAGGAAGGTCTGGTCGGGGGGGGTGCTGGCTTGAGTGCCCCGCTCCAGGACCAGCAGCAGGATTTCAGGGGCTCACCTAAGTGAAGATTTACACCCCGCCTCCTTCCTTTTCCTCACAGAATGCTGCCAAGAAGAGAGACCAGGAGCAAGTGGACCTTGAGGGTGAGAGCTCGGCACCCCCCCGCAAGGTCGCACGGACCGACAGCCCGGACATGCACGAGGACACTTAAGACTCTCACTCCCCAACAGGCGCCTCCTGTCTTGTCTGCTCCTCGCCCACCCCGCCTTGTGTAAGCGCCCCCCGCCCTGCCCCCCACTGGCCCACCCACACCTGACCATCCATACCACTTCCAACCTCATAGAAGCCGATGTATTTATTTTCCTTGAGTTTTTATTTATGCTGTAAAATGTACCAAGCGATGGTTAAAGGGGACGTCAGACCCAGTAGTGTGATGTTGGTAGATGCTTTTTAAAAAACAACATTGTTATTCACAACCCCCCCCCAGGCCCCCCTTTTGCCCTCCACCCCCTCCACCCCAGTTCTCCTCCGGAAAAAACAGAGCGTGTCTGCAAGGGTCTAGAGCCGGGGCCCTGCTGTAGCCCGACAGAATGGGTGGGAGCCCTTCTCCCTGCTCCTACTCTCCAGTCCGGGCCTTAAAGACTTGGCTGGGACCTATTCCGTGCCCAGGCTTTGCCCTGAATGTGTGCCAGGGGGAGAAGTCGGCATTTCCGGATCTTTCTCTTAAGTCATTTTATCATGGACTAGTGCGTGCTCCGTGTCCACCCCAATAAAAGGATCTTTCCTACTCGACCTCGCGTCTTTGCTCCGTGTGCCTCAGCCCCAGAGGACGGAGCCACTGAGAATCGTCTCGTCATCACCAAGAGGAGCCAAGAAGGGCCCCTACGTGCCAGGGCCCCGGGACCCACTGGATTCTCTCATGGGCCTGCTGTGGCCACCTCGCTCAGAGCCAAGACCTACCCGGACCCACTCCCATGCCTCACCTGTCAAGGTGTCCCGGAGGACCAGCACACCCCTGAGAGATGGTCCATGTCACCAAGGACATAACTGGTCAGCCCCACGCCCTGGATGCCTTGGGTCAGGGTGGCATGCCCGCCAGCCATCGTGGAGACAGCCCAGGTGGCCCGGCCTCAAGTGCCCCTGGTTCAAAAACGAGGCACATGGAGCTGCGAGAAACACCCAGCCCAGGGGCTGTTGGTCAGCAGGTTACACAGCCAATCGTGGGCTGTCAGCGTGGCTGGGTTTGGGCCTGAGCTTGGAAACGTGGGGGTCATTCAGGCTCCAGGCAGAAGGTTTGAGGCTTCAGACACTGGGCCTGGAGCCAGGGGGAACACTGCTTCTCCCCCTGCACCCAGCCCCAAGTGGGGGGCCATGGTCTGGGAGCTGAGTGCTGTGGCTTTGGGGGAAGTGGGGGTGTTGAGCCAGGCCTTCAGGGGTGCCAACCCCAGATTATCACTGTGGAGCTCCCTGCCTGAGCCAGATCACTCCAGCCTGGGCCACCCAGCGCTTCCTAGGATAGAAGGTTCTGGGGTTCACCACCTAACTGTGCCGTGGGGCCAAGGGGCTTTTCCTCCCAGCTGTCAGTGGCATTTACACCTGTTTGAGTCCCTGTGGTCACAAGGCAGGTGCTCACAAAATACAAGCTGACTTCAGTGGTGCTGTGGTGGCCTGAGTCCCCAGAGGCTCTCAGACACCTTGGAATCCCTAGTCCCAGGGCTTGGTCTGACCCTAGGCAGGCACGTGGTGTCAATTATTAGTAAGCACCCTTCAGCTTCAAAGGCCACAGGACAGTGGGAACGGGGAGCAGGTGGCACCCCTGCCCTCACCTCTCTGGCTCTGGTTTCCCCTTGAGGGACTGGGTTCATCTGTCAGTGTCATCCATGGCCAGGGCCCACCAAGGTCTCCAAGTGCAGGCTCCTCAGCCAGCCTTTGCCCACCTCTCCTGCCTTTGGGACCACCCCCTTACTCCTCTGCTCCTTCAGACACCAAACGGCCTTCCCACACCTCTGTGCCTTTGCACAGGCTGCTCTCCTGCCTCCAGTGAACCCTGGTTTCTCTTTCACAGCCCTCCAAAGTGCCCCTTCCTTACACTGGCTCCGCTGGGCTCCCCCAGCCATGGGGCAGGGCCCATCAGGCTCTGAGCCTTTGGCTGTGGACACGCTTGAGAGTGGGAGGGGCCGTGTCCCATTCCTGACCACACAGCGAAGAGTCCCAACAACTCGGGTCTGACAGCGGTCCCACAGCGGGGTGTCCTGGCCACTCCCCAATGCCATCCCCGAAAGTGCCATCCCCTCAACATCCAGACTCTGGTGCCAGGTGCCTTCTGATTTTCATACCCCAAGTTCTTTCTACCACATGTGGCTCTTCAGGTGGCAGCCTGGGGGGGCAGTTATGCCAGAAAGTGAGGCCAAGAGGACTGTGTCACATCCATCACCCTGCAGGGCCAAGGCCAACTCAGGACCCAGGTCTGGCACCCAAACTGCTGAGTCTTTTCAACACTTTGAGATTTCTTACTTTGTCTAGGAGGCTGAAGCCAGGGCCTGAAGCTCTGCAGCTCCTCCCAGGGGCCCCAGGCCTGGAGTTGGCCCCCAAATCTGGGCCGACTCAGAGTTGGTGCAGTCTGGAGTTTTCCATCTGTGGCCTCAAGACCCAGTTCTTAGGAGGAGGCCCCCAAGGGTCACAGGATGGGAGGGGCACCCACCCTAGGCCTGCTAGGTCCCCCCAAAGCCAGCACCAACTACAAGTCACTGGGCCCCCTGATCCCCCTTCCACTGCTCTGTCCTCGGGCACTGTTGAAATATACTTTTTATTGCATTTCTGCCGTTTTACAAAAATATGACAAAATAAAAACAAATAAATAATCGCCTATTCTGTGTTTTCTGTTGGTTTTTTGGGGTTTCCTTTCGTTTCCCCCATCCCGGTCGAAAGGAAAACGGCAGATAGGGGGGGCCCGGCCCCCGGCCCTGCCCCAGGGAGGGCAGCCAATACTGGGGGCCGTCGGGCCGAAGCGCGTTTTCTCGGTGGCGGCCGCCGCCCCGGTTCACGGACTGGTATTGCATATGAGAACAGGAAGGCAGGGCGGGCGGAGCTAATGCCAGCCGCTGGGCCAGCACACGGCCTGGGGGCTGGGGCTGGGGCTGGGCGAGGGCGCCGGGGGCTCTGAGGGCTCTGAGGTGGGCGGCAGCGGCGGGGGCGGGAGGCTGTAGAAGCTGGCGTCCCCCGGCAGGGGCTGCGGGGCGGGCGGGGGCCCCGCGAGGGCGCAGGGCGGGCACTCGGCGGCGGCGGGGGCGGGGGCCTGGCGGGGGGCGGCGCCCTCGCCCCCGCAGCCCCACGGCCCGTCCCACTGCCAGCAGCCTGCGGGCGGCGTCGGGGGCCGGGGCAGCGGCGTTGGCGGCGGCGCGGGGCTCCGGCTGCGGCGGGTGCGGAGGGCAGGGGCGCCCACCGGGGCCAGCGCTGTCCCTGCGGAGGCGAGAGGGGCCGTTCCGGGGGGGTGCCGCCCCCGCCGCCGGACCCCGCTCAGACCCTGCCTGCGCTAACTCCCGGGCTTCCAGGCACATCGAGGGCCTTATTGCTTCTGATCAGTGACAAGGGGTGGGCGTCTTCTGGTGCATCCCCTGCCTCTGGGCACTGGGCCCCTCCCCATCATGGGGAGAGGACAGTCTGAGGAAGTCCCTCTGATTTCTGACCTGCGTCCCTGGTGCTGCAGCTGCCACCTCTTGGGCTCCCTGGGGGATGAGCTGTTGGAGCCCAGGGCTGGGTTGGGCTGGGGTTGGGGCCGGCAAGGTGGGCGTGGCGGGCATGAGGCTGGCACCTCTGCTCGGCACGGATGTGGGTGCAGCCTGTGGCCGAGCACCCCGAGCTCCCCAGGGGGGCAGCTCCAGCCCCCACCTCCAAGGAAGGCCTCCTTGAACAGCTGGGCTGCAGGGTGGGGACTTGCATAGAGGCCTGGGGGGGGCAGTCCCCCCAGTGAGCTGGGTGTGGGGTCTCATAGGGGCAGGAGAGCCTGGGCCGGGTGGTGAAGAAGCCTCCTTCATCTTTCCTGGCCCCCGAGCGTGGTGGGCAGGGTGCCCTGGGAGGGGCACTGGGATGGGGGGGCTTTGGCTGTCGGGGTCCTGGAGACACTGAGCAGGCTTTGACTGAGAGGCTCCACGTACCACATACCCAGGTTCCCAACCGGTACCAGAGACCGGGCCTCCTCTGTCCCCTTTAGCCCCTCTCCCCAGGCCTGGCCACCCCATCCCTTCCCGCAAAGCCCGGCCCAGAGTCCCCACCCCCGAGTTAAAGCTTGTGACCTGAGCCTTCCTCTTCAGGCCGGGGGGCGTCCGGCTCCTCAGCCGCAGCCTCGTCCACCGGCCCACTCCGCTGGGCTCGGCCTCCTCCACCGCCGGGGGTCCCGTCCAGCCGGGCCTGCCCACCTGCCCCATTGGACCCGGTGTCAGCCCGGGCCCCGCCGAAAGGGAAGAGCTTGCCGGCGTGGAAGGCCTTGGGCGGTGAGTGGCTGCGCTCTGGGTCCCGCCGGGTCTCAGGCGACTTAAGGAACTTGAAGCTGAGGAAGGCTGGCAGGCGGGTGTCGCTCCCCGTGGGTGACTGGGCAGGGGGTGGCCGGGCGGCAGGGCCGGCCCCCGCACTGGCCAGTGAGGATGTAGCCCCAGACGACAGGAACTTGCCCTGCAGCGGGATGATCTGCTTCAGCTTCATGACGTTGTTGGGTGCCAGCAAGGACCCCGGGCGCTTGGGCCGCTCTTGCCCGTGGCCACCTGCCCCGCTGCCCTTGGCCTTGGCAGAGGCCTTCTCAGGGGCAGCGGGGTCCAGCCCCGAGCCTTCGGCCCGAGCCTCCTCCCGGCCACCGGCATCGCGCTCTCGCCGGGCATGGTGCTCCGCGTGGCGCTGGCGCTCCTCCTCCTCCCGCCGCCGCCGCTGCTGCTGCTGGTAGCGGTGCTGGGCCTGGCGTTCATGTCTCTGGGGGCGGAACAGAGCCATTACAGGCACTGGGCGGAAGGGTGTGTGAGCAGGGGCCAGCCGAGGCCCCAGGCCCATGCGGCTGCTCTTTGCAGAAGTGGCAAGAGTTCCAAACATTTATTGGGCACCAGCTGCTTCCCTGGACCCACCCTGAGGCTCTCTGAGGAAGTAGGCAGAGATCTAACCACTTATTAGGCACCAACTGCATTCCTGGATCCATGCCAGCGCTTTCTGAGAATTGAGATGAGAACGAACATTACCAGCTACCAACTCTGTCCCCAGCCATGTGCTAGACACTGCCTTAAGAACTGGGAGAATGTAAACACATACTGGGCCCTCAGAACCCCTGACAGACAGAGTCCCGACTGGCACAGACCGGAGTCCACGCTGGCCAGTCCGGCAGCCACATGTGGCTTTATCAATGTCAATTTAAACAACTAAAATAAAATAAAATAAGAATTCTGTCCCTCGGTTGTACCAGCCCCATTTCAAGTGCCCGACAGCCACCAGTAGTGAGGGGCCACACGGCGCAGACACGGAACATTTCCGCCATCACGGAGAGCGCCGCCTGGCGCTGGCGAGCTCTTTGGCCCACTGTGCAGCTTTCTGAGGAATGTGGCAGGAGCTGGGCTTCTAGGAAGCATCAGCTGTGTCCCTGGCCCCAACCAGGACACTGCTGGTGCGCTGGCGATGACTAAAGGTTCACAAGTGCCAGCCTGCTGCTGGATGCCACCGGGGATTCCAGGAGGGACCGGCCCGGGCGGCGTGCTAATTATGACACCGGACTCTGTACCTCTTCCCTCCTGCTAAGAAGCTGGCTGCCAGCCAGGCCAGGTGGAGAAGGCCCGCTGGGGGAAGGCGTCCACCGAGCCTGGCCGCCCACCCGCGTACCTTGAAGGCCTCCCGGCGCTGGTACTCAAGCTTGGCCATCTCCTCGGCCACCCAGCCTGGGATGTCAGGGATGGCCACATGGATGAGGTACTTGAGAAGCAGGGCGAAGTGCTGAGGCAACAGAGGAGGAGGCTGCAGGCTTGGGGATGCCCTGCCGCCCCCCCCAGCTCCTCCACCCAGCCACCGGCCCCACCTCGAGCACCACCACAGACACGATGGCCGCCTCAGGGCTGAGCCAGGGGAAGAGACGCTGCAGCTGCCCGCACTGGCCGATTAGGTAGCAGTTGACCACGATGGCCAGGACTCCCATGGCCTCCATCACCTTCTGCAGGGGAACGTGGGGAGCGGGGGCGGGGGGGGCTCAGATGGGGTCCGGCCACCCTTCCCGGGCCTCCTGCCCCTCCCCAGTGCCCCCCGACTCCCTCCGGGCCTTGGCTCTGAGTCCTCGGCCGCTCCCCACACCTGCCACTGGCCGATGCTCTCCACCCGCTGCCCGAAGGGCCGCTGCAGCCCTGTGCACAGCTTGAGGGCGTCACTCCGGATCTCAATGAGGTTGTTGACCAGGGCGCACAGAGCAGCCAGAGGGAAGGCGGACGAGAAGAGGACAACGTAGCCGAACTGCACGAACATCTCCTGGTAGTCCTGGAACGTGTCCTGCAGGCGGGTGCCTGGGTGTGGCCTTGGTCCCCCTCCCTCAGACCCGATGCCTCCTTCCTTTGACTCCCTTCTTCTCTCAAGCCTGCCTCCCGCCCTCAGATTATCCTGAATGGACCCAGAGCTCCCCCTCCAGAAGTTCCCAACCACATCCAGGGCCCCATTTCGTCACGCCCCCTACCTCCACCCTCAGGCCACATGCCCTGCCCCTTTGAGGGCCTGGTCTTGGGCCTCAGACGCCCTCCTCACCTCGTACTTCTTCATACAGCTCTCAAGCTCGGCCTGGGTGAGCTGGGGTGAGGGCCCCTCCTCGGGTGGGTCAATCCAAGACGACCGGTTCTGCCGCCGCTGCCTCCGGCCCGAGTCACCTGAGCCTGGCTCTGGGTCTGGGCCCCCATCTGGCCCCTGGTCACGGCCCTCACCCCCAGCCCGGCGGAGCAAGACGGCCGGAGGCTCCCGCTCAGGACTGCCGGGAGCCCCTTCGGCCTCATCGTCTTCTTCGGCCAGCGTGAAGACTCCCGGCTCCAGCCCCTTCTCCACCATAGTGGGGCTCCCCTCCTCCAGGAGGGCCTCCGGGCCAGGCCGCCGCCGCCCAGCCCCTCGTTCAGCAAAGCTGACCTTCTTCAGCCGGAGCCCGCAGTCCAGGAGGCTGCTGTCCTCGCCCTCCTCCTCGTCATCTTCCTCCTCCTCCTCCTCCTCTTCATCCTCCTCCTCTTCCTCCTTGGCCCCCCGAGGCCCGTCCCCCACCTCCCCACCTTCCCCTGCCGGCCGCCGCTCCACAGTGGCCTCCTCCTCCTCCTCTGGTGCCCCACAGCCCCCGCTGAGACACCTGCGGCCCCCGCTGCCACCTCCACCGCCACCCTCTTCGGCCTGGGGTTCAAGGCGACGGGGTGCAGGGCGCTGGAGGCTCAGCAGGCCGAGCAGGGCACGGGCCAGCTCCCAGGCTGCCTGCAGGCCGAGCTCGCCGCGGCCCAGCCGCCGGTACAGGTGCGGCTGCAGGACCTCGCGCACGTTCTGGAGGAACTGGCGGGTGATCAGCAGAGTGGCCAGCATCTGGGGGCAGGAAGGGGGAGGAGAGAGGCCACGTGGGGCGCAGGCGGGGCCCGGGGCACCAGGGCAGGCTGCTGGGGCGGGGTACCCGCCCTCCAGGAGCAAGTTTCCAGACACATGCCCTGAACCCAATTGCTGACTCCACCCCATTTAGATGTCCCCGGACACGGAGGCCCCAGCCGTCAACCTCTGCAGCCTCTCCCACCAGTCCTCTGCCAAAACATAGCCCAGCAGGCCACAGCGCTCCTAGCCGACCGCCTGGGGTTGCAACGTGTGCTTCCCCCCTGCTGTGGTTCAGGGCCCCCTGCTTGCGGCACTGCCCAGGAGCTCCGTTGGTGCCCAGGGCCTCGAGAGGCCCTGCCATCTGCATCCCATCAGCAGAGCCCAGCCCCTTGGAACATGCACCCTTGGCTCAGGCAGCATGAGGCCCCAAGCACAGCCACACTGCCCGCCCTGGCGAGGCCCTGCGGGCTCGCCATCTGCCCATACTTTGGCCCGGGCCATGAGCAGGCGGCCCCGGAGGGAGAGGAGGAGCAGGCGGAACCGCAGGGCCGCGAGCGGGACCAGCACCGCCCGAAGCTGCCGCTCGAGGCTCTGGGACAGGGACAGGACGAGCAGGAGCTGTGGAGGGACCGACGGACAGGTGGACGGACAGATGGGGGGGCGACAGGCAGAGAGAGGACACACGGACAGACGGACAGAGAGAGAAGGATGGAGGAGGGGGGGGAGGGGCTGGAGAGCCCGTGGACCCCTTGGGCCAAGTCCGGCCCCCCACTGGCCGCCACTGGGGGGCACTGCCTTGGGCTGGGGTCTCACCTCTTTCAAGCGCTCCATGTCCTTGAGGTAGAAGCCGATGTAGAAGAGGCTCAGGTAGGAGTTGACGAATTGGAACTGCGGGAAGGAAGCAGTGGGCAATCCCTCGGCTGCCCTGCCCCCAGGAGCCACTCCTGCGCCCTACACAGAGCCCTCGCTGCCCGCCTGCTGGCCGCCACTCACCAGGACGACTTTGATGATGAGGTGCTTCTCGTAGGCGCTCTCCAGCCGGTAATTCTCTGGGGGCCGAGGGGATGAGTAAGGAGGTGGCCCAGGCCCCCTGAAGGCAGCGGGGGCCCTGAAGGGCAGTAGGGACCTTCCTCCCCAGGGCAGCAGGACCTCCCCTTGCAGGGCGTACCCATGTCGTTGAGCCAGATGGCGAGCTTCTTATAGCCCTCGGCACTGGCACTGACCAGCAGGGCCAGCACAACCTTGGGCAGGAAGCGGGCAAGACGGGGCAGCCCTTTCACACTCAGCACCAGCTCCTGCAGGGGCAGGGGGTTCACGGGTCACCCAGGCATCTGGCTCAGCCCAGAGTGGACCTGGGCCGGGGGTGGCCAGGTCAGGGCCAAGGCCGGGGCTGGGGGCCGGAGGTCACCTGCAGCTGGAAGCAGCCGAGCATGAGCAGAAACACGCAGGCCAGGCAGGTGAGGCACAAGGGGAGACTCACAAGCAGCTGGAAGAGCAGCCGCTTCCAGGGTGGGTAGTAGAACTCCTCAGCCCGCGTGACAGGGCTGATGCGCCGGATACCCTGGCAGAGGGTGGGGGTGGGGCTCAGCATGGAGCCGGAGGGGCTGCCCCTGCCCCCACACACCCTTCCCAAGGCCTCTGAATTCAATTTCCCTCCACCACACCATGCCTTTGCTTTTGTGGTACCCCCACCTAGTCCCCCTCTCCCAGTCCCTCAAATGCAATTTCCCACACCTCTCCTTCGGAGCATGCAGAGCCCCCCACCCGGCATACCCTTTCTGATGCTGCAGCCCTATTTCACACCTTGTCTTTGCCCCTGCAGTGCCCCCCACCTCCCCCTCTCATTCTTGGAGTCCTTGGACTCAGACACCCCCGACTGACCCTGAACTGGGGTCGTGGTTCCTCCACAGCTTCCCCAGGTGAGTCCAGTGTCCCCCATTTGTAGGCCAGCTCTGCCCCCCTCCGTTTCCACTCCTCCAAGAACAGGGTTGACCAGACGACGTTGAAGAGGGCAAAAACCACACACGATACATCCCGGCTTGTCTGGGGATGGCGGAAGGCTGAGCTGTTGGCCAGGTTGGCCAGGGAGGAGGGTGTCTCAGGCACCCCAGCCCCTGCCCAGCCCACTTCCAGCACCTGATCAGCCTCTGTAAATGTGTACAGGACAGAGCCAAAGACAGCTGGGTATACCATCGCTGATGTGTAGAAGCCCAACCAGGCGAAGTACATGGCAATCTTCACTCCAAAGTAGTCACAGATCTCATCTGCCAGGAGCACAGTGGGGGCCCCGTCAGCCCTGCCCGCTTCTAGAGACTCCCGCACACCCCCCACCTGGGGCCGCACCTAGAGGCTGGTTTTCACACACAGCTTGCACCCACGACTTCATGAGGCGATTCAGGATGCGCTGCTCATGGACCGGGAACACCTGCTGGATGATGCCGCGGGCCGCCAACTCAGGGACTGTTGGGGGACAAGAGCAGGTGAGCCCCATCCTTCTGCCTGTGCCTGGCCTGGCCAGCCCTCTCCCCTGGCCGAAACCCAAGTCACAGTTTTTCCCTTCTTTTAAATCTTCAGAGGCTCTTCCCAGGGGAGGAGTTCTGAGTGGGCAGAATATCTGGTTCTCCTTCAGAATTTGGGAGGTGCAGAGGCAGGCGGGGTGGGGGGTGGGTGCAGGAATCCACGTGGGAGGGTGGGGTCACAGTGTGGAACCCTATTTTTAAATAAAGCCATTTGAGGGGCGCCTGGGTGGCACAGCGGTTAAGCGTCTGCCTTCGGCTCAGGGCGTGATCCTGAAGATCTGGGATCGAGCCCCACATTGGGCTCTTCTGCTATGAGCCTGCTTCTTCCTCTCCCACTCCCCCTGCTTGTGTTCCCTCTCTCGCTGGTTGTTTCTATCTCTGTCGAATAAATAAATAAAATCTTTAAAAATAAATAAATAAATAAATAAATAAATAAATAAATAAAGCCATTTGGCCTCAGTTCACTGCTCCGAACGTCTGAGGAATGGTGCAGAGCCGGCGTCAGAAGGGGTGAACTCTCAGCACCTGGTCTCTTGGAGAGGAAACTGAGGCCAGGGCCCCACCACACAGTGCATGGAGTGCTGTCCATGGTCCTGCCCCTACCCTATCCCAGACCCAGAGAACAGTTTCTCTTGGGCAGGCCTCCCGGGGAGTAAGCCCCACCCCTATGCTAAGGCCACACCTCTTCACCTTATTTTATGTCTCCAGGCCCCACCCAATTCTTCACCAGCTTTTAGGTCCGTTTTCTAGGCCCCGCCCTCTTGCATTGATAGGCTGTATTCTAAGAGCCCCACCCAACTCCCCACATGTGATTGGAGGTTAGTCCCGCCTGCTTACTGATTGGCTGGTCCTCCAGGAAGCGCACGTTGTGCAGCGCCTCGCCCTGCTTAGCGCGTAGGTTCTGCAACCAGAAGCGGATGATGCTCTGGCGTTCCTGCAGTGGACAGGGCAGGGCTTGAGCACAGGGAGCAGCGGCCCACGGGCTAGGGCTGCGCACTGGGAGCCAGAGCTGGCCGCACCTGGGAGGTGAAGAAGCGCAGCTCACTTTCCACATTCTCGTAGATGAAGTCCTCCTCGCAAGAGAAGCCACGGGTGCCCCCGCCAAACTCGGCCTTCACCGCTTTGCGCAAACCCAGCTCGTCGGCTCCTCGAAGTAGGCTGCCAGGAAGACACGGAGGTGAGGTCATGGGGAGACCCTCGCTCACCATCCTGGAGCTCGGGTTGGTGTACCTGGCGGCCACCTGGGACGAATGCAGGGCGCTAGACCTCACAGCTGGTGCTTGAAAGGGCGGGGAACTGGGTAGCAGGGTCAGCGAGAGGCCAGGGACAGAGACTCGCCTCTCATACGTGGCGGTGACGAAGAAGGCATAGGCACGCGTGTGGCGGTGGTGGCGGACTTGCACGATGAGCTCGGGGATGCCCACGCGGATGTGGTTCAGCAGCCATAGCAGCGTGTGGTCATCAGTCGTGTCTGCCAAGGGGCACAGACACTGATGGCTCCTGCCACAAGGCCTCTTACAGACTCCTACTCAGGGGAGCCCAGCTCAGGGGAGCCCATCTGGGCACCAGGCAGGCGGCGGGCATGGGTACCTGGAAAGGTCATCAGCACGTCGCAGTTCTCCGTGGGCACTGTCTTCATCCACGCCTTGTGAGACACCAGGTAGCGACCAGCCTGCAGGAGTCGCTTCCCAAAAAGCTTATCTAGGGGGCAGGCGGGGCAGGGCTCAGGTCAGGCCACTCCCAGACCGGGACCCCAGCCTCCAGTTTCGTCCTTCCAGCCCTAGCGCCTGCTCGCACACTCGCCACGGCTCCTCTGCTCTCAGTCCGCCATTCGGGGACCTGCAAGCTTTGGCCTTGGCTAGTTTCCTTCCCTCCACGTCCTTGCACCAGCCCGGCCCTCCTCCAGGAATGCCCTTCCCCCAGGTCCTCCCTTACAAATCTTACTCATTCTTGAGGCCCAGCTCCGCCTCCAAAACCACAATCGATAGGGCGCTCACTAGCAGCCCCGAGCGCTTCACCACATCATGCCAGCGCGTCCTCATAGCTGGGCGCGGTTCTTACCCCCATTTCACAGGTGAGGAAACTGAGGACCAGGGCGTTTAAGTCACGCACCCAAGGTCACACAGGCGAGCTGGGATTCGAACCCAGGACCGTATTATTCTTTATCCTCTGCGGAGAGGCTATCTCAAGCGCATCCCTGTCGGGCTGCGATCCGGTAACCCAAAGGGGTGACAGAGCTCAGCCCCAGGCCGGGGCTGTCGGAGGGGCGTGTCCGAGTCTCTGCTCTGAGACCCCCGCTTCTTGTACCGTCCCAGCCGCGCTGGCCCCGCCGCAGCCGCAGTGCCGGGAGAAGCCGTCCCCTCAACTGGACTCCAGGCCCGGGACGGCTGACCCCAATCCCACTCCCCGTCCAGCCGCCGCGCGCACCACAGGCACCTGCAACCCTGTCAGATACAGCCACCTCACACATACCCAGAACTCCAGACGCCGGGGCTGCAGGCTCGCCCTCAGGCGGGGGCCTCTTGCCACGCTCGCCCTCCAGGGACGTGCCCCCGGCGCTGGAGGTGCTTTCGGCCATGGCGAGGCCAGGTCAGGTCAGGGGCTGCGGGCGGCCCGAGCGCCGGGGGGCCGCGGGCTCATCGGGCGGGTGCAGCCGCGGAGCGCTCTGGAGGTGGAGACAAAGGCCGCGCCCGCCCGCGCCGGCCGCCGTCCCCGCGTGCCCGAGCGCTGCTTCTCGTCTCCGCCCGCGCGGAACCTCGATTCTCCTTCTCGTCCCCGCGCACGTCGCTTTTGGGTTCTCGACTCCGCCCGTGTTGTTTTCTGGATTTTGTTCTCGCCCGCCCACTTCGCTTTCTGGTGCTCGTCTCCGCCCGCACCGAAGATGCATTCACCGAGGATGTGTCCCCGCCCGCGTCGAATTCTGGGTCTCGTCTCCGCCCGTCCCGGGCCTGGATTCTCCGCCTCCGAGCCTTAGTTTCCCCATCTGCAAGGGCGCGGTTTGGAATCTCGAGTTGGGCGTGATTTGACTACGGCAGGCGGTGGGCGGGGGAGGGCCGGGTCGGGGGAGATTCCAGGTAGCAATAACTTCACAGCTAGAATACGAATTAATAGTTACACCAAGTCCTGCCTCAGGGCCTTAGCATGTGCCTTTCAACTACTTAAGGCACTCCTCACGCCCTCCCCATCCTGTTAACCCCTGCGCCCCTCAGGACGTAACCTCAGAGGGCACCCGATAGAGCTGCCAAGTTTAGCAAATAAAAGTACAGTCCTCCCATTTAAACATGAATGAATTTCAAACGAATACATTTTTAGTATGTCCCAGATATTACATGGGACATAGTTATACCAAAGCCTTATTGTTTATCTGAAATTCACATTTAACTGGGCGTCCTGTATTTTATCTGCACACAGATCCCTGACCGTCCTGAGTAGCCTTTTCTGTTAGAATGAGAGCCCAGAGAGGGCAGGGGCCCCTTCTGGTTTTTAGCGCACACAGTAGGCACCTGATGCATACTTATGACAGATGGAACAACTCGGAGAAGGCGGGTGTCCGCGTTTGTCATTCTTTTACAAATGAAAAAGTTGAGCGGGTCGCGGCAGGGATTACAACTCTAGCGGGTTTGACAGATTCTTCCCCAAGTGCAAGTGTGTCGCCCGCCCGCTCCGTCCAGGAACCAGAGAATTGTCCGTGCGAAAGCGCCCGCGGAGACCCCGCCCAGCCAGTGCGTGGAATTCCACCATCAGCGCTTTATTCCGCTATTTTGCGCTGTCCTGAGTTAACCTGAAAGTAATCCCTGAGACTCCCCTTTCTGGCTTTCGGGGAGCCAGAGACAGACCGGACACTCAGCTCTGCAGGAGCAGGCCTGGGCCAGGAAAGCCCAGAGGGCAGAGAGGGCTGTGCAGGGGATTCCAGAAAGGTGTCCTGTCGGAGCTAGGTCCTGAGGATGAGTTTATCAAATGAAGAAGGGTACCCGAGGAGGAGAGAACGGCGGGAGGGAGAGCTGGGGGAGGGGCGAGAAACTTGGAGAGTTCTGGGAACACAGGTAGGAATCTTTCCAGAAATTTGGACAAGATTTTATTAGGTCCAGGGCGTGGATTCCCGGAAGTCATCCCTCTCCGGCCCCGGGATGCTCTTGCTTCGCCTAAGGCTATGGAGTGGCCAGATGGAAAATACGGGGCTGGAACCCTCGCCTCGTTGTAATTCCGACGGCCCTGGGCCAAGTCCGGTTCTTCCTCCCACCCTTCATTTCCGGTGTCTGGGATACCCGCGATTCTAGGATCCTAAAAATTCGGTCTTATGTTGCCGGGGGAACGCCATTTCGCTGCACCCTCGCATCCTGCCCCTTCCCCGCCTCTTTCCCCGTTACTAGCCAATAGAAACGAAGATCTTCAGTGAGTGGGCCATATGTCTCCTAAGGGGCCCAATGACGATCGAGAGTCGTTAAACACTTTACCAGTCACGCCGCGGAGTGGGTGGAGCCTTCTGTCAGGACTAGAAGCCGCCCAAGCAGAGCGGGTAGGCGGGTCGCTGGTTGTGAATCCATGTGGCGGGGGTTTTGGACCCTAGTAGCCCGGGCCGCACGTGGGCCTCGCAGGTGGGGCAATACGGGAAACGGGTGTGACAGCGTGGGGCGCTGGTTGGGCTCCAAACCCTCTCCCTGGGATGTGGGCCCCAGTTCCCTGGGGCAGAACCACCTTTCTCGTTTTCACAAGCCTTAGTCCGTTCATCCCCCGCAGAGCCCACATCTGTGTCACCTGTTGGCTTCAAAGTTCCCATTTGGGTCACACTGTGACATCAGCGCCCTCACCCTCATAATATATCCACCCCCCCCCCCTGCCGCAGACCCACATCTGGGTCAACTTCTGCTCTCAGAGACCTCAATCGGGTCACCCTCTGGCCTCAGACGTTCCATTCTGCCCATCCCCTAGCCTCAGAGCCTCCACCTGGGGCATCTTCCGAACATCGAGCGCTCTATCCACCTGCCACTCTGCCACAGAGCCTCCCAGAGACACTGATTCTCCTCCTCTCCAGTCCCAGATCGTGCACGCGCCAGGGCAGCGGCGCTCCGGTCCCCGGTTCCGGGGCCACTATCTTCGCGCTGAGCTCCGGCCAAGGCCGCTGCGGCATCGCAGTGATTCGGACCAGCGGTCCCGCCAGCGGCCACGCCCTCCGGAGCCTCACGGCGCCCCGGGACTTTCCCCCGGCTCGCAGCGCCTGCCTGCGCCTGCTCAGCCATCCCCGTTCCGGAGAGCCGTTGGACCGCGCGCTGGTGCTCTGGTTCCCAGGTGAGGGGTTCCAGATCCCGAACTTGCTGTAGCTTTCATGACCCAGTTTCCGCCCCCCCCCCCCGGCGTTTGCCTAGCCGTATTCTCCTCGACTCCCATCTCGCCACACTAGGTCCCCAAAGTTTCACGGGTGAGGACTGCGCGGAGTTCCACGTGCATGGAGGCCCGGCGGTGGTGAGTGGCGTCCTACAGGCCCTGGGTGAGTCTGCAGCCTTGGGTTCGAAATCTGGCTCTGCCAGTGAACCTGGATGGGGGCCAGGGAGCTCAAGACCCAGTACCTTCTCGCAGGCAGTGTGCCAGGGCTGCGGCCAGCTGAGGCTGGTGAGTTCACCAGGCGGGCATTCGCTAATGGGAAGCTGAGCCTGACCGAGGTGGAGGGGCTGGCGGATCTAATTCATGCAGAAACCGAGGCGCAGCGGCGGCAGGCGCTGAGGCAGCTGGACGGGGAACTGGGCCACCTCTGCCGTGCCTGGGCCAAGACTCTCACTAAGGCAAGCCCCCTCTTCGCCCCTTCCCTGCCATAGAGACCCCACCTGCCCATTCTGTGCATGAGATCTTCCTGTGCATGAGCCTCCAATCTGGTCCCTTGAGTCAAGCTCAACCTGGGCACCTTGTGGGGCGGGGGGGTGTTCCTGGGTTACCACATCACCACCTCTGCTCCACCAGGCTCTGGCTCATGTGGAGGCCTATATCGACTTTGGTGAGGATGACAACCTGGAGGAGGGCGTCCTGGAGCGAGGTGGGTCCTCCTAGGGGTTGGGGACACCTCGCATCGTAGGCCCCGGAGGCCCCCTGACTCCCTCCCCTCTGCTTTCTTCCATCCGCAGTTGACAGTCAAGTGCGGGAGCTGGAGCTGGCACTGAGCGCACATCTTCGAGATGCCAGGCGCGGGCAGAGGCTTCGCTCAGGAGCGCATGTAGTGGTCGCAGGACCCCCCAACGCCGGCAAGAGCAGCCTGGTGAACCTACTCAGTGCGTGGGAGGCGTTGCCTAGTGTCGGGGGCGGGGCCCGTGTCGAGGGCGGGGCCGGGACCTGGGGAGCAGTTCAGGTGTGGAGGAGGAGCCAGGAGGATGAAAACGCAGTCTAGCCAGGAGGTGGAGCCTGGGGGAGGGGCTCCACGGCCTCCACCCCGCCCACTTCGAGATAACCCCACCCCTCACTGCATCCCAGGCCGGAAGCCTGTGTCCATAGTGTCCCCGGAGCCGGGGACCACCCGCGACGTGCTGGAGACCCCCGTGGACCTGGCCGGTTTCCCGGCGCTGCTGAGCGACACGGCGGGGTTGCGCGAGGGCGTGGGGCCGGTGGAGCAGGAGGGCGTGCGGCGCGCCCGCGAGAGGTAGGCTGGTAGAGTGGTGGGATGGGGAAACAGACCTTCCACTTACATTTCTCCTTGCTGCATTTATTTTGTGTCCCTTCCGAATCAGGAAAGGCTGCTAAGGTCTCTTGAGTGGGGGCTCTGATGTGGGGAGAGCCGCGGCTTAAATTCAGCCTCTGTTCGCACCCCCGCCCCTCTTGCCCTGCCCCGCCCCCACATACAAAGCTCTGCCCCTCTTGCACCCCCCCCCCGTGCCCTTAATTACTCAACTCTGGGGTCACTTCTTGGTTGGTTTTCCCTGTTCCCCCAGGCTGGAGCAGGCTGACCTCATTCTGGCGGTGCTGGATGCTTCTGACCTGGCCTCTCCCTCCAGCTGCAACTTCCTGGATACGGTTGTCACCCCCGCAGGCACTGGGAACCTCAAAGAGAACAGCCAGCGCCTCCTGCTGGTGCTGAACAAATCGGATTTACTGCCTCGAGGGGACCCAGACCCCAGTCCCAACCTGCCCCCGCACCTGCTGCTGTCCTGCTTGACCGGAGAGGGTTTGGATGGCCTCCTGGAGGCTCTGAGGAAGGAGCTGGCTGAAGTGTGAGCGGCTCCCCCGCCCCGCCTCCGCGCGTCCCTCTCCCACAGCTTGCCTCAGCCCAAGTTCAAGTCAGGGCTGAGCCACTGGCTTTGGACCCCTACCCGCCCCCCAGGCTCATTTTCTGGATCTACAAAGTTCAAGTGATGATCCCCCTTCCAATGGTAGTTGTGAAAGTTGAGAAAGACCACCACATCCTTTGTCCCTTCCAGGTGTGGGGACCCGTCCACAGGCCCACTTCTGACGCGTGCAAGGCACCAGCACCATCTCCAGGGCTGCCTGGATGCCCTCGGCCACTACAAGCAGACAAAAGACCTAGCCTTGGCTGCAGAGGCACTGCGACTCGCCCGCGGCCACCTGGGCCGCATCACCGGCGGAGGGGGCACTGACGAGATCCTGGACATCATCTTCCGGGACTTCTGCGTGGGCAAGTGAGGGGACCACTGAGGCTCCCAGCCAGGCTGGGTGGGTGCCCAGGAGCCCTGAGGCATGTGGGAATAGCTTAGGCCAAGTGAGAATCTCATCCCCTGGAGAAAGAACTTGACCCCAGGACGATGAAGTGAAGGGGCTGCCTTCAGACGTGGTGAGCTCCCTGTTGCTGGCAGTCATTAAGCTGCAGCCAGCCAGATTCCCTTGCAGGGACATGCTAGGGGCTCCAGCGCTGGAGTGGAGCTGAGCAGAGGTCCCTTTGGGTTCCCATGCTGGGGGAGTAGGAGTGGACGGTTGGGATGGGGGTGGGAGGGCCTCAGGGATCTTTGTTTTGCGGCTTTTAATTTATTTTGCAAATACTAAAGGAATATAAAAAATTCATGTGATTCAGAAATGCTTGAACATGGAAATCTCCCTCCCCCCGCCACCCCACCCCATCCCTTGGGGTCACAGCTTAACTTGTATCTTTCCAGAATTCTCTCTGCTCTTTTGCATACTTGTAAATACACCTATAAAATATGTTTTGTCTTGTAGTTTGAACATCAAGTGTGTGTTTATTGCTCTGCAAGTTGTCATTCTCTTTTTTAGTATTAATCTTGAAGACTTGCCTTTTGTATTTTTTTAATTGATTAATTAATTAATTAATTAATTTACTTACCTCTTATATTTTAAAAGAGGCCTGCAAGATCCCAGGTCCCTATGCCCTCCAAGCTTATGCATCCATTCCCTCAGTAACTATCAGGCACCTGCTATGTGCTAGAATTGCACACATCATCTTATTGGGTTTTCGTAACAGCACAAGGCGGTGAGTATTTTGTTACAGTTTTACAGATCCAGAAACTAAGGCTCAGAGAACTAGTTAGTTGCTAGACGTCCCCAGCTTTGGGATTGGCACATAGGTTCGTTCGGACTTCCAGTTTGAGTTTGCTGCAGGCCTTCTGTGCAACAGGCTGAGTGCAGGAGGCTAGGGATACAGAGGGGACCAGTTGTCACAGGTGCTGCCCCTGGCTGTGTTAGAGACCTCATTCCTTATAGTGAGGTCTGATGGCTGCCCTGTGAGCTTATGAGGAGGAGGAGACCTGCCCGCTCAGGGACATGAGGGCAGGCTGCCTTCCAGAGGTGACATTGCTACTGACAGCCAAATGGTGAGAAGGAAACCAGATGGAGGAGGTTGGTGAAAGTGTCCCAGGCAGAGGGCACAGCATGTGCAAAGGTCCTGAGGTGGGAGCATCATGGTGTGTTCAAGGAACATCGAGGTGGCTGGTAGGGCTGAAGCAGTGAGGAAGGGGGAGAGAGGAGGGAGATGGGTGGAGGAAGAGAGGGAGGATCTGATTGATAGGACTTTGATTCTTTTTTTATCCTTTCTTGTATTAAGTTTTTTATTTTAATTCCAGTATAGTTAACATACAGTGTTATCTTAGTTTCAAACGTACAATATAGTGATTCAGCACTTCTATACATGATTCAATGCTCATCATGACAAGTGCACCCATTAATCCCCATCACCTATTTCACCCATCCCCCCACCCACCTCCCCTCTGGCAACCAGCAGTTTGTTCTCTATAGTGGAGTCTTTTTCTTGGCGATGCCTGGGTGCTCAGTTGGTTAAGCAACTGCCTTCAGCTCAGGTCATGATCTCAGGGTCCTGGGATCGAGCCCTGCATCAGGCTCCCTGCTCGGCGGGGAGTCTGCTTCTCCCTCTGCCTCCTGCTCCCCCTGCTTGTACTCTTCCTCTCTCTGACAAATAAATAAATAAAATCTTTTTAAAAAAAGAGAGAGAGTCTGTTTCTTGGTTTTTCTCTCTCTTTCCTTGGCTCATTTGTTCTGTTTCTTAAATTCCACATATGAGTGACATCATATGGTATTTGTCTTTCTCTGACGGACTTATTTTGCTTAGCATTATACACTCTAGCTCCATCCATGTTGTTGCAAATGGCAAGATTTCATTCTTTTTCTTGGCTGAATAATATTCCATATATATATATATATATATATATATATATATATATATACACGCGCGCACGCGTACCACATCTTCTTCAGCCATCTGTTGACGGATACTTGGGCAGCTTCCATGATTTGGCTATTGTAGATAATACTGCTGTGAACATAGGGGTGCACGTATCCCTTTGAAGTAGTGTTGAGGCCTTGGATTCTAAGACTCATAGGGGTCTGATATGTTGGTGAAGAACCAGCAGAGGGCGCCGTCCCCTAACAAAAAGCGGTCCTGGCCGCCCCCTTCAAAGCCCTGGTCCTCTTAAGACCCTGGGATCCAGGCTTCCACGCCCACCTGGCTGCAGGGGAATGGTTAGCTTCTCTTGCCAGAGGCAGACACAGTCTTGGGAGGGGGGGTGGGGGAATGGGATAGGCTGGTGATGGGTAGTAAGGAGGGCACATATTGCATGGTGCACTGGGTGTTATACGCAAATAATGAATCATGGAACATTACGTGAAAAACTATGATGTACTGTATGGTGACTAACATAACATAATAAGAAATTATTATTAAAAAAAAAAAGAAAGAAAGAAACAGTCTTAAATAGGGTCAGGATTCCTTCCAGAATCAGAAAAAGAGTCCTACCTCCAGGGATTGAAGATACAAGCTCTCAGGTTTTAGGGCACCCGTGAGCAGAGGCTGGGAGGTACCCAGAGCCAACAAAGTGTATGAGGAGAGTTTTCAGGAGGCATCTAGAATTCCCCCACCGCCCAACCAAAGACAGCCCCCGCGCCTGTGTCTTCACGGACTTCGTTGCAATGTGTCACTATCCATTAGTTTGCTTGTTCTGCAGCTAGGGCTGGCCCAGCATGGGGGGCTCCTGGGGGAAAAGGGTCACTCGGTGAGCTGAATCCACAAATAGTGCTATTATACCTATTTTTCAGGACTACAAACAGGCCCAGAGGAGAGAAGCAATACCACAGGTTAGGGGGGCTGGGTGTCCAGATGTCCTCCCCACCAGGAGGATCCAGAGGGCTCCCAGGAGAGGTGAGCAGGGTGTGGGTGGGGAGAGAGAAGCTCCTGGAGAGAGGACGCCTGGGCCCCACCTGCCTGCCCTGGGCCCTGGCACACAGCTGGACGGAGGTCCTTGGCTACAGTCCCTTTTTTCCCAGAAGGGTGAGGTGGTTTGTGGGAAGCAGCCATAGGGGTTATTTATAGAGGTCACAGGAAATCCCTAAAGAGTCAGAACCTCCCCCAGTGGCTGGGCCACAAGGTCAGGGAGGTGGTCTGCCAATTGCTCTCCTACGGGTACTCAGTCCCTGCCTTGTCCCTGGGGGAGCCACCAACTTGGGGAAGTCAGAGCTACATGGTGTGGTCTGCAGAAAGGGAGGGACGGAGTTGGGGGTTCCCCCAGTGGGAACAAGGACAATACCTCAGGCAATCAAGAGGGCTGCCTGGAGGAGGGATCTCTGGGGAAGGGCCTTGGAGGAAGAAGAAAAAGGGATTCTAGTCTGAGAGCACAAATTAATAGACAGTCTTTAGCCAGAGAATTAAAGGTCCTGGGCCGCTGGAGGCAAGAACTGCACTAGAGGTGGGGATGGCGGGGGGCAGGGAGACACAAGAGAGCTGAGGAACTGGACTTTGTTCCCAGGGTATTCGGGAGCCGTGGAGGGTGTGTGAGCCAGAGAGGACACGGTCAGATCCCATGATGGTAAGGTGGTCTCTCTGGACCAGCAGGGCCGGGCGTGGGGGCCAGCTGGAGGGTTGATATCCTGGAATGCTCTGGATGGGAGAGGCCAACCAAAAGTCAGACCGGTGCCCATGTGCCCAGAAAGTTTAGAATGATTATTTCTCAGATGAGAAAATGGAGGCTGAGGGGCGCCTAGGTGGCTCAGTCGTTAGGCATCTGCCTTCAGCTCGGGTCATGATCCCAGGGCCCTGGGATGGAGCCCCAGGTCGGGCTCCCTGCTTAGTGGGAAGCCTGCTTCTCCCTCTCCCACTCCCCCTGCTTGTGTTCCCTCTCCCGCTATCTCTCTCTGTGTCAAATAAATAAAATCTTAAAAAAAAAAAAAATGGAGGCTGAGACCAACTGAGTCAAGATTCAGATTCAGGGATGTCTGGCTCCAGAACCCAAAACTCAGACATCCTGTGGTTGCTGGGACTGGCTGGTGTCATCATCCTCTCCAAGTCTCCAACTGCCCAGGCAGTAGGCTTAGGGTCAGGGACGTCCTCATTTCCTTGGGGCCTCCAGACTGGCCCGTCTGGGAGGCCCGGCCTGGCTGACCCCCTGCCCTGGCTTGGCAGGGCTCCAGCCGAGTGTTTCCTGCAGCAGGCGTCTCTCACCCGAGTTTCCGTATCCAGGAAATATCGCTCCTTTGTCCCTCCTGACTAGCCTGCCTTAAGCGTGGCTTTGCCAGCCCTGGCTCCTTGTGACTCATCCCCTCCCTGTCTAGTGTCCAGGGAGGATGGACTGGGAGGGAATCAAAGCTGGGGGGGAGGGGAAAATGGGGGGTGGAGGCAGCAAATGACAAGCTGAGATTCTAGACCACAATTTTTAGGCCATTTTTCTATGGCCATTTGCTTTGTTTCCTGGAGTTTTTACTTCTCAGGGATAAAATCCCAGAAATGGGGTTGCTGAGTCAAAGGGTTTGTGCATCTTTACTTTAATGAAATATCACCAAACTAATTTCCAGAAAAGCCATGATGAGATTTGCATTTCTACCAGTCCTGTAGGAAAATGCCCTTTCTCTACATCTTCACCAGCAGTAGGTATTATGGCTTTTTAAACGTCCCCCCCCCCGGTCTACTGGGTACAATGGGATTTCCCTGTATTCCTCTAATGCACTTTTTCCTGTTTTCCCCACGAATTTAGGGATCAGTGTGTTGACGTACTCCCCAACTGGACCCTGGTGCCCTTTCTGACATCCCATCTCGCCACAAAACAAAACAAGACCAAACAAATGGCCTGAGACTTCAGTGACACTGTTCCTGCAGCTGTTCTGGAGAGAAATTCCTCCAGTTCAGGACAGGCTATCCTGCCTCAGCAACTGCTGTCAGTGTCTGGGGGAAATCTTCGCAAATCTTAGGAAGATGAAAGCCACAGATGGATAATCTGTTTTCTAAGAAATGGCTTTTTTTTCCCCCCAAGATTTTACTTATTTATTTGACAGAGAGAGAGCACAAGCAGGGGTAGTGGCAGGCAGAGGGGGAGGGAGAAGCAGGCTCAGCAGGCTTGATCCCAGGACCCTGGGATCATGACCTGGGCTGAAGGCAGATGCTTAACTGACTGAGCCACCCAGGCGCCCCAAATAGCAGGTATTTAAAAAGCAGTTTCAGGGCTTTGAGGGAAGCTGGTGGCCTGGTGGCGCCCCAGCCTCAGTCCAGGTTGCAGGCTTTTCTGGCCCGGGGACAGGTTGGCGGGAGGGTGGGAGGCTGGAGGGGGAGTGGGGGTCCTAGCTTGCGGTCTTTTCTCACGCATAGCTAGGTGGTGCCTTTCCAAAGCAGAAATCACCACTCTGGAATCTTTAAAAGGATTCAATAACATTTATTTAGTGCCACTAACATTAATGCGGGCCACAGGTAGGGCTGGGTGTGGGGGCAGAGGGACGAGGGGGGCAGCCGCCCTCACGGGCTATGATGGGGCCAGTGGGTTACATTTGCCCTGGGTTCAGGTGCGGGCTGGCAGGGGAGCCTGGAGACTCTCCTGGGGGGCTCGGAGGCTCATGTTGTCCCGTTCCCACTTCCCTAGGCCCGACATACTGGGGGCGAGGAGTCAGGAGACGAGAAAATTGGAGGGCGGTGTGGCGGGGGCACGAGGGTGTGCAGACGGGTGGGGTGCTGGGAGCGCCTGGGTCCGTGTGCACAGGAGGGGTGTGACATCGGCAAGGGCTGGGCAGAAGGGGTGTGTGTGTGATGTCGGTGCTGTATCTGTGGGCGACGTTCTCACTGTGTCTGTGTGGCATCACTGCCATGTTTTGGTGGGATGCCATCGCCTCGGCTGGTGTGACATCACTGCTACGTCTGTGTGACGTCATTGTGTCCGTATGAGACACTGCGGTGTCTATGGGCGAGGGATTGCATGGTGCAGGTGTGGGCCTGTGAGAGAGTATCAGACAGTGTGGTGGGGTGTGGGGAAGCACGAGCGTGGGGTGGAGGCCAAGGGCACCCACTTTGGCGTGTCTGCAGGAGTTCGGCCGGCCGTGGCCCTGGCTGCCTGCCCGCGCCATGGGCGCCTCGCTGCGCCGTGTCCACAGACTGGCGAGTCCGGGCCACACCTCGGTCCTCAGGGCCTGGAGCCGCCTCAGCCACTAGGGCAGGAAGGAGATGGTAATACAATAGTCAGTCAGACAGACGGAAGGACAAACCTTGCCTGGGTCGGCTTCCTCCCACCCCAGGCCCCTTCTTGCCACCAAGGACTCTTTGACTCTTTTGGGGTTCAGCCTTCCCATTAGACTCCTACTTGTCGAACATCTCTGGGAGGGTGGGACTGAGATGTGGGCCTCCTCAATATACAGATGAAGAGACAGTGGTCAGAGAGGCCACCTTCTGTGCTCCAGGCCTCTGCTGCAGCCTGTCTGACTTTTACACCTGGGACTTTTCCCAAAGCCCCTGTCCAAACCCCCCCACCCCTCAAACAGGGCCTCAGTCTCCCTCCTTTGTCTCCACAGAACTGCCCCAGGGCTAGCCCCTCACTGACTCCCAGGAGGGTTTTTCCAAGGAGCCCGCCCCTCCTCACACACTCTCTCTGGCTCCCCAGTGCCCTGGAGACAAAGCCAGACCCTTTCTACCCCGGCATTCAAGGCTCCACCCACTCTGTCCCTACCAGTCCTCCCCGTCAGAAACTCAAACCCTGCCAAAGTCCTCCAAACTTTCAAGAGGCATCGCTTCACTTCACCCCATCCCCCTGGCTTTGCAGGAGCCATCCTGCTGTCTGGAATGCCCTTCCCCCTCCTTGGCCTCGCAAAGGTTCTCGTGAGGGGTCAGGGGTTGGCTCAGAGGCTGTTTCCTGGTGGGGAGGAGGGGGCCTCAGCCAAGTCCTGCTTCCGCTGGCCCCCTCCCTTCCTTCCCTGGCTCTTCCCTGGGGCCGAGTGGCCTCACGTTCCTTGGCTGGCTCTGCCCCCCCCCCCCCCCCCATCCCTGGCTCCAGCCTGACCAGGATTCACCCGCTCCGGGCCAGCCCTGACATAAATTCCTCATCCACTCCTGCCCACCAGCCTGCAAGGGACGGTGGTCCCAGGCCATTTCTCAGAGACCGAGGCTCCTGAGCCCCCATCATCACAGGCCTGGACCAGCAGGTTGCCTTGGCCCTGGTCTCCGGCGGCCGCCTTCGTCCCTATGAACACCTGAATCCAGTCATGTCCTTCTCTGCTCAGGCTGTCCTGAAGCTCCCCAAGTTCTCACCGCAGCCACAGGCCCTGCCTGGCCTGCACCCCCCACGCCCCCCTCACTTCCTACTCACCCCCTGGATCACTCTCCCTGAGCCACACCAGCCTCCTCCCCAGGCCCGGCCCTGTCTCAGGGTCTCGGCATGGGCTGTACACCCTTCCAGGGACACCCCATCCCCATGGCTCCTCCCTCAGCTCCTCTGGTTCTCTGCCCCAACGTCAGCCTCATGCAGGGCAGAGGAGCCCGCCTGGCCTCCTGTGGAAAATTCTAACCTCCTCACACTGCCTCATCCCTTCTCTGCTTCGCCCCCCAAGGGGCCCTATAACAACAGCCCCACTAGACTGGGAGCCCCAAAGGGTGGCGGCTTCTCTGCCTATTCCTCCTGGTGTCCTTAGCACCCAGCCGCTGCTCAAGACACACGGGTTCAATGAACGAACCGGATCACAACGGTGCCGGCAATGAACCTGAGCAACACTCGTCGTGCGCCGCGTTCAGAGCCTGGGCCGGACTCCCCATCTTCAACCTTCCGCGTTGCAACAGCTGAGGGAGCAGAAGGCTAGCTGAGGACGAAGCCGCAGCAGACACCCTGCAAGCTCCCCCCGCGCCCCAGCTCTGGGATGGGATCCGTGTGACCCTCTTCCAGGAAGCTCCCAAGTGTCTTAATGTTAGTGCTTCGCCAGAGGGAAAAGCAGCCTTAGCTTGATCATAGCTGGAATGCCCTTCCAGGCCTGCAGGATCCTGAGGGTCCTCTTTAGCAGATGAAAATCCTTTTGAAACGTCCCTTTTCCTGACCCCCCCCAACTCCCAAGTGTATAATCAGCCACCCCTCACCACCCCAGGGCAGCAGCTCTTTCTGCTCGGGGATCCTGTCCCTTTGTTTTAATAAAACCACCGCTTTGCCCTAGAGACATCTCAAGAATTCTTTCTCGGCCCTCGGCTCCGGACCTCACCCCACCGAACCTCACCTATATTCCACAACTGCGTCCCAACTTATGCCTTATCCAGCCACCTGGCCCCAAAACCAATATTTACTTTTTTGTCTTTACATCAATTGTGTGTGTGTGTGTGTGTGTGTGTGTGTGTGTGTGTGTGTATGTGTGTGTGTGTTTAACGTAAATAAACGGATGCCCAAAGGACACAGTCTTACCAGGGAAGAAGGAAAACTAGTGCACTTGCCATCAAGAGAAAATGACCTAAAAAGGTCCATGGAAAGTGTTCGCGTCCAGCCGATGCTGGGCTGTAGGTTGGCCCTGGCTTTGGGATCGCAGGGAGAGCTGCAAGTGGGAGCGTTTCACCGCCTCGGAGACTTTGTCAAGGCCCAGAAGGAATAAGAGTTGAGAAAAAGTGACTCCCGACCAGGGGCTGGGTGATTTGATGCTGGACCTCAGCCCTGGCCCCCGATCGGAGGCATCTAAAGTTCCTATGTGGTGATTTCACAACCTGTGGATAGCCTAGGCTAGCCCACCGACGGGCTGGCCTCGCTGGCACTCCAAGCCAGAGCTGAAGGCCCCTTTCTCAGGGGAAGCTGAATCAAGGCTGGAGCCCAGAGAGCAAGGCCCCTTCCTGAGACCTGGCAGAGAGAAGCGGGAGGGGCCCTGCTTTAAGTACTCATTGTTTTCTCTGTGGAGGGCCCTCTCTGGGGGTAAACAACGTCAAGAGCTTCCCCTTTCTCAGCTGGGACGGTCTGGGCTGGGAGTCTGGCTCTGGCCCTGACTCACTGACGCATGACCCCAGGCTGGTCACTTCCCTGGGGCCTCAGTTTCCTCCTCTGAAAAGTGGGGATAATAATAGAACCTCCTTCCTTGCCATGATGGCTTTGGGCCAAGATGGAGAGAGGAGCACTGTTTGTTTGGAGCAGGGTCTCCTCTCCACCCTCCTGCTTCCCTCTCGGCGGGCTTCCTGAGGCTAAGGGATTTCTCCCAGACACAGCCATCCAGAGCGGAAGGGACAAGTTCTGCGAGAAGGTGAGCTCCCCGTTAGAGGCACTATGTAAGAGGAGCCATAGAGGAAATGGAGCTGGATGTGGAGGACCCCCCCTCCTCCGCCCAGGATTTGAAGACAATTGTCTGGAAGCCTATTTGTCCCCAGGCTGAAATAGACCAGGCTGACCACAGCCTTGCTGGCAGAGCCACGGGGGCACAGGCTTGGGGTCAGAGGAATCTGGTTTAAAATTCCAGGTGTGTCCCGGAGCCCCGGGTCCTAAACTGTGAATGGCACTGCCCAGCCCAGACTCCTCGGTCAGTGATGTGATCCTGAACATGGGGAGCGTGGCCACCACCTGGGAGGGAGAACAGGATGTTCTCGGGGCGGTGGCCTGAGTCACCTTCCCTGGGATACACAGGCTGCACTCTGGGAGCTGGCGAGGGGTCGGGGTGCCGACTCGGAGCCCTGAGCCGAGTGTGCGCCGCGGTGCCTTGATGCGCCCTGCCGCAACCCCCAGCCCCTCGCTTTAGGCACCTGTGGACAGCACTTAACAGTTAGCAAAGAGTTTCCATGCCCTTGATTTCGGAGACCTCCGTTTTTGTAGAGGTTAGAAAGAGAGGCTCAGAGGGCTGGGGTGAGAGGCCCGGGGTCTCCGCTGCTGCTCTCCCTCCTCCCTTCCTCAGCTCCAGCCACCCCTTACCCCCCAGTCTGGCCTCTGAGCCTTTACCCTGGCTCTCCTTGTCACCCGGAGCTCTGTACCTTCTGCCCTTTCCCAGACAGCTCAGCCCCACCCTCCAGCTCAAAGGCCTCCTCCTCACCGCGGCCCTCTTTCGCCTGCCTGGAGTCCAAGAGCCTGGGTTCGTGTCCCCAGCTCTGCCACTCCCTGGCTGTGTTACCTGGGGCACGATGCACACCTTCTCTGTGCCTCATTTTCCTCGTCTGGAAAGTGGTGGGTGATGACGGCGGCTCGCCCGCTGATTAGGGTTGTGAAGAGTCAGTGAGCTAATCTTGCAAAGCGCTTTCAGCTGTGCTGAACTCAGAGCAAGCTCCTAATAACTGCGGGCTCTTGGTCTCTCTTTTCATGGCTCCTTCATTGTTTCTCTCACCCCCCACTCAGGCAGTTTCATGAATGGACCTGTGTGGGTCTTGGTCACTGCTGCGTCCCCATGACCCAGCATAGGGCCTGGTATACAGCAGGCACTCAATTAAGGAAGCAGTGTGTGAGATGAGCCTCCCTCCACCCTGAGTCCTGTTCCCAGCCTCCTCTGAAGCCCTGAGACTGAACCATCTCAGTCGGCCCAGTGCCTTACCTAGATGGGGCTACAACAATGCCTGCAGGGGGCCTCTGGGACTCCAGGATTCTTTTCTTGAACTCCTCCAGGCCAGCTGGGTCTATGGTGAGAGAAGAAGGGTCAGCTCCAACCAACTGCCCCAACCCTGGGTTAGGGGTGGGCTGGCAGCCCCAATAGCAGGGCTGAGATGGGATAAAAAGTAGAAAGGACCATCCCTGAACCCCTTCCTGGCCCTGCTTTCTGTCACTCACCGATGGGCTGAGGGATTGGGGCAGGGCCCACAGGTCTTGGTATAGACATCGGCTGCGACTGTGGGAAGAAAGATGGAAGGAGGTTGGCAGAAGCCAGGGCCCCTGAACCAGGGTCCCAGAGAGGCTCCCGCTCCTCCATGCTCTTGGATACCTGGGGCTGAGTTCCTTCCAGGGTGGGGAAACAGATACCGGAGAAAGACACCCACATTAGTTGATGGATAATCCCCTATACCCACTTGCCCTCAAAGGACTGGGGACTCCAGGGACTGGCTTTCCTGGGAAGCCCCCCAGAGACCCTGCTGTGGCCTGCCTCGGTCTCCCCCACAGTCCCAGTTCCAACCTGATCCCAATGCATGACGCCAGCTGAGTCCATCCACCCAGCCCAGCCCCACTCTGGGCTGAAGCCGACCCACTCCTTAAACCCACTGCCTTCCCTGCAACAACCCTGAGCCTGAAATCCAAAGCCAGCTCTAAACATAATCACCTAAAATCCAATCCGACATGAAAACAGCACTTTCCTTAGAATCAAACCCTGACCTAAACCCAATCCTAATGACAAACCTCATCTGACCATAACTTTTTATCTAATTCTGACCCCAGCACATTGCTGCGACCTTGCTGCTATGAAAAATCCGCCCCCCCCCCGGGGCACCTGGGTGGCTCAGTCGGTTGGGCATCTGTCTTTGGCTCTGGTCATGATCCTGGAGTCTGGCATCGGGCTCCCTGCTCAGCGGGGAGTCTGCTTCTCCCTCTGCCTCTGCTCCTTCCCCTGCTCATTCTCTCTCTCTGTCTCTCTCTCTCAAATAAATAAATAAAATATTACAAACAAAAATCCACCCCCAACCCCCTTCCCCCAGCCCAGCCCCGGGCTCCACCACGGCCACCCATAAACAGCTTCCCAATACCACACTCACCCCAACTCAACCTTAGACCCTCGCCTCTACCTCAGATGGAACCTCAACCCAGCCCCACCCCAAGATTAGCACCTGTCTAGTTTCTACTCTACACCCAGCCCTGACCCTCACCCCTCCCCTGCTCTCCCTACCCTAACTCAGGGTCAACCAATCCTTCATTTCAAATATATCCTGACGCCAGCCCAATTCAACCCTCAGTCAGCCACCCTAAATCCAAACCAACTTCAACTCCTAACCCATGGTCAACACCAATCCCAATCCTAATGCCCATGAAATCCTAAATCCACCCTTGGCCCCAAACCTCTAATCATCTCTAGACCCACCAGCCACCTACACCACCTGAGCTTCGACTCCAGCTTTGGTGTCTCCACTCAACCCAACCCAAGCCACTGACATCCTACACCCAATGCTAGACTCACCGGCCACCCTGCATGTGACCCCTGACCTAACTTTCAACCTTTCCCCACAATCCAAACTCAGCACAACCCCAATTGTAAGACTAATGTAATCTTCAATGGAACCCTAACTTCAACTCAAACCGACTCAAACACAGCAGTCACTAAGAACTCCCCTTAACCCAAACCCGAACTTTGCCCCCAATCAAGCCTTCCTATAGCCCAGCCTTAAACTTCAGTCTAACTGCCAACCCCACCCATGGCCCCTGATCCTTCAACTCAGACACATCCCAACCCTGACACCAACCCTCCGTGAATCCCCCATTCTCACCCTGAACCAATTTGGAGGCCCACCAGCCACTCTAAACTCAATCCCAATCCTTAGTCCTTTCTCCATGTCCTTCCAAACTCCACCCCAATCTTATGTCAGTGACACTCTCAAGTGAGTTAACTAACCGGACCTAGACTGAGAAGCTCACCTCAAACATGGTAGACATCACCACCAACATGGCCCCCAGACCTGACCCCAATGCAACCTGAATCCAGGGCCCTCTAGCCCACCTTGGCCTTGATGCAGGTGTCCAGGGCGGAGTTGCTGACGGCCAGCTGCATTTTGAGCTGCTCTGCCTCCCGCTTCTTCTCCTCCAGCTCCTTTGCCAGGCTGTCTCGCTCCTTCCGCAGGGCCGCCTTCTCCTCCAGCGCCAGCTGTGTCTGCCGGGTGCATTCGGACTGGAGTTTGGCCTCCCGGGCCTGGGCCTCCTTCTCCACCTTCTCCTTGGCCTCCTGACTGGCCCGCAAGCCCTGCTCGACCTCCAGCTTCTGGCGCTGGATGTCCGAGTTCTCGCGGGCCACGCGCTCTATGTCGGCCCGCAGGCTCCGGGACAGCTCCTCCACCTTGGTGGCCATGAGGGTGGGCATGTGGTCGCAGCTTCTCCGGATGGAGGTGATTTCGGAGCTGAGAGGATGGTACAGATTATAGCCCATGGTGTCCAGCGTGCGTGGGATAATGGAGTCCCTCCAGAGGTTACGCAGTTGAGTCTCAAACTTGTCCCTGTCCAGCGGGAGGCAGAGGGCCTGCACCTTCTGCAGGCGATCCTCGGCCAGCTGTCGCTCCTGCCGCTGCTGCTCCCGGGCCTTGCCACACTCGGTCAGCTGTTCCTCCACCACTCGCTTGTTCAGCCCCAGCCCCTCCTTGTCTTTGGTGCACACTTCCTTCTCCTTTGCCACCTCCACCTCCAGTGTCTTGGCCTTCTGGTTCAGCATGAGGAGCAAGGCTACAGGGACATGATAATACATCTCGGGAAGGTTGGGGGTTGCCAAGAGGCTGGGCAGGGAGTCTACCCCCCTGGCTCCCTACTATCCAGACCACTCACCATTGCAGCTCTTGTTAGTCTCCTTGAGTTGTTCTTGACATTGCTTCTCGCTCAAGATGATGGCCGCCATGTACCGCTGGTTGTTCATGTAGCTCACCTAACAGATGGGACACAGGACAGAGCTCACAGTCCAACCCCCGTGGGTCCTCTTGCTCCAGATCCCACACCTGGGTGGCCTGGGTTGGCCCAGTTCACAAGGGCATGGCTCCTATATAGGGGATGCTGGTTAGATCTTTGAAAGTTGTTACAGTTAACGCTACTTGGCAATAAAAAGGGATAAAGCATGGATACAAGCTACAACTTGCATGAGGCTTGAAAACATTAATTCACATTTATGGCCAACTAATTTATTTATTTATTTATTTATTTATTTATTTATTTATTTATTAAAGATTTTATTTATTTATTCGACAGAGATAGAGACAGCCAGCGAGAGAGGGAACACAAGCAGGGGGAGTGGGAGAGGAAGAAGCAGGCTCATAGCGGAGGAGCCTGATGTGGGGCTCGATCCCACAACGGCGGGATCACGCCCTGAGCCGAAGGCAGACGCTTAACCGCTGTGCCACCCAGGCGCCCCTACTTTTTTATTTTTTTAAGATTTTATTTATTTATTTGAAAGAGAGAGAGAGAGCACAAGCGGGGGAGCAGCTGGCAGAGGGAAAGGGAGAAGCAGGCTCTCCGCTGAGCAGGGAGTCCAATGCGGGGTTCGATCCCAAGACCCTGGGATTATGACCTGAGCTGAAGGCAGACGCTTAACCGACCGAGCCACCCAGGTGCCTCTGGCCAACTACTTTTTGACAAGGATGCTGTTAAGAACTGAATTGTCCCCCACCCCATCATATATGGAAATCCTAACCCCAGTACCTCAGAATGTGACTGTATTTGGAGATAGTGTCTTTAAAGATGTGATTAAGTTAACATGAGGTCATGAGGGTGGGCCCTAATCCAAATGACTGGTGTCCTTGTAAAAGGAAATTCGGACACCCAGAAATGCACAGAGGGAAGACGATGTGAAGACACAGAGGAGGGTGGTCATCTACAAGCCAAGGAGAGACGCCTAGAACAGATTCTTCCCTCCTAACTCTCCAAAGGAACTCGCATCTTGACCTCCTGTATGTACAAAAATAAATTTCTATTCTTTTGGTTTTTTAAATAATTTATTTGTTTATTTGACAGACAGAGAATGAGCACAAGTAGGGGGAGCAGCAGGCAGAAGGAGAGAGAGAAGCAGGCTCCTGCTAAGCAGGGAGCCTGATGCGGACTCAATCCCAGGACCCTGGGACCACAACCTGAGCCAAAGGCAGACACTTCACGACTGAGCCCCCAAGGCGCCCCTAAATTTCTATTCTTTAAGCCACCCAATTTGTGGTATTTTGTTAATAAAGCAGCCCTGGAAAATTAATAGAGGTGGCAAAATCATTCCATGGGGGGGAGAAAGAGTCTTTTCAACAAACAGTGCTGGCACAGCTGTATCGCCACATGTTAAGGAATGAATTTGCACCCCTACCTCAAGCCATATACAAAAATTAACTCAGAATGGCTCAATGACCCAAATGTAAGAACTAAAACTATAAAACTCTTTAGAAGAAAGCCTAGGTGTTAACTCTGCATGACCATGGCCTTGGCAATGGTTTCTTTCTTTCTCTCCCTTTCTTTTCTTTTTCTTTCTTTCTTTCTTCTTTCTTTCTTTCTTTCTTTCTTTCTTTCTTTCTTTCTTCCCTTTTCTCTTTCTTTCTTTCTTTCTTTCTTTCTTTCTTTCTTTCTTTCTTTCTTTCTTTCTTTCTTTCTTTCTTTCTCTTTCAAGACTTTATTCATTTCCTTGGGAGTGAGAGAAAGAGAGAGCATAGAGCAGTGGGAAGGGGCAGAGGGAGAGGGGGAAGGAGACTCCCCACTGAGCAGGTGCCCCCTGGCAATGGTTTCTTAGATGTGACACCAAAAGCACAAAGAGAAAAACAGATAAATTGGCCTTCAGCTTGGGTCGAGATCCCAGGGTCCTGCATCTGGCTCCCTGCTCAGTGGGAAGCCTGTTTCTTCCTCTCCCACTCCTCCTGCTTGTGTTCCCTCTCTCACTGTCTGTCTCTGTCAAATAAATAAATAAAAATCTTTATTTAAAAAAAAAAGGAACAAAACCCTGACACACAGGGGTGAATCTTCAAAAAGTCATGGTAAATGATAGAAGCCAAGACACAAAAGGACACCTGTTGTAGGATCCCATTTATACAAAACGTCCAGAACAGACAAATTCATAGAGACAGAAAGCAGTGATTGCCAGGGGCTGGGGGAGGGGGAGGATAGGGAGTGATGGCTCGTGGGGACAGGGTTTCTTTTCTGGAGCGATGAAATATTCTAAAATCAACTGTGATGATTGCACAACTCTGTGAAGGTGTTAAAAAGTATTGAATTATACACTTTTAATTGGAAGCGCTGTAGAGCATATGAATTATATCTCCATAAAGCTGTTTTTCTTTTAAACAGAGAGAGAGAGCGAGAGAGCCAGACAGAGGCAGAGAGCGAGAGAGCACAAACGGGGAGCAGAAGAGGGAGAGGGAGAAGCAGGCTCTCCGATGAGCAGGAAAACCGATGTGGAGCTCGATCCCAGGACCCTGGGATCATGACCTGAGCCGAAGGCCGCTGCTTCACCGACTCAGACACCCAGGTGCCCCTCAATAAATTGTTTTTTAAGGAAGTTCTTACAATTCAACCAGGTGCTTTCCAAACTTTGGAACAGAACCCTCTGCAGAAATACAACAGGTAAAGCAATGAAGAATGTGGAGGGTTTGTCTTTCTGTCACTCCTTGTCCTTATTCCTTTGGAAGCCGGCCCTGTGCTGATGCCCTGGGGTTAGGGAGAGACAGAAAACGGTTCTGGACGTTCTACTGGCTTTTCAAAAAGCCACAGAAGAGGAAGATCTGGAGATGGCAACCAAATGAGTTGGATCCAAACATGAAATGAGAAAGAGGCTTTCTTCCAGTTGGAGGAAGTGAAAAGAGGAGGTTTCAGAGTGCTGCTTCCGGACCCCAAGTGCCAATGAGGGTCCCAGCACCCTGACCCAGGCAGGGTGGAGGGGACCCTAAAAATATCACTGAATTAAATCCTCTTTTCACTTCCAGGACCTTGGGGCCAAAAGTGCAGTTGCCCCCACAGAGAATTTAAGAAAAATCACGTTTCTTAGCATGGCCAGGACCGGGGAAGACCAAGATTCACCTGCTACAATCAGACACTTGGGGCTTCCATGGTGTGGGCAGGGGCAGAGGATACTCCCCAGCATCAGGGGCCCCCCTCCAGGGTGGGGTGCATGCGGCCTGAAACTAGAGAAACCCCAGGGGCCTTGGAGAAAATCCTAAGAGGTTCCAGCCCAGAGAAATTTGTCAACACGAAGGAGAAAAAAAAAAAAAAAAAAAAAAAACCCAACCCCCCCCCCCAAAAAAAACCTGTGATCTTCAAATGTTATAGTTGTAAAAACACAGAATCTTAGGTTTCTAATATTCTGCAACGGGGGAAGTTCAGGGTTCCGGGATGCGTGTGAGCGTCTAAAACTTTATGATCCTGGAATTCCTGGTAGCTCCTGGACCCGATGGCTGTTCCCCGGGAACTGGGAAATCTGAGGCGGGACCCACCTTGCCCTGGGATCTGAGACATGGAGACATAGACCTTCCCTGGGTAGGTGTGAGGGGGCCCGAGCACATCTTTCCTGTTGGGTAGGGAGGGCTGGGTGGTCTGAGGCCCCAGCAGAGGCCTTTTTTTCCACTACCCCCTACCCTCCACCTCAGCCAGGCTGTGGGGGAAACTGAGGCTGCCCCCATCCAGCCTTCCCTCCTCTGGTCCTCCCTTCTCTCACCCCGATTCTGCTGAGGCCCGAGGAATGAGGTCCCAGCAGCAAGGCCTCCCCCAGAGGAAGCGCACCTGTGAGAATGCGGGCGATTGTCTTGTTGAGTGTCTATGACATGAGCTGGGGGTGCAAACGGGTGGCAGTCTCCACTAGACGCCCATGTGTGCGCCAGGACCCTTCCCTGGGGCTGCCTGTCTCTGCCCCACCCCCACCCCGGAGAAAACCACCTCCCCCCACCTCAGGCTTTCATTTCCCCATGCGCAAAAGGGTTTGGAGCTTCTCCTGACCCCAAGGGATTCAGCAATGAGATATTTCTAAAGCAGGCACCCAGCATGAGGCAAATGGGAACTGTTCATACTTCTTACTGAGTAAGAACCAAAGGCTCTGAGTTTTTAGCTAGTTCTTATTCGTAGCTGGTATGTGCTGGCACATTCTGTGGGCTTTACGCCTATTAAGTCATGGGCCCAGGGGTGCTGCCGATCCACAGCCAGGATGCCCAGTTACACTGAAGTTCCAGATAGATAATGAATACATTGTTTTAGGATAAGTGTATCCCCAGTATCGCATGGGATATACTTGTACTAACCAACTCTGCATTGCTTATCCCCATGGGCTCCTCGCATGAAATAGAGACTCTACGACTGCCTCTGGCTCACAGACAAGGGAACCAGAGCTCAGATTGGTGAGGGGCGCTGCTCAGAGTGCCCAGGGTGAGCGTCTGGCCTGAGGCCTTACCCGGTCAGCTTGGCACTGGCGGAAGCTGGCATTGATCCGGTCCAGGTCGCGGCGGGCGTTCAGCAGCAACTGCATGATGGTGTCCTTGGCGCGGGAGGTGAGGTTGAGCTCCTTGGACAGGTTGGCCTGGGAGGCCGTGAGCCCCACGACTTGGCTGTACAGGCCCTCGGCCCGGCGCTCGGTGGCCTGCAGGTTGGATTCCGTGCTCACATGCACGTTGCCGTAGACCATGAAGAGGACGAGGCCCAGGATGATGAGGAACTGGATGAGAGACACGAAGAGGAAAAAGTAGCGCAGGTAGTACCAGCAGCCCCTCGGGCTGCCCCCCGCCCGCGAGTATGCTCCTCCGTGCTCCATGGCCAGGCCCATCTCTGCCCGGCCCGCGGCGCTGCTAGGCTGGTTGGCCTGCTCGGGGGACGGCGGCTGCCCCTTCTGCACCCTGCCACGGGCCGGGGGGAGTGTTTATATTACTCCTCTTAATACTTCCTCTGCCTGGCTCCTTCCTGACCGGGAGGAAATGGGGGCTGTGGGTTATCACAACACTCCCACCCTGGCTGTGAAGGGAGGGGCCGCGGCGCTGCTGGGCTTCTGATAGTCATTGGGTGGGGCACCAGCTGGTGGGGGGGGAGGCTTCCTCGGCCCCTCGGAGCCTCAGTTTCCCCACCTGCCCTTGCTCCGTGCCCAGCGCTGTTCTCAGCACTGGCTGCATACTATCTCCTGTCATCGCCCCTGTCGTGCGGAGGAAGAAACTGAGGCACAGGGAGGCCAAGGGACTGTCCTGGGTCTCACGCTGTGAGTTCTTAGAGCTGGAATTCCCTCCTGCTGGACTGGCTACGGATGTGTGTCCACCTCGTGGGCTAAGTTGGGCAGAGTGCTTGGCCCAGAGCCAGGCACACAGTAGGTGCTCATCAGGGCTTTACAGAGGGCTGACACATGGATGGCAGTGGCCCAGGCTCCCCCAGCTGTCAGGCCACCCGATGCCCTGCTCACAGAGGTGCTGTGTAAGTGCGCAAGTGAGCTGGGAGCTGGTCGAGCAGGCTCGACTCAAGGGAGGGGCTTCTCCTGTCTGTTCTCAGTTTGCCCTTCTGTGAGCTGGGTATCCCTGTGGTGTTTCAGTGACAGGGCCAGGGACGGGGGCTGTAAGGGAGGGTTTGCTGTTTTGTGATTACTATCATTTCCTGCTGGAAGTGTTATTTGGGGCGCTCGCTGTGCGATGGTGAATGGAAAGTGCCAGGTAGGTGGGGGTTGAACTTCACTGTGGGTCACCCCTGGGTGGGCATGAAGGGGATTTGGGGACCAAGGAGCCAAGGACTCTGGGTGTGCCCTCTTGCCCATCCCCCCAAAACGAGGAGCTCTAGGAAAACCCTCCATTCTGGATGAGGTGTCAGCCTCAGACCCGGCCATAAGGGACCCTTCGTCTTGGGGAGACAGAGTGGGACACAGCCCCTACCTCCATGGGGTCAAGGCTGGTAGGAGGGAGGGATGGGGGCTGAGGGGAAAGGGACCAGCGGATGGAAAGGCTGCTGGACAAGAACACCATTATTGTACACTGCTTGGGGAGGGGGGCACAGCAGCATGAAGGCTGCTGCATGGGGATCCATCCCCCCAACAACGAGGTTAATGGGGATGGGGGTAGTTGACAGCGGGGAGGGGGTCCTTCAGGGTGGTGCTCATCACAGGGGTAGGAGTTGGGTTGGGAAGGAGGAAGTTCCCAGGGGTAGGCAGGAAACCCCTGTCTGACCTTTGGCCTTTGCAGCTACCCGGTGATTCCTGATTCCGGACCCTTCCCAGAGGCTTGTTGGGGGGAGGAGGGTTGGGGGCTGCAAGTGGTGCCCAACCAGCTATTTCTCTAGGTTGGCCACGCCCACCCAGAGTCCCCTGAGCAGGGTGGGAGGAGGATATCTTCCATCTTTGTTAATGGGGGCCATGCAGGCGAAGAGAATACATGGTTTCAATTTACGCTCTGGAGTTAAGTTCTGGCTGTGCCACCTACCACTGTGTGACCTCAGACAAGTGATTTTCCTTCCTTAAGCCTCGGTTTTCTTCTGTCTAAAGTGGCAGCAACATAGCCAGTAGTGAAACACTTGTCACACTGTCTGGCACACACCCAGCCTTAATAAATAAGGGTACTTTTTTTAAGGCAAGAGAGGCTGGATCATGTGCAGCCTCTGACGCTAGGCTGAGAAATTGATATACAGGGGAGGGACACTGCCTCCAAGTAGTGTGCTTGGGTACTGTGGGAGCACTGGGTGGAAAAGAGCATGATGGGGGTACAGCCTAGGTAAGATGGGTCCAGCAGAGATGAACAGACATGGGGGCAGTGACTGGGCCAACACCAGTAGGTGTGACAGTCTTGGTATGCACTTAAGATCCTGTCTACTCTTCATGATATCTTGAAGGTGTTGTATATATGTGTATATGAACATGACATCTGTTGTCAAGGAAAAAGAAAGGCAACCATAAATTCCCAGAAAATTAAAAAGCCACCATAGATCCAATAGTACAATTTTGAGTAATTGTCACAGTGTGAAAAACAGGTTTTTTTTTTTTAAAGATTTTATTTATTTATTTGACAGAGAGAGACAGCCAGCGAGAGAGGGAACACAAGCAGGGGGATTGAGAAAAGAAGAAGCAGGCTCCCAGCAGAGGAGCCTGATGCGGGGCTCGATCCCAGAACACCAGGATCACGCCCTGAGCCGAAGGCAGACACTTAACGACTGAGCCACCCAGGCTCCCCTACAGTTTTTTTTTTTTTTAATTATTTATTTATTTTTAAAAGATTTCTTTATTTGAGAGAGAGAGAGAGAGAGAGAGCCAGCACACAGAGGGAGAGGGAGAGGGAGAGGGAGAGGGAGAGGGAGAGGGAGAGGGAGAAGCAGACTCCCTGCTGAGATCATGGCCTGAGCTGAAAGGCAGACGCTCAACTGATTGAGCCACCTGGGTGCCCCTAGTTTTTTATTTTTTAATTAATTTTTAAAAGATTTTATTTATTTATTTATTTGAGAAAGAGACAAGGAGCGGGGGAAGGGGCAGAAGGATAAGCAGACTTCCCGCTGAGAAGGGAGCCCAACGTGGGACTCGATCCCAGGACCCTGGGATCATGACCTGAGTGGAAGGCAGAAGCTTAACCAACTGAGCCACCCAGGTGCCCCTTATTTTTTAATTAATTAATTAGAGAGAGAGAGCTCATTTGCGTGAGTGGGGCTTGTGGGGTGGAGGGGCAGAGGAAGAAGGAGAGAGAGAATCTTGAGCAGACTCCACATGTGGGGCTCAATCTCATGACCCTGAGATCATGCCCTGAGCTGTAATCGAGTGGGACACTTAAACGACTGAGCCATCCATGTGTCCTAGAAGCAGAGTTTTAAAGATACACACTAATGTCGTTTGTATCAAGCTCAAAAGCAACATTCTATCTCTTTTTGGTAATCTGATCTCACATCTTTGATTTGAAATGTTTCTTTTTTCAAATAGTTTGTTTTATTAGCTAGATATTTTTAAATGGAAAAAGTAACGATGAAACTTAGTCTTTTTGCTCAATATTATGTCTTTATTTTATTTTTTTAAATAGTTTTTTAAATTATTTTTTTAACTTTAAAAGATTTTATTTATTTACTTGAGAGAGAGCATGAGCAGGGGAGAGGGGCAGAGGGAGAGGGAGAAGCAGACTCCCCGCTGAGCAGGCAGCCTGACATGCGGCTTAATTCCGGGACCCCGGGACCATGACCCGAGCTGAGGGCAGACAGACGCTTCACCAACTGAGCCACCCAGGCACCCCAACATTATATCTTTAAATTTGTTGATTTCTTTTGCCTGGTGCTTAGGTTTTCACCACATACATTACCATAATAATTATCAATGGGCATTTAGACTGATTCTAAATTTTTTGTTTCAGTGAACAAAATAAGATATCAAATCCCCACAAATCCCTGCTGGGTCCCAAAGCAGTCCCATCTTATATTTTGACAGCTAGTCACCAATCTGTCCTCCAGAGGTGGTTTCCATTGATACCCCTGCCAGCAGTGTCCAAAATCTCTAAAAACAGACTTTCTGAACACATTTTGCCTGTGTCTCTGGCTAGAAAATCCCCGAGGGAGGAAGCGAATGACAGGTCTTTGGATTCGCATGGGGTCAAATGCATTGGTCCTGATGTGAGCATTTGGTTTTTTCCTGAAAACAATTTGTCATGGTCACAGGAAATTTTGCACTTGAACCCTTCTGGATTCCCTTGGAGGGTCATCACAAAATCAGGCTTTGATTTTAAACTTTTCTTTGTTTGTTTGTTTTCTAAATTAAACACGATCAATTTGGTTTTGTGTGTTTGTGCCGAGAAGGGAAAAGTGTTATGAGGAAGTCAACTTTGTGTCACTCCCTAAAACTGATATTGAAATTCTCAAGGAGACACAAGATTTTAAAAAACTTTCACAGAGGGGCGCCTGGGTGGCTCAGTCTGGTTAAGCGGCTGCCTTTGGCTCAGGTCATGATCTCAGGGTCCTGGAATCCAGCCCTGCATTGGGTTCCCTGCTCAACAGGGAGCCTCCTTCTCTCTCTGCCTGCCCCCCCCCTTGTGCTCTCTATCTAAAATAAATAAATAAAATCTTTAAACTTTTTAAAAATTATTTTATTTTATTTTTTAAAAAAGATTTTTATTTATTTATTTGACAGAGAGAGAGACAGCCAGCGAGAGAGGGAACACAGCAGGGGGAGTGGGAGAGGAAGAAGCAGGCTCCCAGCAGAGGAGCCTGATGTGGGGCTCGATCCCAGAACTCCGGGATCACGCCCTGAGCCAAAGGCAGACGCTTAACGACTGAGCCACCCAGGCACCCCTAAACATTTTTTTTTAATTTTTAAAGATTTTATTTATCCATTTGAGTGAGAAAGAGAAAGAGAGAGCACAAGCAGGGCAGGGAGGGAGGGGCAGAGGGAGAAGGAGAGGGAGAAGCAGACTCCCTGCTGAGCAGGGAGCCCAGAGAGAAGCTTGGAATCACCACCTTAGCCGAAGGCAGACGCTTAACCCACTGAGCCACCCAGGCACCCCAGATAAATAAAATCTTAAAAAGAAAACAAACAAACAAAAAATAAAAACTCTCACAGAACTTTAGGAATGTCCTTAAGGAAGTGATATTTGTGGTGAAAAAAAATTTCAGTGAAGTCCAAAAAACCCTCCACTTTGGTTAAATTCAAATGAAATCACGTTTTGCGTTTTGGGAGGTGACAGAGGAAGCAAAGAGAACCCACCCGAGAGGAACAGTCTGTCCTCCCTGGGCCTCCGTATTACTGGCTGATAAAAGGCAACCCACTTTCTTACTTGGGATTGGGGGCGCTAGCAGGGTCAGGCTGCCTCTGTCCCAGGTGCTCTCTGCCTACAGCTGCCCACACTTCCCATTTCTGTCCCCTTACTGTCATTGCAGCCATGGGAAGGGGACTCCAGGGTGACAAGGATAGGGGAAACCAGGGCAGGGACCTAGGAGGGTGTGCTGGGGATAGGGGTGGAGACAGATAGAGACACAGAGAGACTTGGAGAGAGAGAGACAGAGACTTTGAGTAATAATTGAAGAGTGGGAGGCAGAACAGAGAAAGGACAGGCCAAAGGCTGGCCCTGTGAGGTGGGAGCAGGTGGGGTCCAGAAGGCAGGTGCCACCAAGCAGTGCTATTTACTTCCCTGAGCAGCTGAGGGAGCCTCAGAGCACATGGGGTGGGAGGGTGGGGAGGTGAAGGGGGTGGGGCACCTGGGCTTGTTCTCTGTCAATCCTCACCTACTCCCTGTCCTATGGCCTTCCTGGGGGATCAAAGCCCTCTGTCTGCACCCTCTCTTTCTTCCCAACTCTTTCTGACACCAGATCTAACTGTGCCCTTTCTGCTTACACACCTGCCTTGGCTCCCTATTTCCCTCCAGCCCGGAAACTGATTTTCAGGGGTCGGGTGATTTGGCTAAGATGAAGCCACCAGAGACAATGGATAATAATGATAATGTTTTAGGTCCCATTTACAACCCGGAGCCCAGCCCTTGTACCCTTGGATCTCACAGCAGCACAGTGAAGGGGTCTTAAGTCAGACAAAGCAAGGTCAGTCTCCTGGTCTCCAGCTCTGGTTGACCGCAGAAGGAGAAGCCACTTCCTGCTCACTTCTGGATTGACGTCGGAGTTGGGGGTGGGGGTAGGGGGAGGTTTCAGACGCACCCTTAACCTCTCCAGCTCAGAGCCCTTAACCGGTGGCAACCGGGTGGGCAAGTTGGGGCGACCCCTGGTGGCTGTCAGCAGAACTAAGCGGTTAGACCTTCCTCCCCTCAGCCTCACTTCCTCCTTGGGAGTTGGCCTGCTAGTTCCCCCTCCAGGTGGGCCCCTCCCAGGTAAAGGCCCGGATGTGGTACCTCCAAGCCCTGGGGGTGGTAGTGGGGATGTTGAACAGGACTGGGTGAGGTGGGGGAAAGAGTTCCAAGGGCTTCGACCTCCCTCAAATACCAGCTTCTTAGGAATTTTTAGAAACAAATTTTATTTTAAAGGTAATACACGTGCATGATTTTAAATGAAAACTTTACAAAAAGGTATACGAACATGAGAATGCACCCCTCCCCCCAGCTCCCTAGTTCCTGCTCCGGAGGCCACAGCTGTGACGACTGTTTCCTTCAGACACATTTGGGTAAAAGTCTTTCCGTCCCTGAATTTTGGAAAATGCACACAAATTATCAATTTCCTGCTTTTTACATTAATATTCTCAGAGGAGATTTGCCTTGGCTCCTTTAACAGTCGTATGGAATTTCCACTGTGTGGACAGGTGGACACTCAGTGAAACAGTTCCCAAGCGCGGGACACGGAGGTGGTTTCCAATTTTTTGTAACTATGAAGATGTGATGATAGATTTCCTCATTCTCTCCCCTCCCCTTACCCTTTGCCTCTTTTTTAGGAGTAAACTTTTTATTTTGGAATAATTGTAGATTTACAGAAAAGTTGCAGAGATAGTAGAGTCCCTGAATAGCCCTCATCCAACTTTTTCCGTGGTTAAGCTCTTTTACACCGTGGCTCACTCGTCAAAACTAAGAAACGAACTGTAGTACATTAAATTAATTACACTCTGGACTTCATGTGATCTTCTCACTACGTGTTTTTCTGTTCCAGGATCCAACAGGGCTGCATTGCATTTGGTCCATTATTTTGTTTTGTTGGTTTCTTTTTTAAATTTTTTAAATGTTTAAAGATTTTTATTTATTTGAGAGAGAGAGAGAGAGAGAGAGAGAGAGCACGAGCTGGGGGAGGGGCAGAGGCAGAGGGAGAAGCAGGCTCCCCACTGAGCAGGGAGTCTGATGTGGGGCTTGATCCCAGGACCCTGGGATCATGACCTGAGCCGAAGGTAGATGTTTCACCAACTGAGCCACCCAGGCGCCTCTCTCTCTCTCTCTCTCTCTCTTTTTTTTTTACAATAGTATTTATTTATTTTAGAGAGAGAGCAGGGGGAGGAGAAGAGGGAGAGGGACAAGCAGACTCTGCACTGGGCACAGAGTTCCATGTGGGGCTGGATCTCAGGACTCTGAGATCATGACCTGAGTTGAAACCAAGAGTTGGACCCTTAACTGGCTGAGCTACCCACACGCCCTTATTTATTTAGTTTTCAGTAGGCTCCACCCCCTATGTGGGTCTTGAACTTGCAACCTTGAGATCAAGAGTTGCGGGCTCTATGGACTGAGCCAGCCAGGTGCCCCTGGTCCATCATTTTGTACACATGTAAATATGGTTGTAGAAAAATTTCTAGAAGGGGAATTGATGGATCAAAGGATATGTGCACTTTTAATTTTGAGAGGTTCTAGAAAATTGCCCTTCCAAGTGGTTGTACCAATGAGCAGTCTCACCAGCACCCTGTGGAATTCCTTGTTTCTCCACAGCAGTGCCAGCACAGAGTACTTTGTAATTTGTTTTTGTTTTTATCTTTGCCAGACTCATGGGTACAAAGTGGTACCACATTGTTTTTAATTTGCATTCCTTTTCAAGGAGTGAGGTTGGGCACTTTTTTTCCCTTATATTTCTATGAATTGACTGTCTATATTCTTTGCCCATTTCTTCTACTGAGCTGTTTTTTTGAAAAATTAATTTATAAGAGCTCTTTACATAATAAGGAAATTAATTTATTCCTGGGTATAAATAACTATATGAAATAGATCTAGGAAAGTTTTGGTTAATTCTCTTGGGTTTTCTATATATAAAATCATACTGCCAAGAGATAATAATATTAGGTTGAATTGCTTCTGAGGTTTTCCTGCCCAAAATGCCAACCTGAAACTAATCTTACAGAAATAATACACAAACCCAGACTCAGACTCCAAAAAATGACTGCCCCAGGCCTCTAAAAAATGCCAATGTTATGAAAGGCAAAGAGACTGAGAAATGTTCCAGATTAGAAGAGATGAAAGACTTGACAAGTACAACGTGTGAGCCAGGATATTCTTTTGTTATAAAAGACATTATGAGAACGGTTGGCAAAGTCTGATTAAAGTCTAGATTAGATAATAGTGTTTTATCAATGTCCACTTTCTGATGTCCATAACCATACTGTGATTATGTGGGACAATGTCCTTGTTTTTAGGAAGTGCATCCTCAAGTGTTATGGGTAACAAGACATCATCTCTGCAAGTTTTTCATAAAAGGCTCAAAGAGAGAGAGAGAGAAAGAGAAAGAAAGAAGAATAAAACAAAGGTGATAACATTTGTGGAATCTGGGGGAAGAATCCAGGAATTCTTTGTACTAATCTTCCAACTTTTCTGTAAGTCTGAAGTTATGTCAAAAATAAGGTGAAAGACAAAATTCATGTGAAATCGAGCCATCTGAAATGTTGGTATTGCTATTATTTTTTACCTATATAAACAGTGCTTACATACGATCCAAACTATAAATTCCCTACTGCTTTTCTAATATTCATACCTCCCCTTTCTTTTCCTTGTCTAAGTGCATGGGCTAGTACCTCTAGAACAATATTAAATACTTGACAGTAGTCATCCTCACCTTGGCCCTCATTTTGATGGCCTTTTCAGAACTTTTCTCATTTGATCCATTAGTACGGTGAATTTTATTAGCAGACTTGTGAATATTGAGCCATCTCTGCGTCTCAGGCATAAGTCCCCTTTGTTGTGATGTATTTTCAAAATGTGTTGCTTAATTTTTTTTTGTTAACATTCCATTTGGGAGTTTCATATCCTCCTCATAGGAAGAGGGGTCTGTAGTTTTCCCATTCTGCCATCTCGGTCAATTGTCAAGGATAGGGTGGCTTGCTAAACATGTTTCCAAACACTCAATTTACAGACAAGGTAAACCGAGGCCCAGAGAGAAGTGACCCCTCCAGGTCACTCTTGAGCCAGGGCTGGACCCTAAGTCTTCAGTCTGTGGGATGAAGCAACATTGTCGTTAGAAGGCACTTAAGTCCCAAAACACTATCTCATTGTGTTAAAATGGGCCTCAGTTTCCCCGTCTGTAAAATAAGCACTAGACATCGAGTCTCCTTTCTGTAGTTTCCGTTCAGAGTGGCTCCTGGATCTAAAGCTGAGCGTTGATGGGTGTTGACGGGGCATCTCATCCAGCGTGGGCACCTCTATACTTGTTCCAGCCACAGTGTGTGCCATCCTGCCCTCAGAGCCCTCATCCTGCTGGGAGCTGACTCACCCTCGTGCGCGCCGTGCCGGCCTCCGGCAGCCCCCAGAGGGTCCTGGGCGAGAGCGCGAACGGGGGCTGGGTCGGGGTCGGGACACGGAGCGGGACCGGGGTTGCGGCACTCTGCGCTGGGGGCGCATCTCGGCTTCCAGGGCTTTACTGACAGGAAGTGGGGAGAAGCCCATCAGCACCTGGACCCCGGTCCTCCTCCCCCCTCCCCTCAGTACTCTTCCATCTTTCCTGAGAACCCCACTCCTGAGAACCCTACTCCCCAGGATCCCCTATCCTTTACCACCCGTAGCCATTCCTGGGACCTCTCCTCAGGGACTCCCAGCTCCTTTTCCTGGAGCTCCACCTGCAGATCCCCGGGTCCTCTGTCTCAGTACTTCCTTTTCCTTACATCCTTCTCTTCCGCTCCTCGCCCCTCCCTAGGGCCCTCCGTGTAAGCCCTACTCCAGGGACAAATGCCTCCAGAGTGCCGGTCCCAACGTGGAGATTCTCGCCCCCAGAGAGCCTACATCCTTCACCACCCCTAGGTTCCAACTCCAGGGTCCCCTCTTTGATTCGCCCAACACTCAACTCCCTAAGGCCCCGCCCACATGACCACACCCCTTCTCCATCCCCAGGGACCCTTCCTCTTCTTCCCCCCTGCCTGTGATGAGTGGCCGAAAGAACGAAGTCTTGCGCGCTATTGGCCACGCACCGCTCTCGTCCACCACCCCGGGCCCCGCCCTTCACTCACGCGCGTTCGCGCAGCGCCGCCTCCCGGGCTGCGCAAGCTTCGGCTTCGGCCTCGGCCGCGCGTGCGCGCTGCTGTGCCTCGTCCAACCTCCGCGCAGACTCCATGGCCGCCGCCTCCCAGCGCGCCAGGGCTTCTGCGGGCGCAGGGAGCGGGGTCAGCTCGGGTACCTAGCTCCCGCCCCGCTAACGCGGCGTTCGAGTTTACAGTCTGCATACTATTTGCAGCCGTGCCATATTTGGATTAAATCTGTGTGCTGTTTGCATTACCTTACGTGTCATTTGCAGAGTTTTTCGTGGGTTTGTATTGCTTTTGGGAGTCGTGGACACGGCCTTTGCTTATTTTGTTGTATTTGCGTTGTTTTGTGCCATTTGCGTGGCCTTTGAGTGTTATGTGCATTTCCTTCATAACTTTTCGCGTTTATTTGCGTGTCGTTTACAGTACATTTGCACCTGTGTGTGTCATTTGCGTAACCAGGAAACTTTTAGGCTCTTCCCACCCCTAGCCGTGGCCACGCGCCTTGCGCCCCAACACACCTGTGAGCGCCCCGTTCTCAGCCCCCATCTGGGTCCCCTGTGCCTTGGCCTCTTCAATCTCAGTCTTCAGCGTCATCAGTTGAGTCTGAAGCCGGCTCTGAGGAGTGGAGGGGAAGTGAGAAGGTTAGAGGGGCGGGTGGGGGCGGGGAGAGAAGAAGTGAAGTCTCCCCTCTTTCTGGGGGAGACTGAACTGACGCTGGTCACCGAGTTCCCTGAGCTTTATTTGGAATGTCCTTTGGGAGTCCTGTGGTGGTAAAACACAGAAGTGGCCTGCGGTAGGAGCGGTGACAGCTGCTCTGTCCAGGTCCACCTCCCCCCACCCCAAGCCACCGGATGTGGAAACGGTTTAGCTCTGCGGTCAGACTCCGGTTCCAATTCCAGCTACTTCTAGACTCACTGACTGGGGTTTCAAACCAATACAGGCCAGTTTGGTGGTTGACAATGATTGGGTTTCTGGAGTATGCTCCCTCAGCTATGGGAGACATTCTTCAAAACAACTGGCCTGGCCTCAGAACATCTCCCACTGAGGGGCGGGGGCAGAATTTGAACCCAGAGCCGGCTGCTCTTACCCTCAGTGGCCTCAGGCCCTTCTCTTGGGCAGGCAGGTAAAGGGTAGTGGTCTGTTTTGATTTCTAAAATTCACACAGCTCTCAACCCCTGCTGGGCCCGGTACACAGAGATATAGAGTAGTTAGTAAATGAAAGATTGGGACCTTAAGGATGTTTCTTTTGCAAGGCCCAGGGCTGGGAAGGGTTAAGAAAGAGTTTGAAGGGGTGGCCAGAGGAAAAGGGAGGACCTGGCCAGTACCTCCCCCAAGAGGCCAACTTTAGCCTCCTAATTACAGGTGACATGAATATCCCTCTCTCGAAATAGGGCTGCTGGACACTAGCTGGAGGACGTTGAGTGGGCACCCAAGGGGAGGGTTAGCACAGGGTCTCCCCAGGTGGGCCCAGGGGTCTGGGGCTTCCCTAGCCATCACCAGCTAGTAGGCTGATAGCAGAGAATCGTGGGGGCCTTCTTGGTCAGTAGGTAGACCTCAGGGGGACCTGGTACTGTAGGATTTGGAAGGGACTACGGTGCTATTCTCATTTGCCCCCCTCAGTTGAAGAATTAGGGAAACCAGTGCCCAGGGGGGCAGCTGTGGGGATGTGTGTGCACGGCCTCTCCCAATTCTGGATTCCCTAGCCCACCACCTTGCCCACCTACCTGGCGGCCCTGACAGGCCCTTAGTGCCTCCTCCAGCTCCAGACGGACTCGGTTGGCTTGGTCCAGCTGTCTGGCCAGAGCCTCCTCGTGCTGGGTAGCCTCTGCCAGCTTTCTCCGCAGTTCCTCGACCTCAGGTGCCAGGTCCCTGGGGGGCGCCGTGGCGTTGGCCCCTGGCTCTGGGCAGCGAGGTCCCCGGGAGGTCGAAGAGGCCAGATTCCAGGCCAGCAGGGCCGCCCCGGCTGCTGCGGCCGCCAGGAACACCGCAGCCCCGCACAGGGCTAGCACCCGCCACGCGCGTCCCGGCTCTGGCCCCAGCTCGGCCATGCCGCCGTCCACAGCTCTGGACCCAGACAGCCACGAGCATTTAATTGGCACCTTGGGGCGCCAGGGACACCCACGGTTCCGCCCCGCCCGGCCATGGCTTCCCGAGTCCTTTGGGAGGGGCTGGACCCCCGCCAAGGGCCAGCCTAGGCTACCGGAGCCCAGGACAGGATTGGGGGTCCTGGGTTCTAGTCCCGCCTCTGCACCCCATGTGCTGTCCTCTGAGCCTCAGAGTCTCCCCCACTCAGAAGTGAGGATGGCCTTAGCTCCTGTCCCACAGGGCGAGGGGGAACCATGTGAGCACATCCTTGCAAAGCACCCGTCTGCATTGGGGGTACTCAGCAAATCTCCCCATTCTGTTCAAGGAAAAAGTGAGGCTAAAAGATGGGAGGCTACCCGACCGACCGAGGTTGGCCTGGCTCAGGCTGCCGAGCTTTCTGTGACTGGCTGTGAGGGTCAGGGGGCCGACGCCAGAGGGGATCGGTCCCCTCTCCCTGCCCGTTCTCCACTAGGCCGCCAGGGGGCGAACTTACATCGCAAATCAGATACAGGTTAGTCTCCGACTCGCGGTTTACGTTCCTCTCAGAAGCGAAGCTCCCCTTCCTCCTCTCCCCCTCCTCCTTCCCCTCTTCTTCCTCCCCTGGTTCTCCCTTTCCTCTCCCTCCTTCTCCCCGTTCCCTTCCTCCTCCTCCTCTTTTCATCTCCTCCAGGCCCTCCTCCATTTCCTTCTCCCCTTCCTCCACCTCTTCCTTCTCCCTACTTCTCCCCTTTTCTTCTCCTTCCCCCTGTCTCCCTCTCCGCCATCCGTCTCCCGCCTCTTCCTCTTTCCCTCGTGTTAGGGCTGCCCGCAAAGAATTGCACAGAGTAGAGCCACAAACAGGATAGAGTTTATTCACTCTCCAAGGGGGGAGAGGGGCAGGCATGGAGCGAGTTTCTGTTAGGCTGGGCCTTTTAAGGGGTTTTAAGGATGTGAGAGGGTTGCAGCTGCGCCCGTGGGGGAGGGGGTCGACACTTGGCCCTGTAAAGCAGGAGGTGACAAGTTTTTTTGGGGGGTGGCGGGGTGGAGAGGGCTCTGTCCGGGCTTGTCTGGCATATGGGTTGCGTTCTCCTCTCGCCAGAGAAGAATATGTTTTGTAGTGGAGGTCTATTTCCTGGGAATAAGGGGCACAGTGACCTGGAAAAACAAAGAGTCAGGGCCAAGTACAGACACCCATGGTTTTGTCTGTAAGCTTGGCTGGGGAGGGGGCTTTGAATAGAACCCTTTCATTCCCTCCTGTCTTTATTTGAAATTATTCTTGATTCGGGAAAATGGGAGGTCATTCTTCTGCAACTACTTCCTGCTGAGCAGGGGCACAGAGCTGTCCTTACCCAGCGGCCAGAGGGACAAGGGTGAGGGAGATGTTGGTGGCTTCTTGCTCTCAGAGCAAGGGGGCCTGAGTGTGAGCTTGCTGAGAGACCTTAGAGACTTACCAAGGGCTGAGATTCGGCCCTTGGCCGAAAGGATGAAGGAGATTCGATATTTTAAAATACATAGTTTCAAAGTAAGGGCTAGTCCAATAACCGCCAAAGGTCCCAGGAGTGGAATGAGCCATGAGAACCAAGACCAGATATCTAGTTCCCAGGGGAACCAATCTGCCATCCCCCAGTTTATATATTGTTCCTCATCGTCCCTAGCTGAGTTGATCATTTTCTCAGGGCCGTCTAAGTCCTGACCTGACTCATTTACATAGAAGCAGCATTCCTCCACAGTAAGGCAGGAGTACCCCCCTGGTTAGCAGTCAGTAGGTCTAAAGCCAGATGATTTAGAAGAACTCCTCCTCCCAGGGAATCGGTCTGTCTCTGCGTTGCTTGGAGTGTGGAAGCCGAATCCGCTACTTTTGACTCAAGGAAAGAGAGGGTTCCAATGTTTAGATGGGATGAGCTCTTCCTCCCGTGCCTAACCCAGTTCCCATAAGGATGGCAAAGAGGATGAGGGTGGACATTGGCTCAGTTCTACGAGGGCGGGATACAAAAAGATTTGGATTTCTACCTGAGGGCCTGTTACAGCCTATGTTAAGGGTGCGAGGGCTGGTGAGTTGGGAAAGTGTTGGTCAGGAAACAGGTACATGAGGGCGCAGTGCCCCTTCCAAGTGGGGGGTAAGCCACAGAGGAAGTAGGTTTGAGAGCTGGGCTCCATGCAGGGCGACATGGTGAGTTGCCCGGTGTAAGCAAAAATCCTAGGTATGGGACAGATTGTTGATGGAGATGGGCTTTGGAGAGGGAGACTATAATCTTTGTTGTTTTGGAAGGTGAGGACGGTGATGGTGTGAGAAGCAGAAGTAGGCCCAGCAAGGCTGCAGAGGCGGTCATCCACGGGTTGGAGAGGGGTACTATTTGGAAGGGAGGGGTTGGAGAGATCTGATACCAGAGCTGGTCCAGAGAGGTAGGGGCTATCCCTAAGACCCTGGGGCCGAAGTGTCCAAGTGAACTGTGTCGGGTTAAGGCGAAAAGGTCTTGGGATTCTGGGGAGATGGAAATATTGAAAAACGTGTCTTTAAGATCTAAGACAGTGAAGTACATGGTGGTGGGTGGAATGGTGGAGAGAGGGGTGTCTGGCTTGGGGAGGACTGCCTCACTGATAATTCTGAGATCCTGAACTAGTCTATACGAACCGTCTGGTTTTTGGCCCGGAAGGCAATATTGGAGTATTGTAAGGAGAGTTAGTAGGATTTAATACATTTGAGGAAAGGAATTTGGAAATGAGGGGCTGCAAGCCTATCAAGCCCTCAGGTTTGAAAGGCTATTGGGGTTTGGAAGGGGGAAAAGGATGCTTGAGGTATATGGTGTTGGGGGTGAGGTGAGTAGCCTTAACTGGTTTGGAGGTGTCCCGCACGGACGAGGGAACTGGAGTCATAACTGGAGAGAGTGAAGTGGAAGTGGGGGATTCAGTAAGGAGTCCCAGGAACTGGGATTGGGGGTGTACGGGGTGCAGATGAAAGCACCATGACCCGGTTTGGTCCCGATGTCTCATCCTCGGAGGGGGAGAGGACAGCGTGTCAGAACAAGAAAGAGATGGCCAAACATGTGATCCCCCAGGGCACATGACAAGAGTCGGGTAGCTGAAGGGTGAGGAAGAACGCCATCACCCCCAACAACAGAGATGGGGGAGGGAAAACAGGGTCCTGGAAATTCAGGGAAATCCTGGGGTGTGTCAGTCCGTATCCTGAAGAAGTCCCAAGAGATCTGCCACCAGGGATATGGCTGATCTCCCCCCATGTTTGGGCCCTGAAGGCAGGTTTTAGGAGGTGCCCTCCCCCTACTTTGAGAATGGGGTAGTCACTCTTCCAGAGTGGTCAGCTTGGTTACAGGTGGGGCAAGAGGTTTTGGGTGGCCCTTTTTTATTTTTGTTTTTTTACTGGGACACGGTTTTGGACGAGTGGCCAGGCTTACCGCAAGTGTAACAAGCTCCTGGAGGGGGTTTGTTGAAAGTTTGGGTCAAGCCGGCACCGGAAGACTTCTAGAATAGCTCCAGTAAGGGCAGTGGCCAGGAGCTGATAAGCCTGAGATCCTTTCTTGATCTCTTTCTCTTTTCCTCTTTGATTTCCTCCTCTCTGCTGTTAAAAACCTTGAAGCCCGGGTCTAGTACTTCGGATTGAGGGGTTTGTGGGCTTTATCCAGTTTTTGAAGTTTTGTTTGTTTCTAATGTCTGGGGCCGACTGGGAGATGAAATGAATAGCCAGGGTCGATTTTCCTGTGTGAAAGTTAGGATCAAGGTCGGTGAGTTTTTGGAGTCTCAGTGAGGTGAGTGAGGAAAAGGGCAGGGTTTTTATCTATCTAATTGACCTGTTTAGAAGCTGCCCATTTCACGCCTTCTAGAAGGTGGGGACCATGTGGTCAAGTTTGACCTCGTCTCCAGAGGAGGGGTGATAATTCCAACTGGGCTTGGCCACGTGGACGGCTGCATTGCTGGAAGCACGTGGTGCAGGCTGTCTGTGGCTCAGATCATCAGCATATTCAGTAGCCTTGAGCCAAATTCTGTTTTTTTCCTCTGGGATGGTACGGTGGAGAGAATAACATATAGGTCCCCCCCACGATAAATCAGAGGAAAGGGTGAGATACTCAGATACCTTAGTGAACCTGGAGGGATTGGTTGAAAAAGAGCCAAGCTTAGATCTGATAAGAGAAAGATCTGGCGGGAAGAAGGGAATGTGGACCTGAGCCATGCCCTCTGTTTCAGCCACTTTGCCAAGAGGGAATTGGGTGGCGGGAGCATCGGGGGGGTTGGTAAGGGTGGCCAGAACCAGTGTGGGCTGGAGAAGGATCTGGACGTGGAGGCAAGGCCTGAAGGCCGGGGGGTGGGGGGGTGGGAGGGGGTGATGAAGACGAAAGGTCTTGAGGGGCAAGAGGGGAAGGAGGGGGGTCTGTGGAGGTGCCAAGGGTCACCTGCGCTGCGGGTGGGTGGAAAGGCGGAGATCGGTCCAGCAGAGTTGAAGTCTGAGTGGGGAGAACTGGGGAGAGGGAGCGGGGTCTTTGGGGAGATAGAAGGAGTATGGGGCAAACAGTGGGAAGCTCAGGATAATGAACAAGTTCAAAGAAAGCTTTGAAATGATGTTAGGGTGGCTGGTGAGCTGGGCGGCAAAGAATCACACGAAGATTAGAGCCATAAGCAGGACAAAGTTTGCTCAGTCTCCAAGGGAGGAGAGGGGCCCAACACTGAGACTTTGAGAGAGAGGTCGGGCTTGTTTCTGTTAGGCTGGGCCTTTTAGGGGCTTTAAAGCATGTGGGAGGGTTGCAGCTGTGCCCCTGGGGGAGGGTGTGTGAGAAGGGGGTCAACACTTGCCAGGTCCCATAGAGCAGGAGGTGACAAATTTCTGGGGCTCATCTGAGATGTGGGTTGCAGTCTCGCTAGGAAAGAATATGCTTTGTTGTGGTGGTCTATTTTTTCTTTTTTCTTTTTAAAATATTTTATTTATTTATTTATCAGAGAGAGAGCACAAGAAGGGGGAGCGGCAGTTGGAGGGAGAGGGAGAAGCAGGTTCCCCGCTGAACAAGGAGCCTGATGCGGGACTCCATTCCAGGACCTGGAGACCATGACCTGAGCCGAAGGCAGACGCTTCACCGACTGAGCCACCCAGGCATCCCGTGGTGGTCTATTAACTGAGAATGAGGGGCACCATGACCTGGAAAAAGAGAGAGTCGGGGCCAAGTCAGACACCTGTGAGTTTTGTCTGCAAGCTTGGCTGGGGAGGGGGCTTCGAATAGAACCCCTTCACCTTGCGAATCCCCTATGTCTTGATTTTCTCCTCGTTGACCCCTTCTGACCTCCTCTTCCAGCAAGCACATTGGCATCCCGGGGCTTCTGCGTTGGCTTTTTGCCCTACCTGACCACCCTTTCCTCTCTCTTTGTCCAGCGAACTGTTCCTTACAAGCTCCTCCCACCCCTACCCCTGACTCGAGTATCTCCTCCTCCAGAACGCTTACCCTCCCCCACTGACTCAGGCCCCTTCTGACTAACTCTGAGCTCTTCTGTAATTTTACCTTTTATGTGTTTGAGTCCCGGTTGCCTCCACCATCAGACTAGGGGAGCTCCTAAAAAGCCCGCATCTGCCACTTTCCCACTGCCACCGCATGGACGCAGTAGTTGTGCAGTAAATGTGAGTGGTGTCCTCCCCTTCCCTGTGCCCCCATTCCACAGGAAGAAACCAGAGCCCAGAGAGACCAAGTCACAGCGCAGGGTCACCCAGCAGCCTCTGGTCACTACTGGATTCCTGCTAGAGCGGGAACCCCACAGACCTGCAGGGCCCCTCTGACCTGACTTCTCAACCCTCCACGGGGTCACAGATGGTGAGGGAAAAGGGGCGTTAGGGAGTAAGAATTTCCTATCCCCTTCTAGATCCTTCTGGGCAGACTAAGAATCAAATTGACATGAGACAGATTAACAGGAGAAAATCAAGTTTAGTTTCATACATGTGGGGAATCCACATAGACGTGGAACTTCCAAAGACAGGCAAAATCAGGTATATATGTCATTCTAAACTAAAGACGGGAGGGGGGTAGGGGCCTGGGACTTCTAAGGGAAGAAATACAATTCATAGGAAGAAGAAAAGGAGTAAATGTTTAGTAAACAATTACATGCTCAGCTGCTCAGAAAGAATGGGACACAGAGGATAAAATAGGAGGCCTTCCTAGGTTTCTCCCTGTCTACCATAGCAAGTTCACGATATGACGTAGTAATCTATTGGTGAGAGCTCTCTTCCTGGGGCAGGTCCTCTGTTCAAATTCTTTTTAGGTGGGGCGCCTGCGTGGCTCAGTGGTTAACCCTCTGGTCTGCCTTCGGCTCAGGTCATGATCCCAGGGTCCTCTCAGTAGGGAGCCTGCTTCTCCCTCTCCCACTCCCCCTGCTTGTGTTCCCTCTTTTGCTGTCTCTCTCTCATCAAATAAATTAAAAAAAATGTTTAAAGAAATATTTTTAGGCAGTTGTGGGGGAGGAAGAGCTTTTCCTGAATCTGCTGGGTTTTGATTGCTTAATTAATTAATTAATTAATTTTTAAGATTTTATTTATTTATTTGAGAGAGAGGGCACGTGAGTGGTGCGGAGGGGCAGAAGGAGAGGGAGAAGCAGACTCCCTGCTGAGCAGGGAGCCCGATGCAGGGCTGGATCCCAGGACCCCAGGATCATGATCTGAGCCGAAGGTGGACCTTTAACAGACTGACCCACCCAGACACCCCTTATTTCATTTTTTAAATCAGAATATTTGATTTTTTTTAAGTAGGCTCTACGCCTAACATGGGGCTCGAACTCACGACCCTGAGATCAAGAGTCACATGCTCTACAGACTGAGACAGCCAGATGCCGCCTGATTGCTTTTTCACTCAATATAGTCTTCATGCCAAAGCAGCCCATCTTGGGGCGGTCTGCCCTTGGCCCCGAACAGGGGCATTTTTAAGAAGGAGAGAAGTTTCTACTCAGCCCTGCATAGGGGCTTGGGAGGAGAAACTGAACAGGTTGAATCCATCATATTGGGCCAACCTGTCCCCAGTCACCATGGAAACACAGCCCAGGCTCCCCCTGGGGGGGAGGGGCAGCACTGTGTGGGACATCATGGGAGCCCAAGCTGGGAGTGGGAGTTGAGGATGATGGTGGAGGTGAAGCCAGCTCAGCCCCTCCGACCAGTCTAGTAGTCACTAAGCTTTAGCAAGCGCCCTTAGCCCGAGTGATTGATTAACTAAACCTTTCTTTGTGTATTTATAGATCATGCATTCTTTCCTAGAAGGAACAAAGCACTTCTGCACCACCCTGGGAGCCAAGGACCCAGAATCCCTTGCCCAACAGTGAGCACCACAATATCTGTAGCTGGCACCTGGAAGACTGCACATCATTAAGAATTAGCACAGGCCATCGCACTCCCTTAACTGATTAACTGCCCTAAATCCCTTGAAAAATCTCTGGGCCAGGCAGAAACCCCTGGAGTTGGCTCCTGGAGAGATCGTCCGCCTTCTCCCCAGCTGGCCAGCCTCCTGAATCAAGCTCATATTCCTTTCCAGCTGGAACCCATCTCTAGAGTATCTGCCTTTCCAGGTTGGGGGAGGCCCAAGGGAGGTCACGTGAGAAGGGTTTGCTTCTGGGAATCAGAAGTTCCAATTCCCTGAGCAGCTCAGAAGTCCTGAGGAGGTCCAGGAAATTTTCCGGATTTCAGTTTCCCCATTTGAGCCCCGGGGTGGGGGGGGCAACGACAACACAACACTGTTCCCGGGGGTGAAATGACTCAGTCATCCTAGAGCACCCCCATGAACTCCTGAGCCCTCCTGCAAGCGGGGGACACAGGAGCGAGGAAAACCAGAACCTCTGCCTCTAGAGCAGAAGTTCTCACAGGAAGTGAACCCCGACACCCCCCTCCCCGCCCGCTGAACCCCGACACCCCCCTCCCCGCCCGCTGCCATGAGAGACTTGGTCATGTCTGAAGGCATTTTTTATTGTCACAATGGGAGGGGCTCCAGTGCACAGGGCAGGAAGTGGCAAGGACAACAGTTGGGAGATTCCAGAAAGAGAGAGACTTTCTCCGTGGAGAAAGGGAGATAACAGGTGGGGAAGGGTTGACAGAGCCTGGGGGGATCCGTGAAAGCTGACCAAGAGTCTATGGAGACAGAAGCTCTGAATTTGGAAGCAGCAGAGAGACTCTCTGGAGGAGGGGTTCCCAGAGCTGGGTACCGCAGGAGGAGTAAGAGTTTGGGCCAGGATGGCGGGGAGAAGCATTGTGACAAGGGCCTGGCCTGTGTGTGTCTGCAGATCCAGGTCTGAATCCCAGCCCCGAACTGTCTGTGGGATGGGATCGGGAACTTGGACAGGATGTCTCCTGCCACAGCCTGGGTTCCCCCCATTGGGCCAGGCACCAGGAGAAGATGCGGTAGGTGGGAGTAGATGGGTAGAATGCTCGGCACACGGTGAGCGCTGATGAGGGTACAGAGTCCTATACGATGAGCCCAGGGAAGAGGGCCAGGGAAGCGGTGGGATGGTACCTGCCCAAACCCTGAGGGTTCCTGGGAACATTCTGGAGCAGGGAAGCTTGGGCGTGGATGTCAATGGGGGTCCACCCTTAGCTGCAGGACAGGCCCCAGATGCCTGGGGGCGACATAATGACACTCGCTCCAGGAACTTCAGAGTAAGGTCTTTCCCCTCCAAAAGGGGCATCTACTTTTTGGAGTTTAAAGACTTCAGAAGTCGGTGAGCTTCCAGAAACCACAAAACCAAGAAATAGGTACTCCCCACCCCATGCCCTGCCCAGCTCTGGGGGGAGGCAGAGTCCGTGGGCGGGAGGGGGGGCAGGCAGCCCTGGGCCAACCCCCCTACTGGTCTATCCCGAGGCTGCTCCTTGTCCCCACCCCACTGCTATCTCACCCCCCGCCCCCAACTGTGCAGCCATGTGGCTCCCTCAGAACTGGTCTGGTCAGGGAAGCCTTGAAGGGAAAAGTCCAGGCTGTGGGCTAAGGAGATATCATAAGAGGGACTCAGGGTGGCCTGGTGGGGAGTGGAAGGCGGTCCTGCCCCGCCCCAGGCCAGCTCCCCACTCAGGGAGCCCTCTATCCCTCCATAAGACCTTTCTCTGTGCCCTGCCCACTACCCTGTAGACGGGCCACCTCCCCAGGCCCTGGCCTATCCTGGACTCTCTCCCATCCCCCCCCCCCCCGTTTTCTTCTACCCCAGGCCACTCCCCTCTTACCGGAGGTGTCAGGCCAGCAGAGCAAGGAGGCCCAGGAGCAGGTACACCGGGACCGTCAGGGGGCTGAAGGCTTGCAAGGAGCTGCCAAAGCTGGTTTCCCCTTCTTTGCTCGAGACCTCTTTCTCTTTTCTGGGGAAGATGTGGGGACCACTGAGGCAGTTGCCGGGCCTGGTTCCACCAGGTCTGGCCTTGTCACCCCTCAGAATCTCCCCTCCTCCCCCGCCAAGTCAGTGGGGAGGAGAGTGGGCAGCGGCCACTCAAGGCTTGGGTGACCAGAGCGACAAGGGTGGGATTCAAACTTGGCGCCCCAGGCAACACTCTTGGGTCCCTTCCCTCCGTGGGAGCTTTGTACTAACACTTTGCTATTGGTCAATAAACCTGCCCACCACGAAACAAAACGAAACAAAAGAAACAAAACGAAACAAAACAAAACTTTGCTCCTTGAGCAATGGGAATTTTCCAAGCAAAGGGAGTCTTGGATCTTGGGGTAGGACAGGGGTGGGGGGGGCTGGGGGGGGTGCGGTGAAAGGGGCGTGGTCAGGGGCTATGGCTCGGACCTTAGTCGCTCCACCTTCTCCAAAGCGTCCTGCAGCTCCTGCTTCAATCTCTCGATCTCTCCTAAGGTGGGAGAGAATCAGGGGGCCGTGTCAGCACAGTGGCACGGTGGCCCGGACACAGAGTGACAAGCGGCCCCATCCTTCGCCTGGCTCTACCCAGGACCTGACACCGCCTTCAGCCCTGCCCTCATGCCACCCCACCTTGGAAACCTGGAGTACTCCTTTCCCACCCTCCGCTGGATTCTGACCACTCCCTGGTGACCCCGACCCTGGGACACTCCCCCACCACCCCGGCTTCAGTGCTTGACCCACCCCTCCCGATCCCCCTTCAAGGAACCCTGGCTTTGTGCTTTCTCACCCTGAAGCTCCTTTTCTCGAATGAGCTGCTTCTGACCCCGGGCATTCTCCTTTTCCAGGGAAGCAGACAGGTTCATCTGGGACAGAGGGGAGGGTCAGAGACTGGCGTTCTGGCCTGCAGAGGAGGGTAGCTGCTGCCCTGAGTCCCGCACCTCTTCCCCAGGCCCTATGGTCAGAGGCCCGGGTCCAAACCCCTTTCAGGTTTCCCTCCAACCCTCCTTGCACCCCACTCTCCCACCTCCAAGAATGGCCACAACCTCCCACTCTCCCAGGCCACCTAAGGATGCGATCCTCGAAACAGGGGATTTGAGGCTCCCCACATGGGAATTTGGAGGCTCCCCATGCCCAAACTCTTAGACCTCGTGGGCTATTGCCCAAGATTTAGAGGTTCCCCCCCAAACCCGGAACACGGGGATTTCCAAGCCCAAGTTAGATGTTGGTGGGAGTTTCAAGGTCCCCCATCTCAGGACTCACGTGAAAGTTTCATAGTGTCTCAGGGATGCAGTGGCTGTATCAAGAGCCCCACCCTTCTTTAGATGTGGTGAAGCCCGCAGCCCAAGCCCTAGATGGGTTTTCTGCTGCCCAAGACTGGCACAGAGAGAGGAGCTTCTAGCTCTCCCATACCAGGCTGGAGATACTTCCCACATCCTAGTGGGGACCTGGGGGCATTTTAAGGCCCTGCCCCACACCAGCACCACTGAGAAAGTTTAGAGGTCCCCCAAAGCCTAGCAGAGAAATTCAACTCCCGATGTGGGGGTCCAGGGACAGTTTCAGGGTCTACCACCATCTCTGTCTAGACCTGTGGCGGCCATGCAAGCACAGGGCCCTCTTGGGGAGTTGCAGTCGCTTACCGCAGTCTGGTTACAGGTGGCAGCCTGGTCCATGGTCTCCAGTAAGTCTTGCTGGGTTTGGGTCAGCCGGAGCTCCAGGAGGCGGGTGGCATTGCAACACTCCTGCTCTGTCAGAAGGCCATCCTTGCAGGCTTTGCTGTTGACTCTGATCCCAAGGGTGATCACGGCCACTAACAGAGCCACCACCATTAGGATCAGCAAGATACACAGCCACCCCAGCCTCCCCAGCCTCTGACTTTCCAGCATTGACTCTGATTTATCAGTCACGGGCACAGGCCAATAATGGTAAAAAGTAGGTGCCATCTAGCTCTGCCCCTGGATGTAGTGAGTTTGGGCGGGGAGTCAGGACGCTGGAACCTTCCACTGGCTGGGGCTACCCCCTTATTAGCATAGGAGCCGTCCTGACCAATGACAACGTCTGGCGGAATCCTCTGACCTGGAGGCTTTTGAATGGGGTATTGGCAGTGCACTCAGGAAAGGGTTAGGCTTTCAGTTTCGATTTCCCACGGAAAAGGTGGGTTGTTTGTGCTGAATTGAAACCTTGAGCTTTTAGGGTTTGGTGGGGGGGGGCGGTGGGAGGGGATCTGTGGCTGCCTGGGACACCCCATCTCGAGTTCCTGCCCCTCTCCCGCATGGAACCGAGGGTGACAACTGCTTTTACTGAGCGTCTCATGCATGTCAGCCTCGTGTTCATGTGTCTCAGGACCCGAAGAGATGGCAGCTGTCATTGGCTCAGCTCCAAGCTGGGAAAACTGAGGCTGAGAGGTGTGTAGTAGACTAGGGGCGGGGCCTGGCTCTGACCCCAGAGGCCAGGTTTTGTGTTTAGGGTTCTCCACGGTGGTGACCCATCAGGGGTTCACTTAGCGTCCCTGCGCCCACCGGGGGGACCACAGGGAACCATGGAGAGTGTCTGAGGAGGGACTGAAAGCTGGGGAAGTGGAAGCCTATGCGGAGAGAAGCTCTCGATGTGCTCCCAGGACGCAGGCTGCAGTTCCCCGTTTGGCCACTAGGGCCGCCCCAGCCCACAAATAAGGTCTCCCAGAGCTGGTCCTGGCTCCCTCAGGGAATAGGCTCCTACTTCTAGAATCTGCCTCTGCCATCCCAGGACACCACATCAACCCTCTCAACCTCAGTTTTCCCATCTGTAAAGTGGGGCAATAACAGGAGCATCCGGGGGGAGAGCAGTGAGGAGTTTCTAGTAAAGTGCTTTGGCATCCAGTAGGCGCTCAATGGATGTGTGGGCCAGGGCAGGAGGAAAGGTGAAAAACACGGAAATATGGCCATGGAGCGAGGAGCACATTTTGAGGAAAGACAATCCAGTCCATTTGGGATACGCTGGCCCCAAAGTGCCTGGGGACTGTCCAGGGAGAGGCCTTGGAAGGGGGCTGGACCCTGGAGGGAGGCCTGAGAGGACTCAGACCGCCCTGGCCTCCTCTCCATGTGGCGAAGGGAACCAGAGCTTCCTGCTGGACATCAGCCTGATGGGAGGCTCCCACCTGTTGCCTGTGGCAGCTGGAAGGTCGTCGTGTGCTTTTCCTGTGGCTCCTTCAGCTACAGCCTGCCCACAGCCCAGACTCCAACCCAGGTTCTGTTGGGTCGGCCATTTCTCGGGTTTGTGGTGAGCTGGGCGAGAGGGTGGGCAAGGCCACAGGGAGGGACCCAGGCCTCCCAGAAGGCCTGGAGAAGCATCTCTAGGCCCCCAGTGGGACGTGCTCTGCCTGGAAGTCCCCATGAAAGCCACTCAGCAGCCAAATAACAAGGGCTAAGGGATGGTGTTGCTGAAGAGGCCCACGGGAGCTTGTGTGTCCCTTGAGAAGAGCCCCCCTCCCTTGCCAGGACCCCAGGGGCAAACATAAGACCGTGGGCAAAGCTGACTTCGCACTGTCCCGGCCTTCAAACCTTGGGGTCGGTTTGGGACCACACCTGCAGGTCAGAGGCCAAGGCTGCGTGTGAATAGCCCCGCCTCTTGTAGGACCTGGACAAGCAATTTCCTCTCAGCCTCGGTTTCTGTAGCTGTAAAATGGGGATGATAAAAATGAAACCTTTCGGAGCGCCCCTAAATTTTGCAACTGAGGAGAGTGCTTGACTCACCTCACTCTAGTTCCAGCCCTGCACGCAAAGAGTTTTTCCCTCTAAAATTCCAATGGAAACAGGCTGCCATTTTTCTGATTTTAGCTTTGTTACTTTTTGTTAAGGATCGTTTTGTCTTAGGATAGTTTTGGATTTGTGGAAAAATAGTGAAGAGGTACAAAAATGTTCCATAGGCCCCCACTTCCAGTTTCTCTGACTTCTTTTATTTATTTATTTATTTATTTAAAGATTTTATTTATTTATTTGAGAGAGAGTGAGAGGGAGCACGAGCAGGGAGGGAGCAGAGGGAGAGGGAGAAGCAGGCTTCCTGCTGAGCAGGGAGCCCCATGTGGGGCTCGATCCCAGGACCTTGGGATCATGACCTGAACCAAAGGCAGACGCTTAACCGACTGAGCCACCCAGGTGCCCCTAGTTTCTCTGCTTCTTACATCTTACATTGGTATGGTGCCTCTGTTTTAATTAACAAACCAATACTGAAACCTTACTAGTAACTAAAGGCCATACACTACTCTGATTCATTCCGTTTTTTTTTTTTTTCTTTCTTTTATTTTTTGAGAGAGCGAGAGTGAGAGCAAGCGAGTGCATGGGGGAGGGGCAGAGGGAGCGGGAGGAAGATTCTCAAGCAGATTCCACACTGAGTGTGGAGCCCGACGTGCAGCTCAATCTCACAACCCTGAGGTCGTGACCAGAGCCAACAACCTGAGTGGACGCTTAACCGACAGAGCCACCCAGACGACCCCGTCAGTTTTTCTTCATGTCCTTTTTATGACCCAGGACCCTGCATTACACTTAGTTGTCACATCTCCTTAGGCCCTCCTGGGCTGAGACAGTTTCTCGGACTTTCTTGCATTTGATGACCGGGCAGTGTTGAGAAGAACCGGTCAGGTGTGTTGTGGGAAGTCACCCAGTTGTGATTTGTCTGGTGTTTTTTCGAGGTTGGCCTGGGGGTGACAGGTTTTGGGGGAGGACCACAGAGGTGAAGTGCCCTGCTCGTCACACCATGTCCAGGGCACATGCCACCAGCCTGACTTTTCATGGTGATGGTGACCTGGATCGGCTGTCTGAGGTGGCCTCTGTCGGGTGTCTCTGCTGTGAAGTTACTCTCCTCCCCCGGTCGGTGCTGTGCCCTGCGGAAGGAAGTTACCAAGCGCAGCCCACACCTAAGCCCACATCTGGGGCAGGACGGAAGAGCACAGGCGCAGGGCTTTTTTTTTTTTTTTTTTTTTTTGTGGTTCGTCTTGAGAGGATAATGTAGAGACATCAAAAAAACAAACTTCTTAAAGGACAAAAAGGTCATCCACAATCCTGCTCCTTTCACTCAGCTCTTCTATCTCTTTCTGTCCGTTAAACTACACACATATGTCATTGTGTCGACCAAACGCCTTACCTTGTTGTGTCATGCCTTACTCTTGAGATGTTTTCACTTGTGCATGGTCCTGGGTGGGTGACAAAGGTCATCTCTAGGTTTGTAGGAAGGCGCTGGCCCAGGGGTTCTTACTCAGGGGCGATTCTGTCCCCAGGGGATATCTGGAGACAGCTCCCTTTCCCTTTCCCTTTCCCTTTCTCTCCCCTCTCCGCCCCTCCCCTCCCCTTCCCTTCTTTTTAAAGATTTATTTATTTATTTGAGAGAGAGAGAGAGAGCATGAACAGGAGGGGCAGAGGGAGAGAGAATCTCAAGTAGACTCTGTGCTTAGCACGGAGCCCAACAAGGGGCTTGATCTCAGGACCCTGAGATCACGACCTGAGCAGAAACCGAGACAAATGCTTAACCGACTGTGCCACCCAGGCACCCTGGAGACAGTTTCAATCGTCATGAACTTCATATTGTGGCAGAGTGGAAGGGCGCTATTGGCATCTGGTGGGTGGAGGCCAGGGGTGCTGCTCAGCACCCCACAGTGCCCAGGACAGCCTGCGGCAGAGAATGACCCTGCGAGAAGCCCTGGCCTGGTCCTGGTGCAGGTTTGGAGTCAGCTGGGCTCGGCCCGCTGGGTCCTGGGTCTCCTGCACCTGCCGAGCCTGCTGGCTTGTAGGCTGGCTGTGACCGCGGTTGTCTCCAGCTGCTCCGAGGACACGACAGGTGCTTAGCTCAGACCTCGGCAACTCCCCACTGCCCTGTCAGTTTGTCATCCTTTGGGAAGTTGTGGATCCGATGTGGTCTTTCCTTAGACTAAATTCCCAGGAATGGGGTTATGGGGTCCCCAAGGATGCATGGCTCCCTGGCTCTCACTTTCCCTAAAGAACAATCCAGAATTTAGACTGGTCCTGCCCCTGCAGGGAGTGGATGCTCAGCTCTCCACGCGTCACACATGCTCTTTCCTTCCAGCTCCTTCCCATCCCTGTTCCAGCATCACCTGGTAGGACAGGCCGGTTTGGGGTGACCTCCATGCACTGTGGCCATTTCCCTGGGTCCATGGTTCAGTCAGCGCCAGCTTCTTGGTCCCGGCCTCTCGCCCGGCCTCAGGGCTGCATGTTGGCATTCAAAACATGTTACTTATTGGAGAAGATCATTGAGCAGATGTGTGGGTTGGTTGACCAATGAGCTGGACCCAGGTGCTTGGAGGCTCCTCACCCCCTCCCCTGTCCCTGGAATGTAACTTCTGCTCATTTTTCCCACACTAAGAGCCCCTTCAAGGATACAACCTTGAGAGAGAACAAGGTGTTTTTGAGACCTTCTGGACTGTATATGTGGGTGAACCCTGCTGAGGTCTCTGCAGAAACTCTGAAGATTCTGGTGGGCGGGTGAAGAGATCTCCCCATCTTGCTGCCATCCAAGACAAGCCTTATGAGTAAGTTCCCCTCCTTATTAAACCTGCCACCTACCCGATCTGGAGCAGTCTGCCTTTTTCTTCGGTCTCTCCCTTCCGTCCATGTATGTGGCCAATTTCAGATCTCCCTTGGGGAGCTCCTGAGGTTGGGAGCCAACAACTGGCAGACAGCCGGGAGACCAGGAAAACGGGCCTTGGGGAAGAGGCACCTGCAGGGAAAATGCCAAGTTGGCCATTGACCTGTATGTGGGGAGGGGTGGCTATTATGTCAGATGCATGTGGACTGCTGTGTGAGTCTGGGATGGTCGAACACACTGGCTAGGCTAATGCACACAGAGGCCTCAATTTGGAGACCTTAGTGTGCTGTTTTGCAAAGCTAGGAGGGTGCTGGCGGAGCTGGGTCTTTTTTTTTTTTTAAGATTTTATTTATTTATTTGACAGAGAGAGACAGCCAGCGAGAGAGGGAACACAAGCAGGGGGAGTGGGAGAGGAAGAAGCAGGCTCCTAGCGGAGGAGCCTGATGTGGGGCTCGATCCCAGAACGCTGGGATCACGCCCTGAGCCTAAGGCAGACGCTTAACGACTGCGCCACCCAGGCACCCCGGGAGCTGTGTCTTGGGCTCCTGCTCCCAAGGAAAGCAACAGCAGCCTCAGCCAGTGGGGCAGCTCCCAGTTCAGGAAATGTACAAGATAAGAGAATATACTCCCACTGAGCTTATTGATGTGGCTGCCAAGTCCCCGCAAAAGGCCAGGGAAAGTGTCCAGGCGTGGGTAGTGCACCTATGGGATCCAGGCAATGGAGTTTCTCTTACAGGGCAGGAGGCTGAGAAAATAGCCGCACCACCATATACCCCGCCCTCTGATAGCACCTGTGTGGTGCTCAGGGAGCTCAAGGTACTCACTCCATATAGATTAGATTCTTCTAGCCTGCAGGGAGGCTTGGCCAAATGAGGGGGACCTCCCTGGGCCCGGGGCCCTGGAAATCTATAGAAGAGTTACAGCAAATTCTTTTTTTTTTAAGATTTTATTTATTTATTGGAGAGAGAGAGACAGAGCAGGAGCAGGGAGGAAAGGGAGAAGCAGGCTCCCCGCTGAGCAGGGAGCCCAACATGGGGCTTGATCCCAGGACCCTGAGATCATGACCTGAGTCGAAGGCAGACACTTAACCGACTGAGCCACCCAGGCGCTCCGAGGTACAGCAAATTCTAACGGGGTTGGGAATGAGGCAGGACATGTATACCCCTCTCTTTGAAGGCCCTGATCGGGCCACAGTCACTGCAGGAATGAAAGCTAAGATTCTCCAGGCTATGCCCCAAACCTGCTATGGGACACTGATGTCCAATGCCGAACCCGGTTGTGGGACAAGACACTTAGGACATTGGGCGAATCCATTGCTGAGCTAGGGAAACTGACAAATCCTGAGAATGAGTACGGGCTGTGGGAAAGACCTGACACAGAGAGGGAGATCAGGAAGCCAAAAGACTGTCCCAATTGAGAGAGTAAAGGGTCTAATAAAGGACACCTGGAAGCAAATACAGTTTGACCTCATTGCTGTCAGGAACCCACCTGAGAAGAGAGAGCGGCCGCCCAATGCCGGGCTGGTTGGCCTGTAGAAAGCCTTCAACCTGAACAACAAACAGTTCAGATCTGCCCCACCTGCCCCACCTGCCCCTACCATCCCTGATGCCCCCTTGCTCTGGCAGAGGCCTCAGGGGTACCGTCCTATTCAGGGTGGGTGCCTCCCACACCCCGGCCATAGAATGCAGGCCAAGATTGCCTCCAGGTGAGGGTGGTAGGGGCAACTGGAAGCCCCATGTTGAGCTCATTATTCACCAGTCCCCCAAAATAAACAAGAAGTGACATCTCTGGTGGGTATGGGAGCTGAATGTACTCTGACATGGTACCCCTTGGATGTTTTCTGGTTCCTTCGGTGCCATCGATGGTTATGGAGGGCAAGCAGTTATGGTCAGGAAGGTCTCTTTGACACTGCAACTTGAGTTCTCCCCCACGAGAATAAGAGGTGTTGAGTTTTTTTTAGGATTTTATTTATTTATTTATTTGAGAGAGAGAGAGCACGCGAGAGCAAGAGCGCGAGGTGGGGGGTGGTTGGGGAAGAGGGAAAGGGAGAAGCAGACTCCCCACTGAGCAGGGAACCCGACGCAGGACTGGATCCCAGGACCCTGAGATTGCGACCTGAGCCGAAGTCAGCTGCTTAACCAACTGAGCCCCCCGGGCGCCCCGAGAACATGGAGAATCTGAGGTTTCTCTTTCTTCAGTACCAGAGAACATGCTGGGCACTGGCATCCTACAAGGGCAAAGTCTTCAAACCTGCAACAGTGAATTCTGCTCTGGGTGAGAGCAATCAGATCCGTGCTGAGGGGAAATGCCCCCTGGGAACCAGAAAGCCAGCCATCCCCATGAAAGAGTGTACTGTCAAACGCTGTAATTGCCTGAGGGGCATGAAGAAATAGGAGAGACTATTTGAGAAGTGCGCCTGGTGCCCCTAGTGCTTTCAACAGCTCGGTATGACCAGTAGAAAAAACAAATGGTTCATGGCGGATGACTCAGAATCGAACAAGGTGTGGTCCCCCATCCATGTGGCTGTGTCCAACACCGCCGCCATCTTAGATACCTTGGCCACGGTCCTAGGAGTGTATCATGCTGGGTGGAACTCAGCAGATGCGTTTTCCAGGATACCCCTGGCCACTAAACGCAAGCTCAATTAGCCTTCACGTGGGAGGGACAACAATGGACCTTTCAACGGCTTCCCAAGGCTACTGGCCAGCCCCACTGGACGTCATGGGATGGGAGCCCAAGACTTGTCCCTGTTCTCTGTCCCTACATCTGTAAAATGGGCCCATTGCACTGATAATATAATGCTGACATGCAGAGCCCTGCCTCCGCTGCGGGACACTCTGCAGACTTTGCTGGAACATCTATGAATGGGAGGATGTGTGGTGAACCTGCAGGAAACTCAAGACCAGGCACCTCCATTTAGGTTGAGCCTCTCGTGAAGGGACAGCATATTTCAGTAAGAACTTTTCTGCCTAGCAAGGGGTGGGTCGAGAGCATGCCCCATTGACTCACCTCTGCCCCGGTTCAAACTCTCGCTTTGACTAAGGCATGCCTATTTGCAGCACCAGAGCACTCTATCCACCAGGCCATGGCATCTAGAAAGAGGGTGCTGCTAGGCCCCGTAGAGGATCTAGATGCTCCAAGTGTCCCCGCCCCTATTCCTGTGGTGGCCCCTGTGGCCTGGAAGGAGCGAGGGGCACATTTCCGCTGATACCTGGCATACAGAATGTTCTAGAAGGGGTAGCCTACATACACGAGCTACAGTCATTAGCTCCACACTGACACCATCTGGATGGAAACAGGAACAAACCACAGCGGCCCGTGGGTTCAGCTCAGAGCTGGTTTGGCTGGTGATCTGACTGGTGATCCACCACTCAGAAGCCCTGTTAACCCTTTGCACGGATAGTCGGACTGTTTTAAAAGGATGAACCCTATGGCTTGGACAAGGGAAAGCTGAGCAGTGGATGATCATGAATAAGCCTTTGTGGGGTCAGGCTATGTGGAAAGACATCTGGCTTCACCTGCAGGAGAAGGAGGGATTCTCACTGTCTTCCACATCCAGGTGCCGAGCCCCGCCCTGGCAATCAGGGAGCTGATGCCCCAGCCCAGGTAGGAGCCCTGGCCACCAACCTTTCAGTATAGATACCACAGACTGGGTGCAGAGGAAAAGTGGTCACTGTGGCACCTGGGCGGGATGGTGTATTGCCAGGGACACCGGATTGCCCTTGAAATCCAGTGACTTGGTTAATGGGATATCATGTCCTCCATGTTCTAGAACAATGCCCCAGGCAACTGCCAAAGGAGTTGTCTGGGGCCATCCACTGGAGTTCCCAACCAGTAAGGAATTGGCAAGTTGATGACATTGGCCCGTTCCCTTTGAGGGAGGGTTCTTTTTTTTTTTTTTTTAAGATTTTATTTATTTATTTGACAGAGAGACAGCCAGCGAGAGAGGTAACACAAGCAGGGGGAGTGGGAGAGGAAGAAGCAGGCTCCCAGCAAAAGAGCCTGACATGGGGCTCGATCCCAGAACGCTGGGATCATGCCCTGAGCCGAAGGCAGAAGCTTAATGACTGAGCCACCCAGGCGCCCTGAGGGAGGGTTCTTTTTTTTAAAATTTATTTATTAAGTAATCTCCACACCCAGCATGGAACTTGAACTCACAACCCTGAGATCAAGAGTCACACGCGCTACCAACTGAGCCAGCCAGATGCCCCTGAATGAGGGCTCTAACTGTGGTCTGGTTTGTGAGGTCATTGCATCGGGCCTCACCCAAGCTTTCCCCTGTCACCGTGCAAAGCAGGCTGCCACCAATAGGGGATTAGAGACACTAAGTATGATGTATGGAAATCTTCATCAAATAGACGGTGATTGGGGTCACATTTTAAGGGTCATGATGTGCAAGACTGGGTAGAAGAACAGTGACTGGAGGCTCCATCTCCTCCCTCAGCCGCAAGCAGCAGGAGTGGGAGAAAGGAAGAATGGACTATTCAAGCAGCAGGTTAAATTACTAACAGGTAAGGCCACCTTGGCTGGGTGGACCAAGGGACTGTCACAGGCTTAACGCATTTGAATGATCAACCAACCACCCCATCTGCCAGTCTGGGCACCCCTGCCAGAGCACCCACTTCCGCAAAGGTGGTTGGGTTCTCTGGAGATAGTGACTGCCCTGACTCTCACTGTGGTATGCACTGCGCTGCTGAGGACGCAAGCCCCATCCTGCCCGGGAGAGGCATTATCTACTGGAATTTACAATGGGACATCCCACCGTGATGGGTGAGGGGGAAATACTCAGTCTCCACCGGGATCCTGTTGTCCTGCTGTTAAGCCAGATCTGTGGCAACCCACTATACCTGGAATGGAACACGCACCACTGAAAGAGGGGAGAAGACAGGGATCCCAAGCACGTCCGGCCCCTAGTCCCATTTCCTCACGCCTGACAGCGCTGCCTCCCTGGTCAACAGGTCCGGTCCCGCATGCATGACCTGGCCAGGTTCCTAAAACTGCCCCCGCATTAACAAGGCTTCCCCATACAAGTTTCTACTACATACCTGTCTTTCTGGCCTTAGACTTCTGCTGCCCCTGGGGTGTCTGCTCGCGGGATGGGCACCTGCGGGAAATACCTTTCTACAGACGGCCCACTTGTGTGCCTGGCAAAGGAGTTGATCCACCCTGGTGGGTATGCGGGCAGCCGCCCCTCTTTAGCTTGTCAGGATTGCTATAGTGGGTATCACTCCTCCGGGGAGGGGAGCAGAAGGCACTCGAGCAGTACATTAAGAGAGCACAAGCTAGGACAGGTCCTCTCAATTCAGCTGGTATTAGCAATGCTGATCCAGAAATCTGGCCTGTGGCACATCTCTCAGTAACATTGGGCATTGGGTATTCTTTTTCTGTTGATTGAATGAAACAGGCAGCCCATCCAAGTGTCCTAAAAATACCACTATCAGAGCCATAGGTGGCTTCACTCAGATTTGGGTTGGGTTCCTGTGGCTTACCCTGGGTTATAGAGAGTTGAGCACTCATGTACCTCAACGTGGCAAACAGAAAACAAAACAAAACCAAGAAACCACTCTAAACAGAACCAACTCAAGTACACCAGGAATATGGGATGGACGTCACTGTAACATAAATCCAAATGGGACCCAATGATCGTGTGGCTCAAATCTTTGGCTTGGCTTCCGCCTGGGTGGTTGGGCCTCTACACCCTAGGTTCTCCCAGAACTCTGCTCCACGGTAACAAAAGTTGCCAATCTCCCCCTCCTCAAGGCCAGATGGGTGTGTTGTTTTCCACTGGTATGATCACTTGGCCGCCATGTTTGTTCCCTCCATTGGCCTGGAGGAAGTTGTAGCATGCACAGATGCCCTTACTAAGTTCACCCAGTAAAGCCTTAAATGATAGCCATCAAAGCTTGTCCTACTAAACCCTGAAATGTTGCTAATGAGGAAAGCTGTCCACCAGATTAGGATGGACTTGGACATTATGACTGCCTTGTAAGGAGGCATTTATGCCATTATCCAAGCAGAATGTTGTGTGTTCACACCTGATGAGTCTGCTAATGTATCATCTTTATTAAAGCACATGAGGACACAAGCCAATGCCCTGAGTGATCCCACCCCCAGCCTAAGGGACTTAATAAATGAGTGGTTTGGATCGTGGGAGTCCTGGTGGAAAAAATGGTTACTTATTTTGGGAGTCATTATCCCAATCTGTGTTTTGCCTCATATGTGCTTAGATTGCTGCTATGGTATCTGCCTGCAATGCAGCCAGACAGCTACCAAGCAAGCCGAATCCATGTTAATGGAAACCCCTTCTCCTTTTGGTGCCATCTTTTCCAGGACATTTGTTTCTTTTCTTTTTCTTCCTTCCTTCCTCCCTTCCTCCCTTCCTCCCTTCCTCCCTTCCTCCCTCTCTTTCTTTCTTTCTTTCTTTCTTTCTTTCTTTCTTTCTTTCCTTCCTTCTTTTCTTTCAAGATTTCATTTATTTATTTGTCAGAGAGAGAAAGAGAAAGCACAAGCAGGGGGAGCAGCAGGCAGAGGGAGAAGCAGGCTCCCTGCTGAGCAAGGAGCCCTATGTGGAACTCCATCCCAGGACCTCGGTATCATGACCTGAGCCAAAGGCAGACGCTTAACGGACTGAGCCACCCAGGCGTCCTGTGGCATCTTACAGGCATTGACATTTGAATGTCATATACTTTTCACATGTCACCAAGTACCCTTTTGATTGCTTTCCCCTTTTCAATCATTTACACATGTAAAAACCATTTTTAGCTCACAGGTTGAATAAAAGCCAAACCACAGGCCAATCCAGGATATTGCAGAAAATGGAGAGATATAGAAGAGTAGATACTACTCTGTTCCCTAATTTTTCATATTTTCCCCTGAGGGGTGTAAAAGCATTCATATTAAGTACATTATATCTCAGGGAGCAGGCAGTGAGTTAGACCTGAGCTGGAGGCAAGGGCGGTGATAAATAGGTCACACATTAAGAAGCCTGGGGGCTTTCCTTGTGGCTTTGTGGCAGCAGGCTAGTCGACCAAGAACCACAGGTGCAGAACCTGTGGTCTTCTCTCCAATCTTCTTTTTTTTTTATTTAAAGATTTTTAAATTTTTATTCATTTGACAGAGACAGCCAGCGAGAGAGGGAACACAGCAGGGGGAATGGGAGAGGAAGAAGCAGGCTCCTAGCGGAGAAGCCCGATGTGGAACCCGATGTGGAGCCCGATTCCAGAACGCTGGGATCACGCCCTGAGCCGAAGGCAGGCGCTTAACGACTGCGCCACACAGGCGCCCCTTCTCTCCAATCTTTGCCCCAGGGTGACTAGGTTCATTATAGTATATTTACAGTGTGGTTTCGACCCCCACCTCCTACCCCCCTGTGGAAGATGATTGTGACACTTCCCGTAGGGCCAAAACTCCCCCTCCCAACCGGTAGGAGGAGACCCTTAGATGATTGGAAACCTCGGAAGCCGACCACCACAGCTATGCTCATAAAGACACCCCTAGCCTCGGGTCAGTTGCCATCTCTGGGCCTGCCCCCCTCCCACCTCCAGAGTGTGCGGTTCTTAATAGACTGCTTTGTGCTTGCTACCTTACTTCTGGCTGTCTTCACTTATGCGCGGGTTCTCGGGTAAATCTTGCGTGGAGAATCCAAGCACCGAGACCTCCACGCACACAACGCAGTCTCACACCAGTAACATGAACAAATCCTCAAATTACACAATTTTTCATGACTCACGGTGGTCCGTGTTTTTTGTTATTTTAACTAATCGCTGCATAATCCCTGAAAGTTTCCTCTAGGATGACTTCCTAGAACTAGAATTGCGCTTTTTCACATTTCTCCCCTGAAAGTCCAGGTGTGTCTCTGGAGAGGCTGATGCCGCAAGGGATTCTGGGGAGTGTAGTTCTGGTTTGGGGCAAGCCATGACTAAGGGCGCAGAGCTGGGATATCGGAAATCGCTCGGGGTGAGAAAGCGACACAATTTTCGGTAAACGTCGCTCACAGGCGCGCCTGTGCGACGCACGGGGGCGTGGCCTCACTTTCCTCCACGATTGGCCAGCTATCTTCCGGGCACGCGCAGACGGCTCTTTTGACCTCGGCCTTCCATACGGTCGTCTGGGATTTGTAGTTCAGACTCCTACCCGAACTCGGCCACGGGTCGGCGGCTCGGAGTTCCGAGGTCGTCCCAGCCTTCGGCTCTTGGCTGGGAGGATGGATCCAGGACCCGGGACCGACACGGCGCCGCTGACTGGCCTGGCCTGGTCGTCGGCCTCGGCGCCTCCGCCGCGGGGATTCAGTGCGGTGAGCGACGTCGGGAGCCCGGGGATTAGAAAGGGCAGAGGCGGCCGCGTCGGGGTAGGAGCCTGGCGCTGACTCGCGTCCACCCCGTAGATCTCCTGCACCGTGGAAGGGGCGCCGGCAAGCTTCGGCAAGAGCTTCGCGCAGAAGTCTGGCTACTTTCTGTGCCTCAGTTCTTTGGGCAGCCTAGAGGTAAGGGGAGCCCGCCGTCGGCATCCCCGGGGTCCGCCCACTCCCCTGTCCTTTTGCGGGGCCCTACGCCAGGCGCGCTGTCCCCGCTGCAGCGTGACTGTCGCTGTGTCCTCCCCTTCCTCCCCCTCAGAATCCGCAGGAGAATGTGGTGGCCGATATCCAGGTCCTGGTGGACAAGAGCCCCCTCCCACCGGGCTTTTCCCCGGTCTGCGACCCCCTGGACTCCAGTGAGGCCCGCGTCCGAGGCTGGGGGTGGGGTGGAGGGGCCGCGTTCGGGACCCTGTGGGCAGGACCAGGGAGGGGTGGAGGGACGACAGGTGCTTGTTTTCCGAGCCTCCACCGCTCCACTCGATGCACTGGGTGATGACAGGGTTGGCTGTGGAGCCGAGCCCTGTTCTGGGGTGGGGCCACATGCCCTGCCCTGCGTAAAAATGTGCGATTGGCACAGCCTCTGACCTAGAGTAAGAGTTGTGACCTGTTTTATTACTGTTCCTGCTACATCTTACATCGTAGCCAAGCTGAACCACGGGCCATTTCCAAGCCTTTTCCTTTCCAGGCTTTTGCACACACTGTTTCCTCTTCCTGGAGCACCCTTCCGCCACTCTTCCGGCTAGCTAATACTTGGTTCTCCCTCAGGTCTCTGCTTGGCTCTCCCCACCCCTCTCCTCTGGCGCCTATAGCCCTGGTGCTGCCCTCCCAGGCCTGACCGCCCTGCTTTCCAACCACCTGGCTCTCCCTGCCTCTCACTGTGCCTTGTCCTGTGTATTTGACTCTCAGGGTATATCTATTGATGTTGGAGTTGGCAGACTTCTTCTGTCACCAAAGATAAGTCTGCCCCAGTGTAGCTCCTAAAGGCTACATGGAGTCCCCTCCTCTGGCTAAACCACTCATGAGTTAACCATTGACCTAAAGCTATCCAGGGCACTGCCTTAAACAGCGCCCTGGCAAGCATCATCCACTAGCCATCTTTGGGCCCCCTTCGCTGCTTCTTCCCTCTTCTCACTCCCTTGCCTCCCCCTCGCCCCCAGAGGCCTCTGTGTCCAAGAAGAAACGTATGTGTGTGAAGCTGGTGCCCCTGGGGGCTGCGGACATGGCTGTGTTCGATGTCCGGCTGAGCGGGAAGACCAAGACGGTGCCTGGATACCTGCGAGTAGGGTAGGGCCACCCCCAGCCTCTGACCTCCTTTGCCCGCCAGGTCGCATATCCGCCCTGCTGACCCTCAGCGACTCTCCTGAGGCCTCCTGTGCCTTCTGTCGCTTCCCCGTGCCTCCATTTCCACAGGTTCAAACAGGGCTAATTGTCTCAGTCTTGTAGGGTTCTTATGAGGAGTGAGTTGATGAGTCCGAAGCACGGAGTCCCATGATCAGACCCAGCAGTATTAATTCGGATGTTGCTCAGGGCGCGGGCTAAGACAGGATGCAAATCCCCCAAAGGGCTGGCGTCATCCGCTTGGGCCAGAACCTCCCTACTTCTCTCTCCTTCTAGGGACATGGGGGGCTTTGCCATTTGGTGCAAGAAGGCCAAGGCCCCAAGGCCGGTGCCCAAGCCCCGAGCTCTCAGCCAGGACATGCGGGGCCTCTCCCTGGACCCACCTGCCCAGCCCGGGTGAGTCCTCAGGCTTGGGAATGGGGCGGCCGTGGGGGGAATTAGGCCTCACCAGTGCTGTCCTGCCTCCACCAGCAAGGGTGGCTTTCCAGAGCGGACCCTGTCCAGGTTAGGCTCTCGGGCGTCTACTCTGCGGAGGAGCGACTCCATCTATGAGGCCTCCAACCTCTATGGCATCTCAGGTGAGTGCCGAGCAAGAAACTGAGGCACTGGGGTGGGGCGAGACTGGCTCAAGGTGGGATAGCCAGGAAGGGGTGGGGCCAGGGTTGGAACCAGGCCTGGGCCTCCCCAATTTTTGCAAAGACCGGGGAGAGCCAGGGGTTTGGGGCTGAGCCTCTCTGGTTGCGGCTGGACCGCAGGCAGGCTGCAAGCTCCCTGTGTCTCAGCCCCTACCCTTAACCTCCTTTCCTTAGCCATGGATGGTGTTCCCTTCACACTGCACCCCCGGTTCGAGGGCAAGAGCTGTGGCCCCCTGGTGAGTCTCTGTTGGGGCAGCTTGGGTCTGCCCCTGCCAGTTGTCTTCTTAGGGGTCAGGATACAGAGAGGGTCATCCATGTACCCAGTGCCCCAGCACAGAGGCCCATGTTCCTGGGTTGGAGGAGGCTGGAAGCTGGAGGGTCTTAGTCTCAGAATGGGGCATCAGGAGGGACAGCTGGATACTGGTGGCAAGAGGCTGTGGCTGGAAGGATGAGGGGATGTTCGGGCAAATATTGAGGGAGGCCTTCCTTGAGGATGAGGGAATGGGGTTCTAGGTTAGGGTCCCCGCCCAAGACTGCCCTCTGCCTCTGCCCAGCAGGTCTTCTCTGCCTTTGCCGATCTGACCATCAAGTCGCTGGCGGATATCGAGGAGGAGGTGGGTACAGGGCCCAGGATGGGGTGCTGGAGGACCAGTCTCCCCCGGCCACGCCCCATCTCCCGAGGGCTGGCGCTCACTAAGCCCCTAATTGTCTTCACCCCCTCACCATTCCTCAGGCACCGCTATGGCCCCTCACTCACTCTGTGTTCTCCTTGCCCCCCCCCCCCAGTATAACTATGGCTTCGTGGTGGAGAAGACTGCAGCCGCACGCCTGCCTCCCAGCGTCTCGTAGCTCTTGGTCAGCCCCAGGGAAGAGCCCTCTGTCCAACAGCCCTGACACCCCGGGACCAGCAGCCACCCCGCCCCACAACATCTTGGCGATGCAGGGCGTTCTAGACCCTCAGCACCCAGTGGAGCCACAGCCCTGGAGAAGGAGCAGGACCGGTGATGGGGTCTCTCGCCCCCTGGGCCCTGCAGGGCAGGGGTGGGGGCTGGACGGAAACCAGTGCCTTCAAGTCATTTGTGTCAAAACTCTCTGATGCCTGGAGGCCATGTGGGCGTCCTCCTGGCAATAAACACGACCATGCGCCCACCGTCTGGAGTCCCGATCCTGGCTGCGGGTCCTCTGTGGCTCGCAGTCTTTGCCATGCACACCCAGCACGAGCCAGGGGGCCGATGTCCACCCAGTAAGCGAAATTGGGGAGGGGAGGCAGCACGGTTGCCACTCCCAGAATATTCCATAGAGGGGGAAACTGGCTCAGCGAGTGACTGAGCAGGCTTGTAGACCACAGAGAAGACCCGGTCCGCCCCTCCCTTAGCACGCATAGCAGGAATAATAGTTTCAGTTATACTTAGATCATGGGGATCACATCCCTAGCACCTGATGGATCCCCTTTGGTGTTCCCATACCCCGGTAGGAAGCCCTGGTTTTGCACATCTTACAGATAGGGAAACTGAGGCAGGGGCAGCTAAGGTCACAGCTGAGATGTTCTTTTTTTAAAAGATGTTATTTATTTGAGAGAGAGAGAGAGAGTGAACAAGCATGAGCAGGGGGAGGGGCAAAGGGGCAAGGAGACTCCCCTTGAGCACAGAGCTGGTTGCGGGGCTCGATCCCAGGACCCTGAGATCATGACCTGAGCCGAAGGCAGAAGCTTAACCAACCAAACCACCCAGTCACCCTCCCAGCTGAGATTTGCATCTAGAGCCTACTCTCTTCACCTTCAAGCTGTTCTATGTGTCTTTTTTCTCTGGTGTGTGATAGATACATTCAATCAATTCTCATTATTCGCAGTAGTTACGTTCTATAACGTTGCAGTGAAAACGGAGTTAGTCAGGGAATACTGGATTCCACAGCGAATACAGAGGTAGGTTCCTGCAAGCCTTTGGTTACATTTTTGTCAAGCAATCAATATGTGACCTTGTTCTGTGTGTGTTTCAAGACACCTTGTTTAATCCATACTGCTGATTGGTTAACATTGAACCTCCGGCCATCTGCACTATAACTCATGCCTGAACAAAGCTCATCTAACACATGTTTTCTCCAGGAGGCACATCCCAGCCTTCTTGCATTCGGGGACACTAGACAGTATTAAGCACTATGCTTGGAGACCTCTTTTTTTTTTTTTTTTTTTTTTTAAGATTATTTATTTGACAGAGAGAGAGACAGCCAGCGAGAGAGGGAACACAAGCAGGGGGAGTGGGAGAGGAAGAAGCAGGCTCCCAGCGGAGGAGCCTGATGTGGGGCTCGATCCCAGAACACAGGGATCACGCCCTGAGCTGAAGGCAGACACTTAATGACTGCACCACCCAGGCACCCCAACTTTTCTTTTTTTTTTTTTTAGAGATCTTATCTATTTACTTGAGAGAGAGCAAGCGAGAGAGAGAGCACCAGCGGGGAAGAGGGGCAGAGAGGGTAGAGGGAGAAGCAGACTCCCCACAGAGCAGGGAGCCGGACGTGGGGCTCAATCCCAGGACCCTGAGACCATGAGCTGAGCCAAAGGCAGGCGCTCAACCAACTGAGCCACCCAGGCATCCCTGGAGACCTTTTTAAATAGCAAAATTGCCAACGAAAAAGCACCAAAATGTGAAAAACGTGCCACTAGACAGACCATAAAAAGGTCTCCTGTTCACAGTCCCAGCTGAAGCAAGATGGCGGAGCATCACCACGTCCCACCAACGAGGACCGTGTGTCTTGGTGATTCACATTTCCCCCTGCTCTGTGCATGTCCTTGGATGACCACAAAGTGCTGCAAGTATTGGTTTGGGGGTTGCAAATAAATCTCAGCCAGTGGAACTCACAAATACGAGATCTGTGAATAACGGGGCGGGCCAATTGGTAAATTAATGACCCCAGACTCACACTGTTTTTCTCCCAGGCCCACGCTTCTTCCTTTTCTGCTCTGTCCTCCCTAGGACTCCGTAGCGTCAGGGTGGCCCAGGTTCTGCTGCAGTCAGGAACATCCCCGGATCTCTGTGGCTTAGAAAGACTAAGACTTCTTTTTCATTCGCACCACATGCCCGTGGCAGGGCAGCAACAGCCTCTGCGGGTCACGGTCCCTGAGACCTGCCTGAAGGGGCTGCCACCATCTCGCTGTGACAGCAGGGGGCAGACTCAGGAAGCTCTTGCCCTGTCAGGAAAATGCCCTGGCCTGGAGGTGCCCTGTCAGAGCTCTGCTCACAGATCATTGGCCAGAACACGCCCCACGGGGCCCCGGAAGGTGTGTACCACCCACCTGGGCACTTGTATCTAACAGCACTGTCCGGGGGGCCTGAGGGGGGAGATCCTGTCCTGCTCTGGGGTCTGAGGGAAGCAGAATGGCCCTGTCCTGGGAGTCTGAGGGGAGAAAGAGCAAGCTGTCTGGAGGGGGGGGGCAAGGGCAGATTGTGCAAAATGTGCCCCCTGCCCCGTGTAGCTCAGCTGCCTTGGGAAAACGAGGCCTTTGGTGCTGAGACATCTCCCCACATCTCCCCTCTCTGGCACAGCCGGCACCTGCTGGGTCCCGCCCTGGCTGCTCTGGCGCCGGCCGTGGAATCTAATCTGGCTGGGAAGCAAAGGCTGTTTGTTCTCCCTGGTCACCTTCGTGGCCACCCTGAAACCAGCTCTGGATCGCTTTCCAGGGCATCCGCGGGTGACCAGGGGCCCCCAGATGAGCCGTCCTGGCCCCGCATCTGACTGGACTAGCTGTGCTAGGCCAGTGACCCCACAAAATCCCAACCCTCTGAGCCCCATGGGGCCTGAGGACAGCCTCAGGAAGTGTGGGAGAGTCACCTTGGAGCCCACCCGACTTGGGCCACCTCAATCTTGACTGCCATGGCTGAGATTACACCATCCTGGGCTACAGAGGAGGGAGCCAAAGCTTTATCCTTCTTTCCTTTGGCTTGCTCCCACCTGAGACAGGTGTCACAGGGTGAGATGATGTCCCAGCTCCACTGCTCACTTGCTGATGACTCTGAGCAGTGACTTAACCTCTCTATACCTCAGTTTCTTCTTCTTTACAATGGGAATCTCTATGCGCCTTACCTCAGTGCAGCTTCGAGGGAGAATGCGCGCATCCCTCGACTGCTCTACTGACTTGCAGAAACACTTTCCGGAGCTGAAAGGCCTTGCCAGCTGAACGATTTCTGGAGTGCAAAGTCCAAGCAGGTGCATGGGGATGCAAACCCCAGTGGTTTCTGTCCGTGCAAAATCCATGTTTCCTGTATTCAAATGTTGCTGAGCCCAGCTGTGGCCCCTAATGCACTCTCCACCCCTAGGTCAGAGCACCCACCTGGGCCAGATTCAAACATCCCCTTGCCACCCCCCCTTCAAGCCCCCTAAAGCTACTGGGTTCTACTTCATCATTCATTCTGCCTGCTCTTGAACGTGATAGAAGTGTAATGCCCTAGTGAGTTCTCTTCTGAGTCTGGCTAATTCTGTTCAATATTATGTCCGTGACATTTCTCTAGGCTGTTGCCTGTATGAGTAATTCCTTCTTTTTCGTTTCTGAGTCCATTGCATGGATGTACCAATCTGTTTGCCTGTTGATAAATGTCTGGGTTGTCTCCCGTCCGTGGCCACTGAGCAAAACTACCCTGAGTTCTCTTGTACGTGTTTTTTTTTTCCTTGTACATGTCTTTTGAGGAACATGCACTCATTCCTGTTGTGTAAATGCCCCAAGTGGAGATTGTGGGTAGTAGGTGAGGCCTATGTTCAGCTTTCGCAGATACAGCTGAGCAGATTTCCAAGACCGTTTACCAATTTACTCTCCCGCCCACAATGAATGAGAGTTCCAGTGACTCCATGTCTTCACCAACACTCGGCAATGTCAATTGTGTTAATTTTGGCCGCTTGTCTTGCCAGAGTTTGAACTCCTTAGCTGTTCTGCACACTCTTGCCGGTGTAGAGATCCTAGCTGAAAACAGCTGATTTGTGCTGTATGGAAATCACCTCTTTCTCATTTTGCTTATCCACCTGCTCTTTTTATTTGTCTTTGGGCAGATCCTGAAGCGAACTTATGAGGCATGAGGTAGCTTCTGAGATGGTCCCCAAAGACCCTGGTGTCCTGCTGTTCAGGCCCTCCCTTGGGTCTGGGCTGGACCTAGTGACTCACTTCTAACCAGCATGGGGTGATGGGGTGTCGCTTCCATGATTAGGTTCTAAGACAGTGACTTCTGCCTGGTTGCAGACTCTCTTGCTGGCTTTGCGGAAGCATACCAGCTTGTAAAGAGGCCCATGTGTCACGGAACTGAGGGCAGCCTCTTACCAACAGCCAGAAAGAAACTAGGCCCTCAGTTCCACAGCTTGTAGGGAATTAGGGAACAGACTCCTGGCAACAGCCATGAAGTGAGCTTGGAAGCAGATCCCACCCCCGTTGAACCCGGACAGCAGTCTGAAGGGGAAGATTCAGTTGAGCCATGCCCAGATTCCTGACCCACAGAAACTGGCAGATAATAAATGCGTGTTGTTTTGAGTGGCTAACTTTGGGGGATGATTTGTTATGCAGGAAGAACTAACAGATACAAACGCAAAGAATATTGAAGTTGGGGAAAGAAAACGTGCTGGATTTTCAGGTGGTATTTATGTGATTCTTGCTCCATTTATCCTAATTAACTCCATTTTGCACCTCGGGTGGTCTTCTGAGCCTAAGGTCCAATTTGTACTGTACCTATAACTGTCCTGAGATGGAGAGCTCATGAGGTCTTTTCAAAATTCTTATTTCACCTAAAATATATACTGAAGTGTGTTCATAAAGTGTTTTCTGGGTGTGTGTGTGTGGGAATATACCCCTTGTTGTGCTGAGCAATTTCCTTCAAGGTGGCATCTGGCCTTCCATTCTAAATGTCACCAGCACAGAGGACCCCAGCTCCATTCTGCCATTTCCAGTAGATTGCATGTGCAGAACTAAAGAGACACCAGTTGTATCAAGGGGACAACAATGGCGATGCTTGTGTGAGTGAGGCAGGGTATTTGGCCCATGGTGGGCATCCAACACTCAGTAGTTCTTCTCAACCAGGTATAGTGTGGTTAAGGGCTTTCAGTAATCCCCACTATGCCTGCTGTTGCAAAAATGCAACACAGCTGGAGCAGACTCTCTCTGTGCCTCACTCCCATTCACCCCCTCCATGTTCATCTCTCCCTGTTGAATGTCATTCACAGCAAATACCTCCAACCCTGCCTGGGGCCTCCTTTGGCCACAGGAGTGTGCCCAGCTGGTGCACAGGGAAGACCAGAAGTATGAGAGGTTAATCGCTCTAGAAGCAGCTCTCAGCCAATACCTGATGGGGGTCAGAGGATAAACAACCCAGGCCCCGAGCCCCTGTTTTGGGACCACTCTGCTGTGTGTGCTCTATGCTGTCTCCCAGAGGTCTCCAGCAACGTGGAGCCCCCATTGCCCACAGTACTGTCTACTCATTGATGTCCCTGAAGGGCTCTGGGGCTTCCTGGGGTAACCTCCCACATCAACAAACCACATCCCCCAAATTATCTCGAGGTCTGGTTCTGATGATCCCAATCCAAGGCAACATCTTTGGGAGATATTGTCCACTCTCCAATCACACCAGGATGCCCACAGCTGCCGGTTTTTGCGTGGCCCGTGGAATTAATGGAGACATTGATATCCTTTCTGATTTGGTCCTCATAGCTGTGTTTGGTGGACTGGAAGAGGTTATCTTACTTTATAAAGGAAACTAAAGTGGCAGGTCGCATGACTGTTCCCTGAGCCAGGTCTGTCCCAGCTCCTGGAGGACACAGAGTGACCTGAGCATTTGGCTCCAGCCCCAGGACCAGCCTCGTCCCCTCTCACCTGATTTTGGCTGAGATATGAGGGTGCTTGGCACCCCTTCCAGAGCAGAGCCGGCAAGACAGGGGAGGGGGGCAGGTTTCGGCCAGGCTATGGGCAGCACTCCCAGCCGGCCTTCCAAGCTGGAACCCTGCATGGTTTTCAGGGCTCCTGTTCTGGGCCCCAGGGGGATGAGCAGGGGTCAGACGTGGATGAGGCTAGCGAGCTCGAGGGGTGCAACATTTAAGGAGCTCATTTTAGTTGAAGGGCCCACCTGCACCTGCAGGAGCCTGAGAGCGAGAGCATCCTTAAATTTATCTTGATTGAGGTGAAATTCATATAACACAGAATTCACCATTTTAAAGTGCACAATTCAGTAGCATTTAGTGCACTGACAATGTTGTGCAAACATTACTCCTGTCTAGTTCCAGAACATTTCTATCACCTGGAAAGGAAACCCTGTCCTCATGAGCAATCACTCCCCATCCCACTCCCCCAGCCCCTGGCCCCCGATAACCTGCTTCATCTCTATGGATCTGCCTGTTCTGGAAGTGGAATCACACACTATGTGGCCCTTTTGTGTGTGACTTCTTTCACTTGGCATGATGTCTTCGAGTTTCATCCATATGTAGTGTGGGTCAGTGCTTTGTCCCTTTTCATGGCTGAATAATATTCCATTGTGTGGCTTGATCACATTTTTTATCCGTTTATCTGTTGATGGACATTTGGGTTGTTTCCACCTTTTGGCAGTTATGACTAGTGCTGCATGAACATGCTTGTAGAAGAATTTGTTTGAATATCTGTTTTCAATTCTTTTAGGTCTCCAATTTTGCACCCGTACCCAAGTCCTGGCCCTGGGGATGAGGCTGAGGGGTCCAGCTTCCAATTCCCCTGACCAGTCCAGGAGATGAGGTGCTGCTTGCTGGCAGACAGAGATGGTCCTTCCTCCTCGTTCTCCTCTCCCACACCCCAGAGTCCCGGGGACCTGCCCCGTTCCAGGGGATTCTCAGAAACAGAAATTCCCAGGGTTTCTCAGGCACCTGCTCTGTCTTAGAGCCCTCTGTGATGGGGTAACGAGGTTCCAGCCATCACCACCATGTGGCCTCACTTCCTGGGCCTCAGTTTCCCCATCTGTAAGTGGGGTTTCCCCAAAGATTAATGGAGGCCAGGAAAGTGCCTGGCACGTGCCTGCAGAACCAGGCATGTGAGAAAGAGGTGATATTTATTTATTTATTTATTTATTTATTTATTTATTTATTTATTTATTTATTTATAAAGTAAGTTCTACGCCCAACGTGGAGCTCGAACTCCTGACCCCCGAAATCAAGAGTCACATGCTTGACCAATTGAGCTAGCCAGGTGCCCCGACATTTATTCTTTTTTTTTTTTTAAGATTTTATTTATTTATGTGACATAGAGACAGCCAGCGAGAGAGGGAACACAGCAGGTGAGTGAGAGAGGAAGAAGCAGGCTCCCAGCGGAGGAGCCCGATGTGGGACTCGATCCCGGCACGCGGGGACCACGCCCTGAACCGAAGGCAGATGCCTTAACGACCCAGGCGCCCCTCGACATTTATTCTTATTTGATCTTTTTCATTGATGTTTATTATGCTCCCCGAGAACCCATGCTTACTGGGTGCCCCATGTGTCAGGAGCCATGTGGGTTGTTCATGTGTTCTCTCTTCACTCCACTGCACTAGCAAGAAGGTCTGTGCAGCTTCCCGGCAGCTCTGGGAGGAGGCAGCTGGAGTCAGAGTCGGTGGGCCATTAGGGTCTGGGTGTATCAGATCAGCGGGGTCCCTGCCAAGGTCAGACTTGGGGGACCAGCCCCCGCCCCTGCTGAGTGCTGTCACCTCTCTGTCTGTTGGAAAGGGTTCTAGGGGGACTTTAAGCCACTTTGTGGCTAAGCTGTCTCCTGTCCCTGGGCCTCAGAGTGCCTGTGTGGCCCAGGAAGGGACACACTGGGAGAATTCTGGGGACATCTGTCCATTTGGAGTGAGGGTGGAGGCCAGGCATCCCCACTCCCAGTGAAATTGATATGCATGAAGATTTGTGGGACATGGGTCCCCAACTAGGGTCTACAAGGAGCACACCCTTGCCCCCCCACTTCTGCCTCCCCACCCCACTCCTGTCACCCCATCCATTATCCTGGGCCTGGGCTTGACCACACAGCATGCTTGGAAGTGGCTCAAGTGACAAAGGAGATAGCGAGGGTCAGAGTTTATTTGAGGGTCGTATGGGATGGGAGTAGGGCCAGGGCCTCTGGAGATCCCGAGGGCTTTGAGTTATCCACTCTAAGCCTTGGCAGTTTCATGAGCCCCAGAAAGTGGCCATTAACCCACCTTTTCCTGTGACCAGGGGCCCCGACTGGCGACACCACAGGCTGACACGCATTGAGGACCTCCTGTGCACAGGCACCTGGTAGGCTTACACCGAGTCTCACAGGAGCCCTAGGAGGGGGAACTGCTTCTGTCCCATTTTATAGACAAGGAAATTGAGACGCAGAGCAGTGAAGACCTCAGCCAGGGGCTCACAGCCAGAAGGCTGGGTCCAGCCCTGGGTGAACCTGTGGCTCTGGGCTGCTCTGAGCTCAGCACACACAGATTTCAAATGCTCACAGCCTGGAAGAAGTCGCAGAGTCTGAGACTTGCACTGTCAGCAGCATGGGGGTTACAGAACCCTGGTTGGAATCCTGACTCTGACGCTCAGTACTGGCCATGGGACTCCTGGTGAGTCACTGCCTCTCTCTGGACCTCGGTTTCCTCATCTGTAAAACGGATGAAGACATTTAGAGAACCACTGTTTAAGCCCAACCCTCCTCTCCTGCCTCTAACATCTGAAAAGCTATATTTCCCAGCCTCCCCTGCCCAGAGATGTGAACATGTGACTCTGTTCTCGCCAGTGAGATATAAGCAGGAGGGTCCCATGGCCTCCCAGGAAGATTTCCAGAAGATGCTGCCCCCCCGCCCCGCCCCAGCCTCTGCCTTTCCCTCTGAGAGGAGGCGAAGGCTGGAGCCCTGGCAGCCAATTTGTGCCACGAAGCCACCTTGAGGACACAAGCCAGGGATGCTGAGAAATCAAGTCACACTGCTACTGTGGCTGAGCCTGGACTTATCTTTACAGAGTCCTCCTCCTGCTGCCTGACACCAGATCTCTATGCCAGATCCCTGGGTTCACACCAGTGTGGAGTCCTTCCCTGAGCCCCCTAGCCGGTGGCCCAGCATGCTGCGCATCTCGTGGATGACCCCTTCCCGGTGCCCCCTGCCAGCCGACAGTGTCCGGTGCATGCGGGATAAAGGCAGGCTGCTATCCCGGCCTCCCCCCATGGCTGCAGGTGCTGTAGCAGTGACCATGGGTCTGAGGGGGTCCCCAGGTTCTGGGAAGGATGAATAGGGGGTCCGGTGGTGGGTACCCTGCTGGGGCTGAGCCCCGGGGCTGGCCTTGGAGACTTCAGCATGGCGGACAGGGTCGTCTTCAAACTGCGGTGGGGATAGTTCATGGAGGCCACGGCGGGTGGCCCGGGCAGCTCGGAGCAGAGTGTGGGTCAGCACCGCCACCAGGACCAGAGCACCCACTCCGAGGATGGAGGCAGCTGCTGCACCTGTCTCGATCTCAAAGAGCAGCAGGGCATAGATGGACAGTGCTGGGGAAAGAAATGGCTCTCATTTACTTGGTCCACAAACGTTTGCTCCCCAAGCCCTGGGAGAACTCCCCCAAACAGAAGGCAGTCACAGAAACTCGTACATGATAGGCACATAGCTTAACTGTCTAATCCTCTCACACCATCATCACAGCGTTTTACCGTAAAATGGTAGATTTTATGTTATGCATACTTGATGACAACTAAAACAACCGGATCTCAGGCTTCCCGAATCCCATGATTAACTTTCAGTGAATCACAGCCCCTCTCTGGCCTCCGTTTGCTGGTCTGAACAAGATGGTTGGTGACCTGACCTTGAGGACCGATCTGTACTGGTTTTCTGTTGACTTGCCCAGCACCCTGTAGGCACCATTCTTTTTGATGAGGACTGTCTCGTGCATTGTAAGATATTTAGCAGCTTCTACCCACTAGGTGCGGTAGCATTCTCCCCCTTCCCTGTCATGACAACCAAAAATGTCTCCAAATATTGCCAAATGTCCTCTGGATCAGCAGCATCTTTTCCCATTGAGAACCACCGGTCCAGTCCCTACCCTCACCCTGATTGCTAATGTAGGGGCAGTGACCCACCTCTCTGACATCATTGATGTGTATGGTACTAGGCTTGGCCAATCAGAGCATTGTTTCCCCTGGTTGTAGTGATTGTGCAGGGCTATCACATGACCCAAGCCCAGCCAATCAGAGCCAGACCTGGGACTTTGGACTGGGCTATGGGTAGGGAGGGATTTTCTTACTGCAGCAGCAGGGGAATTGGTCGAGGAGAAACCCAGAGTGGGATGGAAGCCTTCTTGGCACTTTGCCGGCTGTTTTTATGCTTTCTCTGGCTCTGTACTCTTGCTTTTAAGATGCCACACTGCATCATGTTTGACATATTAAAGTGTGGTCGAGGACTTTTTTTGCTCTAAACACTTTTGAAAAGGTTTTTTAATTATTCTTTTGGCGCTGGCTAGCAACGAATGGATGATTGGATGATTGGCTGGATGTGCTCGGGAATTCTTGCTGAGTGAGGTCACCTAACCTCAAAAGGAATCTAAATGAGAGCTGAACAAATTCTTAATTTAACACTTAATGAGGCTGACATAGTTACCTTTTTTTTTCTTTGTGAGTTTTCTTGTGTATTAGAATGAGGATATCTTATTCTCCTAGTCTCCAACACTTCTTTTTTTTTTGCCAGCCTGGGAAAAGGCTCAAGGTCGTAGGCATTGTGTTGAAAGCGCTTACAGATACAGGCATCTCTCTCAGGGGATAGCCGGTGAAGAGGTGAAGCAAGAGGCATTTCTGATTACCTTGTCGAGCCCCTAGATCCAGCTGCACCTGAAGCCAACGACCCCCGATCTTTACAGATACATACATCACCTCATCCACTCTCTTTCAAAACAAAACAAAACAAAACAAAACAAAACAAAACAAACAAACAAACAAAACAAAACAAAACAAAAAACCCTCACAGCTGGAGCATTTTATTAAGTCAAACAGCAAAAGTTATGCAGAGTTCCCGGCACTTTATATACCCACATATGTACCCTTCTATCCCCAGAATGAACCCTAGGCTCACATTTCACAAATAAATAATTTCAATATATCTTCTAAACTTCTATTTTTCTGTTGTAGGAATGAGAGGGAAAAAAAGACAGTAATAGCAAATCCCTTGTTTTTAAATTCATCTGAATATTTTGGTGCCGGTGGTCTATGTATGATTCTGCCCTGAGTCTGCAGCACCATTCACACATTTTTTCAAGATTAGAACAAAATATAAGAGGTCAGGAGTCTCTTTAAAGCAACTTGATGATTTGGTTCCTTTACCGGCAAGTGTGGGTGAGAGAACGTTGATCTAAGAAAAGTTATTACAAATCAGGGAAGGAAACACCGGAGTTTGTGTCCTTCTGGAACCCACTTTATTAGTTTTTGTTCTGATTCATGTTTTGGGGATTTACTATTTCATTTCTGGTTTATAAAGCATTTTTTAAAACCTGAGCCATTCTTGAGGTGGAGGTTCTGATATTTGTAACCAAACAGCTTTTCAGTGAGACCAACCTGTGAACCACTATCTCCAGAAAACCACCAAGGACATGACAACTTTTGTTCAAAGCAAATGTAGGAAACTGAAGAATCAAAAATATTCTGAAGATCACTGGGGTCAGATGCCATTCATGGGCTTTCATGGGGATTAACTCAGAATCCCCTCAGCAATTCTAGAAGGCAGGGAAGTGTACATCCCCACCGTACCGATGAGGAAACTGGGACACAAAGGGAATCTGCCCCAGGTCCCAAAGCAAGAAAGTGTCAGAGCTGGGAGTCGAACATGGGCAGACTGGCTCTGGAGCTGACTTCAGTTATGGGGCCATACCCCTGGCCACCCCAGCCCAGGGCTCTACACCCCACATTCCATCCCCCAGCACGTACCTGCTAAGTAGACAGAGACCCCACAGCAGAAAAGGCCAAGGGCCACGTGTCTGAGGAGGCGGCAGTCATAGAGAAACCAGTCAGACCTGGTGGGGGGGAGGGGGGGATGAAGAAAATGGGCTCAGGGGGTGGAGCTGGTGAGGGAAGGCCAGGGAGGAGAGGGAGGGAGAGTGGCCCAGCTTTGGGGGACCTGAGATCTATGTGAGGACCCAACCATCCACTTATCCATCCATCCATCCATCCATCCACCCATCCATCCATCCATCCACCCATCCATGTCTCTATCTATCTGCACACTCTTCCATCCTTGTGGATGGTGTAACTACCATTTACCATCTATCCATCCCCACGGATTATTCAACCATAAAGCCATCCATCCATTTAACCAGGCCCTATTAATCCATCCAACCACTTATTTAAACAGCTACCATCCATCTATCCATCCATTTGCCATTCACCACCATCTACCCACCCATCCATCCATTCATCCTTCACCCATTGTCCATCTCCCATTCACCATCCGTCGATCCAACCAGCTCTCCATCTGTCCATTCATCCATCCCTCATTCACCACTCATCCATCCACTGTCCTTTCCCCCTCTCCTATGACCCATCCATATACATCAGTCCCCTCGAACATCCAACACTCATGAAGCAGCTATTACACACAGACACTTGCTAGACACCTGACTTCCATTATTTCACAGACCATAAGCTTATTTAGGAAATGAAGAAACCAGGGGTAACTTGTTATCAGAGATCATAGAAAAAGAGAGTCCCAAGAGCTGAGACTGATTGAGGACTTAGTTTTGAGCCTGGCAACATGCCAAGTGCTTCTCTCCCTCCCCCACTCCTGGAGGCTTAGAAAACAGAGAATCTGAGAGCTTCCATAATCACTCACTTCCCACTGGTACCATTGAAGTGGCCCCTCCCTGGTCTCCCCACCACCTACCCTCCTGGCCCCTTTCTTTCCACAGTGACTGAAGGGGGTTATTCCAGACTGAAGTCAGATCATGCTCCTCCTTTCTCACAACTGACTCAGGCAGAGTAAACCTCGAAGTCTTCACCACAGCACAGGAAGCCCTACACGGTCCAGTTCCTGATTTCCCTGCCCTTATCTCCCTCATGTCTCCCTCCAGCCACCCCAATCACCTCGACCTCCCTCTAATACCCTAAGCTCATTCCTGCCCCAGGGCCTTTGCACGTGGTGTTCCCCTTCCTGGATCACAGTCCTCTAGATCTTCTGCCTCCTTTCCTCCTTCAAGTCTCCGCTCAAGCCTCCACTGATGGTCTCATCTCAAACCCCACCCTGTCCTCTTCCGTGGCATCACCCCATTTTCTTCCTTTCCCAGCATTTATCCTCACTTGAGGTTATTGTCTTGTCTCTATTGTCTACCCCAGGAGGGCAGGTGTGGATCTGCCTGGTTTCTGCTGTGTCCTCTACTCCCGGTGCGGGGCTCAGCCCCCTGCAGGCACCCAACACATATTTGTTGACTGACACATGAGTGCACTTCAGCACCCCTTGAGCTGTGGAATGGGTAGTACACACTTTAGGTGGGATCTACTCCAGTGGTCGAAGCTGCCATCGGTTCAAATCCATGGAATCCTGGAGCCTGATTCTGGCTCCCCTCCCCCAGCATACTGGAGGGAAACACTGGGAAGTTTCTTCTCTGCATTCCCTGCCCCCTCACACCTGCCTCCCCGGTGCCCATGTTCCTGAGCCAGGTGCCTGAGGAAGGAACCCCACCCAGGGCCAGAGCACTGGCTCTGGCTCTACCTGAAGCAAGTTCAAATCTCTTCCACCCTCTTCCAAACCCGGCAGCCTCGAGAGATCAGCCTCCCCCGTGGGAGGCGCAGTTACAAAGGGAGGTAGCAACCCCAGCCGCGCAGGGGCAGGGGTCGCGGGCTTTCACTGGTCTAGTCCACGGATCGCGAGAAGCACGCAGAGCTTAGGGTTTCCTCAATGACAAGCGTCATCAACACCGGGGCCAACCCACCCTGGGTCTCTCTGACCGCAGTTCCACCTCTGTAAAATGGGGGGCGCAGCAGTCGATGCACCTGCTGCAAATTTTCAACTAATGGAGGGAGGGAGAGATGATAGAGGGAGTGGGGGATGGAGAGAGGGGAGGAAGGGAGGAAGGGATAGAAGAAAGGAGGAGGGGAGGGGGAAGCTCTCCCCCAACCTGAGGCCCTGAGACGGGCAGCAGCTCGCCTGAGCTCTCCCAGTCCCCAGCCGGGCTTCGGGGCGGAGGGACCTGTCCTACCTGCCGGGGCCGGGCCCCCTCGCCAGCTCGGCGCCCAGGTGGCCGCAGAGGACGGCGAGCAGAAGGCAGGTGAGACCCAACACCAGGGCGAGCGCGGCGAGCGCGGCGGCCAGCGGCAGCAGCGCCCCGGCCGCGTCCTCGGGCATCCCGGGGCCGGCGCCCAGTTCCGGGCCAAGCCCGTCGGCGCGCAGTCCCCGCAGCTCCGCACGGCCAGCCTGCAGCTGGAACAGCAGCTGCGCTCCCAGCGCCGCCAGCACGGCCGCCGGGATGCCCAGCAGGGTCATCGCGGCCAGTACCCGGCCGCCGTACGACCGGGCCATGACGGGGGTCTGCGGGCCGGGGTGGCGGGGAGCGGTCGAGGGATAAAAGAGATTTTAACGGGGCAGGGGAATTGGGCGGGCGTCCAAGGGCCCCCAGGAGTTCCGAAGGGGGCGGCACCGCAAGGGGTATCTGAAAGTTGGGGGGCCGTAGAGGGATTGGTGTGCGGATCGCGGTGGGGATGAGGAAGCTCCGCGAAAACTTGGGACAAAGTGTTTTCTCCTCCCTCCGGGGACCCTGAGGGCGCCCCCTCCCGGCCTCCAGGTCCTGGCCGGGCGGGGCCGGCGCCGGGCGGGGCAAAGAAGGGACGGAGGCGGCCTCAAGAGCGGCAAGGGCTTGGTGGCCGGATCCAGGGAGCCCCACAAGCCCCTAAACTCATTAAAGCGACCCCTACAACCACCCACTGCCCTACGCACCCCTTTCATTGTTTTTTTTTTTTTTAAAGGAAGATTGAACGAATTTCTAGACAATTCACTCTGATATTTGGTCTCTTACCTGTGGACCTTGCTGTTGGCTGCGATTTCCCCACGGCTCAACCTTCTTCCAAAGCTTTGCAGGAATGTCGCTCCTGGGCGAGGACCTTTTGGGGGCCCCGCTTAAGCAGGCACTCCTGTCTTTTGCTGTTGGGCTTTGTTCTTTCCATGGCCCGTTTTTTGTTATCATTTATTTATTTTTAATTTTAAACATTGAGGTGAGATTTACAAGACATAAACCATTCTGAAGTGAACAATTCAGTGGCATTTAGTACACACACAGTGTTGCGCAAACAGCATGTCTGTCTAGTTCCCAAACATTTTCATCATCCCCAAAGGAGACCCCATTCCCCATTAGCAGCCACTCCCCACGCCCCCTCCCACAGCCCTGGCAACCACTGATCTGCTTTCTGTCTCTGGATCTGCCTGTTCTGGACATTTTATATAAATGGAGCCAGACACTATGTGACTCTCTGTGTCCAGTTTCTTTCACTGAGCCTAATGTTTTTGGGGTTCATCCATGGTGTACCGTGTAAGAGCTCTTTATTCCTTTTAACGGCTGAATAGCATTTCACTGGATGGCTGGACCACATTTGGTTTATGCATTTGTCTGTTGAGGGGCATTTGGGTTTTTTCCACCTTTTAGCTGTTGTGAACACGTACACACAGTTATTTGTCTGAGTCCCTATTTCTTTTGGGTTTATAACCTCGGAGTGGAATTGCAGGTAATTATGGTCATTATCTATTTAACTTCTCGAGGAACCCCAGCAACTGCACCCTTTTGCCTTCCCCCCAGCAATGCTGGAGGGTTCCACGTTCTTCATTTCCCTGCTGACACTTATTATGTGCTGGGTTTTGATTATAGACATGCTACCGCGTGTGAACTGGGATCTCACCGGACTTTTGCTTTGCATTTCCCTAATGACGCCGCACATCTTTTCTAATGACGCTGAACATCTTTTTGTGTGCTTGTTGGTCGTTTATGTATCTTCTTTGGAGAAATGCCTCTTGAGGTCCTTTGCTTAGTTTTGAATGGGATTGCCTGTCTTCTTGTCCCGCCCACCCCCACCCCGCAGCGCTCTGCACCTCCTGAAGCCCTGCTGGTTAGTCCGAGGCCCCCCTGCGGGGGGGGTGGCGCTGCTCCCGGACGCCACGATGTCTACCTCCAGGGTCCACTGCTGTGTCCCCTTAGTGTCTGAGGCGGCACTCTTCCGGAGGTTGCAGTCCACAGAGTCCCCACGCGCGTCCTTCCCGCAGGGCTCAGAACAGCTTCCCGGCGCCGCCCTCCGCCCCGCCCTCCCCCTCCCCCTCCGGCGGGCTCCCGCTCCCCCGGCCGCGTTTGCCCCGGGCCGCCCGGTCCACGCGGTACTTGCAGCGGCGCAGCGGCTCGGTGAGGCTCCGCGGCGCGGCGTCGTCCAGGTCCTCGGGCTGCAGGAAGCTGCGGTCCAGCAGCTCCGCCGCCTCCTGCCAATTGGCGAAGCAGGCGGGGCCCAGGCGCCGGATCTCCTCGGTGGCGTCGCGGGTGAGCACGTCCCCGCCCGGCTTGAGCACCACGACGGCCGGCAGGCGCTCCACGGAGAACCGGCGCCCGAGGTCCCTGCGGGGTCGGGCAGGGTAGTCTGGTCCGAAGCCGATCCCAGATCCCGAGCTGGGGAGCCACATATCCCTCCTCCCAGCACTTACTGAGCGCTTCGGTGTGCGCTGCGGGTGCCCAGGGACCAGGCCAAGCCGCAGTGGCCTCTGCGCTGTGTCTCCAATACCTCAGACATGCTACCGCCTCTAACATTACATTATATTAATTATATTAATTATATTATATTATATTATATTATATTATATTATATTATATTATAATTACAACATGTACCATGTGGGACATACTTATACTAAAGACGTATACTGGAGGACCTGGGTGGCTCAGTCGGTTAAGCTCCTGCCTTCTGCTCAGGTCATGATCCCAGGGTCCTGGGATTGAGCCCCAAATAGGGCTTTCTGCTCAGCGGGGAGCCTGCTTCTCCCTCTCCCCCTGCCTGCCGCTCTGCCTTTTTGTGATCCCTCTCTCTGTCAAATAAATACATAAAATTAAAAAAATAAAATAAAAACGAATATTAAAAAAATATTCATTGTTGATGCGAAATTTGTTTTTAACTGGGCATCCTGTATTTTATCTGGGAACCGTGTGTGTGTGTGTGTGTGTGTGTGTGTGTGTGTGTGTGTGTAGGGTGGGGAATCACTCTCCATCCGACACCAAGCCTAGCCCAAGTGAAGGCTTTGTTGAGGGGACCCTGCCTCAAACGAGGTCAGCAGGTCCGAGTTCGGCTATGACGCCCTCACAGCTGGCACTGCTGCCCTGGGAAGGGAAATGTTGCCAATTTTCCAGAAAGATCCCCCTCAGCTGCAGGGAGGGCAGAAGGAGTGAGCCAGTGTCCAGACTCTGATAATATTGGTTGCAGGGATGAAGGTCTCTAGAAACTTTCAACTTGTGGAGCAAAATTATTGCAATCAGTAAAGTGTCAGAAAGACTTGCCGATGGCTCCGTGCAAACTCCCTGTGTGTGTAGATGGAGCAAATATGGCAAGGTGTTAACAATTGCTGTGGGCTTCATTGCATGCCTATGGGATCTTGGAAATTTTTCATAATGAAAAGTTGGAGTTTAAAAAGAAGGAAAACCTGGGGCGCCTGGCTGGCTCAGTCGGAGGAGGGTGTGACTCTTGATCTCAGGGTTGTGAGTTCGAACCCCATGCTGCGTGGAGAGATGACTTAAAAATAAAATCTTTAGGGGCACCTGGGTGGCGCAGTCATTAAGCGTCTGCCTTCGGCTCAGGGCGTGATCCCAGGGTTCTGGGATCGAGCCCCACATCAGGCTGCTCCGCTGGGAGCCTGCTTCTTCCTCTCCCACTCCCCCTGCTTGTGTTCCCTCTCTTACTGGCTGTCTCTATCTCTGTCAAATAAATAAATAAAATCTTTTTAAAAAATAAAAATAAATAAAATCTTTAAAAATTTTTAAAAAATGAAATAAAAAGAAGGGACGCCTTACTGCAGAAAAGGGGAATGTTCTAAGATAGCCACAAGCTGTAACACTGTTTATTGGGCAGTTGGGTGCAGAGCTTGAATCCACCCACCTCTCTCTCAGCTCTGAGGCCCTCCTCCCTGGCTCCCAGATACTCTGAGGATCCCATCCCTCCCGTTAAGATGGGAGTTTGCGGCGCTCCTCCGCAAGATGACTGAAGACCTCTCCCGTCTGTTATTCCTTACAGTCCCTGAACTGGCTCTTCTTTCTCTGAAGGCCTCCCAGCCTTTATCTGTGCTGGGCCCTCTGCCTGGAAACCCTTCCCTCTCCTCACTCTTTCCTATCCCCCCTGGCCTTGGGGTCTCTCTTTAAAGCCACTTCCTCAGGGAAGCATCCCCTGACTCCAAACCTCACCAAGGTCTCCCCATTATGTTTCCACATGGCATCCTCCTTTTGTCCTCTGGACCACTACTGCAGTTTCTGATTATATATTTATTTGAGTCTTTGTGTCACGTCTGTCTCCCAAACTAGTTTGTAAGCTCCTCAGAAGCTAAAGAGAAATGGGCATTTGCACCCCCCTGGTTACCCCCTTCCCCCCCCCTTCTGGGTACAGACTGGCACACAGGACATGCTCATCAATTCCAGATGTAACAGAGGCAACAATAAACAAATACTTCACTTTCAGCAGAAATAGCTCCTCCTTCAGGAAGCCCTCCCTGACCTCTTCTCCCACCTCACCTCCTCAGGTCATCCTCAAAGGGCAGGAAGAGCCACTTCTTCGGCATATCCTTGAGAAACAGATCCTGCTGCTCCTCGGTGGGGTCCTGGGACACGTACACCAGAGCCAGCTGGGCTGCCCGCAGCACGTAGAACTCATCTGTGAGCTTCACGAAGAAGTCCCTGAGGATAGGCGCGAAGGCTTGGCACTGCGGGCAGGACCCAGAGCCAAAGAAGAGCAGCACTAGCCGGTTCTCCAGCCTGCGGCTGAGCTCAGCCTCCGTGTCCAGCTCGTCCTGGTCACTGTTGTTGCGAATCAGGACGCGACCGGAGAACAGGGAGGCCATGGCAGTCCTGGCTGGGAGCTGGGGACACGGAGGAGGGACTATGTGTTGCTCTGGGCCTGCTGGCTGGCTGCTGGTCCAGGATTAGGTATCTTTAGGAGGCCGGTTTAGGACCTCACTAATCTGCCTAAACCGCGACCTGATTCTGTGCTGCCTCTGAGGGCAGGGGAGGGCTGCCCACGGGCTCCTTCTCTGGAGACAGCTAGAAATCCATTGAGAAAAAGCACAGGATTGCAAAGGAAAACAGTTATCCTGACATCTGGGTGTGAAAATATTTTATTAAGTTGTGACGTAAAATATATGCTCCTTCTCATGAATTGAATGCATTAAGTAAACCTGATTTACCAGGGCTCTACAAAAGATTGTGATTTCTGTTATGATAAATGATATTTTGAGGTGTTTGCCTGCAGTGGCCAGGATGTGATGTGAAATTATCTTTAATTTCCACGGGAGACAAAGTCACAGGGCTGGCTGATACCTGCTTTGACAGGACATGAAAAACATGCTCCATTCCAGTTAGAAGTGTAAAAATTAATAATGGGAAACTTGCTAAAATGGAGGTGGGAGGCCAGAAGGGGGAGCTCTCACCATACCACTCTGGGTCAATTACAGGAAGACGGGTCAATTTCAGACCTTCAATAGAAGAATCCACAGGAAAGGATGATCCATTCCAGCTCCCAGCAGGAAAAGAGGGACATTGCATCTACTACCCCTGCCCCTCACCCAGTTAATCATCATCTCCCTGAACTGCTTTTTTCCAATGGACTTTCCTTCCTCCCAACAACCCCTGCCAACTTCCTCCCTTCTCCATAAATAACGTTCATCTTCTTTGTTGAAACAGCCTGCGGTTTTTGCTATAGTTTGCTTCTCCAAAATCACAATTCTCTACTATTTCCAAACAAAACCCATTTTTGCTAGTAAACTTGATTTTTAAAGTCAATAGACATTAATGAAAATAAACGTGCGGGTTTTTTTCTCCACTCTCCTGAATTCAGTCGGAACAGCCCACCTTAAGATCCCTTGGTGTGTAAGGTTGAAAATCATGGCTACAAGGACGTTGCAGCCCCCTCTCATCAAGAGTTGGAAAGTAGTTTCCCTTTCCTTGAATCTGGGCTGGCTTCATGAATTGCTTTGACCAACAGAATGTGGTGCGAGGTGTGAGTCTGGAGGATGAGTCTTAGCCTCGCTTGGCATTTTCATTCGCTTGGAAGGCTGCCTCCAGATGCCCCATGTAAGGAAGCTGATCTAGCCCAGGGGTTGACAGAGCTTTTCTGTAAAGGGTCAGGTAGTAAATACTTTTGGCTTTGTGGGCCCTAGGGTCTCTTGCAATTTCGAATTCCGCCACTGTCTTGCAAAAGCGGCTCTGGATGATATGTAAATGAATTTATGTGTCTGGGTTTCAGTAAAGCTCTATTTACAGACACTTAAGTTTGAATTTCATAGAATTTTTGGGTGTCATGAAATATGAGTCTTTTGATTTTCTTCAACCATTCCAAAACGTAAAAACCATTCTCAGCTTCCGGGGAGCCAGATTTGGCCAGTGAGTTGCAGTTTGCCGACCCCTGTTCTAGCCTGTTGGATAAGAGGCCACAGGGAGGTGTTGACCTTAAAATTAAAACAGTCCATTATTTTACTAACAAAAATGGGCTTGTTCAGGAACAGCAGAGAATTGAATTCGGGACAAGCAAACTATGGCAAAAACCATAGGCTTATCCAAAAAACAAAGGAGAGGATTTTATGGAGAAAGAGGAAGTTGGGAGGGGTTGTTTTGAAGAGAAGTCCATTGGGGAGAAGCAGGAGTTCAGGCTGATGATGGTTTCTCATTGGCCGAGTTGCTTGGGTAGTCAGTTTCTTTTAGGAGATGCGATGTCCACCGTTTCCTGTTGGGGCCTATGAATGATTCCTTCCTGTTGATTCTTCTCTTTAGGGTCTGTAATTGACATTTCTTTCCTGTAATCGAAGTGAGGCTGTACCGGAAGGAGAGCTCCCCCTTCTGGGCTTCAGCTGCATTTCAGTGAGATTTCCCTTCATTAATTTTTACAGAAGTGAACTTGACTCTCACCGGACAGCCAGCACCAACTGCCACACACGTGGTCTTCCAGTCCAGCCACCGGCAGATTGTAGCAGATTGACTGAACCAGCCGAGTCCAGCAGAGGGACTGCCCAGGCAACCTATGGGGTCCAGAGAAATAGTCGATCCCTGCTGTATGCAGCCACTCCAGTTTGGGGTGATTTGTTACACGGCGTTAGCTAACTAGTACACCAGATCTAGAGGATTTTTCCAAGCCTAGAAAAACATGAGAGTCTCTAAAAGAAATTTTGAGTTGGCTTTAAAGAATAGAAAAGAATGGGGCACCTGGGTGGCTCACTAGGTTAAGTGTCTGACTCTCGATTTCAGCTCAGGTTATTATCTCGGGGTCATGAGATCAAGCCCCGTGTTGGGGATTCTCTCTCACTTCCTCTTCATCTGCCCCTCTTCCTCATGCATGTGTGCTCTTACTCTCTCTCTCTCCAAAAAATAAATAAAAAATAAAAATAAATACAAATAAGAAGGAAATCACAAAATCCTCATTCTCCAGATTTAATTCATGTTGTCAAGGCTTTGTGGATGGGCTCATTCTTAATGTGTCCTTGTTACATTCTGTTTAGAAACAAGTTCCTGGTCAGATTTTCCTCACCTTACTGGAACCCCAGGAAGCTCGCCCTACCAGAACCCCAGGAAGTCCTGTCCTGTTGTGAATACAAGGTGCACTGAGAGCATAATGATTTCAATAATGGAGAATTCTCCTGTAATCTTTATGAGGTGTCAAACTCCTGTTCTCAGAACAGCCCTAACGGGTTTGTGCGATTTTACTCCATTGTACAGGTGAAGCATAGAGCCTCAGAGAAACTGATTCCAGCATTTCCAAACTGAGGCACCCCTGACATTTGGGGCTAGATCATTGTTTGTGCTGGGGGCTGTCCTGTGTGTTGTAGGGTGCTCAGCTGCACCCCTGGGGCCTTGATCCACTAGATGCCAGGAGTAACCCCCTCTTCCAATTGTGACAATTAAAAATGTCTCCAGACATTGCCCGGTGTCCCCAGGGGGGCAGTTGAGAATTACCGCTCTAACCCTTTTTTCTGTTGTAGTGGGTTGAGTGGCGGGCTCCAAAGAAACATGTCCGAGTCCTAAACCCAGAACCTGTGACTGTGACCTTATTTGGAAACAGGGTCTTTGCGGATGTAATTAAGAATCTCAAGATGAGATCATCCTGGATTACCTAGGTAGGTCCTCAATCCAATGACAAGTGTCCTTATAAGAGAGAAGAGGAGATACACATGGCAGAAGGCCATGTGGACATGGAGGCAGAGACAGGAATGATGTGGCCGTAGCCAAGGAATGCGTGGATCCTGCTCTAGAATTTCCCGAGGGACTGTGGCTGTTCATACTTTGATTTCGGACTTCGGGCCGTCCAGAACTATGAGCGAATAAATTTCTGTTGTTTTAAGACACCTGTTTTGTGGGGGCGCCTGGGTGGCTCAGTCGTTAAGCATCTGCCTTCAGCTCAGGGCGTGATCCCGGCGTTCTGGGATTGAGCCCCACATCAGGCTCCTCCGCTGGGAGCCTGCTTCTTCCTCTCCCACTCCCCCTGCTGTGTTCCCTCTCTCGCTGGCTGTCTCTCTCTGTCAACTAAATAAATAAAATCTTAAAAAAAAAAAAAAAGACACCTGCTTTGTGGCACTTTATTATGGCAGCCAGAAGAAACTCACCCCTCCTTATGGTGGTCTCGTGAATTTGGCAGAGAGATTGTTCACTCCCACACGGTGCTCGTGTTCTATTTATAGTGAAACCCCAAGCTATAGATCTCGGAGTATTTTCCTTTTAATGCATACTTCTTTTTTCTCCTTCCGGGGAGGTCCTAAGAACTCCCTTTGCTGTGGCCTGCAGCCCCTTGAGGTCACCCTGGGAAGGGAGATGCATGTCTGGCTGTGCCCCTACACCTTAGCATGTGGCTGGCCCATTTGTTCTGCAGATGCAAAGCCCCTCGTCAACCGCGGGGCAGTGGTGATCAAGAAATATTTGATGCACGTTGCTCCAGGAGGCGGGCAGTGTCACCCAGAGGGCAACCAAGGTACAGAAGGAAGAGGTGACCTGCCCAAGGCCGCCAGCTTGAGGGTAGAACCCGAGTCGGTCCCGGGCCAGGCCTCAGTTTTCATTTCTGTGAAATGGGGATAAGACAGTGCTTCATCTGACAAACTAGGGACAGTTGTATTTCAGAATTGGGAGTTTTTTGTACCTTAAGAAAGTAATCGAGGGTAAAAGATGCTGTATGTTGTGGGATGCCCCTGGGGGGTCTAGGGACAGCCCTTAAGCAACGGGATAAATAAGGGATAAACAGAGATACAAAGGGATAATTGACCACTGAAAGCGGACTGAGTCAGTGCTGGGGGAGGTGGTTCCTCTGTCACCGGAAACTGGGTTCTCCTCTTGGTGGGTGTCCGGCTAGAAGACAACCACGCCAAAGAGTGGGAAGAGGAAGGGTTTTATTTGCCACAAGTAGGGAGACCCCCGAGGATATTTCCCAAAGCAGTGTCCCCTCCCTACCCCATACAAAAAACAAACAAACAAATAAACAAATGCGGGGCAGTTTTAAGCTAAGGGTGCATGCATATTCATGAAGGGGCTTGGCAAAGGGAGAGATCATAGAAAACTGGGGGAAAGTCATCAGTGTTTGAGTGCTCAAAGGGATTTAAACCTTGCAATGACTCAAGACTGTGTGTTGGGTCAACCTTTACTTCTGAAAAACCACCAGGAGTTTTACCCCCAATTTATTGTCTCCGAGATGGCTGGGCTCTCCCCTGGCCTGGTAGTGGCTGTTAGTTTTCATGTTCTTTTGTTTTTTTTAAATCACTAACTACTGGGGTCTGTTTTTCTGCAATTTTTTAAAAAGATTTTATTTATTTATTTGACACAGAGAGACAGCCAGCGAGAGAGGGGACACAAGCAGGGGGAGTAGGAAAGGAAGAAGCAGACTGCCAGCAGAGAAGCCTGATGTGGGGCTCGATCCCAGAACTCCGGGATCACGCCCTGAGCCAAAGGCAGACGCTTAATGACTGAGCCACCCAGGCACCCCTATTTTTCTGCAATTTGATCGTATCCCAGGAAGTTCTGCAATGGGACTTGCCAATGTGCTTGGGCGATGAGGGCCTGTCAGGTGATCACAAAGTAGGTGGGAATCTAAAATGACTTCTCCGGGCGCCTGGGTGGCTCAGTTGTTAAGCGTCTGCCTTCGGCTTAGGGCGTGATCCTGGAGTTCTGGGATCGAGCCCCATGTCAGGCTCTTCTGCTAGGAGCCTGCTTCTTTCTCTCCCACTCCTCCTGCTTGTGTTCCCTCTCTCACTGGCTATCACTCTCTCTGTCAAATGAATAAATAAAATCTTTAAAAAAAATTAAAAAAAAAATAAAATGACTTCTCTTATGTTAAGAAAGCTATGGGGGTGCCTGGGTGGCACAACGGTTAAGCGGTTAAGCGTCTGCCTTTGGCTCAGGGCGTGATCCTGGTGTTATGGGATCGAGCCCCACATCAGGCTCCTCCGCTATGAGCCTGCTTCTTCCTCTCCCACTCCCCCTGCTTGTGTTCCCTCTCTCGCTGGCTGTCTCTATCTCTGTTGAATAAATAAATAAAAAAAAAAAATCTTAAAAAAAAAAAAGAAAGCTATGGTTCATCTTTCTTTTTCGGGAACCCCCACCCTATCTGCCTACACCTGCATCTGGAGTTCTGGCACCACCTGAAGAATAAATTGGGTTTCTAGAGCCTTTTGGATTTGGGGATTTCGGACCGCGGACCCATAAGAGTATCTCCAGGAGCTGTGGGTAGAGTCGGAAGAGTTTGATTGTCGTGGGCACTATTTAGTGAGGTCTCAGTAAACTTGGGAGGATGGAGAAGGTGAGAGGGAAGAAAGGGGGAGGGGAGGAGGAAGGGAGGAGAGGAAGAGAGTGGAAGGGGATGAGGGGGAGGAGGAGGGAAGCCAGGAGGGCAGGGGAGGGGGTAAGAGGAGGGGTTGGGAAGAGGGATAGAGCAGAAGAGAAGGGGAAGGAAGTAGGTGAAGGAGGAGCAAAGAAAGGGGGAAGTGGAGGAAAGGGGGAGGAGAGGAAGAAAGCTGAAGTGGGGGGGAAGAGAAGGGGAGAGAGGAGAGGGAGGAAGTGGGGAAGAAGGGAGGGATCAGGGTCAGAGGGAGGAGAGGGAGGAGAAGTTTAGGGAAGAAGGAAAGGGGAGGAGGTGAGGGGAGGTGGGAGAGCAAGCCTCCAGCCCATATTTGTGAATGAGTGAATCTCAACTCCAGCCTGTGTGACAGCTCCAGTCCTCAGTTTCTTTACCTGTAAAATGGGGTGAACACAACAGTGCTACCTGACAGGATAAGAGTGCAGCTGTAGTTACTGGTCACTGCTGACTCTGCTGATCACAGGCCAAGAAAGTAGCTGATTGGTGGCTGGCTCTGGGCCTGTCCTCCAGATCTGCCTCCTCGCCCCCCATTCCACCCACCCTCTGGGCAACTACAGAGACCAATGGTAGCATGTGGGAGGGGTGGGAGCCTGCCCAGCCCTGTCCTCCAAATGGTGCTGGAAGTAGGCCCTGGCCACCTCCCAAGGAGAGCACTGAGAAGGTCGGCCAAAGCAAGGCAGAAAACAAGCTGGGGTGGGGTGGGCAGGGGGGGGAGGAGGGGGAGCTTGGAGGGAGGCATCCAAGGCAGTGGCCTGCATGGGCACAGCACAGGCAGAGCAGGGCCCAGGAGTCTGCAGAAATAGAGGTTCTGGAGGGCCCACCTTCCCAGGCTAGGTTTGGAGTCCTCTGTCTTGGCCTCATCGTTCCTGCCTGAGCTTCTGGGAACCCACGAGGAAGCAGCCAAGACCGAGGGTCTGTGACTGGCTCCAGGTCAGCCAGGGGCCAGGGTGGTGGGCAGCCAGCCAGCGCTGACTCATGTCTGATCAGAAAGAGGGCTTTTGGGTCTCTGGTGGGCATTTAGGACTTCGGGGGTGAGAGGGTGTGTGGATTTTGCCCTCCCTGGGCCCCTGGGGTGTTACACAGATTTAACTGACAAGATTTTGCGATATGGATTTGGGATTAGTTGGGTCCTTGAAACGGATCATTAAGACTGAGGAGAGGTTTGGATTTAAAACCTTCTGGGGCTTCTAGGCTGTAAGTTTGGGGTTCTCCGGTTCCCTGGAATGTTTATCTAAGACGCAAGAGGCATCGGTACTTAGATTTAGGACAAACGGGGCAAGAATACAGTACTGACAAGCCCTGGGTGTGAACCAGGACTTTCTGGTCCCCCCGGCTAGGAATACGTTTGCCATCTACAGCTCCCGCCGGAGCCATGCCCCTAGGCTGCGGGCGCACGTGTTTTCTAAACGCTGCGCGGGGGGCGGGTGGGAGTACAGTTTGGGGGTCTCGAAGACAGCGGCCTCCCTCTCTGGGCCATTCTAGCCCCCGGGTCTCGTTGGCCGTCGTCTCTCTGGCCTGGGGCTCCTCTCTATGGTCGTGGCCTCCGGAAAGGGGCGGGCCTTGGCTGAGCGGCTGAGTAGCTCGGAGCTGGACAGGTCGGAAGAGGACCTTGGGGCGGGCCTGGGCTGGCAGATGGGGAGGGGCCTAGGGCTCTAGGTGGGCCAGAGGGAGGCCCGGAGGGTGACGATTGGGCCAAAGCCTGAGGGCGGGGCCAGTGGCCAGGGGTGGAACCTGGGCCTGGGATTGGGGGAGGGCCAGGCCCGGGGCTAGGGGGAGGGGCCTAGTGGTAGTGGGCGGGGAGTGCGTTTGTGGGCGGGGCCCAGTGAGTGGCGGAGTAGTAGTAGAAGCGGGACTTGGAGGAAAGCCCAGGACCTGTGGGAACGGGGGTGGATCCTGTAACCGAGGACAGCGCTAGGTCAAGGCAATGGGCGAAGGCTGGTCAAGTGACTGAGAAGGGCCTGTGTCTGTGGTAGGGACGAGGTGGAGCCCATGCTTGGGGCCAAGTCGTGAGGGTGGAGCTTGGGTTCAGGGTCCAGCCGCTAGGTCAAGACATGGGGTAGGGCTTGACAGTGACTGGGGGAGTCCAAGAGCTGCGTCTGAAGGCGTGGCCTGTACTAATGATTGGCAAAGAAGCCTGAGCCGGGCTAGGAACACCGAGGCCTGTGCCCAGCATGGGACGGGGCCAATTCCAGGCACGGGGGCGGGGCCTGGCTGGAAGGGGGTGTCCGGGGCTCCCCGAGGAGGCGGAGCCGGGCCCTGGGGGCGGAGCTCGTTCTGTGGGCGGGGCCTCAGCGGTCCGCGGCCTCAGCGCTCTCCGCCTCCCCAGGATGCAGGCTCCCGGTGCAGGCTCGGCCTCCGTGGTCTCGCTCGTGCTGCTGTGGCTGCTGGGGCTGCCGTGGACCTGGAGCGCAGCGGCGGCGCTCGGCGTGTACGTGGGCGGTGGCGGCTGGCGTTTCCTGCGCATCGTCTGCAAGACCGCAAGGCGGGACCTCTTGTGAGTGCAGTCGGGGCCTGGGCCCGGGCGGGCTGCGCGTCTTGGGGGTGACCGGGGGGGGGGTGTTGCAGGGGCGGAGTGGGGGCCCTGAGGTATTGGGGAGAGGGGTTTTGGAGACTGGGGGCGAGGCTTAGATGGGGCGGGGTTAGGGGCGGGGCCGGGGCTCGAAAGAGTGATGGATTAGGGGTCTCTGAGGGAACTGCAGGGGATAGCTTGAGGGTCTCTGGAGGGAGATAGTAAATTTCAGCATTCTAGAGGCTGTGTGGGAGACCTCAGGGGGCTGGAAGGTAACTTGGGGATCTTTGGGCAGCTGGTAGGGGTTCCAGAGAGCTGGGGCTGATTGGGAGGCCGTGGGTATTTGGGGGGGCTCTGTGGGGACTTGGTGACGGTGAGAGGCCTCTAGAGGTTCTTCAGGGATTCCCGTAGGTCCCTAGGGGTCCACAGTGATGACCCAGTGGTCTTTGGGGGCTGCAAAGACACTTTGGGTTTTTTTTAGGGCTTTCTCGGGGGGGGTGAGGGATGAAGGGGCTTCTTGAGGCATCTGTGAGATACTTTTAGGATTTCTGAAGGGTGTGTGTCTCCTGGGAGCCATTTACCAGTTTTCTCTGTGGCCCAGGGCGCTCTTTGAGAGTTTGGGATCTGTGCAGGATTTGAGGGGCTCAGGGTTTGTGGAGAGGTTGCTGCGTATTCCAAGACTTGTTTGGGGATCTCTAGAGACCATGATCTCTCACGAGGGGATTTTGGTGTCCTATGCAGGTATCCTTGGATAAAGGTCTCTGGGATGTCTCTGAGGGGCTTGCTTGAAGAAGCTGTTGGGGGTCCTCCTGGGGTGGAATAGGCGTTGCTGGAGATACCCATGGGAGCAGATCTTAGTAACAACCCCCACACCGGAATGCCTAAGCACCTGCTGTGGGTGGGCCAGGCTGATCCTCTCAGGGGAGGTGGGGGAACTAATCCACTGTAAGGGTAAAGAAACAGGCTCTGGGAGCAGCAGGGATGGTGCGGAGTTGGGGAAAGTTCCACTGCCAATTGACTGGTTCTGAACCTTCTAGAACTCATCCTTTTGTCTCCATGCTCTGGCCCCTGCCTCGGCCTTTGGTCTTTCTGGCATACAGATTTGACCATGCCCTCTGTTCACACCCTCCACAACCCCCATCCTCTGCAGGAGAAAAACTCAACCTCCAGCTGGACACTAGGTTCTGGGACCTATGCCAGGATCTGCCCACTCGCCACTCCCCACCTCCACAGGTTCACCGGACCCTCACATCAACTTGTCAGGCTCAGAATGTTCCCTCTGCCTGGAACACACTGAACCTCCTTTTGCCTGGTGATGCCTTACGATGTTGCCTCCCTCGGGGGACCCTTTGCTGAATTTTCCTACTCAACAGTCTCCCATGGTTCTTTGTTGCCCTTAGAATCTAGACCATGTGAGGTTCCTGACTATGTCCCCAACCTCGTCTCCTTTCTTTTCTTTTCTTTCTTTTTCTTTCTTTCTTTTTCTTTCTTTCTTTCTCTTTCTTTCTTTCTTTCTTTCTTTCTTTCTTTCTCTCTCTCTCTCTCTCTCTCTCTCTTTCTTTCTTTCTTTTTTTTTTTTTTTTTAAGATTTTATTTATTTATTTGACAGAGATAGAGACAGCCAGTGAGAGAGGGAACACAAGCAGGGGGAGTGGGAGAGAAAGAAGCAGGCTCATAGCGGAGGAGCCTGATGTGGGGCTCGATCACATAACGCCGGGATCACGCCCTGAGCCAAAGGCAGACGCCCAACCGCTGTGCCACCCAGGCGCCCCTCTTTCTTTCTTTCTTAAAAGATTTTATTTATTTACTTGACAGAGCATGAGAATGCACAAGCAGGGGGAGCGGCAGAGGGAGAAGGAGAAGCAGGCTCCCCGCTGAGCAGGGAGCCTGATGGGGGACTTGATCCCAGGACCCTGGAATCATGACCTGAGCCAAAAGCAGACACTTAACCGACTGAGCCACCCAGGCACCCCCCTCTTCTCCTTTCTTTTGTCACTCTTCCAGCTACACTGGCCTTCTTGCTGTTCCTCAACATGCTTAGCCCCAGGGCCTTTGTACTTGCTGCTCCCTTTGCCTGGATCACTCTTTCTCTGCTCTTCCTTTTCATTATGCCATGGCTCGAATGTCACCCCAGAGAGTCCTCTCCTGACACTGCATCCCTGTATGCCCTACCACCTTGTTGCTCTTTGGCAGAATGGCCAACATTTACAGAGTGCTCCCTCCATGCCAGGGCTAAGCATGACTTCTTTAAACCCTCCCAGCAACCCTGTGATGTGGGTACTCTCTTGTCCCCCTCTTACAGATGAGCAAACTGAGGCACAGCATAGTTTGGTCACTTGCCCAGGGTCACACAGGGGGAAGGTAGTGGGGACAGGATTTGAACCTAGGCGGTGTGGCTCCAAAGCTTGACTTGTCACCACTAACAGCATTTGTCATTTGTAATTATCTTTTTTTAAAATAATTTTTGAAAGATTTAATTTGTTTATTTGAGAGAGGAGAGGGAGCACGAGCAGGGGGAGACGCAGAGGGAGAAGCAGACTCCCCGCTGAGCAGAGAGCCCAATGTGGAGCTCGATCCCGGGACTCTGAGATCATGACCTGAGCCGAAGGCAGATGCTTCGCCAACAGCCACTCAGGCCCTGTCATTTGTAATTCTCTTATGTGTCTGCTTTCTCGCCTTTTAATTCTTGAGTTTCTTTCCCCCAACCAGGCTGTGGGCCTTGTGGGAGCACAATGGAAGCTGTGTGGGTCTTCGTGCCACTGTGAACCTGGTCTCCATATAGGGTGGCACATGGCAGGAACATGGGAGGTGTGTGTTGGCTGGCAGTCCTTCTCTAGCTTCCCTGGGCGTGTACAGGTCCCAGCTCTGCCTCACTGAGCTGGAGTATCTGTGCCTGGCTCTCTCCCCCGGGGACAGGGCAAGAGCTGGGAAAATTCCAGCTCCCTGACACAGGGCTTGACAGATTTTTCTTTTTTTTTTAAGATTTTTTTTTTTTTTATTCGACAGAGATAGAGACAGCAGCGAGAGAGGTAACACAAGCAGGGGGACTGGGAGAGGAAGAAGCAGGCTCATAGTGAAGGAGCCTGATGTGGGGCTCGATCACATAACGCCGGGATCACGCCCTGAGCCGAAGGCAGACGCTTAACCGCTGTGCCACCCAGGCGCCCCTTGACACATTTTTCTGTAGGAGGCAGCCTCGAAGATGGCCCACCTCCTTGGTCTTCACATTCTCATATGATCCCCCCCTTGCTTTGAGTGTGGGCTGGATCTAGCAACTTGCTTCCAATGAATAGAACACAGCAAAAGTAATAGGATATTATATCCAAGATTAGTAACAAAAAAGACCGTGGTTTCCATCTTGGCTACTCTCTCAGATCACTCCCTCCGGGAAAAGCTGGCTGCTGTGATGTGAGGCAGCCCACGTGAGTGAACTTGGAAGTGGATTCTGTCCCAGTGAAACCTTGAGATGACCACAGCCCCAGCCAACACACTGATTGCAGCCTTACAAGATATCCTGAGCCAGAACCACACAGCTAAGCCACTCCTGGCTTCCCGACCCTCAGAAACTGTGAGATAATAAATGTTTCCAGCTGGTAATTTTGGAGGTAATTTGTTACCCAGCAATAGCTAACTAATGCAGCTTGGATAGCCCTCTCTAGGGACCAGGCTTTGTAATGGTCTCACACTCCTGTAAAGAAGGAATGCCTGCTGTCCTCACTTTATAGGCTGGTGAACCAAACACAGAAAGATGAGGTCATTTACTTAGGAATGCACAGCCAAGGAGGGCTTAGGGCACTGGAGTCCACGTTCTTAGCTACTGTGCTGTGCTGGGGGTGGTAGTGGGGCTGCATTTAGACCCGGGGATCAGAAAATATTTAAGCACCTGGCCCCACTTCTCCCACTTCATCCTGTATCCCCTATTTGTGGCCTGAAATCTGATCCCATTTATCCGTGTTGTTTTCTTTCTGCCCTGGTACTCTGGGGCTCGGGGTGAAAACATGAGGGGGCAGAAGGAATGGAAGGATGAGAAGAGGTCTCAGGAAGGGCCCAGAGGCAGACAGTGGCTTCTTTGTCTCTGGGTGGGGGTGGCTTGGACTGCTGCCAGGTGGGGCAGCCCAGGCATGTGGCTGGAGCTGAGCACCGGAGTCCACTGCCTGCCCACGTGGGTGTGCTCCAGAGAAGATGGGGGCGAGGGCAGGAGGGGACAGGCGGTGAGGGCTGGGCCCCATCCTGAATGCTCATGTAACCTGACTGTGACTAGCTCCAGCCTCTGCCTGTGTCCTGGAGTTTCACCTATGCATGGCGGGGGGGCCTCCTTGCAGGGGCTGCTTTCTGTGGTTCCCGGCCTTGCGGGTGATCCTTTCCCCGTGGCTATAAAAGTAGTAGCAGCTCCTGGGGTTCCTGGAGTGCTCTGTCAAGGTTACTCACCGGAAGCTCTCAGAGGAGAGCTGAGTACCCAGTAGGCATTCAGATGCATTCGTGCTGATTGCCGCCAGCTGGTAGGGGGGACCTTGGTGGCTGTGGAGGCTGGATGGTTGGGGGCTGGGTGGCCAGAGCCAGCGTGTCTAGCTGTGGACCTCAGCTGTGCCCCTTGCTGGCCTCTGAGTTTCAGTTCCTCCATCTGTAAAAATAGTCCCTATGTAGTCCCTCCTCTTCCAGAAGCATGCATCGACCACGTCCTGTGTGCAGCATGGGCGCTTGGCCTACCACGTGGTCCATGGCGAACGCTTTATTAATGCTTTGCGGCAAGCCTGAGGAAGAGCAGAGGGACCCTGCTGGGGGCCTGATTCTGGGCTGTTCTGCCCTGACTTGCTGTGTGATCTTGGGCGTGTGAATTCACCTCTCTGAGCACCTACCGCATCCCGTCACCTGTCACATGGAAATCTTAGGACCTTACTTTGGAGGGTGGCCATAAGGTTAGCTCAGTGCCTGACACACAGTAGGTGCTCAATAAATGCCAAGGCTGCTCATCTTAGCTATTCTGTTTACTGTTGAATGGGTGAGATGGCAGGATCTGACCAGGGAGGTGGATGTATAGACAGCTGTCTTTTGTTTTGTTTTGTTTTGTTTTGTTTTGTTTTATTTTTTTGAGATTTTATTTATTTATCAGAGAGAGAGAGAGAGTGAGAGCACGAGCAGGGGGAGGGGCAGAGGAAGAGGAAGGCTCCCCTTCTAGCAAGGAGCCTGATGCGGGACTCGATCCCAGGACCCTGGGATCATGACCTGAGCCGAAGGCAGACACTTCACCGACTGAGCCACCCAGGCGCCCCGACAGCTGTCTTTTAATATTTTGTTTTTACTTGTTTTGTGTAATAGTCACTATATAACACGTGGTACAAAATTCAAATGTTAGAGAGGTTTACAGTGAATATTGTCCTCTCTGCTGCCCCCAGCCCTGCAGTTTCCTTCCTCAGAGGCATCTTCCGTCTCTTTCCCAAGATACAATTACAGGAATATGCGCAGACCTTCCCAGTCTCCGTGCCTACAGATGGCTGCGCATTCCCCATCATATTTCTCACCTGGTGCTTTCTTTCCATTTTTACTTATCATTTTTACTTTTATTAAAGTCATGCAGGCTTCAAGATGAAAGATTCTAAGCCTTCTACCTCAAGTGGCAGCTGCGTGCCCCACCTCTCACCCACACCCACATTTTTCCTACCATACCTGGAATAACTCTTAGCTCTTGCCTGAATCTTTTGGGCTTTAACTCCATATCTGTAAATGGCTTATGTGACAATATTTGCATTTTTCAGTTGGAGACTTTTATCTGTCATCGCCTTTCATGGAAGAGGAGGATGTGACATCCCTTTATCCCCCTTGTCCTCACTCTTTTCCCGTCCCTCTGCATGCATGTACGCGCCCCCCCAACAGATACATGTTTTTCCATATCTTCACTGTCCCAATATTATCACAGTGGATTCTCATTGTTTACGGTAATTTTGTTCTATAAAGTCACTGCAAAGATTGGATTAACAAATATTGAGCGATCGTTCCTAGAGCAAATACAGGGTTAGGTTTCTGTAAACCTTTGGTCACAATATTTTTATTAGCCAAGCAGTACATAATCTTGTTTTATGTTTGTTCTGTTTAAAGACACCTCATTTTATATATATTCTTTTTTTTTTTAAGCAAGCTCTGTGCCAAGTGTGGGGCTTGAACTCATGATCCCAAGATTCAGAGTTACATTCTGTCCTGACTGAGCCAGCCAGGCACCCCTATATTCTTTTTTAAGAAATATGTATTCTTGGGGCACCTGGGTGGCACAGCGGTTAAGTGTCTGCCTTCGGCTCAGGGCGTGATCCTGGCGTTCTGGGATCGAGCCCCACATCAGGCTCCTCCGCTATGAGCCTGCTTCTTCCTCTCCCACTCCCCCTGCTTGTGTTCCCTCTCTCGCTGGCTGTCTCTATCTCTGTCGAATAAATAAATAAAATCTTTTAAAAAAAAAAAAGAAATATGTATTCTTGACTCATTACCAATGAACTCATGGCCAGCAGCGTTATAACTCATGCCTGAACAAAACTTTCTAAGTAAGACACATCCCAGTCTTGTTAGAAACACTAGACAGCACTTTAGCATTATGCCTGGGAGCCATTTTAAACAGCAAAACCACCAGCAAAAAGGACAAAAATTTTTAAAAAAGTGGCACTAAATAGACTGCCAAAAGGATGCTCGTTTACAATATGAGCTGAAACAAGAGGGCAGTGTTGCCTTGTTTGACCTGAACTGGGACCGTGCACATTGGCAATGCAAATTTTTTGCCACTCTGTGTGTGTGTCTTCGAATGGTTGTGAAAGTAATGTGAATGTTGATTTTGGGGTTACAAATAAATTTTAGTGAGCAGGCAAATTTGCAATGAAGAAATCTGTGAATAAAGAGGATTGACTATTATCAATTATAATTTGGTCAGGTCAGTAGTCAGCATTTACATTGTTTTGATGGTAATAGTATTCTCATTCAGTTGAGCCATCTAGTATACTATGATCATTTTTTATTCCATTGACAACCTTTGTGTATTTTCTTTGGGGTTATTGATTGCCTTTATATTTGTTAGTTTTCTTGGTATTTATCTGTACCTCAAGCCCAAACAACAGTTCTCTCTCTCTTTTCTCATGACTTTTATAGCTTAAGATGGGCTTTCAGTTTCACCTTTTGGAGAAGTCTCTCTCCAGCCTTCAAATTGCCCAGGCTAGGCTGGTGGCCCTCTGCACCTGGTGCATAGCCATCGCCACAGGCTTGATCCTAGCCACCGTCCTGAGGACTGGCATTACTTCTGTCTTGGGTTAGATACCCTGTTTTCCTGGGTCCCTGGTGGTTTTCTTCTTTGGTTTACTCCTTCGCTCTGTTGCAGCACATCCTTATTAGCTTTTGGAGAAATATGGATGAGAAATTACTTTTTTGAGACCCTTCATGTATGAAAACATTTTTATTTCTACCCTCACACTTGACTGGTGGTCTGGGTATAGACTTCTAGTTTGGAAATTATTTTCCTTCAAAATTGGAGGCATTTCTTCTCACGTGATTATTGTTGAGAAGTCTGAAACCCTCCCAATTCCTGATCTGTTTTCTTTGTTTTTGTTTTTTTGTTTTTGTTTTTTTTTCTGGAAGCTTGTGGGATCTTTTCAAGAGGGTGGGCTATTTCCATCCATTGTATGGTCTGTTGATTGTTTTCAGGTCAATGAAGTTTTCTTGAATGGTATTGATGATTTACTTACCTTTATTTCCTTTATTCTTCTTGGAATTCCTGTTATTCAGTACCTGGACCAGCGTTTGGCTTGATAACTATTTGTTGAACAAATGTAATGTTGGACCTTCTGGGCTAGTTCTCTAATTTTCTTTTTTTTTTTTTCTCTTTTATTTTCCATCTCTATCTTTTTATCCTACTTTCTGTGATATTTCTTCAAATATACCTTCTAACCTTTCTATTCATGTTTGACTTATGCCCTCACATTTGAAATTTTTTTTTTTAATTTTATTTATTTATTTGACAGAGATAGAGACAACCTGCGAGAGAGGGAACACAAGCAGGGGGAGTGGGAGAGGAAGAAGCAGGCTCATAGCGGAGGAGCCTGATGTGGGGCTCGATCCCATAACACCGGGATCACGCCCTGAGCCGAAGGCAGATGCTTAACTGCTGTGCCACCCAGGCGCCCCACATTTGAGATTTTTTATTGTGATCATTATTTGTTTAAAGTAATAGATTTTATTTTTAATTTTTTAATAGACTTCATTTTTTAAAAAAGATTTATGTATTTATTCATTTGAGAGCAGGAGAGCACATATGAGTTGGGGAGGGACAGAGGGAGGGAATCTCAGGCAGACTCCCCACTGAACTCAGAGCCTGACATGGGGCCCGATCCCATGACTCCGAGATCATGACTTGAGCTGAAATCAAGAGTTGGATGCTCAACCGAGCCACCCAGGTGCCCAACACTTCTTCTTTTTTTTTAATGATTAATTTTAGGTTTACAGAAAAATTGACCAGAAAGTACAGAGTTCCCGTATATCCCCTAACCCTCTCCCACTGTTTCCCCCACTATTAAAACCTTGTATTAGTGTAGTATACTTGTTACAATTGATGAACCAATATTGATACATTTTTATTAACTAAACTTGTATTTTTCTCTTCTTTTTTTTTTTTAAAGTAGGCTCCACTCCCAATGTGGAGCCCAGCGTGGGGCCTGAACTCACAACACTGAGATCAAGACCCGAGCTGAGATCAGGACTCAGTCACTTAACTGACTGAGCCACCCAGGTGCCCCGTGAAACTCATATTTTTCATTCGGGTTTATTCTCTGTGTTGCACATTCTATGGTGCCGTCACATTTTAATTTTCCAGGATTTTTTTTTTTCATTCCCTGAAAGCTTTTTTTAATAGTACCTCATTCTTGTTTTGTGGATGCAGCATGTTTTCTTACCTCTCCAAGGATATTATTGACTTTATTAGTTTTGTTTTCTCTTTGCAGAATCTCTTTTTTCTCGAAAATTTTCTCCTTGGTTTATTTTAGTTTCCATCATCTGTAGTAGAGGAAATCCGCAGGAGTCTGATATCCGTGGTTGTAAATCCAGTTAGGAGCTTTCGGCATGGGTATGTGTGGCGAGTAGGGGGTCTTTTCAACTGTGAGCTTCACGACAGGGTCACCTGGCCAAGTGGTGCTTTGGGGAAACTTCAGGGGCAGTGTGTTTGGGTCTTTCCTCTGGGCCTGGTCAGATTCCTCAGGATCCCAGGAATGCAGAGGGGACAAGCATTGGGGGCTCAGCATCTGGCAGATAAACATTCATTTAACACCCTTTTGCAGGGAGGTGTCCCATCTGGAAACCTTCCTGTGGATGGACCTCCAATCTTCTCTGGTGTGCAAGGGGATCACCTAAAAAAGTGTATTGAAATGTAATTGACATACAATATTATATTAGTATCAGGTGTGCAATGTAATAATTTGATATTGTACATATTGTGAAAGGATCACCACAATAAATCTAGTTAACATCCATTGCCACACGTAGTTACATACTTTGTTTCTCGTGATGGGAACTTTCAAGATCTATTTTCTTTCTTCGCAACTTTCGAACATGGAATACAGTACAGACAATCCCGGCTTTCAGTGGTTCGACTTACAATTTTTCCACTTTACGGTGATGCGAAAGTGATAGCATTCAGTAAAACTGTACTTTGAATTTTGAATTTGGATCTTTTCCCAGACTACCGACAGGAGTATGAGACTCTCTCGTGAGGCTAGGCATAAGCAGTAAGCTCCAGCTCCCAGTCGGCCATCCAATCACGGGGGTCAATGACCCACACAAGCATTCTATTTTTCACTTTAGTACAGTATTCAATAAATTTTGTGAGATATTCAACACTTAATTAAATAGGCTTTGTGTTAGGTTATTTTGCCCAGCTGCGGGCTGATATGTGTTTTGTGTACATTTAAGGTAAGCCAGGCTAAGCTGTAATGTTTGTTCGGTTAGATGCATTCAATGCATTTTCGACTTAGGGTATTTTCAACTTATGATGGGTTTATTGGGATGTAACACCACTGTAAGTCAAGGAAGATCGGTCTTTTTTTTAAAAAGACTTTATTTATTTATTGGACAGAGACAGCCAGCGAGAGAGGGAACACAAGCAGGGGGAGTGGGAGAGGAAGAAGCAGGCTCATAGCGGAGAAGCCTCATGTGGGGCTCGATCCCAGAATGCTGGCATCACACCCTGAGCCGAAGGCAGATGCTTAACAACTGCGCCACCCAGGCGCCCCAAGATCTGTATTTTTTTTTTTTTAAGATTTTTATTTATTTATTTGACAGAGATAGAGACAGCCAGCGAGAGAGGGAACACAAGTAGGGGGAGTGGGAGAGGAAGAAGCAGGCTCATAGAGGAGGAGCCTGACGTGGGGCTCGATCCCGGAACGCCGGGATCACGCCCTGAGCCGAAGGCAGACGCTTTAACCGCTGTGCCACCCAGGCGCCCCCAAGATCTGTATTTTTTAAAAAGATTTTATTTATTTATTTGAGAGAGAGAGAGCACGAGCAGGGGAAGAGGCAGAGGGAGAGGGAAAGGCAGCCTGACGCAGGGCTCGATCCCTAGGACTCCGAGATCATGACCTGAGCCAAAGGCAGACATTTACCCGACTGAGCCACTCAGGCGCCCCGAGGAAGATCTGTATTATCAACTGTCATCACCACGTTGTACGTCACGTCCGCATGACTTACTGATTTTATATAGGAAGTTGCTTCCTAGACAAATTTCTACCCGTTCCACACTGGAGCCCAGGATTCAGCTTGCTCCCCCCTCCAGGGACCCCCACCTGTCGTCACTGCTCCCCAGCTTCCAAAAATGGGGTGATTTGGTCTCCATTCCCATTTTCCTAGTCTTTGTGTTCACACTTTAAAAAAATCCCTTTACTGGCTATTTTTGGTGGGAAACGGGGAAGCAGAATGATCTGGGTGTTTGTTTTGCCATCTTTGCGTGCAATCACCTGTGACTTTTCTCACCTGTGGCTCCTTCCTCATCCACCTGTGTTGGGGCCCCATTCTCATAAAGGCTACACAGCCTTCCGTTGGAAGGACCGGCCATTGCCCCTCAGACCCCTCCCCTACTGCAGGACATTGGGTTCTTTCCCATCTTCTGCTCACTGGAAGCTACAAATGAGTAACGCTATCATTTCCCCCCGTGACTTTAATGTGCCAAGACCGATCGTCTAATTATTGGAACAATCCAGAGCCATGGAGAGAGCCCCATCACTGTGCAGTCTCCTCCCACTCTCTGCTTTACTCACTCCTCTCCAGCCCGCTGGCTTTGGCTCTCTTTTAAACGTGCCAATCTCCTTCCTGCCTCCAGGCCTTTGCTCTCACGGTGCTGTCCACCTGGAAGGCTTTCCCCCTGAGCTTTATCCATTGCTGGCTCCTTCCCATCCTTTAAAATGCAGTGCAAATGTTGCTTTGTCAAAGTGGCCTCCCGCATTCTCATGGGTAAAGTCTTTCTTGGTTATGCTTGATCACATCATCCTGTTTGTTTCCTTTTTAGGAAACTTACAAAACTGTCATGTCATTGTTTTTCTTCCCCCCCCCCCCCCGTTATTAACTGCCTCCCCTCCCTAGATTGTAAACCCCCTGAGGGCAGTGGTCACACCTACTTTAGTCACCTGTGAGTGCTAGGAGAGTGAATCCCAACTTGGAGTGGCATTGGCAGTAAGGAACATTTATAGCTACATGTAACGTGGAGTTCTGACATGAGATGGCTTTGGGTTGGTCAGTTCATGGTGCAGCATGTTGTCATTGACCCACGTCCCTTTGTGCTCTGTCATCCTTACTGCAAAGGTTTGGCGTCTCCAGCTGTGTACCTTCATGGTCTCATGTTGGCTGCTGTGGTTCCAGCCATTACATGCCAGTGACAGCTTCTCTGGGTAGAAGAAAGGGAACATGGGACTGCCATGTCCCATGTTGCAGAGATTGTGTGAAAGTGGCTAACTTGTTTCAGGGAGGTGTATGAGCTGGGAGTTCAAGGAGTCAAGGGGGTCAGAGCCAGATTTCAGGACTTTGAACACTGAGCAGAGGAGTGTTGTGTGCCCAGGGAAGGGTTCTGAGCAGGAGAGCAGCTAGACTGGCCTGCACCAAGGAGGAGCAAGGTGGCTCAGCAGGGAGGGTTTAGGGTAATCAGGCAGGAAGTACCCTTGCGGGTGGACAGTGGGAATGGAGACATGGTCTCCCCTGTATGGGGTGCTGGGGTGAGAACAGCAAGCAAGACAGACAAAGGTCGAAGATGAAGCATGGTGTACAGGCATATCTCGTTTTATTGTGCTTTGCAGATATTGTGGGTTTTAGTGTTTTGTTTTGGTTTATTTATTTTTATTTTATTATTTTATTTTATTTTATTTTATTTTATTTTATTTTATTTTATTTTATTTTATTTTATTTTACAAATTAAAGGTTTGTGGCAACCTGTGTTGTGCAGATCTCTTGGCACCATTTTTTTCTCACAGCATTTGCTCACATTTTGTCTCCATGACATATTTTGGTAATTCTTGCAATATATCAGGCTCTTTCATTATCATTATATTGGTTACGGTGATCTGTGATCCGTGGTTATAACTCGCTGAAGCCTCAGATGATGGTCAGCATGTTTTAGCTAAAGAAAGGAGCTAAAGAAAGTATTTTTTAAATTAAGATACGTACATTGGTTTTTTAGACATAATGCTATCGCACACTTAATAAATTCGAGTATAGTGTAAACATAACTTTTATATGCCCGAGGAAACTAATTCCGTTGATTTGCTTTGTGGTGATATTTGCTGTATGGTGATGGTCTGGAACCAGACCCACAAAATTTCTGACGTATGCCTGTATTTGCTCCCCGGGGCTGTTACAGCAAAGTAGCATGAACTGGGTGACCTAAGACAACAGAAATTTATTCTGCTGTAGCAATCGAGGCCAGAAGTCTGAAATCAGGGTGTGGGCAGGATTGGATCTTTCTGGAGGCTCTGAGGGAGAATCTCCATGCCTCTCTCCTGGCTTCCGGTGGCTGCTGGCACTCCGTGGCAGAGCCTCGGTTTGAGGTTAGGTCCACTCCAATCTCTGCCTCTGTTTGCACGTGGCCTTCTTCTCCGTGTCTGTGTCTCTTCTTCTGTCTCTTATAAAGACAAGTGTCATTGGCTTTAGGGCCTGCCCTAATCCAAGATGATCTCCTCAAGATCCTCAGCTTAATTATATCTACAAAGACCCTTTTCCCACATGTGGTCACTTTCACAAGTTCTGGAGGCCAGGACTTGGACATGTCTTTTGGGGACCACCATTCACCCTGCTCTGCAGGGAGTGGGGCTTGGCCCAGGGCAGAGCCAGGAGACCAGGAAGCGCCGACTACGGCCCCGGTCCCATTGTGTGATGGTAGGGGCCGGGCTGCGCTGCTGAGGTGGCCAGACTCTGGCTGGTCTGCATTGGAGAAAGTAATTTGTTCTACCCATCCCCAAGGACCTCCTGGGTGCCACACCCCATCTGAGCTTGAGGGACGCCATGTTCAGAGTGACACACTGTGAATGCGTCAGGTACTTTTCCGGTGGAGCCCACAGCCTAGTGAGGGAGAAGAATAATCGAGAAGGAAATGAGGACAGAATAAAACATCAGAAATTGACAAGAGAGCTCGAACATGTTGGGGTGAGGCAGGGATCGCTAGTGGCGACTTCAGCTAGTGTGATCAGGGCAGGGCCTCCGGTGCAAGGAGGCAGATAAGAGGACCCAACCTTGCAAAGACCTGGGGAAAGGAAGAGGGAAGAGCAGGTGCAAAGCGCAGAGGCAGGATCGCACTGGGCAGAATAACAATGGACCTCTCTTATTCAACCCTTCTTGGCTGGGGACCTAACACGCCTGACAGGTATTAGGCTGAGAATTGCGTTGTTTGGGTGGCCACTCTGGGCCCCACTTCCTGTTTGTAAATAGGGCAGCGGCAGGAACCTACACTTTGCTGAGCTGGAAAACACCTTGGAGGTCGTTAGGTTCAGTCTTCGGACATTCCAAGTAAGGAAACTGAGGCTTATAGAGAGGGCAGGGTCTGCCCAGGCCCCACAGCTGGTAGGCAGTCGAGGAGGCTTTGAACTAAAACCATGAACTCCAGAGCACTTTTTCCTTCTGGGCTGTGCTGGGGCTCAGAGCTCCTGGACAGATGCTTGAGGAATCAGTCCTGCCTCCTCCTTGGACCCTTATCCCTGGGGGCTTCCTGGGCTGACCCCTGCTCTTATAACTGGCTCGTTCCTCTCTCTTCCTTGCAGGGTGGTTACGAATGAAGTTGCTGGGTAGATTGAGCGCTAACTCACTTCTGATTTCTTACTGACAGTGCTTCCTTCCGTGGGGAGAGGACAGCAACAGAGTTGATTGAGAATATAGCATGTGCCGGGCCCTGTCTTCAGAGATCTACCACTGCCTCTTTTATCCCCACCATGCCCTGAGAGGTGTGGGATCTTATTGTCCCCATTTACTGTGAGGCCTAGAGAGGGAGGCACCTGCCCATGGCCACTGTATGAGTGTCCCGGGGCTGCCATAACAAATGACCACAAACTTAGTGGCTTAAAACCATAGGAATTTGTCTTCTCCAAAGTTTTGGCGACCAGAAGCCTGCAAGCGAGGCGTTGGCAGGGTATGCTCCCTTGGAAGGCTCTAGGGGGAATCCTCTCTTGCCTCTTCCAGCTTCTGAGGGTGCTAGGTGTTGCAAGGCTTGGGGCTGTGTCATTCCAGTCTCCTCCCCTGTGTTTCTGTGTTTTCTCTTCTTAAAAAGGCACCTGTCATGGGATTTAGGTCCCACCTGGGGAATCAGGATGACCTCATCTCACACGTATCTTAATTACATCTATAGAGACCCTACTTCCAAATGAGGTCACGGTCTGAGGTTTCGGGTGGACATGAACTTTCAGGGACGCTCTTCGACAACTGTACTTATGTGCAGGCAGAAGAGGCGGGGCTGCGTTTGCGTCAGCTCTGTAGGACACCAGCATCGTCCTGTGCTTCGTGCTGATATTGTGTCCCCGGACACGATAGACAGACGGGGTGCTCGTGCTCATAGAAATCGACAAAAATAAAGGAAGATGATAGTTTCAGATTGTGATGATCTCTCTGAGGGAATAAAACGGGCTGGGAGGGTATCGATTACCCATCAGTTCCATGGCTGCGTAACAAATTACCCCAGAATCTCGAGGCTTAACACAAGGCTCAGTATTATTTCCTGTGGCTTCTGTGGGTCAGGAATTCAGATGTCACCAAGACGTCACCATCTTGTCTGCTGTGCTACGTCTGGGTCCTCAGCTGGCTGACTCAGAATCTGGGGCCAGAATCACCCAAAGTTTTGTTCACTCAGACATGTTGTTAGAACACCTATATGTGGGCCCTCCACATGGTCTGGGCTTCCTTGCAACTCGGTGCTGGGTTCTGAGGGCCGCGGTCCCCAGAGAGTGTGAGAACATCTGTGTGCCCAGAGGAAGGGGGTGCTGTCTCTGTGCCCCCATCTCGGAAGTCACACAGCATCACTACTGCCATGTTCTCTTCATCAGAAGTGAGTCCCTGAGTCTGACCCCTCCCGAAGGGCAGGGAAATAGGATCTGCCTTTTGAAGGGAAGACTGTCAGAGAATTTGCAGGCATGTTTTCAAACAGCCATAGTGATCCAAGCTGGGCAGGGCAGGGAAGACCTCTAAAGGCGGGGGACATTGGAGCTGAGAGGCAAAGGATGTGAAGGAAGCCTGATGAGAGGTCTGGGGCAGAATATTCCAGCAGTGGCAACTGCATAGGCAAAGGCCCTGGGGCAGAAACCTTTGCCGTGCTGAAAATCAGGGAAGGAGGTAAGAGTAAGCTAGATGAATAGAGGGGTGATGAAGTGGGCAGACAGATGGGGCTGAGGCAGGCGGGGATTAAAACATTTTTGTGGGGGGAGGGCACCTGGGTGGCTCAGTTGGTTAAGCGTCCAACTCCTGTTTTCGGCTCAGGTCATGATCTCGGGGTCATGAGATTGAGTCCTGTGTTGGGCTCTGTGCTGAGCATGGAGCCTGCTTAATGTTCTCTCTCTCCCTCTCCCTCTGCCCCTTGCCCCCCTCTAATAAATAAAAACTAAAAATAAATAAAAGATTTTATTATGGAAGATTTTGTGCCTGCCGAAGTGGAGACAGTAATGTAATGAGCCCATGTGCCCATCCCCCAGCATCCATGACCTTCACATGCTCTTCCTCCTCCGTCTGAATCCCACTGGCACATCCTTTCACCTGTCAGTTTTCTAGAGTCTGTCTCTGAAAGCAAGGACTCCCCCTTTTTAACCTTGCTGCAAGATAGTCTTCCTGTGTTGTCTTGTTCATTTTTATTGTAGTGAAGTGTGTATAAAATTTACCTTAGTGATATCGAGCACACTTCACAGTTACGTAACCACTACCTCTGTCTGGTTCCAGAACATTTCCGTCACCCTAAAAGGAAACCCCGTTCCCATTAGCAGTCATTTCCCCTCCCCCCAGCCCCTGGCATCCACCAATCGGCTCTGTTTTCATGGGTTGTTTTTGAGGTATCACTTACATATAATAAAATACACCCATGCTAAGTGTACGTTTGGGGTTTTGACAAAGGTCCACATCCAGGTAACCACCACCATCAAGACACGGAACATTCCTATCTCCCCACAAGAGTCCTCCAGCCCCTTTGCCATGAGTATCCCAGCCCTGTAGCCCCGGCTCCCTGCCCCCACCGATCTGCTTCTCCCACTGGATCAGCTTCGCTTGTGCGAAGCAGGTGCTTGCTATCTGGGGCAGGAATCTGTGCCTCTGCACTGGTCGCCAGGGAGGGGGGGATGCTGGGCTCCAGATTCAGGGGCTTGAATGCAGTCGTTCAGCCTCTGTTTGCTGAGCACCTCCTATGTGCCAGGCTCCTGGTCAGATGCAGGCATCTCTTCCCTGGTCACTGCCAACAGGGGCTTCGACGAGCAGAGCTCTGTGATTGGAGGCCGTCGGTCACCTGCCCGAGACCCTTTTTTTTTTGCTCCTCGCAACTGTCCCCATGCCTGCCCTGCCCCTCTTCACAGCAGCCTTGCGCTGAGACCTTGCCCCTCCTCTCACCAAAGATCTGGCCAGCCACAAAGATGTGGCTGCTTTTTTGGGGGGCTGCGGTGTTCAGGGCTGGCCTGGGAGCTCCAGATGCCTCTCTCTCTCCCTCCAACACTGTCCTATGGGATTATTTGTGGCAGGCTCACTGTGCTCCAGGAGAGTGGGGCCTCGGTCTGTCTCCACTGCTGTCTCTCCAGGGCCTAGAACAAAATAGACATAAGTCCCTGTCATCCAGAGCAGGGAGAGATAGCCCAGGGGCAAGATGGTGAATCAGTAAACTGCATATGGCATTTGACAGTGTAAGTGCTGTGTTTAAAAAAAAAAAAAAAAAAGCAGGGACCAGAGGGTGGGGAGTGGTACAGTAACAGATGGGTGTTCAGGAATGGCCACCCAAGAGGGTGGCATTTGAGCCAAAACCTGATGGAAGTCAGGGAGGAGCCATGTGGATGCTGGCAGAAGAGTGGTCCAGGCAGAGGGCACAGCCTGTGCAAAGGCCCTGAGGTAGGAAGATGCCAGGTGTGATCAAGGAACAGCAAGAAGGCCCTGTGGCTGAAGTGAATGAGCAAGGGGGAAGGTGACAGGGGGAGCAGGATGGAAAGGGAGGTGGAGCAGGAGAAAGTTGGACTGGGAGAAGGGTTATGTCCGGGTCACCACTGGATCTTGCCCATTGTGGGCCTGGCACACAGTAGGTGCTTATCATTTGGGAGATGAGCGAAAGAGTCTGCCTCTGCTGGCTGCTACTTCTAGGGATGGAGGGCACACTGAGGTCCAGGTTTGGGGACATGAGCACAGAAGCAGCCTGTTTACTGGGTACCTAGTATGTGCCAAGCTCCTTGGCCAATGCAGATGTGACTTCCCCTGGGTGCTCACAGTCTGGGGGTGGGAGGAACCCACCCATTACCGAGTGGCTTTGCACAGGGCTTTGATGGAGTGTAGGGGATAGGGAGAGCTCCCAAGGTGGGCAAGAGAGCATTCTCTGAGCCCAGCCAGTGCCTGCCCCAGTGTGGCCCCATTTGGGGGACTCTATGCTTCGATGGAGGAGGAGCGGGCACAGTGCAGGGGCTGAGCCCCGGAAGTCTTCCTGGAGGAGGTGATGAGGACTCCAGGTTGGGGTGGGTGGAGCATGAGGAATCCAAGCTGAAGGTGGTGGTGGGGTCCATGGGAAGCTCCGGATGTCCCAGGAGAGAGAAAGAACAGGACTGGGCCCCAGTTCCCTCAGGGTCACTGAGCTAGCTGGGGTGGAGAAGGACAGAGTGACTCTGATCTGCATGGCATGGCATGGCCAGCTTTGACTATCTGTGTACTTCTGGGTTGGCTGGTAAATTGCCTTTTCTGTGCCCTTAGTACCCCAAGAGACCCGGCAACCAAAAGGTCCTTATTGAACCTTGGCCATCCTTGGGGGCACTGGGACCTTTCCCTCCGCTTTCTCCAGATGGTTTGCAGAGGTGTCCTGGGTGTCCTGAGGTTTGCAGAGGTGTCCTGGAGGCCAGGCAGGGCACCCAGTGACGCTGTCCCCTCCATCCCCCCTCCCAGCGGCCTCTTCGTGCTGATCCGCGTCCGTCTGGAGCTGCGGCGACACCAGCGTGCCCGCCACACCATCCCGCGGATCTTCCAGGTGGTGGCGCGGCAGCAGCCGGATCGCGTGGCACTGGTGGACGCAGGCAGTGATGTGTGCTGGACCTTCGCACAGCTGGATGCCTACTCCAATGCTGTGGCCAACCTCTTCTGCCAGCTGGGCTTCACATCAGGTGACGTGGTGGCCATCTTCCTGGAGGGCCGGCTGGAGTTCGTGGGGCTCTGGCTGGGCCTGGCCAAGGTGGGTGTGGAAGCTGCTCTGCTCAATGTTAACCTACGGCGTGAGCCCCTGACCTTCTGCCTGGGCACCTCGGGTGCCAAGGCCCTCATCTTCGGAGGGGAGCTGGCAGCAGGTGAGGCTGGTGCAGGTATCATCTTGAGTGGTGGCCCCGGGGTTTCCAGGGCCGGGAGATGGTGTGATGCATCCCAGGCCTTGGGAGGGGCCCTGGCTGTCCTTGACCGTGAGGTATGTTTTGGGCTGCAGCAGTGGCCGAGGTGAGCGGACAGCTGGGGAAGAGCCTGCTCAAGTTCTGCTCCGGAGAAGTGGGGCCTGAGGGCATCTTGCCGGACACGCAGCTCCTGGACCCGTTGCTGAAGGAGGCCTCCACAGCCCCCCTGGCACAGCCCCCTGACAAGGGCATGGATGGTGAGGTCAGGGTGGGACGCCCTTCTCTGCCAGTGCCCACCCTGTCCCCTCATCCCATCCACCCCGTCCTCGGTCCCCAACACGCGCATCTCCTGCAGATCGACTCTTCTATATCTACACTTCGGGGACCACGGGGCTGCCCAAGGCTGCCATTGTAGTACATAGCAGGTAAGGGGCCCGTGGGCCTTACCCCAGCTTTGGGGAGTGACTCCAGGTTGCCTTTATGGCTGACTCCTTCCCTTTGCTCTTGTTGGGATCTTGGGGACATTTCTATCTTAACCCAGTAAAACCCACGGTCCGTCTCGGGACAGTGTTGTTCTGTGTCCCTCCTTGGTCTCTTGCTGCTCCCGCTCCCACCCCTAATGGCTCTGCTCCCCTCAGTGGCCACAGGAAGATTTAAAATCCTAAACCAAACCTCCCCTGTGCCAGACTTTCCTGTACCCGCCTTAGCCCTCGGAGTAAAACCCATGCTCGCATTGTGCAACACCTGCCAATTCTCTGCTGTCCTCTCCCTCCTCTCCACCCCTTGATCATGCCCTTTTAGCTCCTTATGCTTCCTCAGATGGGCCAGGGTCCTTCTGGCCTCAGGGCCTTTGCACATGCTGGGCCCTCCAGCTGGACGCTTTTCCCTAGCTTGCCCCCCATGGCCTCTCACCAGGTCTCCGCTCATGTGTCACTGCCCCACACAGGATTCCCCAACCTCTCTGGCTGTGTCACCTTCAGCCCCTCTCCGTTTCTCTGCTCTCTTGTATTGCTCACAGCCCCTAGCACCACTGATAATTATTGGCGGCATGTTCCTCTCCCGCACCCCTGTGAGCTGGGCTGGCTCTGCCTGGGTCCTTGCTGTGTCCCTACCTTCCCCTCTCCCCCTGTACGCTCCCCCCACTTCCATGCCGGGGAGGATGTCAGTCCCAGCGCCTGCACTCCCCGCCCCCACAGATACTACCGCATCGCAGCCTTCAGCCACCACGCCTACAGCATGCAGGTGACAGACGTGCTCTATGATTGCCTGCCCCTGTACCACTCGGCAGGTACTGTGGGCAGGTGGGAGCGGGGTGGGGGGCAGGGACTGGGGACTCCTCACCGAGCCCGCCCTCTGCAGGGAACATCATGGGCGTGGGGCAGTGTCTCATCTACGGGCTGACGGTGGTCCTCCGCAAGAAGTTCTCAGCCAGCCGCTTCTGGGATGACTGCGTCAAGTACAACTGCACGGTCAGGCCCCGCCCCTCCCGCGCAGCGCCGCCCCGCCTTGCCTTCAGCCTGCTGGGCACCCTTTGTGGTGCAGCCACTTCCCTGCCGCCCTCCAGCCCCCCACCCCCCAGCAATGACTGCTCTGGAGGGGGACAGGAGAGTGGCCAGCTCCAGGCTAAACCTTTCCCCATGTAAACTCAGTGGATCCTCATGACTGCGTGAGAGTGGGCAAAGACATCACAAAGACCATTTTGTAGGTGGGGAAACTGAGGCCTATACTGCAGCTGGGGTTGGGCCCAGGCTGCCTGAGTTCTCTAAGGAGTCCACACTGTGCCCCGGGAGTCTTCCCTGCTGGTGGCTGCAGGAAATCAGGAAATGAGACCAGTGCGTCCCTTCACCCCCCTGGGCTGGTTAGGTGTGGGGCTTCCAGGCGGGGTAAGCGCGAGGTAGAAGTGGAGGACGTTCACGGTCCTGGAGTGGGGGGGGAGAAAGGGGGGCTAGGCCCCGTCCTCTGCTCTCCTCCCCTCCACGGTGAGAGGAAACCAGGCTGAGGATCTCTGTGCCCTGATGGGGGTAGATAGTGCTAGCACCTTCCTCCAGGAAGAAGGGGTGAGGAGAGGAGAGAATGGGGTGTGGCCAGGGACTGGCCAATGGGCAGGTGCCCACCTCACCTTAGACAGGTGGGGCCCAGAGATGTGAGCCCAGCTGCCCAGGTCACACAGCTGGGCAGGATGGGGGCTCTGGGTTGGCATCCTGGGGACCCCTGGGGGCAACAACTGTGATCTCCACTCTTGAGGATTTTCCTTTTTGTTTGTGGGGAGCTCTTGAGGAACATTGTTAAGCCAAGTCTTGAAATGCGAAACCGTCTGTTTTATTAACTTGATTATCGAAGAGTTGTGAATGCAGATGTCCCCCACTTTCTGTAAGTTTCAGTTACACTGCTTCGCAGTGCGGAAAGGTCTACGTCAGTACCTGATCTCGCTAACCAAAAGAAATCCGAAGAGATTTTCTCTTTTACAAAAAACCCCCCCTGCATTCCGGTACTAACGTAGGTCTTTCGTAAAAGTGCAGTGTAATTCGAACTTTTAGAAAGCAGGGGATATGTTTTTGCTTGACGCAGTTTCAGCTTATGAAAGCTTTCCTAGGAACGCTCTGTTTTTGCGTCGCGGGCAAAGTCTGTGTACATGAACCTGGACAGAGAGTGTAGGCAATTCCCAAGCACCTGTCACTGGCCCCAGGGGCCTTCAGACTCCCCGTCGTGCCCCCTCTGGCCCCACCCACATCCCCCCCTCTGCATCATTGTGAAGCAGCCCCAGGGAGCAGTGTGTTTCCTTCGGAGACACATCAGGAAAACCTCTGAAAGATGAGAATGATTTTGGTTTTGAGGCAAAGTTCGTATAAAAGAGACCATTTTTATTTTATTTTTTAAGATTTTATTTATTTATTTGACAGAGAGACAGCCAGCGAGAGAGGGAACACAAGCAGGGGGAGTGGGAGAGGAAGAAGCAGGCTCCCAGTGGAAGAGCCTGACGTGGGGCTCGATCCCAGAACGCCGGGATCACGCCCTGAGCCGAAGGCAGACGCTTAACAACTGAGCCACCCAGGTGCCCCAAGAGACCATTTTTAAAGTGGACAGTTCAGTGGTGGTTAGGATCTCCCCAATGTTGTGTAATCATCACCTGTGTCTAATCATGCCAAAGGGAAAACCCATCTACATTAGCAGTCACTCCCCATCCCTGTCCCCTCGCCCCCAGCGTCCTGGGGGAACCACTAATTTGCTTGTCTTTATGGATTGGCCTGTTCTGGACATCTCTTGTAAGGGGGACTGTTTTGAAAACAAAAGAACTGAAAGCAGGGTCTTGAAGGGATATTTCTACACCCGTTTGCAGCAACATTATTTCCAGTGGCTAAAACATGGAAGCCACCCAGGGGCCACCAACAGGTGAATGGATAAGCACAATGTGGTATATTCATATGATGGAATATTATTCAGCCTTAAAGAGGAAGGAGTTCTGGCACGTTCCACAACATGGATGAACTTCGAGGGCATTGTGCTGAGTGAACTGAGCTAGTCACCAAGAGACAAACGCTGTATGACTGCACTTCTATGAGGGACTTAGAGCAGTCACAGTTGTAGAGACAGGAAGTAGGATGGCGGGCACCTGGGCTGGGGGAGGGGGTAGGGAGTCAGTGGTTAGTGGGGACAGAGTCTCAGTTCTACAAGATAAAAGGTGTTCTGACGGATGGTGGTGGTCGCATAACAGTGTGAATGTCCCTAATACTGCCGAACTGTACGCTTAAAGTGCTTACGATGGTAAATTTTATATTACGTGTATGTGAACACAACAAAAAAAGGAGAAAAAAAAACCCTTAAGTGTAAGCTCAGCACCATCATCACAGCCAAAAAGTTGACAGTGAGTTCTCAGTGTCCTAGGGATCCCCCGGTGTCTCGCCAGGTCAACATGTGGGTTTCCCCCTGTTTCTACAATTTGAAAAAATCTGTTTTTAGAGGAGACCCACACATTTTGACCGGTCGATGTGTGTCATGAGAATCCCTTCATCTGGAGGATCCCCTTGTCTTTTTTCTCTTGTCTTGTAGGGCATTTACTGAAGGGTTGTGTGTCCTGTAGTATTTTCCCAGTCTCGACATTGCTGGGGTGTCTCTTAACATGTTCCTCCGTCCCCGGTATTTCCTGTCCATTGGGAGTTGTTGGGTCCAGCACCGTGTTTCTCCACCATGATGCGAAGGATATTTGACGGGGGTGGGGGGGTGGGGATCCTGTGCCTTGTAGATCTTCAGCAGCATTCCTGGCCCCAAATCACTAGATGCCAGTAGCACCCCCCAGTTGTGACCATTCACAGTGTATCCAGATGTTGCCAAGTGTTCTGGGAGGACAGAGTTGCCAGTGGTTGAGAACCTCTGGATACTTGATCAGTTTCTAGTTCAACTTTTTTTCCTGGAAGGCCAGCAGTGTCTTGTGGTCCCTCTTTTTTTTTTTTTTTTAAAGATTTTATTTATTCATTCGACAGAGATAGAGACAGCCAGCGAGAGAGGGAGCACAAGCAGGGGGAGTGGGAGAGGAAGAAGCAGGCTCCTAGCGGAAGAGCCTGATGTGGGGCTTATCCCATAACGCTGGGATCACGCCCTGAGCCGAAGGCAGACGCTTAACCGCTGTGCCACCCAGGCGCCCCTAGGTCCCTCTTTTTGACATGCCGTACTCCATCGGGCATCACTCACTGTCTCCGGACCCTTGATAATCTGTTCCATTTCTAAGAAGGGGAATTTCTGTGTCAAGAGAAGTTACCCACTAAACATTGAGGGGCCCTTTAAGGAATAGAGGAAAGAATCTTCAAAGGTCAAGTTTAACAAGGATGTTGCTAAAATAAGTACATGCATTTGGGTCCCTGGCTGTTGGTTGGGGAGACTGCTTGGCTGCTGCTTTATGGACAGTGGTGGCCGCAGACCCAAACCACAGTACATCCGTGCTCACCAGAGGCAGCAGGCTGTCATTTAGAACCCCTGCATAACAACAGACAGGCAGGACACAGGTGACTGGACCCCTCCTCATCCATGGGGTCTGTGTGTGGTGCCTTTATCTTTCCATACCCTCCTTAATGTCCATGACCCAGTTACCCCATCCTCCCACCCACCCACTCCCCCCCCCTTTTTTTTAAGATTGTATTTATTGAGAGAGAGACAGCACAACCAAGGCTGAGGGGCAGAGGGAGAGGGAGAAGTAGGCTCCCCGATGAGCAGGGAACCTGATCCCAGGACCCTAGGATCATGACCTCAGCTAAAGGCAGATGCTTAACTGACTGAGTCCCCCAGGTGCCCCCCACTCCCAGTTTCTATCCAGGAGCTGCCTTGCAGGCTGGAGGTCTTGGCATAGGGCGTCTGCTGTCTGCCACTCTGAACTGACCTGTCTTCCCTTCAGCCCTGGGTCTGTCCGAGGGTCCAGGCCAGAGGTAAAGATCAAATGTTTGCTCTCAGTGCAGAGACACAGCCTCAGGGCCATTGTCCCCTTAGCTGCCTCAATCATGGCTGGCTTTTCCCTCCCCTGTCCCTGAAGAGGACAGCTGAGAGCTGCTCAGGGCATGCTGGGACTACCTGGTGATAGTTTGGAGGGCAGTACTTGGGCAGGACTTTGTGTCATTTGACAGGAGCCAAAAGCCTGGCCTAAATCCTGGCTTCCTGAAGGAGGGAATTTATTAGTTCATGGACCTGAGGGGGCCACATGGGGACAGCTTCAGGTATAGCCTGATCCAGGAGTGTCTCTGTCTCTCTCCATTTCTTGTCTTTCTCCTTCCTGAGTGTGCAGCTTCATTCCCAGCCCTGCTTCTCTGGGAGAGTTCCCAGCAGCTCCAGGAGAGAAAGAGGCTGTCTCTTCCCCTCGGTGTCGCCAAAGTCCCAGGGCTGATTCTTATTGGTCTAATTCTGGTCAGGTGCTCATCCTTGAACCAGTTAGTAGCTGGGGATGGATTGGGCAGATTGGCCAGGCTGTGGCCTATGTTCCACCCTGGAGATGGGGTGAGCTGGGCCACAGGCAAAGCACCGACCTGAGCCTAGGTGTGGAGGGAGAGAACTCAGCACCCTCAGGTTCTGATCTTGCCCCACCCTGCTTGCCGCCTGGTCCGTAGCTGACTGTCTTGGGCACGGCTGTTTCTGTCTGTGGATCTCAGTGCCTTCATGTCCAACACGCGGTGTCAGGAGAATTAAACAAATGAGCTCTGTGCTTGGAGGATAGAATATTTAGCCCATTTGTTTATTCATCAGAGATTTAGCAAGCGCTGTTCAGGGAATGTCTCTCCTTGGCAGTGATCTTTGACCCAAAACCCGAGGGCCCAGGTGCATCCCGGGATAGAATGTGCCAGACAGAGGACACAGCACCTTCAAAGGCCCTGAGGAGGAGGCCTGTGGGGCAGCGGGTGTTGGTGGGAAATGGAGGGAGAGGAGGCTGGGAGGACCAGAGGGAATTGGCCACTGGCAGAAATTTGAACTTTCTCCTTTGTGTGAGGGGAAGCTGTGAGCACGTTGCATCTGTGACGATCAGCTTGGTGGTTAATCGCCAGCATGTAACTGCTTCATTCAGACTCGGAGGCCAGGCTGCCCAGATTCAAATCAGCCTCTACCACTTACCAGCTTTGGTCCAGTTACTTACTGTTGGTGACCCTCAGTAGAATTCCAGGGGTCCCTGGAAGCGCCATGGGGAATGGAAGGGCGGCGGAGGGGCGTGGAGGACGCTGAGTGCATCCTCCCCGCCCCCCTCCCCAGCGAAGATTCAGCAAGGGGTAGGTGTAAACGGCCCCGTGTGTGTATGTGCGTTTGTGCGTGTGTGTGTGTGTGTGTGTGTGTGTGTGTGTGTTTTACATTGCCCTTAAGACCGATGTGTTCTTAGCGCCCGGGTTGGAGGGGTGACTCCCCTTGGGCCCACCCCTCGCTTACCCCGCTCCCCCAGGTGGTCCAGTACATCGGGGAGATCTGCCGCTACCTGCTGAAGCAGCCGGTGCGCGAGGCCGAGGGGCGGCACCGCGTGCGCCTGGCATTGGGCAACGGGCTGCGGCCCGCCATCTGGGAGGAGTTCACCGAGCGCTTCGGCGTGCGCCAGATCGGCGAGTTCTATGGGGCCACGGAGTGCAACTGCGGCATCGCCAACATGGACGGCAAGGTGCGCGGCGGAGGGGTGGCGCGGGCAGGTTCTGAAGTTCGGGGAGAGCTGCCACCTCGGCCTGACCTGCTGAGAGGGGGAAGGGGAGCTCCTGGTCCGCCCCGAGGCCGTGTACCTTGGGCCAGGGCCTCAGCCTGTCCGAGCCTCAGTTCCCACCAGTGGAGGTGGCAGGGGAGAGCGGGGCTCTGGACGATCCTGGGCGGGGGTTGGGGTGCCCATCCCCTTCTAGCGGGTAAGTCACTCAGACTCCTTGGGCTTTGGTTTCCTCCTCTATAAATGCGGATGATAGCTCATTGGGTTTATTGGAATCGCCCAGCCGGCCCTGAGCTCAGCACAGCGCCCCCAGGTAGCAGGCTCTCTGCAGATGCTTCTATGATTAGCAATCGCTGTCTCCATTCTGCCTGAGCGGAACCCTCTTCTCTTATCAACCCTTACCAAGCCCGGCGTTGAGCGGGAGAATCATATTAAAGCAAGCTCCTGGGGGCCGTGATTCCTTTCTGTGTGTCTCTGTGTTGGCCCCCCCCCCCCCCATGCATATCTGTTCCATAGACAGCCCTGGAAAGGTACTCTGGCCATGCTAACAGGAGTTGCTGCTCTAACACCCATTCCCAACAGCACAGAGATGGGCGTTTCTGCTCACGGGATTGAGCCAGGCAAGGGGACATGCAAGCAGGCAGCGGGCTTCAGGGTCATTCTAGGCATTTACTTGCTGCCAGCAGAGAAGGTTTGATGGACCAGGAAGGGGTGACCCGTCAGCAGGTTTCCTCACATGATTGCAAAGGAGGCTGGGAAGGTGGGAGGAGGGGGCCTGAGTCCTGGGAAGGAAGCACTGCCCTTAAGACCCCCTTTTTCAGATCATCCAAGGTCACAGAGTTCAGGCAACGCAGGGGTGCTAATTCCCAGCCCTGGGGCAGGAGAGACAAGGTGTCAGTAGGGAGAATGCTCTGTGCCTCCCCGCCCTCCACCGCCCCCGCCGGGGCTCCTCACCAACTCGGCTCGCTCCATCCCAGGTCGGCTCCTGTGGCTTTAACAGCCGTATCTTACCCCATGTGTATCCCATCCGGCTGGTGAAGGTCAATGAGGACACCATGGAACTACTGCGGGATGCCCAGGGCCTCTGTATCCCATGTCAGGCCGGTGAGCCAGGCCCTGCCCAGTCCCCTGGGGAACTGGGGCCCCCACCCCCTGCCCACCCAGCGCAGCCTGAGGGTGGCCTCCTCCCCAGGGGAGCCTGGGCTCCTTGTGGGCCAGATCAACCAGCAGGACCCGCTACGTCGCTTCGATGGCTACATCAGCGAGAGTGCCACCAGCAAGAAGATTGCCCACAGTGTCTTCCGCAAGGGCGACAGTGCCTACCTCTCAGGTGCGAAGACCCTGGGGGGCTGGCTGTGGGGATGGTGGGCCACCATCTCACCTCTCCTTCTCCCCTCTGCCAGGTGATGTGCTGGTGATGGATGAGCTGGGCTATATGTACTTCCGGGACCGTGGCGGGGACACCTTCCGCTGGCGTGGGGAGAACGTCTCCACTACCGAGGTGGAGAGTGTGCTGAGCCGCCTGCTGGGCCAGACAGACGTGGCTGTGTACGGGGTGGCTGTGCCAGGCAAGCTGGGGTCGGGGGGGGGGGGTGGTCCTAGAGTATGGCAGCCCCAGAGGAGCCAAACCTGCATGAGCTTGGAGGCACAGGTGCCCTTGGGCAGTGCTCAACCTGGGTAACTGCACACGGCAGCCTGAGTGGGAGCACTGGGTTTGAAGTCACCCCTCATGGATGATAATAAACCTCGGTTTCCTTATCCGGAAAATGGGATCATGAAAGCGACTGTCTCAGGGTTGCAGGGAGTGCCGCAGGAGCTCAGTAACATGGTGACTGCTCGGCAAATGTGATCTCAGATGGAAGGGACTGGAGATCAGAGGCCAGGGGCCTCTGTTTGAGGGTGTATCCAGTCCTGTGGCAGGACAAAAGGTGGGGTGTTCTCAGCAAAACCTCTGTCTCCAGGAGTGGAGGGCAAAGCAGGCATGGCGGCCATTGCGGACCCCCACGGCCAGTTGAGCCCCGATGCGCTGTACCAAGAGCTGCAGAAGGTGCTGGCACCCTATGCCCGGCCCATCTTCCTACGCCTCCTGCCCCAGGTGGACACCACAGGTACGGCCTCCCGCCTCTCTGTCCGTCCATCTGTCTGTTGGTTCAGCAACCATTTGCTTATCTGTCCTGGTTCAGGGCCCTTCTCTTGTTTTATTTGCATCATTATTTACTCCCGTTCCTCGATCCCAGCCCACTAGGCATCCTCCAGTGTTTGGTGCATTGCTTCCATTGCCCGCATTTTTCTGAAGACTAGGAAATTTGACAAATCATCTCGTACCTGTGAGCTTCCCGCTTCTGTAAATTACCTCTTTGTATTTTTTGCCCATCTTTGTATAGCCTTGCTCTTTTTCTTTTTTATTGACGAGCGTTTCTCCTAGTAGTCTAGGTGTTAATTCCTTAGCAGTTTCGGACATCAGGTGTCTTCTCTTTGGGAGTCTAACTGTTAACCTTATTTATGGGGCCTTTGTTGAAAAGAAGCCCCTCATTTTGATACAAACTTACCCCCCCCCTTTTTTTTAATCTTATGGTTTGTGCTTTTGAAGTTTCATTTAAAATGAGAAACATTTCCAACTCTAACGCACACAGGTCTCCTGCCTTGGTTTTTTCTTATTCACGCTACCCCTTAGCCTTATCTTTCATGAAACGTGTAATTGTCCACTACAGGGAGTGCAAACTGTTTCTTAAAGGACCAGATAGTAAATATTCTCAGTTTTTTTGGCCATGCGGTCCCTGTCCCAAGAACTTACCTCTGCCTCTGTTGTGCAAAAGCTGCCCCAGACGGTGTGTAAATGAGCGGGTGTCGCTTCGTGTCAATAAAAACTATTTACAAAACAGATGATGGGCTTTATTTGGCCCTCAGCTACAGGTTGCTGACCCTTGACCTGCTGTGTGGCCGACTCAGCCCTGCCTTGGTCTCCTGGGGAGTGGACATGTGCTGAGGCAGGGAATACACAGTGTACGGGGGCTGTGATGGGGTACTGGTCAGGGAGGCCTTCCTGGAGGAGAGAGCATGAAGTCCGGATTTGAAGGACAAGGGAGAATCAAGCAGGCAAAATGGGGAAGAATGTTTCCGGCTGAGGGGACGACCTGTGCAGCAGCCTGGAGGTGTAGGACAGGATGGTGAGTTTGGGATTCCCAGAACCTCCCTCTGCTGAGTACACCCCTCACCACCCCCACAGGCACCTTCAAGATCCAGAAGACTCGACTGCAGCACGAGGGCTTTGACCCACGCCAGACCTCGGACCGGCTCTTCTTCCTGGACCTGAAGCAGGGCCACTACCTGCCCCTGGACCAGGGTGTCTACACCCGCATCTGCTCGGGTGCCTTTGCCCTCTGACGCTCCTCCCCTGCCAGCTGGGCCCTGCCGACGAGGCACACTTGAACCACACAGCCCTGCCTGGGGAGGGGCCATCCTGGTGCCGAGCAGCTGGACCACAGCAGGAGCCCATGGCTCTGCTCCTTCACTCTACTCTTTCCTCCCCTGGGCCCTCTCCTGCCTGAATTCCCGCTCTTGTGTTTGTGCGTGTGTGTGTGTGTGTGTGTGTGTGTGTGTGTGTGTGTGTTCTCCCTGCTTCTCAGCCTACTCCCTGTTCCATCTGCCCTCTCCTCTTCCCTCTTCCCCTCCGCGGCTCTCTCCTGGGATCTGTAGGCGTGCAGGGCCCAGTTGCCCTTAGGGCCTCTGTGGGTCGTCCTGCTAGGTCATGAACCCAGCGTGGAGCCTCCTGGCCTCCCTCTCAGCTGTGCCTTAAGGAACCTTAGTCCAGGCCTCCCAAGCTGCTGGGCTCCAGGGCATCCTAGCCCCGTATGAGCTCCAGACAGACCGTCCATCCTCCCTCCTGAGCAGAGGAGCCACGGGTGGTCTGCCCTGCCTGCCTGGGTGTAGGGAGGCATTGTCAAGGGACCTCTAGGCCAGCCAGAAATCTCCCAGGCTGGGCCAATGGCCTTTTGCACTGAACCATCTTTGGTGGGTCTCCCACACGCTGTCTGCCCTTCCTGATGCCCAGAAGCTTCCAGAATTGACTGTTACCACTTGGACATTGCCCCTGCCCAGATGTCTCCTTTTAGGCGCCTCCCCGGAGCTCCTGCTAGAGGAGCCTTGAAGACTGCATTGGGTGGCTGTTTGGCTCACCATTCAGGCGCTCACCCTGGCAGGGGCCTCCCAGCTGTCCCCATGTGGCATGGGTACTGGTGGGACCCATAGGAGTAGCAGCAGTGGTGTCGGGGGAGGTCTCCTGCCTGGGGTGGTGTCCGAGAAGGACTTTTGGGCCTTGGGGGTTCCAGCCTGTTGAATATCCCCACCGGCCTTGTTGGTGACAGTTCAGACCCAGTGTTGGTGGTGACATTCTAGATGACACAGCTGGGATGGCTTGGACATCCCCATCGGCCTCAGTGGCTCATCCTGGACTCCCGTTGGTGGGACTGGCCACCCAGCCTGTCCGTCCCGCCCTCCTCCTGCAGCAGCATCCAGCCCCACGAACGCTGGGGCCAGCGTTGTTGCACATGGGCTTTTCCAAGCACCAAGGTTTTGTTTCCTAGTTGAATTTAAGAAATAAACCTGCAGAGTGTCCAGTGCCTGGATCCCAGTTATTTACTGTCCGTCCCCACGTGGCGCAGAACCCTTTCTGAGTTTCAGACAGCAGGACACTCATGTTCCCCAGACACCAGCAAGACACATGACCTTTTCTTGCCACCCCTCGTGCCCTGTAAGCCTAATGGCCAAGCCTCTGGAGCCTGGGGACAGGCTGCATGAGGATTAGCAGGTTGGCATCCTCGCTGCCTCCTAGCAGCCTCTGGGGCCTCACAAAGTCCTGCACAGCTTCAGTCCCAGGGAAGGGATGGTCGATCTGCCTGTAGGTTCTGGCAGGTGCCCCAGTGTGGCCATAGCTCTGGGTGAGAGCTGCAAAGGTGGCTATTGGAGCTGGCATTCTAACCCAGGACCCCCAGCTCCAGAGTCTAAACACTTAATCCCAACTTCTGCTGTTCCTCCTCCAGTGTTAAAGTGTCTGCCTCATCTTGTCTCCACTTCAGGGGACAGAGGAGGAAAGGTTTGTGATGATTGAGCATTTGCTGGGAGGGGGCAGCCCTGGGGATGGATGGGGGTGGGGGATGGACGGGGGGTGGGGGATGGACGAGGCCCTGGTTGGCTCAAGGATGGATGAACCATTGATGGCTGGGCCCCACAGTCCACAAGGGAGGGAGGAGAGGGATCCGCTGCTGTTGGGAATGGAGCGTCCCCGCTGTGCTCAAAGCAAGTGAATTCTGTATGACATCCCATCAGACCTCACAACTGCCATGGTCCCCATTGTACAGATAGGAAAACCGAGGCACGAGGAGGGGAATGCAGTCAATGCTGGCAACTCCTGGTGAGAAAGTGGGCCAGCGGGACTCTTGTTCCAAAGCCTGTGGTTCTGGAAGGGTAGGAAGCTCTCTCTGAGCTGGCAGGAAAATAATCCTGGTGACTCTCTCCAACAGGCTCTGTGTTTGTCTTTTTAATTAATAACAGACTTTATGTATTAGAGCAATTTCAGGTTTATAAAAAAACGAGTGGAAAGTACAGACTTCCCGTATACTCTCTACCCCGCACCGCTGTTTCCCTTACTATTTACGTCTTGCGTTCCTACACTGCAGTTGTCACGACTGTTGGGTCTATGCCCGTGCGTTACTATTACCTGCAGTCCACAGTTTCCATTAGCGTTCACTCTGTGTTGTACATTCCGGGGGTTTTGACCTGCGTCCACTGTGGTGGTATCGTAGTTCCTGTGCCCTAAAAATCCCCTGAGCTCCATCTCTTCTTCCCTCCTATCCCAACCCCTGGAAACCATGGATCTTTTACGATCTCCATAGTTTTGCATTTTCCAGGTCATACACTTGGAATCCCACGACGTACAGTTTCAAACCAGCCTCTTTCACTTAGCAAGATGCCTTTAAGATCCATGCCTTTGGATGGCTTGAGAGCTTTGTATTTTTTTAAAAATATTTTATTTATTTTTAAGAAAGAGGGAGAGACAGACAGACAGACAGCAGGAGCGGGAGGGCCAGAGGGAGAGGGAGAGAGGATCTCAAGCAAACTCCATGCTGAGCGTGGAGCCTGACCAGGGGCTCGATCCCAGAACCCTGAGATTATGACCTGAGCCGAAACCAGGAGTTGGATGCTTAATCAGTTGCACCACCCAGGTGCCCCAAGAGCTTTGTGGTTTGTTTGTTTGTTTGGTGGTTTTGTTGGTGGAATGAGAAGTTCTGTGACTTGCCCCCAGGGACGGTTGCTAAGTTGGGAGGAAAGCCAGGATAGGAAGGCACTCTGGCCAAGCCTCTCCTTTATGGAGGGTCCCTGGAAGGTTCTATATGGTGGGGATGTTTGTCCCTGTGATGCAGGAAGAGAAACTCGCCCCAGCCTGGCATCGGCACGTGGACCACGAGTGGCAGGGGTTGAGAGGCATGTGAGGGACAAGGAGGGAGAAGTGTGCCAGAGAGGGCATGTGGAAGAGGGTGAGTTGAGGATACGAGAGCCTTCCAAGGAGAGGTGGCGGCAGGCTGGGACCTTGCCTCCAATCTTTCAAGGGTCTCCATCACTCTGGGGAAGAGTCCAGGCTCCCTGGCTGGCACTGCCATCCTGAAGGCTCTTCTCCTTCCACCATGGTTGGTCGTTTCCAGCCTATGTCTGGCTTCTGTGCCTTTGCTCCTGCTGTCCCTTGTCCCTGAACCATTGTTCCTATACCGCATGCCTGGCCAACTCCAACTGATCTGTTTTTAATTGAGGTGTCTGTCATTCACATGCCATAAAATCCACCCTTGTAAATTGTACAATTTAGTGACAGTGTTCACAAAGTTGGGCAACTGTCATCTCTGTCTGGTTCCAGAACATTTTCATTGCCCCAAAAGGAAACTTCATACCCATTAGAAGTTTCTCCCCCAGGCCCTGGCAGCCACTAACCGGCTTTCTGTCTCTATGGATTTGTCTGTTCCGGACATTTCATGTCAATGAAATCATACAACATGTGGTCTTTGGTGTCTGGCTTCTTTCAGTCAACACTATATTTTTAAGATTCGTCTGGGTTCATTCCTTTTTATGGCCAAATAATATTCCACTGTGTGCATGGACCACGTTTTGTTGACCATTCATCCATTGATGGACAAGTTATTTACACCATTTGGCTATTGGGAGTAATGCTGCTGTGAACATTCATATACAAGTCTTTGTGTAAACGTATGTTTTTAATTCTTTCAGTTATAAACCAAGGCGTGGAAATACCAGGTCATATGGTAACTGTTTAATATTTTGAGGAACTGCCAGACTGTTGTTCAAAGCGACTGCACCATTTTATGGTCCCACCAGCAACAGTGTATCAGAGTTTCAATTTCCCACATCCTTGCCAGCACTCTTTTTGGGGAAATAGATCTATTTCAGACAGGACATGGCCAACACATGGACCTGGGTTTTCTTCCCCACTGGCTTCTCTGTCTCAGTTTAAGCTCCACATGCATCCAATTAAGTAAGCTAGAAACTCTTTCTCATGGCCTCTCCGGCACACCTGTCCCTCCTCTTTCTCTCATACTCCACGGCCCATCCATTTGAAAGGACCAGGAGCCCTGCCTCCAAACAGACCCTGAACCCACTGAACCCAGCCAGCAGCAGATCTCTCTAACCCACTAAACATGGCTCCTAGTCGCCCTCCCTGCTTCCATCCCATCCCTCACAATCCCTTCACCTAGTAGCCCAAGTGAGTTTTAAGAACATGCCCCAGGTCTCTCCCCTACTCAAAGCCCACCAGAGGTTCCCCTAAGACCAGTCTTTCTGGTCTCATCTTTCCAGTCTGGCCTCGGTGGTCAGCCTTCAGGCACACGTGCCTGCCTTCCTCTAGTTCCCACCTTGGGGCTTTAGCCTCATCGTGCCTCTGCTGGAGACGCTCTTCCTACAGATATAAATACAAATACAAATACACAACCACGTCTTTCCTGCCATTCACGCTTCCATGTAAATGTCGTCTCGTTTGCCTCCCAATCTCTAGAGGCCCGTCACCTTCTCTCCCATCACCCTATAGTATCTCCATTATCGTGCTGTTTTCTCTTGTGTTTACGTGGCTTACCTGTTAATTGTCTGACTTCTCCAGGAGGGTGTGAGCTAGGAGAGGGCAGGGAGTGCACTCAGGGGTTAATTCAGATGAAGGACAGCATTGGGCATAGGAGGAGCTTGGGAAATGGTTCTATGAATGAATGAATGAATGAATGAATGAATGAATGAATGAATGAATGAATGAATGAAAAAACCATTATGCTCCCCGAGCCTTGGTTTCTCCAGGTGTGAAATGGGAGCATCTGAGTGAAGGCTCAGGTGTATTGTGATGGTGAGTGAGGACATATGAGCAGGACAGCTCCTTATAGGTGTAAAGTATCAGCATTGTGGGAACCAGG